>NC_056728.1:492349538-493549538 GCF_019279795.1 Protopterus annectens | reverse complement strand
TTTGGAGTATAAAAATACCTATGCAAAAACTTCCAAGCAAAAATCCTAAATCTTCTAGACTTTTGTTGTACATTTCAGAACCATACATATCTTCCCATTGTTTATTTGTGAATTGCTTATCCAATCTGTCTTCCCAGTCCTTTCTAACCTCCTGTGATTGACTGCTGTAGTAATCTTGCAGTAGTTTATTACAGTAATTATCCTTTTTTTAACAGCAGCATCTTTTCTAGACTCTACTAAAAACTCTACCATTGCTAATCTTTCCTCTGGCCCATTATTGATGGATTTACTGCACATCAGCAAGTCAATTGGCATCAAAAATACTTAGTCTAGGAATCTAAACCTTTTCTGCAACATCAACAGAACAGTTTGGAAGGACAGATGTAACTCACAGAGGATACAGCTATTGTAGAATAAACTCCCCATCCGTGTAAAGCAAAGTTCATCCCCAACCATATTCAAGTACAACTTGGATAAATGGCTAGGAAACAGAAAACGTACCCCAGGACTACTCCTTTTGCTATGAATGAACAGAGGCAGCTCCTAAATGCTTTATCCCTTGCATGGAGGTCCCTTCAAATTATACATGGTATGATCCCAGTTAGTGTCATTAGGGGTAATATATATTATTTGAGCACAAAAATGAAAGTTGTTTAGGTTTACAATGGCCCACAGGGCCAGCTAGCCTAGTACTTGGCTATGAGCCTAAAACAAGACTCTTCAGTCAAAGGTTATGTGGCCGAAAGTAGGTGCCTACAAAGAAGAAACATATGGAAAAAGAGGTCTTACTTTTGACAGTCAATGGCAAGTGTATAGCCCATATGTACAGACCTTTTGTAAAGTTATGCATTGTTTTGGGTGATAATCTCTGTAAGGTGAGTGTTATTGTGCTACTCCACCATTTTTTTTATTAATTCCATTATGATTTTGCCTGTCTGGGGCTTCTTATCTTTTCCTGTTCCCTTGTTATTGTCTTTTTCTTTCCCCCTGTCTTCATGTTTTTGTTGCTGAGTATTTTTTTTTCATCAAATATTAAAAATAAAACCAAATGTTCACATTACTTGATGGTGTGTTTTGCTGTTTTTTTCCTAATGCATGATGATCACCAGGGATGTATGCAAATGTTTTTTTATAAATTTATGTAACTGTTTTTAACCACCTTCAATTACTGATTTTTTCTTACTGGTAACATTTATTTATTTATTTATTCCAGTTTAGTGACCGGGGAGGTCCACTGGGCTCGAGAGCTCATTTTCAGTGGAGACCCGGGGAGAAAAGATCCACAATACAAAGTTACATTACATAGAGAATTACAAGAAAAAATATTTGCATTGCAATCAACAGGTAGTATAACAATCAACAGGTAGTATTACAGTCAAAACAGGTATCATTCAGTAAAGACAGCAAAACTATTACACATTTTTCAAGAGAAAGGCATACAGCACGATGGCTGGATGTTACTGTTTAGTTACATTTATAATCTAAGTATATGAGAGAAATTAGGAAGGTAACATTTAACATATAATCATCCAGGGAACGATTTGTGGACATTTTGAAGATAAGTTTTTATGCACAGTAGCAGTGCTCTCTGGAAGTGGTAGTATGATTCTCAAATGGGACAGTATCTTATTCAGATCCATAGTGCACAGTACAAATGCAGGTAGACAAGCAACCCTATATGCCAATCAGTGTATGTTTCACTATGCATGAACCTCACAGTAGTGGCATCCCAGCTGTGAATACTATATGTCATTGGAGAGCTGCAGCCACTGGTACAGGATGATTGCCAACCTAGACCTCAGGTCAGTGAACAGATCCTTAACAGATTAATTTGCCTTCCATGACTGGACTGTCTCATAGCTCATTTTATGTTGTCACACCTCAGAATGCACAATATGTTCAGTCTGTGGATCTGTTTTTGTTGAGCTGTTGCTTCATCTGCCATTCCTACCAGTGCACATGCATCTGAGTATAGTTGTTGCTGGTCTGTGCTTGGCCAGCCAGTGATGGGCCATCACACTGTAACATTAGGCCTGTAAAATTACAGCATGATATGATCACTGTATGCGCCTATTAAGAGGCACATAGTGAATGCATTGTGAATTGCAGTCCAGGAATCTGTGACTTGAAGAGAGGCTTAATAAGTATGCCATCCTTTGGTGCATGAGGAGCTGTAGCTTATACACTGTGGGTTCTGGTGCCATGTACATTCTCAATGGACTCCAGTGTCTGCAAGTGCTGCTACCTCTTGGTAAACAACAAGCACAAATACACTGAGACCCCAGTACTGGCAACCTACTCAGCTACAGCATACCTGTCCCTTTCTTCAGGCATAGTAGCTTGGACCTTGAAAAGCTTCTTGTATTTTATTGTCTTGTCTTGTATAATTCTTCCTCATATGTAGCTGCAGTGTGTTGGGGCTTTTGTGCTGTACATAGACTGCTGTAGACATCTGTATTTTCCTGTGTGGGTGTTCCAAAGCATGTCTCTGCAACATGCTGCTGTACAACCTTCGGGTTGCTTGAAGTCCATGGAGAGGACGTTCTCATCATTGCTTCATGTATTCTTGCATGTCAGCTGTGAATTCAGCAGATGATTATTAGTGTTCATGGGTTGTTCTTTTTGTTCAATACAGTAAACTGTATTTTGGGCTGTGGTATGCTTGTCTGTTTGAATTGTACCCTCTTGCTTCATAAGGCAGAGTGAATAAGTAGGAGGAGCGAGACTGTTGTATTTCTTGACAAATGGAGCTTGAGTGGTGAGTTACTGCCAGAAATGTAAGGACTGCTGTGGCAATCTTTTAGATCTGCACTTGGACTAAAGACCCCCACACCTGTAGTAAATTTGAGGGTACTTATTCAGTCATCTAGGTTCTGTTTAAAGGATGATAATGCATCGCACTTGGTAACCTGCAGGGGCAGCTTATTCCAGAGATGGGGAAGGCATTGCATAATGAAGGTGTCTCTCTATCATGGTTTGTCTGCTGGCCAAGATTTACTTCCCTGATTTTGGTGTTTGCTGAGCTATTAGACTTCAGGTGATGTCCTTCAAGGATGCATCTGCAGTCTTTACAAATGGGTTGTCCTGTCGTCAGGCAGCCCTTCAGTCGGCCCGATTCCAAAGTCTGGGTCTGGCTTCGGCTGAAGAAGTCTACGACGAAAGCGGAGAATAAAGTTGGAATACGCTATTTGTTTGTTTGCGACATTTCATTTTTGCTACTTCCACCGGTGCTTTTTTTTGGTTTTCTGATGTTTGGTTGTGCACTCCTTTTGTTCTTCGTTATTTTAGTGCAAGCACCATGACGGAAGTAGCTGAGGATCCGTTACTCAATGTAACTATTCACCCGACACCTTCTACTGAAGCAAGTGGTACCAATTTGGGCAATCTTTTGATTGCAGCGTTAACGGAAATCAAAGACTCTTTGAAATTTTTGGTTACTAAGGCTAATGACTCTGAATCTGCCATTATTAGAGCCTCCAGTCCGGGGGGGTCTTTCCATGAGATGGAAACGGTGATCGATCTTCGGAATTCACCGTCCACTGCTAAAAATCTTAAGAAACCTAACTCGGATAACCAACAGCAACGCATCATTGGTCGGGGAGTATTTGGTAGTTTTCTTGACCGTGCGGACAATCCTTTTGGTGGTTCCGGTAGCAGTTACAATGTTTTCAACGAGGATGATTTCAACAATAAACGAGAACAACTCATCAAACTTTTAAAAAGGTACAATTCCATTGATCTAGAAAACTGTTATTTCAACCGGTGCATTGATTTAAAAATAATTCCTAAAGGGCTCCGTTTTTTTAAATGTCCAAAAGGTGTACATTTGGGCGACCCAATGTTTGAGACTCTTGTTTCCTTTTTTAATGATGCAGGGCTACGTTTTTTGAAATTACTTATTGAAAACAATTTGACTAAAATGGATGTACTTAAGAATGAAATAGTTAACCTTGAAAACTATTTCAAAGAAAAGTTGGTCGGGGATCAGCTCGATCAACTTCTCAGTTTTACAACCAATGATATAGAACAGCATTGTACCGACGTTATTAAAAGAAAGCATATGAAGTTGTCGCGTGACATTTTAGCTTATAAAAATAAAACGGCTTTTGAAAACTTTGCTGTTTATAATAAGTACAACAAACCTTTTGTTCAGAAGTTGTCTAACTTTCAATCGAATAAAAAACCTACATATACAAAGGTCTTGTTGAGTGAGCAATCTGAAAGCATGCCTAAAATTCAGAAAGACACTAATCTCAGGGCTGACCAGGAGGGTTTGGCTACGGGGAATGAGGTCGGTTTCAATACCGACAAAGAACCTGCTATCATTCCTGCTGCTGATAAGTTTTCTGTTGATGTTGACAATGAGTCATCTGGTTCTGGTAGTAGGGCCAGAGTAGTTAGACCCAAGGTGGGTCCGACTAATCTAACTGTGACATCTGCATCTTCTTTTTTTCCCAAGAAAGGACAGTCGAATATCAGGACAGTTTTCACAAGAAGTCGGACCTTCTTGGGGTCGGAGTCATTGGGGGAAGAGACTTAATTGATCAGACAGATGGACAAACTAACAACTTTAATGTTATTAATTTGACTGATTATGTTTTTTCAAATGTTGATTTAGAAGTATTAAAATTGGGTCTAAATTTTGTACCCAGCAATAGGGCCAACTATGTAAAGACAGTGATTGACATCAAAAAATATGCCAGAAAATTAAATTTACATTATTTAATGCATGATATCACCAAGGGTAACCAGACATTTATCAAACCATCTTGTTATACCCCTGCCTTGTCACACACTATCAAGGTATTTGAAGACATGTGTATACAAGATACTTATGAAATGTTGAATGTTAAACCTAATTTTTACAGTAACATGACTTCAGAAGAAAAAAATGCTTTACGAAATTTAAAAAGCATGACTAGTAAATTCAGGTTTATGAAAAGTGACAAGGGGGGAAATGTTGATGTTCTTCATTCCACATTGCTGCAGTCCTAACCATTGGGTAGTCCGCTGTCCAGTCGGCCCGAATACCAAAGTATATGGCTGACGTCGGTCAAGGCGCATTAGACTGATGTCAGGACGTCAGGGTACTAATGCGCATGACCGACGTCATATCCTCAGTCTTTTTTGCCGCATGGTCCGATGCAGAAGCAGTTTTGCGAGTGCAGGTTGGCGTTCTGAAATATTTCCGAAGTCGGAGTTTCAGACCGAATCAAAGTTGGCTAAGTACCCGTTGGGAACATTTTGGTTTTCTTGCCTCAGTATTTAACCGGATGTCAGAAAAAGTGAATAACTGTATTTCTTGTGGGAAGCAGATACCTCATAGGGATTACCATACTTTGTGTATACCTTGTTTAGGGCCTGAGCACGGCGTTGTTGGTTGCCGCTCTTGTGCTAGATTTAACAAACGCACTATTAAGAGAAGGTTAGACTGTGCCAGGTTAGTGTTTGGGAAGCGTTGTAATTATAAAATGCCGTCGGATGCTCCGGCCGCTTCGATCAAAAAGCGCAAGGACAAAACAGCAAAGCCTAGGGTTGATGAACCGGCAGTCCCGGACGTCGGTTCTTTAGAAGGCTCAGTGGAGCCAGAGGTTTTGCCAGGAGTTTCTTTGGAGTCTCAGGCAGAGACTTTACTGTTACAGGATGTGCCTTCTCAGGAGGTAGGCCAGGCTGAGGGGGCTTCTCAGGTAACTGTTCTTCCCTCTCTTCCCAAGGTAGTTAGAGCCTCTCCTTCTGTTTCCAAAACTTCTTTGAGAGGTAGGCCAAGTTTAGCTTCAGTGGGGGCTTCTCCTAGCACTTCAGGTTCTGTGCCTAAGAAACATATGCTTAAAATGGCAGAAGATTTAATTACTATGATTAGAGGCTCTATGCCCCCTCCTGATAAGAGGCCTAGGGTGGAACCTGAGTTTGAAAGTTTTGAACAGTGTTCAGAGGCTTCTGAGTCTTCTGCGGAAGACTTGCAGGAGTATCCTCCTTATTCTGATTCTGATGTGGATGATTCCACTCCTACAGCTTCTCCTCCTGAGGATTTCTCATTTTCAGAGACTCTGCATTCCATGAGGGAGCACTTTAAATGGGAAGGCCAAGATTACTCTGATTCCAGGAAAAGGCTTAGGGAATTCTTATTTTTACCCCAGCATAGGCCTTTAGCTATACCTCCTGTGTTGAATGTGGTGGAAGATGTTTTTGCAGAGGCATCCCTGAACCCTGATTCTTTGCCTCCTGCCCCTGTTAAACCTGATAGGTACTATAGGGTGCCTGAAGCTCATAAGTATCTGTTTAAGAGTCCTAGGGCAGACCCGGAAACTGTTTCTCAGGGGCCTAAAGGTGTTAAGGCCTCTGTTGTTAAAAATCCTGTTCCCACTGATAAAGAGGCTAGGGCTTTGGATAGGTGGGGAAAGAAAGTATATACTTCTTCCACTTTAGCCATGAGGCGTTGAATTGTCAGTTTCACATGCTAAAATATCAAAATTATCTCCTTTCACAATTGAAATCTAAGGTGGATGCTTTGGCGGAAGGTATAGAGTGTAAAGAGTTGCTGGATTTAGTTCATGTGTCTGAACAAGTGGGTAAGCATTCTTTGCAATGTGGTTTTGATGCTGTGCAGGCCTCCTCGAGGGTGGCTGCCACTAGTTCTGTTCTTCGCAGGCATGCCTGGTTGAGGGATCAGAATTTAGCAGAGCATGTTAAGACTAGGATTTTGGATGCTCCTTTACAGTCTGATGTGTTATTTGGTTCGCCTGTGGAAGCAGTTTTAAAGAAAATGGAGGACAAAGCTAAGTCTATGCAAACTGTTAAAGATTTTTTGCAGGTGCAGCCACGCAAGTTTAGTAGAAATTGGCCTACTAAGGGATGGACATATCCTCGTTATGATTACCAGTGTAGGGGTAGGACTAGGCGTGGTAGGGGCAGAGCTCAAGGTTCTTTTAGGCCTAGAACAGGGGTTCACCTGCTCAGACTTCTGGTGAGGGCAGGGGTCAGTCCTTTCGTAAACAGACCCAATGACCTGCCTTTTCAGCTGCCAGTAGATTCTCGTCTGGCAGCTCCTTTGGGAGGAAGACTGTCTCTTTTCAAAGAAAATTGGGATTTAATCACTCAAGACAGATGGGTGTTGGATATCATTCACCACGGTTACAGGTTTTATTTCCATACATTGCCCCTTTCAAAGGCATGCCAGACGTTCCCCTCCACAAAGGAAAGAGGCTCACAAGCAAATTTCTCTGTTACTCCAAATAGGGGCCATTCAGCCAGTCCCTGTACCAGAAAGGGGCCTAGGATTTTATTCTCGCCTGTTCCTAGTACCAAAGAAGGGGAACACGTGGAGACCAATTTTGGATTTATCTATCCTCAACACTTATCTGGACATTCCCAAGTTCAAGATGTTGACGTTACAACAGCTTTTACCTCTGCTGGGCAAAGATCATTGGATGGTAACTTTAGATCTCAAGGAAGCTTACCTTCATGTGCCTATAAGACTAAGTTGCAGGAAGTATCTGCGTTTCCGAGCTGGAAATTCTCATTATCAGTTCTCTGCATTGCCCTTTGGCTTATCTACTGCCAAGATTATTCACAAAGGTTCTGGCTCCAGTGATAGCTTACTTCAGGTTAAAAGGAATTCAAATCTATCCTTACTTGGGCGACTGCCTGATTCTGGCTCAAGAAAAGGAAGACCTTCTACAGCATCTGGAATATGTCATAGCAGTGCTAAGATGCCTAGGGTATTCTGTGAACGAAATAAAGTCCAGTCTAGTACCCTCTCAAGACATGTGCTTTCTGGGTGTGAGACTGAATACAGCAGCCCAGATGGCCTTTTTAACCCCGGACAAACAACAGAATCTTTCCAGTTACTTCCATCAACTATCTCTTCAGTCCGGGCTGACTGCAAGGACAGTCCTTCAAGCCTTAGGGTTCATGGCATCTTGTATTCTGGTGCTTCCCAATGCCAAACTGCATATGAGGAAGCTACAATGGTATCTCAAAATGTATGGACACAGCACTGCCAGGATTTGGACACTGTCATTCAAATAATACCTTGCATTCAAAAGGAATTTTTGTGGTGGGCTCAGGAATGTCACCTAAACAAGGGACTCTCTGTGACCCGGCCAGAGGCGAGTCAGATTCTAACGACAGATGCCTCAGACATTGCTTGGGGAGCTCATCTAAATGGAAAGTGGATACAAGACAAGTGGCCTGCCAGACTACAGCATCTACATATCAACATGAAGGAGATGTTAGCAGTCCAGTTTGCATTAATGGCTTTCAAGGAGTTACTTCTTCCAGGGCAGGTGTTGATTCTAACAGACAACACAACTGTCATGTGGTACATCAACAAACAAGGGGAACACATTCTTACCCATTGTGCAGGCAAGCAATGATTTTATGGGAGACTGCGCTCAGCTTGCAACTAACTCTTCAGGCAAGGTTTCTGCCGGGAGCACAGAACTCCTTAGCAGATGTGTTAAGCAGACAAATCATGGATCCCCACGAGTGGAAACTGGATCTTCATGTATTTCAAAAGTTGACAGTGTCCTGGGGAACTCCAGACATAGATCTGTTCGCTTCTCCACTAAACCACCAGCTGCCAAAGTTTTGCACAAAGAGGTTTCATCACACAGCTTGGAAAGTGGATGCTCTTTCTTTCAGTTGGAAAAATCTTCATGTGTATGCGTTTCCACCTCTGCCTCTTCTTCCAAAGGTGCTTCTAAAGGTCAGACAAGACAAGCCAAGGATGATTTTAATAGCTCCAGATTGGCCTCGGCAGCACTGGTACCCATTATTGAGGAGTCTGGTAAAGAAGCCTCCATGGCCTTTACCCTTGATTCCACACCTGTTGTCCCAGAGAGATGGTCACCTGCTCAATGTCAAGCTTCACTCTCTTCATCTAACAGCCTGGCATATTCTGTTTTGAAAGACAGCAGGTCTCAACTTCCTCAACAAGTTTTAAATGTGATTATGGAAGCCAGGAGACCTAGTACAAGGAAAGTGTACGCAGAAAAATGGAAGAGATTTTTATTTTGGAGTGCAGCAAACAATTTGGAGATTTCTGAGCCAAATTTGAGTGTGGCTCTTCAATATCTTACTGAGTTACTGGACAAAGGTTTGTCTTTCTCTTCCATTAAGATTCATGCTGCAGCAATTTCAGCTCACTATGATTGTGACCCACCATTGTTTTCGCATCCTTTGTTCAAGCAGTTTCTTAGAGGGGCAAAGAATATAAGACCCCACGTAGAGCTCCTACTCCTGCTTGGGATCTCAATTTTGTGTTGGAAAAACTTACTCTACAACCTTTTGAGCCTGCGGCTACTGCTGACTTGAAATACTTGTCATGGAAGACTGCTTTCTTGTTGGCTATTACTTCTGCAAGAAGGGTGTCTGAGTTGCAGGCCCTTATGGCAGTAGAGCCCTTTTGATTTTCCATAAGGATAGGGTATCATTACGTACTAATCCTTCCTTTATGCCTAAGGTGGTTTCTAGTGTGGCTTTAAACCAAACTATTCATTTGCCTACTTTCTATGCAGATCCCCAAAATAAGGGGGAAAAGATTTTGCACACTTTAGATGTACATAGGCAGTTGCGTTATTATTTAAGCAGGACTAAGGATTTCAGGCAGTCTCAGCAATTGTTTGTTTCTTTTGCTTTGAGTTCTCAGGGCAAGCCTGTGTCTAAGCAAACTATTTCTAAGTGGATTGGGTTTTGCATTTCATTTTGTTACTCCCATCATGGCAAGGAGATTCCAGCTGGGATTAGGCCTCATTCCACTAGGGCTACTGCCACTTCAACAGCATTTCTAAGGGGGGTGGCAACTAAGGATATTTTGGAGGCAGCTACTTGGAGTTCAGTGCATACTTTCTCTAAGCATTACCACCTTCCTCTCTACTCTAAATCTAGGGCTGGTTTTGCCACAGCTATTTTGCAAGGCATGTTGACAGCTCCTGCTTCCTTATGATTTGCCAGCCTCCCTTACCTCTGCTTTGGGATTCAACCCAATGGTTAGGACTGCAGCAATGTGGAATGAAGAACATAGTACAGTTTTGTACCTACCATAAATGTAGATGTTCGAGGATCCACATTGCTGCAGTCCAATACCCTCCCTCCTTCCCCTCTGTGTTTAGGGGTGGTGGTGTGGGCTAATATATATATATATATATATTCTTGTACATTTGTATATATTGTATATATGTTTGATGCAGGGCTTTTTGGTGTTTTGGTTTGGGCCTTGTCTTTTTAGGGTCTTCTGACATCTGGGGCAAGAAAAGACTGAGGATATGACGTCGGTCATGCGCATTAGTACCCTGACGTCCTGACATCAGTCTAATGCGCCTTGACCGACGTCAGCCATATACTTTGGTATTCGGGCCGACTGGACAGCGGACTACCCAATGGTTAGGACTGCAGCAATGTGGATCCTCGAACATCTACATTTATGGTAGGTACAAAACTGTACTTTGTAATGACTCAAGAAGCCTATATTAACAGTATGAGAGAAATTTTAGATAACAAACATGAATATGATACTGTTACTCTTTTTGATATCCACCGTAGTCACAGGTTGATTTATTCGCATTTGTATGAGGCCTTAATGTCTGGTGACATTAGTTTTGAGTTGTATGAATTTTGTGTTATTAATGAACCTAGAATTGGTGTGATGTTTGGAATACCTAAGACTCATAAAAGTGTTGAACGGCCACCTTTTAGGCCTATTATGTCTTCTCCACACAGTGTCACAGAAGGGTTATCCTTGGTGATTGATGCATTCTTGGGTCCTATTATTACTGAAGAAACTTCTTTTACTCGTGATTCCTGGCATTTTTTAGAGAAAATTAATCATTATAATTTGAGTGGTGTTTTTGACCCTAAAAAACATATTATTTTCACACTCAATGTCATTTCACTATTTACTTGTATTCCTCATGTAGATGGAATAGAGGCCGTTAGGAGTTTTTTGTGTACTTATAGAGCCAATTTTAGTAACAATATTATCTCAACAGTTTGCACATTTTTAGATATTATTTTACAAAATAATTTTTTTCTATTTGATGGAGTTTACTATCGGCAAAGAAGGGGCGTAGCTATGGGTTCTCCGGCTGCCCCCGCTTATGCCAATACCGTTATGGTGTGGTGGGAACATCAATTCATCCCACATTTAACTAAATTGTACAACATTTCCTTTTATTCTCGTTTTGTTGATGATTTGTTCTTCATTATTGAAGGCAACCAACAGACCGTGGAAGCCTTCTTGTTTGACATTAATTCTCTTTCTCCATTTCTGAAGTTTGTCATTGGTGGCTTTGGGCTTAATGTGAATTTCTTAGATGTTTCTTTATTTTGGGACCCCCAGGAAAAGATGTTTCATAGTCGAATACATCGGAAGAAAACTTTTAGTAACGGTTATGTACATTACCGTAGCGGTCATCCAAAACATGTGATGAGAAATGTCCCAAGGGGACAGTTCATCAGAGCCTGTCGCATGACCTCGAATGATGCGGATTTGTTGGATGAATTAAGATTTATTATTTCCCTTTTTTTAGATCGAGGGTACGATAGAGCCCTATTGATAGACACTGCTTGGGAAATTTATCAAAAACGTAAAACACACTATCCCTCTTTTTTAAGAACTAATTTGAAAGATTGTTCTGAAATTATCAAAAAAAGAAATATTAGTAACATCAATCATTCTTTGGCATGCTGTTTAGAAATAAATTCTGATTCTAAGCGGTTAATGAATATGATAGAAAAAAACTGGAGGGTGATCAAAGGTAATTCTGACATGTTTGCTATTTTAGGCGACAAACCCATTTTCACACATAAAAATAACTATAGTTTGAAGAGGATTTTGGAAAATAACAATGGAGGGCATTGCAACGAGCTTAGCACTAGGAGAGGTATGTTTTGTTGCTATAATTGTAACACCTGTAGGTACATTTCAGTTGGTCCTTACATTTTTGTTAGTTCCTTTGATAGAACCATCATGGTACCTGGATATGTAGATTGCTGCTCTAAGGGCGTTGTTTATATTGCCTTGTGTTCCGCCTGTCCGGCATTTTATGTCGGTATGACGACCCGGCAATTGAAGACACGCATTAGAGAGCATCTCTACAGTATCAAAAAAAGAGATGATACTAATGCTTTGTTCAAGCATTCCTTGGTATGTCCCAATTTTAAGAAATTTTTGTTTTCCATTCTAGAGGTTTGTAAGAAAGACATGAGGGATGGTGACTATAAAAACTTCCTACAACAACGTGAAACAGATTGGCAGGTCAGATTAAAATCTGATTCACCCCCCGGTTTGAATGATGTTATCAACGTTAAATGTTATTTAAAGCACCGTGATTTGTGTATAAATAAAAACAGTGCAGCTTTTTTATTGCATTTTATGTAGGTAAAACCTGGTATTTGGTTTCTTACTTTTATTAATTGATTCTTTTTTATTGGATAATTGACTGATTGGTTCAAGATGTTTTAGTATTTAAATCATTTGCATTTTGTAGCATTTTTATCATTCTGAAGAAGTCTACGACGAAAGCGGAGAATAAAGTTGGAATACGCTATTTGTTTGTTTGCGACATTTCATTTTTGCTACTTCCACCGGTGCTTTTTTTTGGTTTTCTGACATCCTGGTCTCTATTAGCATGATAGACAAGGCACAGATCACCTCTCAAAAGAGTCTGTAAGATACTGAGTAAAGGGGTAGAGCTACTTGTCTTTCTTGTAGCTCTCAAGGTCTTTAAGCCTAAAATCTTCTTGGTGAGAAACCTCTGAGAATTCTCTAGTTGTTTGACATGTCAAGTGAGGTACATCCTGAAAGTGGCACTGTATTGTTTAATCAGTGCTGAATAGTTCAGATTTGGATGATATACCCTTGACTATTAGTTTTAATAAGTAGGAGGATTTTCTGACTGCAATTGCCACATGATGATCAAAGGAGAGGGAGCTGTTAAGTGAGATACCCAGGTCCCTGATGCATTTTCATTTAGTAATGGACTAATGCTCTTCGTGTTTCAATGTTGCAGATGTCCATCAAGGATGCATCTGCAGTCCTAACATATGGGTTGTCCTGCCTCAGGCAGCCCTTCGGTCGGCCGGATTCCAAAGTCTGGGTCTGGCCTCGGCTGATGTCACACTTCACCCGACGTCATAACTGCTGTTCATTGGGTATAAAGGCATCAGCCGACGCCATTTTCCTCTGTCTTTCTTGCCGCGCGGTGCCCGAAGCAGAAGCTGTAAGCAAGTGCCGGTCGGTCAGATCCAGAGATTCCTACTACCGAAGACTTCTAAAAAGCTAAGTACCCCATTGGGGACTCTTTCTTGCCTCAGCCGATGTCAGACAAAGTTAATAATAGTGTGTTATTATTCTGTGGTTCTGAATAAAGGAATTATTTGAATTCGTTTGGTGCCTACCTGGATTTACTGAATCTGCCTTGGTGAACTTACAACAAGCTGTTCCATTTCCTGGCTGTGTGTGCATTTACTTCAAAGTAAATAATTGTTTAACTTGTGGGAAACAAATACCTCATAAGGATTTCCACTCTTACTGCCTTCCTTGCTTAGGCCCAGACCACAACGTATCAGCTTGTCTAGCCTGTGCTTCCTTCAACCGACGAACACTTAGACGTCGGTCGGAGTTTGCAGAGGAGTTTTTTGGTCCCGCTTTTGCATACAAAATGCAGTCGGAGACTCCGACTACTCAATTAGCTAAAAAGCGCAAGGAAAAGGACCGGCATTCACGGCCCGCGGTTTCGGCTGAAGCCACGGTTAAGCCAACCACGAATGTCTCGCTTTCGGCTGAAACCAAGCTCCCGGTTCTTCCTTCGGCCGAAAGCATGCCTACGATAGCCGAGGCCTCACAGAGCATGGCTGAATCTGCTACTGAATTTACTGCTACAGAAGCAGGCACCCAGGATTTGTCAGACACTATTCCTTTAGACAAATCTACCCCTGCACGTGGGGCTGCTAGACCCCCCTGCTTCCATGTCTATCAAGGCTTTTGCCAGGGCTAAAGCAGCTAAATCTTCTAAGGCCTTGCCTGCCAAAACTCCTTTTCATAGGCCTACCTCTAGTTCCCAAATACTCAGCCTGGCTGAGGATCTCATTTCTATGATCAGAGGATCCCAACCTCACCCAGACAGGGGCTCTCAGCCCCCTCCAGACAAGAGGCCTAGGACTGAACCCCTGGAACCTGTCTCTACAGACTATTCCTCGGATGACTCAGACATTTCAGACCCTCACGAAGGCCCATATTCTCCTTATGAGGATTCTGATGCAGAAGATTCCATTCCTTCTGCTTCTCCTCCTGAAGAATTTTCCTTTGGGGAAACCTTGCATGCTATGAGGGAACACTTCCAATGGCAGGGCCAGGATTTTTCAGATTCAAGGAAAAGGCTAAGGACCTTTTTAAACTTACCACAGCATAGGCCTTTAGCCATTCCGCCAGTATTAACAGTTGTTGATGATGCATATAATGATGCCTGTACTGCTCCTGATTCTCTTCCTCCGGCTCCTGCCAAGCCAGACAGATATTACAGGGTCCCGGACACACACTACCATTTGTATAAGGCTCCTGTTGCAGACCCTGATACCATTTCACAGGGCCCTAAAGGTGGCAGCTGCCTCTGCCAAAACCCTCTTCCCTCTGAAAGGAATCTAGAGCATTAGAGATGGGGTAAAAGGTTTATACTTCTGCTACTCTTTCGGCCAGGGCCTTGAACTGTCAATTTCACATGATTCAGTACCAGGAATTTTTGTTAGACCAGCTAAATAAAAAACTGTCTTCTCCTGAACCTTTAGACCGCAAGTCCCTTCAGGATTTGGTACATAACTCTCAGCAGGTCAGTAACCATTTCTTAAAATGTGGCTATGATGCACTGGAAGCTTCCTTTAGATCAGCTATGACTGGAACAGTGATTCGAAGGCATGCCTGGTTAAAAGAACAATCCTTACCAGACCATGATGCACTGGAAGCTTCCTTTAGATCAGCTATGACTGGAACAGTGATTCGAAGGCATGCCTGGTTAAAAGAACAATCCTTACCAGACCATGTTAAGTCAAAACTCCTAGATGCTCCCATGGAGAAACAAAGTTTGTTTGGCTCCCCTGCACAGGAGGTTCTAAAGAAGGTGGAAGAAAAAGCAAAATCTGTCCAAACAGTCAAGGATTTCTTACAGGTCCAACCTCCGAGGTTTAGCAGAAATTGGCCTTCAAAGAATTGGTCCTTTCCAGACAACTCCAGAGCGCAGAGAGGCAGAAATAGGCCAAGAGGCAGAGGTCAATCTAGGGGTGCCTACAGGGGACGTCAGTGGCAACCTACCAACGAGAGAAGTACTGCCACAGAATCAACCACAACCACTTCCACAGGGCAGACACAATGACTTGGCTCTAGTTCCGCCTACCAGGGAACAACTGGAAGCACCCTTGGGCGGAAAACTAGCCTTATTCTCCGACAACTGGCATTACATTACAGGAGACAAATGGACTTTACAAACAATAGACAAGGGCTACAGGTTTCACTTCCACACACTACCAAAAAAGAGAGGAATGCCAAACCTACCACCAAGCCAAAAAACAGACGCTCTAAGACAAATCAACAACTTACTAAGGATGAGAGCTATAGAAGAGGTGCCACCTATGGAACAAGGCCAAGGATTTTACTCCAGGCTTTTCCTGGTACCAAGAAAAGAAAATCAATGGAGACCTATTCTAGACTTGTCCGCACTGAACACATACCTCATTGTTCCAAAATTCAAAATGCTGACCCTCCAGCAGCTTCTTCCCATGCTGGGCAAGGAGTCGTGGCTTGCGACTCTAGATCTCAAGGAGGCATACCTGCACGTCCCTATACGACCAGATTGCAGAAGACACCTCAGATTTCTTGCAGGATCAGAGCATTATCAATTCTCAGCATTGCCTTTTGGCTTATCTACTGCGCCCAGAGTATTCACGAAATTCCTGGCATCAATAATTGCTCATTGCAGACTTCAGGGAATTCAAATTTACCCATACCTGGACGACTGCCTAATACAAGCGGACAACAAGGCAAAATTAACAAAAGATTTGGAAAATGTCATACAACTGTTGCAAGGCTTGGGATACACAGTCAACATGCAAAAGTCAAGACTAGTACCATCCCAAAGGATAACATTCTTGGGTGCAGAACTAGATACATCAACTCAGATGGCTTTTCTCACAGAAGAAAAACAAAAGCAACTACCAGTCTACTTCATGACATTAACAGCACAAGCTCAGCTTACTGCAAGGAAAGTCCTGCAAGCCCTGGGCTACATGGCATCCTGCATAATATTGGTTCCGCATGCCAGGCTGCATATGAGAAAGCTACAATGGTACCTAAGGAATGTATGGTCTCAACACAAGCACAGTCTAGAAGCCCAGATTCCAATAATTCCATGCCTGAAACAAGAATTCCTGTGGTGGGCTCAGGCCTGTCAGTTGAACAGAGGCTTGCCTTTCCACAAACCTCATCCAAGCCAGACCATCACCACAGACGCCTCAGACCTAGGATGGGGGGCACACATGGTGGACAAGTGTATACAAGGCCTATGGACCCAAGACCAGCTGAATCTACACATAAATCTAAAGGAGATGCTGGCAGTGAAACATGCGATCCAGGCATTCAGACCACTCCTCCAACAGGGTCATCTGCTGATAAGGACGGACAATACCACAGTCATGTGGTACATCAACAAACAGGGAGGTACACATTCATATCCTCTATGCCGGATGGCAATGGACCTATGGAATGTGGCCCTGAATCTCAACATTCAACTTCAGGCCAGATTTGTACCAGGAAAAGAAAATTCTCTAGCAGACACCTTAAGCAGAACTACCACGGATACTCACAAATGGATGCTGCATCCAGATATCTTCAAAGCCATAACAAAGAAATGGGGATTACCACAGATAGACCTATTTGCCTCCCCACACAATCACCAATTGAAGAAATTCTGCACAAGAGCATACCACCCACTTGCTTGGAGGGTGGACTCCCTTTCCTTCAGCTGGAAAAACCTGACAGCATATGCATTTCCACCTCTTCCTTTGATGTACAAAGTTCTACTGAAGATCAGAGAGGATCAGCCAAGGGTAATTCTGATAGCTTCAGACTGGCCGAGACAACATTGGTACCCGCTACTGAGAAGCATGTCACGGACACACGCATGGCCTCTACCTCTATGTCCCTTACTACTAACACAGGACAACTACAAGATCCTACATCCAAACTTGAAAACACTGCAGCTAGCTGTTTGGAATATTGCATAAAACAAAATAACCCAGGTTTATCTCAGAGGGTTAAGGACATTATCCTGGAGGCACGCAGACCCTCCACAAGGAAGACTTACTCAGCCAAGTGGAAAAGATACCTCATTTGGAGTGCAGCAAAGGGAGAAAATGTCTCATTGGCAAACATAGCACACATCCTGGAATATTTAGCAGAGCTGTTCCACAATGGCCTGTCTTACTCCTCCATTAAGATTCATGCATCAGCAATTTCAGCAGAATACAACATGGATCCTCCTGTCTTCTCTCATCCTCTACTCAGGCAGTTCTTGAGAGGAATCAAAAATGTAAAACCTCCAAGGAAACCACCTTTACCTACATGGTATCTCAACTTCGTGCTGGAAAAGTTAACACTTCCCCCTTTTGAACCAGCAGCAACAGCAGAATTACAATTCTTGTCTTGGAAAACTGCTTTCCTGCTAGCAATTACTTCAGCAAGAAGGGTATCTGAGTTACAGGCATTAATGGCAGTACAACCCTTCCTCATCTTTCATCAGGACAGAGTCTCTCTGAGAACTAATCCTACCTTTATGCCAAAAGTGGTCTCCAGAGTATCATTGAACCAAGCGATTCATTTACCTACATTCTTCCCCAACCCACAGAACAGGGGGGAAAGACTGCTACATACCTTGGATGTGCACAGACAATTACGCTACTATCTGGACAGAACTAAGACCAGCAGAAAAACTGACCAGCTTCTGGTAGCATATGCAACAGGAATGCAAGGAAAAGCAATTTCAAAACAGACAATCTCAAAATGGATAGGAAATTGCATTTGATTTTGCTACTCTTTCCATGGAAAGACAACTCCTGATAATATCAGACCTCATTCCACAAGAACTACAGCCACCATTACAGCTTTCCTACGAGGAGTGGCTACCAAAGACATTTTAGAAGCTGCTACTTGGAGCTCCATGCATACATTTGCCAAGCATTATAATCTTCCCTTATACTCTAGATCCCGAGCAGGTTTTGCAACTGCTGTTTTGCAAGGGATCTTAACTACACCATCTTTATCTTAGTGCCTCCTCCCCCAGTTTGGCTATGGTATTCTACCCATATGTTAGGACTGCAGATGCATCCTTGAAGGACATAGTACAGTTTTGTACCTACCATAAATGTAGATGTCCGATAGGTATGCATCTGCAGTCAGGATTACCCACCCTCCTTCCCCTCTGTGGTATTCCTAGGGTATTTACCCCTCCTTTAGCTAGCTGGGGGAATCTATTGTGGTGTATTTGTTTGTATATATGTATATATATATATATATATATATATATATATATATATATATATATATATATTCTTATATTGTTGCTCTCTGCTGTTTGGAATTATTTGCATTTATCCAAATTTAGCCTTCCTAGAGGGCACCTGGCATCTGGGGCAAGAAACACTGAGGAAAATGGCATCGGCTGATGCCTTTATACCCAATAAACAGCAGTTATGACGTCGGGTGAAGTGCGACATCAGCCGAGGCCAGACCCAGACTTTGGAATCCGGCCGACCGAAGGGCTGCCTGAGGCAGGACAATCCATATGTTAGGACTGCAGATGCATACCTATCAGACATCTACATTTATGGTTAGGTACAAAACTACTTTCTAACTTGTGGGATTTCCTGCCATGGATGCCCTTGGCCGATGTCCTTCAAGAATGCAACTGCAGTCATAACATATGGGTTGTCCTGCCTCAGGCAGCCCTCGGTCGGCCGGATTCCAAAGTCTGGGTCCGACATCGGCTGATGTCGCATTTCTCTCTGACGTCAGAGCGGCTGGAGTATATAAGCTCCTGTATTCTTCGATTCCGAAGTCATCAAAAAGCTAAGTACCCCATTGGGGACCTTTTCTTGCCTCAGCCGATGTCAGAAATTACTGAAAAAGTAAATAATTGTTTGTCTTGTGGTAAACAAATACCTCATAAGGATTTCCACTCTTACGGCCTTCCTTGCCTTGGCCCAGACCACGACGTCTCGGCCTGTGCCGCCTGTGCTCGCTTCAACAAGCGCACTCTAAGGCGCCGGGCGGAGTTCGCTGAAGATTTTTTCGGCAAAAAATTCGATTATACCATGCCGTCGGAACTACCAACATCGCAGACTCCTAAGAAACGAAAAGACCGGGACCGACATCCTCGGCCCGCGTCTTCCTCCGACACCACGCCAAAACCTACCGCGAGTGCCCCGGTTCCCTCTGAGGCGGTTATTTCACCGCTCCGAACCGAAGACACCGCATTACCGATACCTCCGACACCGGAGACCACACCGACGCCAGTTATTGATTTTCCTCCGGATACTGAAACCGAGGAAATGCCCGAGACCACTGCTGTGGATAAGGTCACTCCTGCATGTGGAGCTGCTAGGCCTCCCATGCCCATGTCTATCAAGGCCTACACACGTGCTAAGGCAGCCAGCAAGACCAAGCACCTTTCTGCTAAAGCCTTACCTCAGCCTACTCCTAAAACACAAATCATGACTATGGCCGCAGACTTAATTTCCATGATCAGAGGTTCACAGGCCCATCCTGAGAGAGGATCCCAGCCTCCTCCTGATAAGAGGCCCAGGGTTGAACCCTCTGACCCTCTCCCTTCAGATGAAGATTCTGAGGACTCTGTTCACTCCGACAGCCAGGAAGAGCCCTTCCAGACCTATGAGGACTCAGATGCAGAGGACTCCATTCCCTCGGCCTCCCCTCCTGAGGATATTTCTTTTGGGGAAGTTCTGCATTCCATGAGGGAACATTTCAAGTGGCAAGGCCAGGAATATTCTGATTCCAGACAGCGCCTTCGAACCTTCCTTAAAAAGCCCCAACACAGGCCTTTAGCTATACCTCCTGTGCTTGATGTTTTGGATGATTTATACTCTGACTCCAGTGTTACCCCTGATACTCTTCCTCCTGCTCCTGCCAAGCCTGACAGATACTATAGGGTCCCAGAAACACATTCTCATTTCTTTAGAGCCCATGCTGTTGATTTAGAAACAATTTCTCAGGGACCGAAAGGGGTTTCAGCTACCACTTCCAAAAATCCTTTGCCTTAACAGGGAAGCCAGGTCATTAGAGAGATGGGGAAAGAAGGTTTACACCTCCACTACTTTAACTATGAGAGCTCTCAATTGTCTCTTTCATATGTTTCAATATCAGGATTACCTGTTAGATGATTTACAGAAAACATTGGCCTCTCCTGAACCTTTAGATAGGAAGTCTTTGCAGGAGGCTGTACATAATTCTCAGCAAGTTAGCAATCACTTCCTACAGTGTGGATATGATGCATTGGAAGCTTCATGTAGGGCAGCTATGACAGGGGCGGTCATTCGTAGACATGCATGGTTAAAAGAACAACCTCTACCAGATCATGTTAAGGCAAAACTTCTTGATGCACCCTTGGAAAAGAACAAGCTTTTTGGTGCTAATGCTAAAGATGTGTTAAAGTCCATTGAGGAAAAAGCCATGTCAGTACAGACAGTCAAAGATTTCCTCCAGGTTCAGCCACCAGATTCAGCAGGAATTGGCCTTCTAAAAACTGGTCCTTTCCGAATGCTGAAAGATTTTAAAGGGGCAAAAGCAGGCGTGGCCGAGGAAGAGGACAATACAGAGGTTCCTACAGGGGACGACAATGGCCACCAGCAAACCAAAGAAGTGACACAGGGGTTTCTCCTGCCCCACAGGGACAATCTCAATGACTTTCCTCTACTTCCGCTGACCAAGGAGCAAACAGAAGCTCCTTTGGGCGGAAAATTATCTCTGTTTTCAGACAATTGGCACAGACTGACAAAGGACAAATGGATTTTGGACATTATAGACCAAGGTTACAGGTTCCACTTTCATACCTTGCCAAGAAAACAAGGCATGCCAAATGCCAAACCTACCTCAAAACCAGAGAGCAGAGGCTATCAATCAAATTTCTCTGCTTGTTCACATCAAAGCAATAGAAAAAGTTCCACAACAAGAACAAGGCCAGGGGTTTTATTCAAGACTGTTCCTTGTTCCAAGAAAAGAAACTCAGTGGAGACCAATATTGGATTTGTCCGCATTAAACACTTTGCTCATAGTACCAAAGTTCAAAATGCTGACTCTACAGCAACTCCTTCCCATGCTGGGCAAGGGGTCTTGGCTGATTACTCTGGACCTCAAGGAGGCATACCTGCATGTCCCTATCAGACACAGCTGCAGAAGATACCTCAGATTTCTTGCAGGGCCAGAGCATTATCAATTCTCAGCATTGCCATTTGGCTTATCTACTGCGCCCAGAGTATTCACGAAATGCCTGGCTTCAGTAATTGCTCATTGCAGGCTCCAGGGGATCCAAATGTACCCGTACCTGGACGACTGCCTCATACAAGCGGACGACAAACTGATTTTGACAAAAAACTTGAATTATGTCATACAATTGCTACAGGCTCTGGGATACACAGTCAACTTCCAAAAGTCAAGACTACAGCCATCCCAGCAAATAACCTTCTTAGGAGCCAATCTAGACACAGCCTCTCAAATGGCTTACCTGACAGAAGACAAGCAAAAGAAGTTAACTCGTTACTTCAAAGGTTTGGCAAAGCTCACCCAGATGACTGCAAGGAGATTCCTACAGGCCCTGGGTTACATGGCATCCTGCATTCTCCTGGTTCCATTAGCAAGACTACACATGAGAAAACTTCAATGGTACTTAAAAAGCTTATGGTCTCAACACAGCAACAACCTAGAGGCAACCATACCGCTCATTCCATGCCTACAAAAGGAATTTCTATGGTGGGCCTCGATAAGCCAGGCAAACACAGGTATGTCGTTCAAAAAGCCTCAGATAACACAGACCATGACCACAGACGCCTCAGACCTTGGATGGGGGGCGCACATGGAGGGCAAATGTATTCAAGGACAATGGTCTCCAAAGGAAACACATCTGCATAGCAACCAAAAAGAAATGCTGGCAGTAATGCATGCCATCGAGGCCTTTCGGCAACAACTTCAGCAAGGCCACCTGCTAATACGGACAGACAACACCACTGTGATGTGGTACATAAACAAGCAGGGGGGCACCCATTCTTACCCCCTTTGCAGACTGACAAATGAATCTTTGGGAAAAATCACTGCGCCTAAACATACAGCTGCAATCCCAGTTTGTTCCAGGCAAAGACAATGTGCTGGCGGACAGCTTAAATAGGAACTTCCTAGACCCCCACGAGTGGAGGTTACATCCAGAAATATTCATACGACTCACCTCGACATGGGGCAGGCCAGAAGTAGACCTATTTGCCTCCCACCTCAATCATCATCTACAAAAGTTCTGTTCAAGGACATATCATCCACAAGCATGGAAAATAGATGCTCTCTCATTCAACTGGAACTTCCTAAAAATCTATGCATTCCCACCTCTGCCACTGATGACCACATTACTACTAAAGATCAAAGCAGAGAAGCCAAAGGGGATCCTAATAGCTCCAGACTGGCCAAGACAACACTGGTATCCACTACTACGGTGCATATGTCACAACAAAAAGTGGGCCCTTCCCCAATGGTCCCAACATTTGACTCAACACAACTTCAAGACAGTACATCCCAACATTCAGACGCTGCAGCTAACAGCTTGGGAGATCCAATGAATAACCTCAATCTATCTCTCTCCAAGGAAGTTCAACAGATACTAACAGAAGCCAGAAGACCATCCACCAGAAAGGTTTACTCAGCAAAATGGAAGAGATTCAGCATTTGGAATACCAGCAAGGGTCATGATGCATCATTACTGAACATCCCACTCATTTTGGAATACTTGGCAGATATGCTACAGAATGGACTCTCATATTCTTCCATAAAAATACATGCTTCAGCTATCTCAGCTAGATACAACACTGACCCACCTGTGTTTTCACGTCCTTTGTTAAGGCAATTTCTTAGGGGAATAAAGAATATAAAGCCACCAAGAAAGGCTCCAGTACCAGCTTGGGACCTCAACTTTGTCTTAGAAAAACTGACTCTACCCCCCCCCCCCCTTTGAGCCAGCAGCTTCTGTGGACTTACAATTTCTCTCATGGAAGACAGCTTTCCTGTTGGCAATTACCTCAGCAAGAAGGGTCTCGGAATTACAGGCCCTAATGGCAATACCACCGTTCATAACCTTTCACAGAGACAGGGTCTCCTTACAAACCAACCCTACCTTTCTGCCAAAAGTGGTATCTAGGGTTTCTTTAAATCAAGCAATTCACCTACCTTCTTGGTGAGAAACCTCTGAGAATTCTCTAGTTTGACATGTCAAGTGATGTACATCCTGAAAGTGGCACTGTATTGTTTAATCAGTGCTGAATAGTTCAGATTTGGATGATATACCCTTGACTATTAGTTTTAATAAGTAGGAGGATTTTCTGACTGCAATTGCCACATGATGATCAAAGGAGAGGGAGCTGTTAAGTGAGATACCCAGGTCCCTGATGCATTTTCATTTAGTAATGGACTAATGCTCTTCGTGTTTCAATGTTGCAGTTCTAACTTGTGGGATTTCCTGCCATGGATGCCCTTGGCCGTTCTGACTACCAGAGAATAGTTTCCCTCCCTCTGGAGCCAGCAGATGCCCTGTCTATCTGATGTCACTACGCTTGGGTACAAGGGGAGTTGGCTGGCACCATGATCTCAGTACTTTACATGCCCCTAAAGGTAGGAGCCCCCCAGATTGTCCCTGAGGCCAAGGTTCTGGGACCCTGTAATCCAAGTAAAAGGTGAAGTAGAAAAGAGGGCTAAACCTGACTGAGGAGGAGAATGTCTCCACCTACACTGTAGGCCAGGGAGGAAGGAGGGAGGGAAAGAACACTGCAACAGTGAATACACTCAAATATCTATATTTATGCTAAGTATACACAATTGTACTATGTTCCTTGTGTTTCACTGTTGCAGTCCTAACTTGTGGGATGATTCACAAAGCTGAAAGGAAAGGAGGATGGAAAATTAAGGAGAGGCGAGGATGCCTTGCAAGATGGCAGTGGCACTAGTCTTGGAGAAGGCAGAAATGTGGGAATGTTTGGTACAAGTGTACAGTGAATATACTCTAACATCTACATTTATGGTAAGTGTACACAACTGTACTTTGTTACTATATGGTGAGGGTAGGAGTTCTCTGCAAAACAAAATATTTAGAACGCTGTTCACATTTATTCTGAGCCCATTTTCAGTACTCCTAGGTATTCATTTGGGTAAGTTTTTTCTGAAGGGTACAGATACCATAGGAGGCCTTAACAGTAGTACGTAGGTTGCAGTCATCTGCAGATTTAGTTAACCAAAAGTCCTGGTTCTCAGTTTGGAGATCAGAGGTGTAAATGCTGAAGAGGAGTAGTCCCTAGTACAGAGCCCGGGGGCACTCCACTGGTTACCATTATGCTGTTGGATGATGCACCTCCTACATAAATTGTGTTGGTTCTGTCTTTGTCAGTTTACTAACCATCATGCCATGTAAGTATCGCTATTTAAAACATTTAGCTTACTTGTAATTCACGCATGGGGTATAGTGTCAAACACTTTGACTAGGTCAAGATATACTGTGTGGACAGCATCACCACTGTGTGACACTGTCAAATTAGTTAACTTGATTTAATAAGCAGGAACTCCAGTCAACAAGGACAGACTGCTGAGGGTGTAGCTTAAAAAGCTGTTTGACATTACGGTTTATAAGATTAGTCATGCTGCGCTCCATAGCTTTGCAGATCAGGCTCAATAAGGTTGACAGGTCTGTAATTACTGGGGTGTGTGGCAGGGCCACACTTTTATGATAGGGCATCGCCGGTATGGTGTGCCGTACTTCAGTAACAACTCTTGTGGCTAGGCTCAGGTAAACAATCTGTGGAGAGGTTTGGTGAGGCTATATTTACAATCCACCATGACTGCCAACAAATGATGGGTGTGGGATAGTAAGTAATGCAGAGGTTGCATGTAACATGACATTGGGTGTTTTTTTAACATCCCAGGTTATGTTGAATTTTGTCAGGTGGTGAGCCTCATTCTTTCTTGTACCTCTACCTCTCTTCTAGCTGTGGAGACTATTGCCAACCTCTATTCTTTATAATCTGTAGGCAGCTCTGCTTTCTGTGCAGAAAAAAAAAATCAGGCGAGGAAATGACTGTATACATTGCATAAAAATGAAATTGTTTTTCACAAACACAAGCTGCAAAACTGAAATTATATTTTCATAGCACAACCTCTCTTGCAAGTTGCAAGTTAAACAGTAAGGATGTTAGGAAAAAATAACCATGTTTACAGGTTTAAACAGTTTGCAAAAATGAACTGGGTTAATGTGATACTGAACAAGAGTGCTAATTATATTCAGAACTGTTATATCCTAGGTAGCAAAGTGTGAAATTGAATTAAGTTGTTAGAGTCTATTGCAGTTCTGCAGTCTGAGGCTGTAGATGATCATATTTTTGTTCTGTACACCAAAACAGTCAGGCCCTAAAATGCTGATACCTAGAGTCTCCTTTCCATTCCAGCTTTGCAGTTAGATGCATTTAATTTAAAAACATGTTATTTCTGAAATGTTTAAAATGCTGTTGGCGCTTGTTTGCTTGTCCTTATTTGCTTCCATTATCTGCCTTGTGGTTGCAGCCTTCTGATTACTTTTGAGTTTTACATTAAAGACATACTGTGGCCACACATCTGGCTTTCAAAGCGCTAATATGCTTTTCCTCTTAATTTTCTTGTCTCATAACACAATTTTTTTGCTTCATTTCAGATGTGAATAATCAAGAAGAGGAGGAAGAGGAAGAGGAAGAAGATTTGCAAAAAATAATACCAGACAAAAGAAAACAATTACTGTAATTTATGAATTGCGGACCTCATTTTTAAAATTGAAACTGCATTAATTTCCATCAGTTTAATTAAATTGCTGTCAGCACATACAGATAGGTTCTGTGGGCTGCTAGTGTTTAAAAATATTTTTCTGTTAGCTGGATCTGGGAAATGGACATAGATTTGTTAATAAAACAGATGAGAAACATTAGATTTGCACGTGGTCAGGCTGTGTTCAGCATTATCAGCCACATGACCAGAAAGTACAACATAAAAGCATTCACCTTCAGTGAAGTTTATGAATTGAAGCAACCTGGAGGAGCATTGTCAACTGTACTTTATTTCATTTTGGTTTTGAAACTGCTGTGCGTATTTGGTGCAGTGATAGCTATATTGTTTAGTATGGAGATTCTGGATCTTTAGGTTTTACAGAACACATTTCATTGTTTAGGTTGGATGACTAACTAGGCAAAAATGTACGGGCAAATTACTTGGGTTTTTTTAGACATTTTGAATGTATGTTATGGGACTGTAAACTGGAAATCATTCATGTATGTTTGTGCATTTTGTCAACCATTTAGCAGCTGTTTGCATTCATCAGACCAAAGGACGAAGGATTCCTGAGATTTATCCATTACAGTTACTTCAGTGTGTACTCTTAAGTCAAGGTGAACCATACTACTGTATATGTTGTAAAAATGTTGCTTGAATTATTTAAATCTGATAAGTAATGGTATAGCAGAAAAATGAAATGTGAAGTGAAATGATACACGTAGTGCTGTGTTCTTGCAGAACTGTAAGACAAGGCCAAAGATGAACAATTTTTGTGTGGTCATCCTACTGGTTTTATACTGTTTCTGCCAGCCAAGTTATCTTTCAGCTGTATGTTAGAAGGCACTTCTGCCAGTCAGTTTCCTGCACTTATATTTACTGCCCACACAAGGAATATGACTGGGCTTCACCTCTTGAGTTGTTCTGTGTTACAAGAAGTGCAACAGAAAATATTTCCGTATACAAAAAGAGCATAGTGATGGGAGATGTTTCCTGCCCTTGGAACGCACACCTTTCTGCTTTCTGTTTTGATGCCTTTGTCGCCTTTGACTGTATTGCGTTTTGTTCAGCTTTATTTCGGAAGGATCCACAGGCCTTCTCTCTTCATTACTGAAACCTGACATGTTCGTAATTTGGCCTTTCTGAATCCCTTTTATTTGTGTACCAGATCTGTTAGGTATGTGTAAATTATCTTGAGCTGCTACCGTGCCACAACATTCACATGCTAGAGTGGTGCATGTGTACGTGTGTGCACGCACATGTGTATGTGTTTACTTATCTTCTGGTTTTACCTGCTTACAACCTTTGAAGTAAAAATTGGACCTGCATTTTATTCTTTCCTGAAGCTCTTTTGAGCTAAAGTTAGCTGGAGGGACCTAAATTATCTGAGTCAGTAAAAATTATAGTTTACATGCAAAAATATAACTAACAGAGGCATAACATGCATCTGTTCTTTATTTTGTCTCAGCATTTTTCAAAACCCGTTATAAAAGTGTTTGTGCTTTGGTAACAGAAGC
The DNA here is from genome assembly GCF_019279795.1 of Protopterus annectens. Lineage (NCBI taxonomy): Eukaryota > Metazoa > Chordata > Ceratodontiformes > Protopteridae > Protopterus > Protopterus annectens. The sequence goes on along the minus strand of NC_056728.1, from coordinate 493,521,929 downwards.
TATGAGGAACAAAAGACTCAACCATTGTCAAACAAAGGTAACAGATTTGTTTTCTCCAAGAAAAAAATATCCAAACATTCATCTTTTCTGTCAACTGAGTAATTAGAATCGGTGTTTTTAAGTTATGCTTTTTGTTTAGATTTCTTGTTCTTTTCATTCCGAGGCTTTGCCTCTGATTCATCAGTTGAGAACGAGAGACGTTATAAGTTACTGTCTTTACTAGCTCTGTAACTCATTGTATTGAGCTGAAGGTGTATGTGTTCTTCGGAAGCAAAAACAAAAAAGTGACAGAAGCAAAAACAAAAAAGTGACAGCAACAGAACTACAGAGCGAATAGCATTAACACTGTTCCTACATGTATGACTTGTTTAATAATGAGAAGACATTCCAAATCCTGTATTAATAAATATTAATTCAAAAATATAGTTTGGTACATTGGTGTGTGCTAACAAGAAATGCTGTTCTTGTCAAAAAAAAAAAAAAAAAAAGCCACAACACATGCCTGCGGGAAGGTATTCATCTATTTCTTTTCTTCTCTTTCGGCCTAGCTCCCAATTAAGTGAAAGTCACCCCCCCCCCATAGCAATCCTGATTTTCATTCACTGGCAACTTTTTCACATTAGTATGCTGATGGTATTTGTTTTGCCCATTCAGCTATAAATATCTTCTTGAAACTGCTGATACTGTGATTTTAAAATACACCACACACATTTTTTATTCTCTTGTAAGCTTTAGGCAGTTGCATACACTGCATACAGAATGGTATATGTCATTTTTGATGCTCTTTTGCACCCTGTGTAAGCCGTGTGCACATTCAGCAGTTTGGAATTTGCACTTGGAAAGTAGCATGTGCTTCACAATTTTTTTTTTTTACTCTCCACTTTCTAGTACATTGTTTCCCGTTGTATTGGAGGTGTATGGAAATGAATTTCTGGTCTAAGTATCATGTCTGCTTGCACTTAACCAAGTTTCTTTAAAAAAAATCTTGTCAGTTTGCTTTGCAGTTTTCTGATATACAGGTGAGTCTGACTGCTCCTTTGCAAGTTCAGAAACATTCCCATGTATGGAGGAGAGAGGACTCTGCACTCTTATTACATTCACCATCATATTGTACAGTTTAAATGAGAAGTACACACCAGAATAACAAGCTAGCCTATAAGTATTCAACAAAACACTCACTGTTAGGGCCACATTAGATTTGTTGGGGTGTTTAGATATCTGTCACTGTGTTAGTACAGTGATAAGCAGTCTAAGTAACCTACAGTGTAAGGAGTTTTAAATATTCTGGAACTAAAGTACACCTCAGACTATGCTAACATACTAATTTTATGCAGAGTTATTTGACAATACATTTTCCGTTTTGTTTTTTGTGTATTAAAATTCTGTTATGGAGGGCATTGAGAATAAGACAGCTGACACTGCGGGAGTTGATGTTGGCATGAATTTGTGTTACTGGATCACATACATATCCAGTAAAAACAGCAGACTATTTTGAGCAATCTTTGTTCATTTAAAGTCCATCTGTTCATCTTTTAGAAACGCGTATGTAGTTTTTGGTTTTCTCGTAAGCCAGCTGACTCTTAAGAGACACTTCACAAGTTAACATATACGTGCACACTGGTCTGACATTAAGGAGTGTCTACACTTGGGTGCAAGGATGTTTTAATGAAGTAATTTCTGTTTATAATGTAATTCTACATTTCTTTAGTACAGGTAGAGGAGGATTCTTGTATTAGGAAAAAAAAAAACATCACTGGATTCCATTATTTGTAGTACCTCTGAATGCGCCTTAGTACACCTCTAACAACTCTCCCTGCTTGGCATACCTTCTGGTTGGTTAGTTTGGGTGAAATCGCTTAAGCATTAAATGAAAAGTGGAAATGAGAGGACTCTACACTTGTGCCATTGATTTATTTGTCCCAGTGGACTAGCCAGTGGCATGGGAAAATATGAAAGAAATGAATAAGCATTTCTGTACAGTTGTACTTGGTTTTATTTTGAAATACTTGTCATTCCTCCTGATGTGAGAAACAGCAAGAAAAAATAGTTTTGGTACTTCAGCAGGCATTCCATACCATATTCCTTTTATGTAACCTAGCCAGAATTATAGAACCAAATTAGTCTTTCTGTTGTGTATCTTGGTCAGCAAAAGTGACAGGTCTGTGTAATTCATTGATTTTTATATGGCTGAAGATGTGCTGTTTAGTGCATCTTTACATTACTTCAGCAGACGTTGTTACTGTGACATAAAATTTGCAGATTCTGTATGTGGGAAGGGACATAAGAAACAGTTGTAAAAGATAACCATTACAGTTTAAAGACAGCACTTGTATCATTTAACATAGTTATTTTGCCTTCACCCTGCTGAGTTTCATGAATTTTCAGACTGCTTTCATGGTGTATTGCACTGCATCTTATTTAAAAAGTTAATAATAGGGCTTTAAGGGGAAAGTCATACTGCAATGGTTTGCTTAAGGGTTCCACTTTACAAACTCTGCAATGGTTTTAGGGATGGTAAGGAGCATACAGTGTGAGAACAATGTCATACTGAACTGCTGCTAATTTCCTATTCTTTTAAAACTGTTTCCTTTGGCTTTAAAACATTGATTACTACTCTTCACAGATATTTATTTTCATTTTTGATTGTAGTAATGGTCTTAATTTTGTTTGTATTTCTATTGAAAAGGTGCACATGAAGTAAAGATTTGCATTAAAATATTACATTCTTAAGCCTTACTGTAAAATAATTTAACTCTTTATTTTGAGGTGATCTTTGTTTCTTGGAGATTGATGTAATGCATTTTTTTGATGAGATCACTGCACATCTTTTTGCATTGAATTACTGAAGGACTAGGTGATTAGTGTCTGAAGATGTATAAATAGTTTTATTGTTTGTTATACAATAATACATACTGTAATAAAATAAAAATGAGACATTTTGCCTGCAGTGACTTATTTTTATGAGATGCGTTCTGGACAAGTAATAATTTCCCCCTGACATTTACTACTGCACAGTCAAATTTATTTGTTGTTTGAAGCGACGGGTCATTCTGCTTCACCACATGTGAAAGACATTTTTGCGCTCTCCACAAATTTGCTGCTGATTTCTGTTATGGGCTGTTAAAGTTGCTGTTGCCAACATGTTTGTTAAACACAACTATGTGATGATGGTTGTTTCCATTTTGAATTTGATTGAATGCATAGAACTTGCAAATGGGGATATCGATCTTAATACAGGTGTTCATCATATTGATCAATGCTACAGTAGCTTTAGCTGGGTTATATCCCGCCAGGGATATAACAGCCGGCCAGCTCCAAACGCTTCAGTGTACCTTCCATGTGCTCAAAACATAAATCAGCTCAAGCTGAGATGCCTATACGGACAGGTTTGAGCGCCAAACCTTTCAGAGCTTTCCTGCCTCCGAAGACAGTGCCCCTCTGCAGGTTTTGGATGATCATTTTGTTCTGTTCCATTGCTGACCAGATACGTTCCTTTTGGGGGAAAACCTTCCACATTTAAATATTTATCATTTAATTTTCCTTTCCTTGGTAGGAAGATTATTTTTCAGAGTTTGCGTTTTAGTGGATTGTCTCGAGACTTAACTGCACACTTTTAAATGGGAATGTGCTTTTTTCCTTTCAATTTAAAGTTATTAAAAACAGATGAACAAAACATGTTTTCTCTGGAAAAATTGTGTTTATTTTACTTTTTGGGTTTGGCTAAGTGATTTGTAAACAGAAACAAGCAGTTACGTGAAGTCACTAGATTAAACAGCGACAAACTGGAAAGTGCCAGTTTCTACAAGTTACCATACAGAACATGTATAGTGAATTCTTGGTCCATAGCTTGAGTTTTGATGATCTTTGTTGCTATATGAATGCTGCTATCACAAGGTTCTCATTGTGTTAGCAGTAGGGCCAAGTACTGTTTATGGAAGTAACATACTTGGCTGCATACTGAAAAATCATACAGTTGTAGAATATTTTAAATAGCATGTGAACACTTCCACCATAAAATCAGCAAGTCACTCAACTCTTTGCTCGAGAAAGGCAAAAATAATGAGGGGGGGGGCAAATTTCCAAGAGCAGGGACAGCTTTTGTATCGATCAATATTTTCTGAACCTATTCTGTATGTACAATCTAGTCAAGCATTACTGGCATCCTGCACGTAATTCAGTTAAAAAGTTAATAGGACAGGTTTTGAATCGACCAATATTTTCTGACCAGTCCTTATGGACCTGTAATCTGACGTTACTACACATCATGCATGTAATTTATTTCAGAAGTTAATAGAGCAGCCAGCAGGTTTTGTATCAAACATTTTCTCAACAATAAACAGCTACTGACAGCCTGCATTGTAATTCATTTAAGTAGTTAATACAACATATTTTACATCAATCAACATTTTCTGAATAATCACTGTGGACATCTAGTCTTGCATTACTAACAGCTCTCACATGCTTCATTTAAAGGAAAAAGCTGAGGAATTGATTCTGCAAGGGTCTCTCAGTGCAGTGACAGTTTTAACACTTCTGCAGTAGTGTGTGTGTGGGGGACTCAAATCCTTTTGGACTACAAAAGAAAACACTGAAGAAAGACCTGCAATTTAGTTACTTTTCTGGCTGTAGCTGGATAACTTCTAAGTATAATGTAAAACAAGGTCTGAGCCAAACATAAATGAAGGTGATTAGAGACAGAAAAGAAGCAGTCCTTTTACAGAAGGTAAAGAAAATAAGTGACCCCCCCCCAATCCCATTGTATGTCAATGGCATGGGAATTCAAAGTTACTTCCTTATGTCTGGCATGAGTCATACAAAGTATTATGGGAAAGCGAAAGGGTTGAGAGAGTACAAGATCACGTTGATACATCAAGCCCCATTGGTAGCCATGTTGTGGGACACAAGCTAAAATTACAAATAAAGCACTTAACATGATTTTGAGGTGTTAAAATAGGTCAGGAAACAAAGATAGAATGAAAAAAAAACAGTTTTATTTTGTTCTAGGGTGCAGTTTTCCTTTAACAAGTTAATGTAACATGTTATGGATCATGAAATTTGGTGTAAGTGACATCCTGCAATTCTTGCTAAGGAAAAAATATTTTTTTTTAACAGGAAACAGGGCAAAAGTAGGAGAAACTACTAAGTTTATTTGTCCAGCACCCTTTTTAACAAACCTATGTCTCTTCCTAATTAGCATTAACTAAACTAATCTATTAAATTTAATGTACTTTCAGACACTTAGCTGTAATCCAGATATTAGAAGCAGTTCCACTGTTACAGAAAATCAGCACAACAGATGGCCATAACTGTCACGTCCAGTCCAAACACAGACATCCAAGGCAAAAAGATAAAATAGCCCACAGCTCTCGGCCAGCCCAGCAGCAGTGCTACCACCTTCTATCCCAGTTATGCTCTCCTGAAACCACAGATCTTTTCAAAGGGATTATAGAGATTTTTGTTTAGGAACAAGTAATGGTATCCTAATGACCTGCTCTAGAATCTAGCTGCTGGCTGTCAATCTGATCCTTTCCCTCAATGCTGAACTTGAAATGAAATAATCCATAAACATTTCTCTCATCTCCAAAAACAAGAAGAGCTGGTGCCCTGTGATTACCCCTTCTTCAAGGCAGTGTACTAACAGAAACAGTGTAGTGGTATGATTGGCTGCATTGTCCCAGGAAGTCATTGAATGATTGGTCGACTCTACATGCCTTTATTGGCTCAGTTTGCTTCCGAAGTTTCTTTTTGATCTGTCCATATACCTTGCTGCTGGTTGGCTCTATTTCTGGTTTATGGGCCAATTAAAACCTACCAAGTGGAGCCACCACTAATGACTGTGGAACACAGGAAATCTGCTGTCCCCTACCTTAAATGTAAAGTGTTCCAAATGATGCAAAGCACTTGGATGATAAGCTCCATACTGCAGATGGGTCTTCCAGTGGTTGATATACCATCATCTCTATGATCAGGACATCATTAACTGCTTCTGTGTTATGCAAGCAATAATGTCTAAGAGGTTGTGCGTTACTGTGTAAGTAAAGTATTCTCAGGGGTGTTCTGAGTCTCAATGTTACAGGAGGGGGGCTATAACTCCTTTGAAAGGCATTATTTACATAGTAATATGCACCCCAGAGGGCATTATTGTGCTTAGAGAATGGGCGGTTCATAAAATTTTTGAACTTTTTTTTTTTATCATCACTATGTTATTACTTGTATATTTTTGATGTAAAATAGTTCCTCTGCCTAATGTTTCAAGCTTGCTGTAGTATATGTAAATGATGCTGGAGGAAGCTGATTTTAAAAAAATGTCCAGATACTTACCTCCTCTTTTTTTTTTTGGGGGGGGGGGTCCCTTACTCTTAAAATTGTGGTTTGCTGGCAAAACATCTGTCGTACATGAGTTTCAGACTTTTATTTCCTTCAGGAAAATGTATGCTAAAACAAATCATTTTATTGTAGCAACTTTCTAATTTTATAACCGCAATGTTGAAAATTTGTTCTTATTTTTAAACCTTTGATCCCCTCTCCCTTTATTTTAGTCTTTATCCAGATTTCTGGAGCTAAAAGGTATGCATATCTCTAACTGCTGCTGCTGCCGCCTCTGCTCAATTGATCTCACTCTGTCACAAACACACTTCTGCTTTCATGCACGCATGCAGACAGAAACATTCACACACACACACACACACTTTTCTTTCTTATTTAATGTTTCTTTTAATTTTGTACTCACTAAACAGCAAAAGCACTGCAGGTGTAAAATAATGCCTCTATCATTCTCACTCTCACTATCATGCACACATACATAGAGACACGCACTTTTCTTTTTTTTTTTCTTAATTTTCTGTTTCTTTTAATTTTACACACATTAAACATAAAAATGCTGCTTAGCTAGCATAAAACAATGGCATCCATTAGCTTCCTTTACAGTCCAAGCTCCATGAGAAATTCATATGCTGCCATGAAGCAGCAGACTTGTTTTTTAGCGGGCATTACCTGTACATTAATACCCTGCTGAAGAACATTTATTCTCCAGTTAGTGTGGCAATGTATAGGTTGCCCATTTTCTAAGTTATTTTAAGTAGCAGATGCACCAAAGCTTTCTTGAAAACAGTTGTATTTGCCAAATATATAAAGGGTTGTCTTTGTGATGAAACGGAATCAAAAACTGTGGCAACAGGTGAAATAAAATAAACACTTGAGTTTATTAACAAATTAATCAGTTAAGTCTGTTAGATGCTCTAGTTAAAGTGCTCAGTTCAGATGTAAAACAGACTTTGGTGCTGAATGTTTCAAATACGTATTTGGATTAAGAACTGCTTAAGAAATGAGTCTTTACCAAGAGTCCTCAGATTAGGCAGTTCAAAGTGTCAATCAGCAGCACTTCCACTGGTTGTGTAGTGATTGACTGCTGCTCCTGCTAAACAGAATGCAGCCTGCTGTTTAAAGTAATTCCCTTTGTGAGTGAGCTTATCCAATTGTTCCTGCCAGTCAAAGAATTTATTATTATTTTCTTACCTGCTTCCACTTGCTTTTTATTTTATTTGGAGACCCCTGCATCTTTTTAAAAATGATGGTAGCACTTGTTTTGTTTCCATGCCGGTGTAGTGGTTGCTGCTCCAGTCATCTGGAAAGTATTTTGCTGTTTAATGCAGCACACTTTGCAAGCACAGATGAGCTAAACAGGCATACTTTAAGCATCTTTGCATTATTGTGAGATACCATGTTTCTGGTAATCCATAATCTCCTAGTGAATACTCTCTGGCAGTCATGTTTTGGACTTCTAATTTCAGCATAAATTTTGTGAATATTGTTAGTCAATTAGGAACTATGTAAATAGTAAGTGTCGCCCCTATTATTTCTTGATAACATTAGCTGCTGTAATCATCCTGTAATATTGCAATTTGAATGTATATCATGGAGACCTTCCCATCTATGTTTACTATACTTTGCAACAAAATTCCCAAGTAACTTAGTGACATGTTCCAGGTTATTTTAAAATGTTTATTCTATTGTAGCAGATTAGTTTACTAGTATCCTTTCAGTCATGTAAATCATATGATAAATTGGCATACATAAAGTTGTTTGAGGAACTAAACATACAGAGTAAGTGATGGTTTTGATTTTACTTTTGGTTGTCAACATCTGTTTTTCCAATTTTACAACATTATAACTTGGGAATTGAAGAAAAACTAAGTGTTGGTTTCAGTTTTACTTTGAGTTGTGACAACATTCCTAATTTTATAGCTTTATGTATTGGAATTAATATTAGATGAACCATTCCTTTACATTTTTTTTTTTTTTACATTTTTGTAAGAAAAATGTTATTTAGTATAACAAGCTCCAGGTCTAGCATGCTGACTTTAAATTTGTATACTGTTGCTGTGCCTAGATGTGTTGCTCCCATTCCATCCTGCTGACTGCTTAACAGCTGTAACCCCAACTGTTTATGTAAGTTAAGTGTTTCACTGTGCACTATTTAAGTTAGACGGAGCACTTTGTATATAATACTTTTGCACTGTAATCTTTAGAGAATTAATTATTGGCCAACAAAAATAATAAATAGGCAGAGTAAGTTACCATTATGAATATTTTAAAGAATATCTTGGACAAGATGCAACAAAACGGGAAGGAAATACATTGTCATCTAGTAAAAATTCTAGCTTAGAAGATGAAATCTTAATGTTTGGAGACTCCATAATAAAATAATATAGCAGAAGATTAAGTGATTTAAACAAATCTAAACCCACAGTGTCTTTGCTTTCAGGTTTAACGCTAATACATGTTTCAAAAATATCAAGAAGAAAAATAAGATACAACTGTATGGTTATATGTTCATAAGTAAGTACTGGGCTAGCTACTGTTGTGGACAATTTAAGTCTAGCCAGTTTGCCTTAGTGAGTACCAAGTACTTGTCTGTGAGGTAAACCCCTTATCCATTCTGTCAATCCCCAATATGTGTCAAATGACATTTATGGCATATACTTGTTAATCATATGAAACAAGTTGCTCTAGATATGGACCACAGAGGAAAAACTTAGAATTAATGTTTTAGTGAAATTATATTGTTGAGGAGATGGAATGGTTATGGCTTTTCTAAAGCTCGTTTATTTAATGCTTTGCTGTGTCAAGTTGGTTCAGTTTCAAACATCACAGTAATAACATTGGGAGGACTACAATTATAATAATGTTCAGCTATGATAATTTATACTTAAATTAATGTGGAGCAAGATATCAAGTGGAAAATTGCTGATCATCTCAAGTATTTTTTTTAAGAATGCAGCAAGCTTAAATACAGCAGTAATTATTTTTTTAATTATTTTTGCAACACTCAGTCTTGGAAACAAAGGCAAATAACTTTATGACATGAAGACTTAAAACTGTAGTAATTACCAAAACATGGATGACACCAAACAAAACTTTCTATAAGTACCATAAGTTTTGAATGTCTCTGGTCCAAATCAAGAAGAGGAAGAGGGATAATTTTACTAATCAAAGTCAAAAACAAACAAAAAAAAATGTTTCCTTTTTAAACTGTCGCAAGCAGTTGCTACAGTTTATATACCACATGGAACACTACAGAGCTTAAGTTTCAACTAAGGAAAACATTATTTTTTTACTTTTAAACTGTAGCTAGCAGTTGCTACAGTTTAACCCCCCCCCCCCCACACACACACACACACACACACAGTGCTACAGCACTCTGGTTTGATTGCAAATGCAATACCAGCTTTTAAAAGCTGGTATGCATTAAAGAGCGACCAGGATCAGTTGATCATGCCCCCCAAAAGCTTTGCATCTGGAGCAGTAGTGTCCTTCTACCCACCTTAGCTATGCTACTGGTATTGAGTGTATGGGTATTCTGTCTTACCATGGTATGATCCAACTGGATGAAGAGAACACTCCAGGAAACCATTTGCTGGACCTTGTGGCCACTAATGTTGAAAACCTCATCACAGATGTTATGGTGGGCCCTCTGCTTAGTAAATCTGACCATAAATTCAGTAACATTCAAAATTGTCTTAAAAATGCAAGTTACTAATATGAAGTACAACTTCTAACTTTTGGGTTACAAAAAAAATAATGAAAAACTTACTTCAAGTAACTGGATGAGTACAAAACATTAAATAATGTGATTTACGGTTGCAAGCTAAGTGAAGATAGTTTAAACAAAATGTTGAGTCTGCAATTGTAACTGTAAAGGGCAGTAATAATAAGAATGGTACTAAGATGAAAAAAAGCATATCAACTACATAAAAGATATCCTACTAAACAAAATAAATACAAAATTAGAGTGACCAAGGAATTTCAGTCTTTAATAAAAAGAGAATGTTTGTTTTAACACCTTTACTGAATTATCTCTTAAGACATAGGCAAACATATTTATAAAAGAAAACAAACCATATTAACATGTTCACAGTTACAGCTGCAAACACTATACATCACACTTATCAATCCAACATTACATAAATTGCTCAATTCCTCACTTCCCTTAAACCTAATTCCTCCTCCAAAACATTATTTTGCAGGTGGTGTTCTCACAATTTCCATTTTCTGTTTAATTTGCTCATTCCTTTTTCTAAAGATCCTACTTCAGTTCCTTTATTGCTTTTACAATATTCACTATTTCAAATGCAGTTGGTTTAGATTTTGATTTCCATTTTCTAGTAATTGTTTTTTCTTGGCAGCCACCAGAATTAAATTTAAAAAGACCTTACTATATCTAGGCAATTCAGATCCTGTATCCCAGCTCAAAAAAAATCTCCTTAAATCATACCCATTTGCTCACCCAACATTTCTGACACAGTACTCTGTTGAGAATTTGTAAAGTCTACCAACTCATTACATTCCTAAAACAAATGCTTCCAGTTACCCTTTTCTTCCCCATCACACCTCCAACATTTGCCATCTACCCGAGGAAAAATTCTTTGGACTCGTCTTGGGCTATAATAAAGCAAATATCATAAATATTCCAGACTTCTTTGCATATTTGGGAGCGATACATATGTCTTCCTGGTGTTTCCTTGTGAATTACTTAACTCTCTTCCCAGTCTTTTCTAACCTCTTTCAATTTATTCCTATAATTATTGTGCAATGTTTTATATGCCCTACTAATTATTCCTTTTTTTAACAGCTTCCATTATTCAAATAAAACCCTACCAGAGCAGGTCTTTTACTTAGGATTCCCCTATTCCTTTATCTTTGCCTATAGTCTGATATCAATCCCTGATAGGGAAGGCATTTTCTATCCTGCAGTCAAAATGCTATCTTGGCCACTTCCCTCTCCAGTTATTTGCTTCCTAAACCTTGGTTCCTCTGCCAGGTTTTTCCAGTAAATTCCATCCTCCTCTTATTCTCTTTTTCCGTAACTGTAGTCCTCCCTATCAGCAGAACCGTCTTTCTCTGTTCTCATGTTGACTTCTCAGAATACTTTCTGCTACTTTAAGAAGGTAATATTCTATATGTTTTTGTTATTCAGCATCTAAAATCCCACTTTCTCTTTATTACTTGAACCCCCCCCCCCCCTTGCTTTCATAGTCATCCAGTTCCACTTTGAATTATAACTTTCTGCTTGTGTTAAGTGTATGAGCATTAATTTGACTCTAAAATATCCCCTCAAATCAGATAATATTAAACCACCTTGTTCTATTGGAAAGATCAACTTATCCCATTTGACCCTTCTCTCCCTTCCCAGATAAAAACCTTCAATTCTTTATTAATATCTGCAACTTCTCCTCTGGTTGATAAAAATATGCCTGACCTGTTTATAAAACTAGAGACTAAAAACAAAGTTCACTGCTTGTATCTAGATATCCATATCCATAAAAAAGAGCTTGCAGTTTCTCGGTTTTTGTATTCTGTTTTTGTTTCATTTTCCCCACATATCCTTAGCTGCAGTAGCACAATTCTTAACCCATACTCCTAAATACCTGATTTTATTGTGTCCCCATAAATATGAGTATTGCTGAACCATTTCCACACTTAATTTTGCTATCAGCTCTACAATATTCAATGATAGCACAATACCACACATACACGAACCTACATGCCAAGATGCTGCACTAGAAAAACATCACTCAGATCCGACATAGAAATAGCTCACAAACTTAAACATATACTATTTATTGCAAAGAAACTACTTATTTCAGGAGACATGCACCCAAACCCAGGACCATTCAAAACCATACTCTCAACCAAATAGACATCTGACCTACTGATTCTTAACATCAACACCAGGAGTATAACAAGCTCCCTGACCTACATGCATTCATAACCCACTACTCTCCTGACATACTGACCATTACAGAGACATGGCTAAAACCTAGCACCCAAAATGATGAAATCCTCCCCCCCAGGTTATAATATCTTAAGACTAGATAGAGTAGGCAGAAAGGGAGGTGGGGTCGCAATTCTCTTTAAAAACTCACTCAAATCCAACCTCCACAAACCCCTCTACCTAAATTTCAAAACATGGAAACCGTAGCCTCAGTCTTATACTTAAACAACAAAAAAAGAATCAACATACGTTGTTGCTACATCCCTCCAGGAAATACCTTTCCCATAACTGAAGAAATCTTACACTGGGCTAATGATAACCTTCCACAAGAAACTATCATACTAGGTGACCTAAATACTGACTGGTCAGACTGTAACTCTAACAACCCCACTACCCATATTAACCTCTTTGGGATTTTCTCAACTCATTCAAGAACCCACTAGAGAAGATAAAAAATCCCCAAAATAATCTATTCTTGATTGGACACTGACCAATTGCCCCAAGCAAAACTACCATACAGGCTGTCTACCAGATGGTCTTAGTGATCACCTTCCCACATTTCTCCTACACAAATGCACCAACTTACCCAAGCCCCACAGCCTATAGACAAATCAGAGGCAACTGCAACCTAAACCCTCAGGAACTTAACACTATTTTAAAACAATGTAACTGGGAGCCACTATGAACCCTAGGATTAGACCAGGCAGTCGACTAATTCAGTAGTACCTTCACCAATATCCTCAATAGTGTTGCACCCATCAGGAAGGGAAGAGTTAAGACTAACTATGCACCATGGCCAATCAGGGACACAAGCCCTGCTAAGTCCAGAGACAAGGATTGGAAAATCTGGAAGAGAGATAACACCACCCTAGCCAAACAAAACTACCAACAACTTAGAAATCAGGCCAAGAAACAAACCAAACTTGATAAACAAAACTATTTCATTGGTGCCCAAAGCAAATTCTCAAAAAATCCTCAAAAATGTTGGCAAACTATCAACTCCCTACTAATACCAAGCAAAACCACCACTCCAGCTCCTAGCTCCACTGATAATAACAAGAGCATAGCCTCCCAATTTAATCACCATTTCACCAAATCTATTCTGACATTATCGACCCAACTATCCAAAAACAACTAGAAGCATACCCCAACCAAATGTCCAGATAACATTCCTTCCTTTGCCCTCTCTCCTGTTCCCACCTCTGCAATTAAAAAAACTCCTGAAAAGTGAAACCTACCACCCTTGCAGCTGATAGTATACCTGCCAACTTCCTAAAATTAGCCGCTGAATCTTTATCTTATCCTGTCTATATACTTATCAACCGCTCAATACAGGAAGCCTATATCCCTCATCTGTGGAAAGTTTCATACATCATTCTACTTCATAAAGGTGGCAACTCTTTCAACTTCTCAAATTACCGCCCAATTGCCATACTATCTCCCTTATCTAAGCTACTTGAGAAATGTATTAATTCTCAAGTTATGCAATTCCTGAACACCACACACAAACTTCTTTCCTTCACACAACATGGATTCCAGCCATACCATAGTACAACTACTGCCCTGCTCTCTTTTACTAATTTGGTCAACCAACACAGAAATTACAATAACTTTGTAACTGCTATATTCCTAGATCTTTCCAAAGTTGTTGATATTGTCTCACACTCCTTACTACTAGATACTCTAGCCTCCCTATCCTTTGTCCCCTCTACTGTGGCCTGGTTTAAGAACTATTGGACAGGCAGCAATCTGTCCAATGGCAAGACACACATATCTCACTCACTGCCTACTACCATTGGAGTGCCACAAGGCTCAATACTGGGCCCACTTCTTTTTTCACTAACAATCTGCATACCTCCACACAACATGCCACACTCATCCAGTATGCAGATGATTCAGCTGTAATCTGCTCTGCCCCATCTCTCACCACTCTACAACTCACTCTGGAATCCTTTACCTCTGTGGAGAAATGGATTACTGATATCCAACTCATCCTAATAACCCCCTTACTCCCACAAATCTGTCATTATAATGTTCTGGTGAATATCCATCCTGAAATCTTTTCTTTATTTCCATGCATCTCTTGTTGCATTGCTGTTTGCACTGTGCATTTCTTAATATAATTCAATACTCTTACCTTTTTGTCTATACATGAGGCCATTCACATTCCAAAATAAATGTGGATAAGGTAACCAATATAATAAAAAGTTATTATACCCACCTACTATGTGTGACACCTTTTTTAAATGTCTATTTCCAGTTTTTCTGTTACATGCACCCACTGTTTGCCATGTTAATCCTTTATAGGTTGTTTCTTCTCATCTCATTTTGAACCTATGTCACATTTTACAAGACTGTTTGTTTTAATGAAAACCCTAAAAAAAATCCCAGAACCTATTAACTTAAAGCAAACGCACAAAATGATGTACATCTTCACTATATTTCTTAAAACTGAAGGAAAAAACGTATCTTTATCACATACAAAAATCACTGAAAATACTTTAACATAAGGTGCAATTTATATCATAAAATGTTTTATACAAATACTGTTAAAAACATTTACTTTTTTTTTTTCTTTTTCTATTTAGTGCCCTTCCAAACATTAATGACAAGAAGTGAGGATATGCCTTTCAGTCACCCCACAAGTTTAACAAAATCAACAAAAGTCCAATCCATCTCAGCCACTTTTTCATGTAAAGCCATAATGCACAAATGTAACTAATGCTTTTTAGTATCACATTTGTTCGCCAATTTCAGTGTTATTGGTCTTCCTGTTCATCTCCATCTCCTAACCCCAGATTCCACTTCAAGTCCAAGGTACTACTAATTCTTGTGGTCAACTTCTGTGCTTTTTTGTCTCTCTCAAGCATTTTCTTTTGTAACACTGGAAAATATTTCACTGGCTAACACTGGAAAATATTTCACTGGCAATGTCTCTCTATGAGCTTTATTTCCAGAAGAATGAAAAGCAGAGTCCCTTTCTGTTTGATAGCTCACTTTTTGTTGGACAAACTTTTGTATTTCCTCTTTAGCCTGTTTGCATCAAAAAATAACTTTGATCCTCTAGGGAAACATATTCTGAAGACAGCTGGATACAACATCCTGAGTTTCACACCTGCCTCTTGACATTCACTGATTTTGTTATAAAATTGCCTCTCTTCTACCTGGTGTATAGTGAATGATCATTTTCCACAAACACTACTGTCTCTAATTTTTAATACTATGTCCTCCTGATAGTTTTTCAGGATCAACTCTTTCTGTTGGTATGATTGGATCTTTACCAATACAGGTCTTGAAATGCTTTCTCATGGTTATTTTGGACCATACACACGATGTTCCCTTTCTGTCAACAAATCTTGTTGTAGAATATCAGTCCAGTTACTTACATGTGCTTTCATAAAATTAATAGTTTGTTCCTTCCAGTTTCTAAGGTATGGCAGAAATGTTCAGGTTTTCTCTGCTTGTTCTGTCGTCTAATTATACCATTTTTGAAACAGCTCTTCTTAAGCAGTTTTTTATTCAGACCTATTCTTCATTTTAACCTCTGATTTTTTCAGTTCATCTTAATAGCTATTTAAAGCTTCCTCCATTTGTCCAACCTTTTGTTATATAAGTTGATAGTGTCCATTTTAATCAGTTCTGAGCACATTTGATTTTTTTTTTCCTCTAAATTACTAGAAACTATCTATTGTGCCAAAGCTGGAGCTTGAACTGCTGTTTTGCTGAACAGCTACAGGATTCTTCCCAGTCAGTATTTTCTCTTTACCCTTACTGGTTAAGTTTCTTCTCTGCTGGCATCCAGGCAGTGTGATTACTAGCCAGTAACTGAATTTTATTAAAACTAGCAGAATTACTGCCCGCTATCTATCAGTTTGTTTTTTCAAACTGAGAGAGCTGAAAATAAGCTGTTCATCAATGTACAGCCATCTTTGGAAGTGAGAACATTTTTTATATGAAATAGTCTCAAACTGATTTGAAGGCTTACTACAGTTCAATTAATTCTTATCAAAAGTCAACTAATTGTGCTTTAGTTTTGATTAAAAACATTGTAATTACAGACTTGAAGCTTAAAGCAGACATATGTAACAGTAATTTCTTTGGTAAAGATTATGGAAAAATAGGAATCGAACATTTAATGGAAGCCATACCAAAAGATGCAACTACCCCAACAATAATGATAAGCAATATTGAGAATTCCTTGAAGAAAATTAAGAAATCTATACTAATGGACCCAGATAGAGCACACAGTATTCTGATAAGTAATACAATAGTTAACAGACCTATCTTGCATTCTACTTTTAACAAACTACTTATATGGAGAACCTGTTGTATAACCCCTATATTAAAGAATGACATTCAATGCATATAACAAACTATAGGCCGTAGTCTAACTCCCATCTTAACTAGTGTTTTGAGAGGTATATAAATGACTTATAAGATCATAAATGCTTTAAAAACTATGGGCCAGATTCACAAAGCCTCCGTGTAAGAGTTATAACTCTTACACGGAGGCTGCAGTTAAACGGTGTGATGTCAGCATGTCATGCATGTGCATGAGGTGCATGAGGCATGCTGAATCACACTAGTAACTCTTACACGGTCCGTGTAAGAGAGTAGGGGGCGTGTCTGTAGGCTAAGCCCTGCAAGCGGACACGCCCCCGGAAGACTATAATGGCTGAAAGTAAACAGCCACGAGAGAGGCCATGGAAATGTGAATAAACACACTACACAACACATGCCCCGACTGACCATCAGTGTATAAAGTGAAGAGATGTTATAAAATTAAATTAAAACCTTTTTTTTTTAAAACTCCGTAAATGTTTGCTACTGTGTGCGCTCGTGTGCGCGGGTGTGCTACTAGCGCAATCACAGTTAGCAGTCAGTGGAAAAGGATATAAGAACTAAATATGCAGAGTAAGCCAAGAAGTAATAGCTTAGCGGTAGAGTTGCCGGCCTAAGAGTAGGCATGCAGGGTTCGAGCCCCCACAACAACCTTTTTTTTTTTTTTTTGTAAATAAGCACTAAAAAGCCCCCTGACAGTATTGTACAAATGTAAATGTATTCCCTTTTGTAAAATGGAATGAAATGGAGCATATATTTTGAAGTAGCACAATAATAAAAATAGTCAGAAATGTACTGATAGCTAAGCTGCTGTGAGACAGACTGCCCGTAGCTGAGTACTGTTTAACAAGCTGCAAACTGCATGCCCGTTGCTAAGCACCGGTTTAATAGGCTGAAACTGTTTGCAACTAGCTGTGCTTAGCTGAACATGTGTGTCACTAGCCAATTAAGATTTATCCCAGCGCACACCGTTTGCGCGCCGCTCCCACAAGCTAACTGCCAGTGCGCATACGTTAGCTCCGCAAACGAGCGCAGACCTGGTTTTAAGTGCTTGAAAGTGCTTTTGGCATGTTTGATTGACAGGTCCTCAACTCAGTTCTGTAAGGAAAATCAAAAATCAGTTGCCAGATTTGAACCCAGGATACCATGCACTAGAGTCAAGGTACTAAACCACTAAGCCATGACAGCAGTACCTAGAAATGCAGAAATAGCATATATATGTGATAAAATCCAGAATGGAGCATGATAAAGCATTTTCAGTGAAGTAGATACAATTCCAAAACGGCCAATCAGAGAAATGTGCGGGAAAAGAGGCATATATAAGCCCCATAGGCGGGAATACACAGCAGAAACGATTGTAGAACAGACCTGCAGTCAGAATGAGTGGAGTAGGTGAGGGACGTTGCTTTCGAGCACAGCGTTGGGGCGTTGAGGAGTCCAGATACATGGTCTGGCTCCTTGTCCATCATCACGAGGCCCAACTCATGCAGGGCCAGGTCTCATGGGGAGTGTACAGGGCAGAGGCATGGGACCAGTTGGCTCGTGATCTGACCAGTGCTACTGGCATTCCACGCACTGGTGAGCAGGTCCGTCACCACCATGCGGACCTGAAGCGGCGCAAGCAAGACCAGTTGACCGAATGGATCCAGGAGGCCCGGGATATGCCCAACGCCCCACTACTGAGTAAGTTACATTTTACTTATGTATGTAAGGATTTCAACTGGCTGATACTATGGAGATGTGTAGTCCAATATTACTTCTTTCGTATTACAGCTGCAGGTGTCCGCTCTATGAACCATGAGATGCATGCCCGTAGGCTGGTGCGGCTGCCACCATGCAGGTTAGTAACCCCACCCAGTACTTGTAAATAAATATTATACTGTAGCATGTATCAGAACACTGCAGTGTATTGATTAAAAGTAATATAATGTGCAAGCAAGATTTGAAAGTCTGCAGGTATGGCTGCAACAAGTTCATCAGTATGCAAGTGTAACTGGAAATATAATTGATAGAATTAAACAGTGCTGTAATACAGATGTCCCACCATTAATTAAAATAGTGTAACCTGCAGTAGTCTCAAGAGTACAGCTTCAGAATCTGAGGTAGTCACATGTGAGATATATCCCTGTTGAAATGCTGAATCATGACAGAAGTGAGGCTGTTGGAAAGTGTTTGAATCACCACCAGTCTAACATGTGAACAAAGCCTAGAAGTACCAACCTGAACTGTGAAGTTGCAGGATGTGTGAGAGTGACAGAAAGGGTCATGTATGAATAAATAAAGTAGTAATAACCCTGAATATATTAGCCCCAGTGTGTTTCTACAGAACTAAATGCATGTGGGAAGTACAACTTAATATCCCAAACTGATTTGAGTGTGTCAGAATCTGGAATGTCTAGGCCAAATTCTGTATATGGTGATCACAGTAAACAATTTGCAGATAGAATGAATGATTATTTGACAGACTAAACAGCCATAGTTGTCCCCTGTCCTGTCATCAAAGTGTAGCAGGATGATGTATCTGATCAAATTCAAAATAAGTAGGATAGTGATGTATTTGTAACAGGTCTAGCATGATAGTCAAATAAAAATTATTTTGAAACATCAGCTTCAACTTAATTGTGTACCTATTACAAATGTAAATCAATGTGTAACATATGAATGTGTCATCACTTTCTATCTCCACCCAACCCTATAATTCCATATAACAATACCCACTAAATAATGGTATGTGAACATTTCATTAATCATGGACATTTGTCCATTCCAAAAATATATGCATGTCTGTTCGTGCATGTGCCCTGTTCATACCTGCAAATTTGATGGCCTGTTGCCATTAATCAACCCTGCATGTTGTTTGACTGTGTATTTCTGTTCAAATAATGCATGTGATATTGATATGCCCCTTGTTCAATGGTGTTAATATCTGGGTGTTTGTTTGATGGGAATACCAATGCATGCTGTTACAACTAATCTGAATGGAATAAAATGCCACTAACCCAAACTAACATAACAACTCACAAACCTAGAACGCTTGGGAAGGCAGGTCCCAGCGGACCCACCTCTCCCACCTCAGCTGGTGACTGCACCTGGCACTAGTGCCCAGGCCGGACCCCCCTCCGGTGGCCCTGTGCCACCTTCGGGTGGAAGCGCTGCAGGGGATGGGGCCGGTCCCCCCTCTGCAAGTGTGGCCGGAGGGGTTTGTCCACTCATCCTCCAAGGTGTCCAGTCTGTGGTGCGAAGGGAGATCCAAGACTCTGTTCTTGGGCCCCTACGCCAGCTTGAGGCTCGTGTGGCACAGCTAACGGCCCCGGCCGTTGCCCCGCTTACACAGCCCTCAGCACAGCCCCGTCCTGGGCTGTGAAGGAACAGTGGCAACTGCCTATGGGTGGGGATATCAGTTCCACTGTTGCCATCTGTGGGCTCATGCATCTCGGATATCCCAACCTCCATCCCCGTCAATTGTGTAACCCCCCCACATGTGTCATACACCGCCCCTGTATGCGTCTTGTCTGTCTTGTCTGTTAACCTACCCAACCTACCTCCCCAGCTATACCGACTTCCTTCACCTGACATACCACTCTCACCTGAAAAAAAAAAAGGGCACTCTGTACCCACAAAAAAATTACGCCCCATACATAGCTGTCCATGTCGCACACATGTCTGCTTGACATTGAAACAGTTAATTACAAGTGGCTCTACAACAAATATTAATGTTGTCCTGACACCTCTTTCAGGGGTGAAAGGTTTCCAATGTCTCACCAAAATACATGGAAAGGCACAGCTGTTGCTGCCAAAGACATGGGCATCTATGGGCCTTACCTACATCCCTCCTGCAAATCCCACGCTTGTTTCCCTACTGTCTTACCCTTTTTGTGACCCCTTTTCACCACTTTCCTGTCACCCCTTTTTCTTTTCTTTCAAAGAAATTAGCGCGGGTGTGCGCTTGTGTTAGCGGAGCTCACCACCAGTCGCATGTGTGAGCTCAGCAAAGCGCAGACCTGGTTTAAAGTGCTTAAAAGTGCCTTTATGGCACTTTGATTGACAGGTCCTGTACTCAGTTTGAAAGTTTGCAAAGAAAAATAAATTCCCACTGTCAGTCTTGAACCCAGGACCTTGGTAACATTAGTCTGTATGACCTACCACTAAGCCATGCTTGCCTTACAAGAACACAGTGCTAAAATAAATATAACATGTAATAGTAGGAATCAGTATAAAGGCAATATAGGAGGTGTACTATCCAAAGCATGTCAGGTAGAGTTTCAATGGCCAAATTACTGGATTCCCATACTAGTTCAGTGTTAACAGAAACAGCCCTGCTACTTGTTAGCTTGTACATAATAAAGTAAGGTAATGTACATATATGAAGGTATGTATATCTACACATACAGATATATAAATATATATTAATACATATGAAATATAGTTGTAGGTGTCAGTATCCATACACACTCACTACAGGAAACAGTGAAGATAAATGCAGCAACCAGAATCTGCAACACAGCCTGGCTCCAGTGAGACCTACTAACCCCTTTAACTGCTTAAAGGTGCCTCCAGCACTTTGATTGATAGGCCCTATACTCAAGTCACAAGCAGAATATAAGCATACTAGTAGGCCCTACCCCAAGACCATTGTAACACTAGTCTGTATGACCTACCACTAAGCCATGACTCTCATACAGGAATATAGTGCTAAATAAGTGGAACATGTAATAGTAGGAATGAAGATAAAGGCAATATAGTATGACTACTAACTAAAGCATGTCAGGCAGACTTTTATAGTCCCAATTACTGGATTTTCCCATACTAGTGTAGTGTTAACAGAAACAGCCCTGCTAATTGTTAGCTTGTACCCAATAATGTCAGCTAATGTACATATATGAAAGTATGTATATGTACACAGATATATATATATTTATATAGCAATACATATGACATATAGTTGTAGGTGTCAGTATGCATACACACTCACTACAGGGAACAGGCAAGAGAAATGCAGCAACCTGAATCTACAACACAGCATGAAGCATGGGAGATGTACTAACCTTCACACTCACAGAACACTGTCAACAGCATACCAGCATGGTCCACGCCCTACAATCTGAAAGGGCAACGCCTATCTCACATACCCTTTTATAGCAGTGTCCTGAAATCACAGTGAGACATGCAATCAGTACACACCTGGCTGCATGCAATTAGCAAATGCTGTCTTACAATTGGTGCAGAGGCCATCACATGGACCTATGCAGATACCTACAAAAGCAATGAGTACCCACACTACACTCATGCAATACATTCATTGCACAAAACTGACAGAGAAAGAGAGAGAGAGAGACAGAGAGAACAAAACAGAAATAAAGACAGCCAGCAGCAAAACCAGCAGCAGCAAACTTCAAGCAGCACCAGTGACACACCAACAGCTGCCACAAACACAGGTAATGCAAAGTAGCAGGTTAATACTGCGTTTACTGTGACACCTCCAAATGTATCATAGTTCACTATCTATAGGTATGTGCATGAGATAGGTTGTGTGTACATAGTCCTGAAATATAAACATATGTAATATTGCTGTACATGTTACCCATACTTAACACTTCCATAGCTTAGAACACAAGGCCAGTTGTGCATATGATGCAGTAGTTCCCAGGGTCAGTAGAGGTTCCTCCTCATTGGTGTGGGACCACTGTGTATGTATGGCACTGTTCAGGTACATATCCTGTAGTATGGCCAGGCATTAATATCAGTCTGTCATGTGGTGCTATGTCCTCCAGGGGTGAATGTAGCACACATCCAGGGATACCATTTCGTAACAGTGATGCTATGTGTTCTGCAATGATGAAGGTGGCTCTCACCTGGACATGTGAGAGGATAGGGAGGTGACAGTCATTTGGGATAACTAATACCACATGTGTAGGAGAATGGGGGGGGGTACCTGCACCTAAACTGTCTGCAACAATGTTGCCAATATCTGTGCATGTGGTGAATGTGAAGCATCTTAACACTGCTGACCACAGATGCCTTGCTGTCATGTGAATCTGCCCTATGCTGTAGTAGCCTCCTACTATTTTTATACAATATGCCTGTATCTGTACTCCACTGGACATGATTAATAAGTGGTGTGCAGTTGTTCTGGGTTAGATATGTGTGTGCGTAGTACATGCAGTATGTGGGATGTCTGTGGTAAGCATATGCAAAGGTGCTGGCGGTGTGTGTTGTGGCTACCACTGGCCCAATGGGCTGCATGGATAGCATCACTGTCATAACTACTGAATAACTGTGTAATTAAATGCATACATAGCAAGGTAGTGTACTGTGCTTGTGGTGTTGTTCGGATATGTAAATCCTAGCTGAGTAATGTGTGCACATCACAGGGTTGGGTTGGATGGCAACACACATCCAGTATGTAGGGATGAACACCCAGAATGTGTCAGACGTGTCGCCTGTGCAGAAGTATCCGGCCATTACCTGTGCATCCCCCACAACACACACACACATGCAACATATGGCAGAAGTACTATAGCAGTACACACATGTTCATAGGTTCATACTAGGCTATTTGCCCTAGGGCATTGGTGAGCCTAGTAGAATGTGTTTGTCTTTCACCACCCAATTACAAGTTATGCTGCTATGCCCTTGTCCGATGTTAGTATACTGTGCCTCTGTCTAACAGTGACATAGAAGTGATACCTGGGGTACAACTATGTTCTACATCCAGTCATCCAGATTCCTATGGAAGAGAGTCAATGAGGGACTCTGCCTAACCTGTAGTGTCAGCTCATTACAGAGTGAAGGGAGCCTCTCAGTCAGGAATATGCCCCTCCAGCATGTCCATGGATGTCAGTGCTGAGGTCCAGCTCTCCTGAGCATGTGGCTGTATGGGACTCTGATTGCCTGAGGTGCAGCATGTTCATTACTGCTGGGTGGGACATGGCTGTATATGGCACGCACAGATTGCCTCTGAACCGGCAATAAGCCATTGAGTCCAGCGGGATTTACTTTACCTGGGAAGCATATGACATCTGTGTGAGCCATTGCATCCCCTTGATGAGGTACTGTTGTCCTGTACCAGTTGCTGTGGGTGTCTGGTTAGGTACATCCCAAAAGGTGCATTGTACGCAATTATAGGCTTGATGATGGATGAGTAAAGAGGCACAATGACCTCCCCTGCCATACATGTGAATCCCTCATGATTAGCTGGGCTATATAACATGTCTTTCAATCCACATTGGCCATGTGGTTGACAAATGACAGACCGCTACCATGTTTCTACCCCAGGTCCCCAACTACGGCTTCTGTACTCAATGGCCTAACACCTATGTTGTACTGTGCCACCAATGTGGAGGCGTGGGAATCTGCATTGAATACTGATTCTCCCCCTCCTTTGTTCAAGTGTTGTGGCCGACAAGAATGGTAACAGCTATAACCTGGTAGTACTGGTGTGCTCCTGTGAAACCTGAAACAGGTTCATGTTACTGCACAGATATCAATGTCCAGCATGTCAAGTAGGGTTTTGAGTGTGTGCATCCTTAGGTCTAGACTTCTGGTGTTGAGTAGCATCACTCTCACTTCCTCATCCTTTGTGATACAAATGGATGTGGGTTTGCCTTATGAGCCTTGCCTCATACAGGCACTATGGGTGTAGCAAGAGTCTCCGCCAAATTCCAATGGGACAGGGGTGACAGGTGCAAGCTGTCCCTAGCAAAGCATACCACCCCAAGATGGCAGGCATTGGCACACCTGTGAATGACACCAGTATGTCAGTCAATTGTTGGAAGGGATCATCGTGCCTTGATATTGTGGCATGGTTCTAGGTGAGGGTAGGATGCTACTCAAGGTCAGGGTCAAACTGTCTTGGGCTACGTGCTCAGAGAGCTCTGTACTGTCTTATGTCATGTAGTCCAGGGAGGAATGTGTCAGGCCATTCACACCAGCATGGACAGTGACTGAGTCATACCTGTACTTGCCTTGGGGTTACTTGAGTGTTTGTGTTATGTGGCAGGTCATAGTGGCCGACAGGCTGCACACCGTGACCCTCACCTCATTAAGCCTGGTGAATGTGATGTTAGTGTGCCTGATGATAGAGGCACCTAGTACAGGTGTATGAGGTGTGTTGTTTACTGTTAATGGCTGTGAGTGTTCAGCACATTGGCTTTGTGTGATATGTGTTGCACATGTTTGTTTCCGTGGTAGTGGTTGCATGGATGTCTGCTTAGGAGGTCTCTGCTGCATAGGCATAGCTGTGGTCCGAGCCTACAAGTATGTTTATGTGTGATCATGTGTTAGGTCCGCTGTTGTGGTAGGTCTATGTGAGACTGGAAGTGTAGTGTGTGGTCTCCTTGGCCACCTGACTGGTTATGGCGGTATTGAGTAGACAGAGCCTAGCCTCCAGTTTGGTATATGGTTGCATCACTCACATGAGTTTGAATTTGTTGTTAGGAGGAGGGGTTGTCTGTGTACATGCATCTGTTCCAACATTGTCTCTGGAGTACCACACTCACCAGCTGGACTGGGAGGAACTGACAACTGACCTCTGGACATGCTAGAATACTATTCTGAATTCTGTAATAATTAATGATTGAAAACAAGGTACAGTGGGGAGTGAGGGTGTACTGACATTACCTACAACTGCTGACTGATATAAAAGCGTCAGTGAGCAAGTGCCAGGTAACCTAAGTGCAATGTGTCACAATTAAGTAAATGCAACAATGAGAAGCAGTCACTTGCTGTCATGTGTAACATGGAAATACATACAGTAAGCAATGCAGATATCAGTAGTGAGTCACAGACGTGTTGACAAGCTGTGTACTATGTGGAAGTAGCATACCAGTGAAATAACAAGCTAACAAATAACAAGCATATAAACAAAGGTAGATCCAGGAGGCCTGAATGTAGTGGTTGCTACAGCAAGCAAGGTGTAGCAATGTCAGTAAGATACAGCTCAGATATGCAGGCACTATAAACCTGAAACCAGATGTCCCCAGCTATGAATGGCAGAGTACAGCCTATTGTCACACATGAGTGCAGACCACAAACCTTGTTAATGTTAAATAACTGGCCTGAAGGCCAACTGCCCATACCAGAACTAATACACTTGTACACTGGGCCCTCAATCAGCAGTGCCCAACTTCAATGGATGAAAGATATGTGTCCTGCCACCACAGTGCTTGCCACCAACCTCCCTAATGTAAAACAACTGGTCTGAAGGCCAAGTGCTTAGTACAAATGACATAGAATGATAGCTACACTGTAATCAAGTTTTAACCAAGCAGTAATAAGTAGAAGTTAATACTCCCTGTATAGAATGTGTACCATGTATTGTTGAGATACTATGCTGATAACCTGTTTGTGTACCTTTCCAGCTTGACATGGCTCCAAAAGGAACCCATCATATTCTGCTGCAGAGGATGACGTGATTCACCAGAGCCTGGTGTGTGACTATGCCATCCTGTTCTCACGCACCACCCAGAATCAGCAGGAGAGGTCTGCACTGTGGCAAAACCTCGTTAGCAGGATAAATGATGTTGGCATGCATGATAGGACATATGAGCAGGTGAGACATCACTGCAGTGATTTGATAAGAAATGTCCGCCAGCGTGCTGCAGATATCCGCAGGCAACAGGTTGCCACAGGTGGGGTGGCCACACATCCCCCCCTCACCAGACAGGAGGGGCTACTGCTAAGTGTTGTGGATCCAGCCCCAGAACAACAACAGCAACACCCATGCATCATGATGGAGGTTGGATCCACACAGCAGCAACACACTGAGCGTGCAGGTAAGATGCCATATTCATTTATTGTTATTACTTTTACATTTGTTGACCCAGATAGTCTAGCTGGATATATGTCCATTTTCAGTAGAGGCCTGTGGAGAAAAGCTCCACACATAATGTAATAAAGGCAGACAGACAAGTTGTTAATACAGACAGCCAACATGATAGAATTGTACACCAGCCTGTTAACTAAATCAACATACATGTAAGGAACTCAAACAGTTTAGAGTCATACACAATTTACCGTTGGTTTAAAAGCAATCCTACCTAAAGCATAACGGTTATGCAATAAGGCAAAAGCCAGATACATAATAGTTAGGGCTCAGAAGGGTAGAGAAGTAGAAGGAGTATGAAAGATACAATGATATGGAAGAGGCAGGAGTCAAGAAGGGAAGTGAGGAAAGGAAGGAAGACCGTCAAGAGGATGTGGGAGGGATGGGAGAAGTAGGTCAGAGCATAGAAGGACATCAAGGTGAAAGAAACAGGGTAGAAGCTAGTTTCTATGCACAATGAGGGGTTAAAGGTAAAGAGAGGGTAGGGAGAGGGACGTTAGCCTGTACTCCAAGAAGAACAAAGCCAGTGGTTTGGGAAGTACAGTTTGAGGTGTCGTTTGAAGAGAGGTAAGGGTGAGATTAGAGTTAACCCCTGGTATGTACATATGACTGTTCTGTACACTGTTACTTCATGCACGCATAAGGTGTGCATGTGGTATGTATCTGTAATCATGATATATATACAGACATTATGTGCAGCTGATGTGTATAAGGGAACTAGTGTACTACTGTACTGTATCATGTACAAAACAAATGGCACACATGTGCCCACTGACATTACTCTCTTCACACTTCCAGGTCCCTCCCATCTAGCAACGAGGCAGGCCATACATGCTGGTGAGTCTTTTTAACATTATCTGTAAAGCAATTTAGAAAACTAATGAAAAAAAGCCACGGAC
The DNA here is from genome assembly GCF_019279795.1 of Protopterus annectens. Taxonomy (NCBI): domain Eukaryota; kingdom Metazoa; phylum Chordata; order Ceratodontiformes; family Protopteridae; genus Protopterus; species Protopterus annectens. Next base: position 493,494,592 of record NC_056728.1, on the reverse strand, counting down.
TCAAACAGGACCTCACCAGGCGTATGATTCCTTAACGCAAATTTTTATTTTTGTTACAAGACAAAGCAGCGTTTTCGCTACACACAAATGGTAGCTTCTTCAGAGTAAATGTATTAAAAATTAGAACACACTCTTAAATAGGCAGCGAAGTGTTACAATAATTTCATCACTTCCTGGCTGAATTAAATTTTAAAGTGCAAGCAACATCATAAATGCTCAAGAATAGACGCTACATATAAATAAAAATGCAAGCGACATCTAAAGCTAAAAAATACATGGCTCAGTAAAAGCAGCAGAAAATGCTTGACTCATTAAGTCAGTATGAGTTTGTCAAGCCACTTCGTAAAAAGCACATAATCAGGTTAAAAAATATATTAATACAAAAAAACACTGGCAGGAGCTGCTTTGAACTAAAACAGTATATCATTTCTATTTAAAATAAATAAGGCTAAACCAAATACAATGTATATGCCTCAAGCAATCTAAAACAATTCATAAAAAATGTGCCTATTTTTATAAATTAATATGTTTTCTTAAAACACCCTAAAGGCACTAATGTATATTGGAACCATCTTAAGTGAAAGTGACAAGAAGGGCCAAATCAATTAACCTAGACAGTAAGGGTTCATAGGCAGTCAATTAAGTTTCAGCCATCCAAAAAAAAGGATAAACTCAAATACCTATTTTTCTCATACGGGAAATCTTTTTAAAATAACAAGGAGAACTTTGTACAAATACATTAGGGTCACTAGGGAACTAACCTAACAAAGTGACAAAAGAAAAACATTAAAACATATTTTTAAAAATATATCTATAAATGGACTACCTCAAGTAAGATTTATATTTTAAATGGGCGGCTATATTGCAACTATCATTGAGGCCGGGTGTATAAAACGCGTCCAGTTTCAGTTGCCATAGCAATTCACGATTTTCTAAAAGAATAGAAGTAGGCCCTCCTGTGATAGAATCAGTAATGTGATCAATGCCCATAAATAGAAAAGAATGGCCCGGACAATTTACTGTATGTTTGGCCAGGGCATTCTCACACTTATTGTTTTTGATGGCATAATTGTGCTGGTAAATACGGTCCTTGAATCTTCTGTCGGTCTTACCAACATAATATGCCGGACAGCAGGAACAGAATGCTACGTAAACTATGGATTTGGTACTGCACGTAATCCTATGGTAAATATCAAATTTCTTCCCCTTGATAGAGAAAGAACTGCCGGACTTAATACAAGGGCACTGGCTACAAAAGCCACATGCAAAAGATCCTTTTATTCTACTCTGAATTTCTTGACCTGGATTTTTTTGAAGTAATTCTTTGATATTCTTGCCCCTTTTGTAAACTGTTCTAGGTTTATCTCCTAGTTTTTCCACCAACAAAGGGGTACTGGAAATAAAATGCCAATTCTTGTTCAATATTTCTTGAATTGAGTAAGAGTTGATATTAAAGGTAGTGATAAAACTACATGGATATTCATTTGGAATGGCCTTTTCTGTAGGTATGACCCCAGACCCTATAGTTACACCCGGCCTCAATGATAGTTGCAATATAGCCGCCCATTTAAAATATAAATCTTACTTGAGGTAGTCCATTTATAGATATATTTTTTTAAAAATATGTTTTAATGTTTTTCTTTTGTCACTTTGTTAGGTTAGTTCCCTAGTGACCCTAATGTATTTGTACAAAGTTCTCCTTGTTATTTTAAAAAGATTTCCCGTATGAGAAAAATAGGTATTTGAGTTTATCCTTTTTTTTGGATGGCTGAAACTTAATTGACTGCCTATGAACCCTTACTGTCTAGGTTAATTGATTTGGCCCTTCTTGTCACTTTCACTTAAGATGGTTCCAATATACATTAGTGCCTTTAGGGTGTTTTAAGAAAACATATTAATTTATAAAAATAGGCACATTTTTTATGAATTGTTTTAGATTGCTTGAGGCATATAAATTGTATTTGGTTTAGCCTTATTTATTTTAAATAGAAATTATATACTGTTTTAGTTCAAAGCAGCTCCTGACAGTGTTTTTTTGTATTAATATATTTTTTAACCTGATTATGTGCTTTTTACGAAGTGGCTTGACAAACTCATACTGACTTAATGAGTCAAGCATTTTCTGCTGCTTTTACTGAGCCATGTATTTTTTAGCTTTAGATGTCGCTTGCATTTTTATTTATATGTAGTGTCTATTCTTGAGCATTTATGATGTTGCTTGCACTTTAAAATTTAATTCTGCCAGGAAGTGATGAAATTATTGTAACACTTCGCTGCCTATTTAAGAGTGTGTTCTAATTTTTAATACATTTACTCTGAAGAAGCTACCATTTGTGTGTAGCGAAAACGCTGCTTTGTCTTGTAACAAAAATAAAAATTTGCGTTAAGGAATCATACGCCTGGTGAGGTCCTGTTTGAGTCCGTGGCTTTTTTTCATCAGTTTGTCATCTTTTCTTCGTGGTCATAGTTTTGTTATGGCTTCGGAACCTTCTGCAAGTCTCACCAGCCCTAATATCTTCGGGTCGAATGATACGACCAATCTGGACTTTTCCAATTTGTTATTGGTGGTCACACAGAGATTAGACTCACTTAACGAACGTTTTGAGTCTTTTGAACGTAACCACAGGCTTCCTGTTCTTGGAGGCTTGGTAAACACGCAAGCAGCAGCTTGTACGGGAAATACTTATACCAGCTCACAGGATTCTATTCCGGCAGCTCAACCGCAGAGAGAGGCAGATTTTTCAAGCAAATCTTTTTCGACCGCAGTCTCTGGAGCAGCCACTACGCGCATAAACACTTTGAATGGACATGGAGATGCACTCATTGGCGGTACATCCATATCCGAATGGATAAATGATACAGGTGACTTTTTAACCTTTATAAAACCACTGCACGATGTTTCGTCGGTGCCGGAAGTCATTCCTTCTTCTAACCGTCACGAGTCAGTGACGGATAAATTAAAACTTTTAGATAGTAAAACTTTCACATTACGGAAGTTACAACTTGAAGTGGCCTACTTCAAGCAATGTTTAGATGAAGGCCTAATACCTAAGGGCCTAAGGAACTGTTTTTCACCTTCTCATTTAATCAATAGCAATGATTTTCTGATTGATTTAAAAGAGTTGTTTCAAAGACAGAGCATGCAACTTATTGAATTAATTGTCAAGCATTATTCTATGTGTATTGCCAACTTGACAAAGGAGGTATGTGCCTTATATGAAGAGATTAAACTCAATGACTCTTTCACTAAGTTTAAATTTGATTATGCACGCATATTTTCTAGTATTGACACATATTTGGTAAAAATTAAGTCTAACAAATCTAAAAAATTGTATAGGGATAGGCTTGCGTACGCTAATGAAAAAGCCTACCCTAAGCTATCTATTAAACAGCAGGACAAAAGGAAGGATGCCCAATACGATGACACTGATAGGGAGGATCCTGGTTGTTCTTGTAATACACATTCTGCTTCTCCTAATACGGATAGCCAAAATGGCCCTAGGAGAAGCAACAGGAACAAAAATAAATATGCTAATAAAGACAGTCTTAATGAACATCTTGTCAATAATTCTAATGGGGGCAATAATATTAAATCAAAATCGGATCCCCCTTTTTTAGGGGAACAGAACAACCAGACCTGGAGGGGGAACAAGAACTGGACACACTAACGGTTGAGGAAACCAACCCAACCGTTGGCCTTCCCTGTATTGTTACAAATGAAAAGGGTGATTTTACAATATATAATTTTTCAGCTCTCGAACTGGAACCAGAACTTGTAGAACTATTAGCCCTAGGTAATACATTTGTCCCAACTAGACGATGTGATGTGGCCAGAGTCCTCCTAGATTTGAAATGCTATGTAAGAAAATTGAATTTAAAATTGTTATTTAATGATTCTACACGAAGTGAAGCCAACAAACTCAAACTTCCTATCGTTTTTAATCCACCTTTACATGTGGGGTTAAAAATGTTTGAGTATGCATGTGAAATAGACATCAGATACATGGACAGAGTTTTTACAGCTAAAACTAACCAATTTAACATCACTAGAGAACAATTAGTTGCCCTTAATAATGTACGGTCAACTTCTGTCAGAATTATAAAGCCTGACAAAGGAGGTGGGTTGGTAATACTTGAACAGATGGATTATGTAGAGAGAATGTACAAGGTTTTGAATTCTCCAGCATATGAAGCTACTACATTAAATGAACTGAACATTAGCTCTAATAGAATCAGGGGCTATTTTAGAGATTTGTTCATTGAAGGGAGAATCGATTTAGATACCTTAAATTATATTGACATTTTGCACCCTAAGTTACCCGTAATGTTCGGTATACCTAAGGTACATAAAAACCTTAGTGATCCACCGATGCGGGCCCTTATTGATGGGAGATCCTCACTATCTTATCCTTGTTCTAAATTTATTGATTCCTTGCATTCTAAATATTTGGAACTCATTCCGAGTATTTGCAAGGATTCCTGGTCCCTTTTGACCTACTTGAATGACATCTGTATAGACGACACCATCAATTTTCTCACAATTGATGTTGTCGATCTATATACATCCATTCCGCACCAGGAGGCAACAGAATGGATTGACCTGCTCCTAACGGATATGGGAGCTTCTAAAAATGACATTAACAATATCACAGAACTACTGGATATTGTTTTATCTTCCAATCACTTTCTTTTTGAGAAGGACTTGTTTATCCAAAAACAAGGTGTAGCTATGGGGTCTCCATGTGGGGCCTCAGTAGCGAATCTATTTATGGCATATTGGGAGAAGCAATTCATCTTAAATAATACTGTATGGAAGGACAAGCTGGTTTATTATACACGTTTTCTTGATGATGTGTTTATCCTGTTCAAGGGTAACTCTGAAAGGGTCCAAGAATTTGTGGACTTTCTGAATCAAACAACAACTTTTCTTAAATGCACTTATAATTTTGCCATAGATACCATCGACTACTTTGATGTCAGGTTGTCAAGAGACATTTCGACTACTAAGTTAAAATCAGTCATTTTTAGAAAGGATACATATGTTAACTCATTTTTGCACTATTCTAGTGCACACCCCTTTAAACTTAAAAGAGCCATAGTGAAAGGCCAGTTAGTGAGGGCGGTTAGAATGTGCACAGATTTACCTGATTTTTTATCAGAATGCACATTCCTAAAGGGTTTATTCCTGAACCGTGGTTACCCCCTTCATTTAATCGAAGATCTGATAGATGAGGTAGAATCCAAGAGAACTAATGGCTTTTACAACCCGCTTTTGGTCAGTCCACTTGAGGTGGTTGCAGATTTGGCAACAGGTTGGGACGTCCAAGTTTACCCAACTATAGGATCTGGGGTCATACCTACAGAAAAGGCCATTCCAAATGAATATCCATGTAGTTTTATCACTACCTTTAATATCAACTCTTACTCAATTCAAGAAATATTGAACAAGAATTGGCATTTTATTTCCAGTACCCTTTGTTGGTGGAAAAACTAGGAGATAAACCTAGAACAGTTTACAAAAGGGGCAAGAATATCAAAGAATTACTTCAAAAAAATCCAGGTCAAGAAATTCAGAGTAGAATAAAAGGATCTTTTGCATGTGGCTTTTGTAGCCAGTGCCCTTGTATTAAGTCCGGCAGTTCTTTCTCTATCAAGGGGAAGAAATTTGATATTTACCATAGGATTACGTGCAGTACCAAATCCATAGTTTACGTAGCATTCTGTTCCTGCTGTCCGGCATATTATGTTGGTAAGACCGACAGAAGATTCAAGGACCGTATTTACCAGCACAATTATGCCATCAAAAACAATAAGTGTGAGAATGCCCTGGCCAAACATACAGTAAATTGTCTGGGCCATTCTTTTCTATTTATGGGCATTGATCACATTACTGATTCTATCAGAGGAGGGCCTACTTCTATTCTTTTAGAAAATCGTGAATTGCTATGGCAACTGAAGCTGGACGCGTTTTATACACCCGGCCTCAATGATAGTTGCAATATAGCCGCCCATTTAAAATATAAATCTTACTTGAGGTAGTCCATTTATAGATATATTTTTTTAAAAATATGTTTTAATGTTTTTCTTTTGTCACTTTGTTAGGTTAGTTCCCTAGTGACCCTAATGTATTTGTACAAAGTTCTCCTTGTTATTTTAAAAAGATTTCCCGTATGAGAAAAATAGGTATTTGAGTTTATCCTTTTTTTTGGATGGCTGAAACTTAATTGACTGCCTATGAACCCTTACTGTCTAGGTTAATTGATTTGGCCCTTCTTGTCACTTTCACTTAAGATGGTTCCAATATACATTAGTGCCTTTAGGGTGTTTTAAGAAAACATATTAATTTATAAAAATAGGCACATTTTTTATGAATTGTTTTAGATTGCTTGAGGCATATAAATTGTATTTGGTTTAGCCTTATTTATTTTAAATAGAAATTATATACTGTTTTAGTTCAAAGCAGCTCCTGCCAGTGTTTTTTTGTATTAATATATTTTTTTACCTGATTATGTGCTTTTTACGAAGTGGCTTGACAAACTCATACTGACTTAATGAGTCAAGCATTTTCTGCTGCTTTTACTGAGCCATGTATTTTTTAGCTTTAGATGTCACTTGCATTTTTATTTATATGTAGCGTCTATTCTTGAGCATTTATGATGTTGCTTGCACTTTAAAATTTAATTCAGCCAGGAAGTGATGAAATTATTGTAACACTTCGCTGCCTATTTAAGAGTGTGTTCTAATTTTTAATACATTTACTCTGAAGAAGCTACCATTTGTGTGTAGCGAAAACGCTGCTTTGTCTTGTAACAAAAATAAAAATTTGCATTAAGGAATCATACGCCTGGTGAGGCCCTGTTTGAGTCCGTGGCTTTTTTTTTTTCATCAGTTTGTCATCTTTTCTTCGTGGTCATAATTTAGAAAACTAGGAAGAGTAGTGTAACTCTGTAGTAGACTTGCTGGTGACTGTGTTCACAATACCCGTAATACAGTTGTAGTAGATTGAGTAGTGTAACACGGTACTGATGTTTGTGTTTACTGTGGAGTGTGCATGTGTGCAAGCGTGCCTGTGCCCAAGTGTGCATGTGTGTTAGTGTCCATGAGTGCATGTGTCCATTTCTGAATGTGTGCATTAGTATTGAAATGCATCTCTGTCAAATATGTATGGAGACTGTAATCTGTGTTCCATGTTTTCCTCCTGTAGGTTCTGGTGCTGCTCTGGTGACCTGCAGCAGGGAACCTGAATCTTGTGCCCCAGGTACTGATGATGATGAAATGTCTGTAATGGTGCAGGAAGGTGTGTCTGGGTCCACCATTGGTCAGCCAATTGACAGTACACAGCTTTCAACCCCGTCAATGTGCACAGTCATCCTGCCATTACATCCTTTGTCACCATTGTCCCTAGGTGATGGACAGTCTGCAGTGTGCATAGATCAGGGTAATGTGGTACCTGTGGTACATGCATCCCCACAAGGCAGCCATGAGCAGGGGCCTCCAATGGTACCATGCAGTCGCCCATGGGTTCTCGTGGGGGCATCCATGGCCGTACTGCCTCTGGCCGACATGCCCAAGGAGGTATGTCAACCTCCACTATGTTTCGAACTGTCATGCAGGCACAGGCACGTATGGAAAGGTACACCAGACAGGGTCTGAGGGAGCTGAGAGAATGTCGCACAGCCATGACAGATGGCATGCGTGACGTTGCGAATGCTATCCGTAACTTCACAGATGTCGTTGACAGACGTTGTGGGGGCATAGAACAGCTGCTCCACAACCAGATGTCCATGGGCCAGGGCCATGGTGTGCGTTTGCAACGTCGACGTGGCCATATGCCAGCAACAGCACCAGCTGGCAGTGGCCGCGGACGACAACAGGCCCACTCGCGCACCTCAAGTGCCAGCACCAGCCCCAGCAATGCTGGGTCTGCATCGTCATCAAGACGCCCCAGGAGACCACGTGCACGTGGCTCTGGACAGTCCCAACAGGGAACTGTGTCCAGTCAACACACCCCTGCTTCCGATGACAGTACCCAGTCGGGGTTAGTACCGGATACGGCCCATAGCACCCCTGCCAGGCACAGGTACCGTGTCCGTGCCCACAGACACTGATCTGGATGACCTGACAGGTGCAGTCTGTGGCTGTCCACAAAACCCTGTACATGGCAGCCATTATGTGGAACTGTGTGCGTGCTTACACACATGCAGAAACCTAACACCTAGGGCAAACACATACACACACACACTGCACCAACACTGGTCCACCCTGTACTGCTGCCCCTCACAAACACACATACACACACATGTCAATTGGTGTTACCAGTGGCTGGCTTGGGCATACCTAACCCACACCCTGTGCATATGATGACACTGTGCCACCTCCTGCATACTACAACATCGGTGCAGGTAAAGGTAAACACGTTGCTGATGCACGGGGTGACTACATAGATGTGTATAAGTAGTAACATGTTGGTAACTGTTCACTGTTCCAGTATAATTGTGTGTATATCCCAGCAGTCCTGCTGCAGTAACTGTATGACTGTCCTCAATTGTTATATGCACCCATACTACTTACCGAAGTGTACCAGCTGCACACCATCATATGCTAACATTGACTATGGCAATGCGCATCTTGTGCTGTTACGTAGATTCAGCTATATGTAACTGTTCTGTCACACATGCATTTATACACACCCTGCTACCCACACACATGCACACGCTCACCTGCCATTCCCATTATTTATCACCCTACATGAGTAGCTGTTGATACATGACAGGTACACATTTGAGAAGTGCACTATGTTGTTTACTACTGGCGTCCCCTTCTCTACCTGTACTCACAGGGTGCAGGCAACCTCATCGGTTGAAAGATGTAATGTGCATCAGGTACTGTAGTACCCTGATTGCCACATCAAACATGTTTCCCATATGGAAATGCACACACAGACACATCCCACATCCACACACTTGCCACATTCAGGCTTCAGAGCACTATCTAGGTATATTTGGTACATGTGCGTGTTACAGTAGCATGTAACACTATACTGAGTACTGGCAGTTGTCTGTTGTCATGTTGTCTGTATAGAATAAAAGAATTGTTTGATTATCCTACTCCGTTTGTGGACATTACTTGAAGATGTGTTACCTTACATGTGTTATTGGTACCACCACCTTCTCTTTTGTAGTTTTGTTTGTATAGGGTGCTATCAACATCACTGCTTGTGAAGGGTAATGACCACCCTGCAGTGCATAGCCCCATGTGGCAAAAGCCACATCCCACCCCATCATTGTGCACACACACTAACCCCACCAACAGTAAAACACATACTTTCCATTTGCAAGATTCAAACCCATACCTAACTGTGTTATGACAGTAGAAACAGACACACTAGCAGAGTGTGCTATTTGCAGTAGTTGGAGAAATCCCTACTAATGCTGTACTTAGAGGGTGCTGACATCATCTGTGTGTAGGAGGAGGGATGTGCACCCTGTAGTGTGTTCTCCCAGTTGTCAAAAGGCAGTTAACCCTCCCAGCATAGTGCACACACATAAACCCCACTCATACTAACACACATATATTCCTTTTGCAGGATTCAAACCCCTACCTAACTACGTTATGACACTGGAGAAAGACGCATTAGCAGAGCGTGCTATGCGAATTACTGGAGGACTTTACTACAGGTAATATAGTTATACAGTCCTGACATCATCAGTGTTTCAAAAGGGGAATCTGCATCCTGTACTGTACTGTCACAGTTGCTAATAGGGACATTTCCAACACACACATCGATGTGTTTGAGGTTTGCATATGTGGGGATCCAGTACTCCAGTGTGATGAGTATATGGTTTGATTGCAACAATGAGGGATATACTCCGAGTGGTGAGCTGTTTGTACTCATGGTTGTGATGATCAGGTCTAGTATATCTTCCCCTCTTGTGGGAAGGTTGGTTACCTGTTCCATAGCCAAAGAATGTATGATCTATGTGAACCCTAGAGCTTGGGTATTGTGGCTTGTGTAATGTTCACAGTCTATGTTTTGGTAGCTAACGTCACCCAGTATGATGGTGTTTGCAGAGTAATCTAAACTGTCCTATGTCAGCATGAAGGCTGTGTGGGAGTCCTGAGTTTGAGAGGGTGCTGTAAGAGCTCCTCTGTGTCTCTTGCCATGTGGTCCAGGGAGGTACGTCTCAGGTTGTTTGCACCAGCATGGACAATGTCTGCCTCATAGCTGTACTTGCTGTGGAGTGACCTGTGTGCCTGTGTTATGTGGCACATGCTATCACCCGACAAGTAGCTAACTGTGACCCTCACCGTGCTCTGTCTCGAGGGTGGCACATCTGTCAACAGCTCATGTCAAGCAAGTTCACACCCCTCATAAATGATGTGGAAACCTTCAAAGGCCCAAGGCCTGTTGACAATATGGACCAGACTGCAGATACCTCTATAAAGGCATTCTATGGACACATTCAGGAATGCATGGATCATGAAGCCATATATGAAAGCATGACCCAATTCTCCAAAGGCAGATGTCCTGGGTGCCGGACACCAGCCATAAACACAATATACAATAGAAGGATGACGCCACTACATGATACAACAACCTCCCAAAATGTGAAGGCACCACTGATGAGTATTGGAAGACAACTACAGGCACCCATATGATTGTCTAAGGCCATCTTTGAGAGAGGGTTCCACAAGCCACTGAGGATAATCACAAGGCTGCCTGTAGTTATGTTAGTAACCTGGGTGGTACTACCCAGATATGCTCAGAGGTAATCCAAGATGTCACACAAAATACAAAACATGCAGACATTGCCATCATCCTAGTGGGCAGGTTCAATGCTGCCTTCTCCCCCCACCACACCAAAAGGGCACATATGTCTCATGGCACAGTGCTGCCCCCCCTGACATCACAGATGCTCAGGTAAGAGATGCCCTTCCCAAAGCAATAAACACTGCATCAATGGGACCAGACAGTGTCCCAGGCTGTGTCCTACATGAACCATGAGAAGAGCTACACCCAGACATAACACCACTGTTCAATCCCAGCCTTAATACACGGTATGTGGCCAGAGAGTGGCATACAGCAACAGTGGTCCCTCAACATTCAGGTGGTGCCTTCATGGATCCTGGACACTACTCAACCCATATGTCTGACTAGCTTTGTCTGCAAAGCTATGGCAAGGATCATCATGAACCTCACATATCTAGATATTGTGGACCTACAGACATGTCACCATACACAGTTTGGCTTTGTCAATGGCAAATCCTGCCTCTCCAACCAGTTTGATTTCTTTGAAACAGTCACCAAGGCCACTGTCAAGGGAAGGAGGTGTACACAGCCTACCTGAACCTTGCATAAGCCTTGGATACAATACCCCAGTTGTGCATTCTAGGAAGCTCACCAGTGTACATATTAACCCCTATGTCACTATGGGTATTGCACAGTGGCTCAAGGGCAGAACACACATGGTAGAATTGCTGGAGCCATGTCAGCCTCCAACCTGGTACAAGTGGTGTCCCACAAGGCACAGCCCTGGGAGCTGTCATCTTCATTATATATTTATCATAGGTACAGGCCGACATGGAAGTACTGTGGCACAGCAAGTCGCAGGTGACTGCAAACCGGACACCATAATCAACTCACCAGCTAACACACGCACCCTCCAAAAGGGACTCTTGGAAACACACGACTTGTGCCACAGCCATGGCCTCAACGTGAATGACAGAAAGCATATAGTCATCCCCTTTGTCAAACACAGAGTGACCACAACGTACCACATATGTGTTAATCCATTAAGTGCAGACGAAGGAATTATGAACCTTGGGGTACACAGGTTGATAGCATTCTACCATTTGACAACAACATGGACAAAGTGGTTAGGTAAGCATGTTATATGGGCCACATCATCATGGGATCCACATGTAGATCAGGGGTGGACATTGTGCCCCTTTACTCATCCCTCATCATGCCCATAATTGACTATGATGAACCTCTCGGCATGCACCTTACCAGACACCTGCAGCAACTGGAGATACCACATATGTACCTCGACAAGGGGATCAAAGGGCTCAAACAGATGCCACATACTGACTGGTTAAAGTAACAGCAGCTCTACTCAGTGACATACTGCCTCTTCATAGGCAATCTGTGCCTGACATAGAAGGCCAGGTCATACCCTCAGTTAATGGCCATGCTGCATCTCAGAATATCCAGATCCCACCAGGATACACACTGGAAATACTTGAACCTCAGGAGTGATATACACAGGACATGCTGGAGGGGCACATTCACAACTCAGAGGCTCCCTTCATTCCGAATATTATCCCAATAGAGGTTAGGCAGACTGACTCAGTGACTATCTTCAAGAGTGATATTAATGACAGGATGTGACATTGTAGGGTTACCCTGGGTATCACTTATGTGTCACTGTGAGACAGAGGCACAGTATACTAACCTTGGAAAAGGGCATAGCAAGACAGATTCACAATGCATGTTGAAAGGCACACACATTCTGGCTAGGTGGATACATGCCCTGGGCAGACATCCCTGTACGAACCTATGGACCTATGTATCTTTATCACCATTGTCCCTATGTGCTGTTAATCACCAATGTAATCTCAATACTATGGTAACATGTGCAAAGGTCAGTTGTCAGTCACCTCTATGGTACAGTTAGATACAAGTCAGTCAGATGCATGGACACATATGACTCAGTCATTGTCCATGCCACCACAGCTGATGTGGGATGTCCCTCACTGGGATACATGATAGGGAACATGGAAGGGATCACTGAGCAAGTGACACAGGCTGGTAGACCCCTGACCTTGGTTGGCATCAGACCCTCACCAGGGATTCTGACAAATTATTGAATGCTAATGACTTCATGTAGCTACAAAACCCTAGCTGAATGGTTCTTAGCATGCAGTCACTGCATTGCTATGGAATACTGTCTTACCACTCCCACAACAGGTGAAAACATGCAGCTCCTGTACATCAACAACATGTAGACTATATGCCCCAGACCAGGTGTGCATCCCTCACTACTAGGCTGATAGCATCTACATCTCACACTGTATATACACATCCCACATGCTGCACCTGCACAGAAGACCACGGTCATAATGTTACTCTGTGCAAATACCATGTATTCACATGTGGCAGGCATCACACATGGTAACTATTGAAGGTCACAGGTACATATGTGTATTTAGTACACACATACATCATGTGTGCATTGCCATAACTGGTTTAATCAATGTCTTGCATTATTGTGAGTGACAACCCACACACATGGGCATTCTGTGTGCAAAACACACGTGGCATGTCTGTAATCAAAAGCCATACATAATTGTGATATCGTTTATTAAGGGGTATGTGCATCCTGTGGTGTGTTTTCCCAGTTGCCAAAAGGGATGTTTCTTTCATACACACACACTTATCCCCCTTCACACACACTTGCCACCTGCTGGATTCAAACCCCTACCTAACTAGGTTATGACACTAGAGACGGACGCATTAGCGCAGCGCGCTATTCGCATTACTGGGAGTTTTCCCTTCCCCTGATATACTTATAGGGTGCTGACATCATCAGAGTTTAGAAAGTGGAATGATCATCCTGTGGTGTGCTTTCCCAGTTGCCAAAAGGGATGTTTCTTTCATACACACTTACACACACACTTACCCCTTCACACACACTTGCCACCTGCTGGATTCAAACCCCTACCTAACTAGGTTATGACACTAGAGACGGACGCATTTGCACAGCGCTATTCGCATTACTGGGAGTTTTCCTTCCCTGATATACTTATAGGGTGCTGACATCATCAGAGTTTAGAAAGTGGAATGATCATCCTGTGGTGTGTTTTCCCAGTTGCCAAAAGGGATGTTTCTTTCATACACACACACTTACCCCCCTTCACACACACTTGCCACCTGCTGGATTCAAACCCCTACCTAACTAGGTTATGACACTAGAGACAGACGCATTAGCACAGCGCGCTATTCGCATTACTGGGAGTTTTCCCTTCCCCTGATATACTTATAGGGTGCTGACATCATCAGAGTTTAGAAAGTGGAATGATCATCCTGTGGTGTGTTTTCCCAGTTGCCAGAAGGGATGTTTCTTTCATACACACTTACACACACACTTACCCCCCTTCCCACCTGCTGGATTCAAACCCCTACCTAAGTATGTTATGATACTAGAGACGGACGCATTAGCACAGCGCGCTATTCGGATTACTGGGAGGTTTCCTTTCCCCTGATATACTTATAGGGTGCTGACATCATCAGAGTTTAGAAAGTGGAATGATCATCCTGTGGTGTATTTTCCCAGTTGCCAAAAGGGATGTTTCTTTCATACACACACTTACCCCCCTTCACACACACTTGCCACCTGCTGGATTCAAACCCCTACCTAACTATGTTATGACACTACAGACGGACGCATTAACAGAGCGCGCTATTCGGATTACTGAGAGATTCCTTTTCTCCGATATACTTATAGGGTGCTTACATGATCAGTGTCTAGAAAGGGAAATGAGCATCCTCTGGTGTGTTTTCACAGTTGCTAGGAGTAACATTTGGACCAAGTGTGTGAGCATGCCCAGTTCAGCCTTCCCATGGCATGTTGTGTGAAAGATGTCTCATTTATCTAAGTGTGTGAGCATGCCCAGTGTGGGCTTTACATATGTTGAACTCTGCAGCCCATCACATTTGTGGATGAGTGTGACCTTCAACAAATACCTCCAGTTTATGGTTGTGTGTTGTCTGCCATGTTGTGTAGTTACTGTCCGAATGCTTTTAGTGTGAACAAAACAGGGAGTATACTGTGCCTGCAGGTTTTGCATGGGATACTTTGCACACAATTGTCAACATCCGTTCATACTGACCTAACACTGTAGCACTGTATAGTGTAGTGTTTCAGTACTTTCACTGTGGTGGTCAGTATCCTGGGCTTTAGTCCAATCACCGCTTTACATTTCCATAGTGTGCACAACAGCCTGGTTAGGGTCCAGTTGTGCACATCTGCACAAAGGCAGTGCCTCTACAGACCCTGGTAATTACTGCCCCATAAGCTTAACAAGTGTAGTCTGCAAATCTATGGAGAGGATCATAATTGAGCTCATAAACAAAGATATAGGGGACATGCAGACATTGTACCCATCCCATTTTGGCTTGGTCAGGGGCAGATCATGCCTTTTGTACTGGGTTGACATCTTCAAATTGGTCACTTAGGCCATTGTTGGGGAACGGCAGTCCATACAGCCTACCTTGGCCTTGCAAACACTTTCAACACAATACCCCACTCAGGTATTGTGGAAAACCCTAACAACTGAAATGTAAACCCATATGTCACAAGATGGGTTGCAAACTGGCTTAAGGACGGGACCCACAGGGTTAGAGTTGCTGGCACTATGTTAGACTCCAGGCTGGTCACAGGTGGTGTCACACAGGGCTCAGTCCTTGGCCCCCATTGTTTGTCATGTACTTCCCAGAAGTACAGGCCAGCATGGGAGGACTTTGGCTGACAATGTTTGCAGATGACTGCACACTGGGCACCATGGTGGACAGTGCATCACACGGATATCCTTCAGAAGGGACTCACAGTAACTGATAGCTGGTGCCAGGGCCATGGCCTGAAGTCAAAGTGCACAACATGTGTAGACATACCCTTCAGGAAAAGCAAGGTGACCCCAAGCTACCATATAGGTGGCAATCCTCTAAGCACAGAGGAGGTTATCATGGACCTGGGGACCCAGGTTGATAGTCGCCGTTCTTCTGAGACTCACATTGCTAAAGTGGCTAGAAAGACCTTCTACATTGCCCACCTGCTCAGGACGGGATTCACATCCAGATCTAGTGGGTCATTGTTCCCCTGTACTCTTCACTTATCAGACCGGTGATCGAGTCAAATGCCCTATTCTGGCTGTATGTCACCCAACATCTGCAGCAATTGCAGACACCCTGAATGTCCCCCACCTAAAGGATTAAGGAACCCCAACAGCTGTCATATGCTGCCAGATTGAAGACACTCCCACTCTATTCACTCACATACCATCTGCTTAGAGGTGACATGTGCCTGACATGCGAGGCCATGTCCAAACAGGGATTAATGGACATGCTCCACCTCAGAATCGGCAGATCCACCTGAACCACTAGTGCAGGTGACTTGCACCTTAGCAGGGTTGTATGTTGGACATGTTGGAGGGATGAAGTTATCACCCAGAGACTTCCTATGCTGTGTAATACAATCCCAGTCCATGTGAGGCAGAGCACCTTGCTGGCTGTGTTCAAGAGGTATCTTGACCTGTAGATGGAAGGTCATACGTTTAACCCGGGGATCATCACGGTGTCACTGCTGGAGAGAGGCATGACACAATAATGGGCACAGTACTGTTTCCATATAAGGGGTGGTGTATGCCAATGAACTCTGTGCTAGGCTTATACCTGCCTTAGGGAAGATAGCCTAGTATACACCTATGTACCTATGAACCTATCTGACCATGTTGCATTATGTTCAGATGTGAACTACTTACAACAGCCTCATCCAACATCGGTAGTGTATTCCACAACATGGGTGTACATTGGCGAACACTACCGATGTGCCCTAGGCCATTTCTAATGCTAGTCGGAGAGTGTGTTTGTCCATCAACACATTGTAAGTGATGTTTGCCATGACATATGTCTTGTTTAGTATACTGTGCCTCTGTCTACCTGTGACATAACATTGATACCCAGGGTAAACCTCCCATCTCCCATGCACTCATTAGGATTCCTGTTGAGGGACTCAATGAGTGTCTCTACGGACAACCTGTACTGGTAGTTTACTCATGTGTGGGGTGGCTTCTGTGTTTTGGATAATGCAGTACAGCCTGTCCTATATATGTCAGTGCTGGGGTTCAGGTCCCTCATGTGCATAGCTCCCTGCCATTCAGATTGTACAAGGTGCAGCATGTGCATTGATTCCAGCTTGGACATGGCTTTCTACATCAGGCACAGCTTGCATCTGGGTGGACAGCATGGCAGTGTGTGGAGCTGCACTCTGTGTAATCAGACTACACATTACATGTGTTCCAGCTCTGTCATACTCCTGGTGAGGTACTGTTGTGGACTTTACAGGTGCTGGATGTGTCTGCATGAGGTACACCCCACAGGGGTTGTTGTGGTAATTTCTAATGCTGATGAAAGATAACTGCAGAACCACAATGACCTCCCCTTAGCTAGATGTCAGACAGCATGGACCATGCATTCACAAATAAAAACAGGACCGTCTCCGCAAAGGGAAAGTGTCCTGTCTGTTGGACCCCAGCCATAAACAGACTGTATGACAGATGACGGTTACTAATGCAAGACATCTCCAAAAGGGAAGACAGCTGTGATCAGCACTAGTAGAAAGCTACATTATCTCATAAAGACATGCAAGGTCAACTTGGGGACATAAATCACCAAAGACAATGAAGGTAACCACACTGATTTCTTCAGTTATGTCAGACACCTGGTTGTGAACCCTCGGATATGCTCAGAGTTGGCACACAACAACATATATTCCAGTGACCTGACAGATATTGGCAATATTCCGGCGGACAGCTTCAGTGCGATTTACCCCCTCCCTCACCCCCAAAAGAAGATAGTTATCACTGCTGTATGTAACCTCACTGTCATCTTGGATGTCCATGTGAGAGCCACACTCAGCAAAGACAAGTACACAGCATCCATGGGACCTGCTGGTATCTCCAGTTGCATGCTATGTGAACTCCAGAAGGGGCTGGACCCGTTGATACAACTGCTATTTAACCTTAGTCTTGCTACAGGATATGTACCTGAACAGTGGCGACGGCAACAGTGGTCCCACTCCACAGAGGAGATGCCTCCACAGACCATGGCAACTACCACCACACAAGCTTAACCAGCCTTGTCTGCAAAGATATGGGGAGAGTCATTATGGAGCTCTTACACAGACACATTACTGACCTACGGACCCTTGTTCCCACCTAGTTCAGCTTTGTACAGGGCAGATCCTGCCTTTTGCACCTAGTTGACTACTATGAAACTGTCAGTAGGGCCATCGATGAGGGCTACGCAGTCCACACAGCCTACCTGCACTTGGCTAAGGCCTGTGACACAATACCACACTCAGGCATCATAGCCAAGCTCAACAGCTGACATATAACGGCATATGTCGCAGGATAGGTTGCAAAATGGCTAAGAAACAGAACCCATAAAGTCAACATTGCAGGTGCCTTGTCAGATTCTAAGCCAGTCACAGGTGGTGTCCCACAAGGATGTGTCCTGGGACCCCTCTTAGTTGGTATTTACTTTTCAGATGTGAAAGCAAACATAGGGGGGTTGTGGCTGACAAAGTTTGCAGATGACTGCAACCTAGGCACCATAGTGAATACATCAGCTGGCACACAAATACTACAGAATGCCGTCACAAAGGCGGATAGCTGGTGCCAGACACATGGCCTGAAACTGAATGCAACTGATGTGTATTCATCCCCTTTGGGAGGAACAAAGTACCCACAGATCAATACATAGACAGCAACCCACTGAGCACAGACAACAAATCAGACACCTGGGGACACATGTAGATAGTGACATCTCTTTTGACACCCCTGTTGCCAAAGTGGTTAGGAAGACTTTCTATCTTGCCCACCTTATCATGGAGGGTTTTCCATCAAGATCATAGGAGGTCATTGTTCCACTGTCCTTCTCCCTTATCAGGCCCATGATTGAATACGAAGCCCCATATGGTATGTACCTCACCCAGCAATTGCAACAGCTGGAGACACCCCAAAGGTACCTACCATGAAGATCAGGGTTCTTCAACACATGTCAGATGCTTCCAGAATAGAGGAAATCCAGCTTTGTTCAGTGTCATACCGCATAAGCACAGGTGTCCTATGCCTGACATACAAGACCATGTCCAATCAGGATTTGGTGGACATGCTCCACTGCAAGCAATCCAAATCCACCAGAGCCATGAGAGCTGAGGATTTGAACCTCAGCACATACATGTATAGGACATGCTGGAGGGACAGAGTCATAACTCAGAGGCATCTCACACTCTAGCAGAGTATCCCAGTCCATGTTTGACAGAGTCCCTCACTGACTCTCTTCAGGAGACATCTGGACAACTGCATTTGAGACGGAGGCACAGACTAGACAGAGGCACAGTCATGTTATTCAATTACGTAAGGGGGTCATACTGTGTCACTACTAAGTCAGAGGCACAATCATCAGAATCTATTCTGTACACTTATTACCAGTATAAGGGGTGGCAATAGCCACATCACTATGGCTAGGCTTATACATGCACTAGGGCAGATAGGCTAGTAGTAGACTATGACACTATGAAACACCGGTGTATGTTTAGCTATTGTCAATCAAACAGTATGATGTGGTTTGGGGGGCTTGATATCTCCCTGTATTCCAACATTGTTTTGTCTATTCCTTCTAGCATGTCTAGAGATCAGTTGCTAGTGTCCTCTCCTGCTCAGCTGGTGAACCTGGGAATATTGAGGCAATGTTACACTTGCCTCATGTACACTGACAACCCTCTCCTTCTGCCATAAAACAAACATACATGTGAGAGATGCAACTATATAGCCAAAGTGGAGGCTGAGCTCTCTCAACATAGGACTAGCAAGACCAGAGAGAAGGTGAAGGTAACCACACACACATCACAAATCCAGTCTCACATGGCACTATCACAACTTAAGATCATACACATAGACACACAGAGACACTCTCGGAGGCTCTGATCAGGATTCTACCGGAATGGCAGTGGCCACCACAGCAGACACTCACACAACTGCCTCCACAGGGCACAGCACATGCAACACATTGACCACAGAGTCGGTGTGCCAAACAGTCACAGCCCTTAAGGCCAAAAACAATGGCAGACACACTTGTCTATGGTTACTCCATAGTCAGACACACTGACGTCCCGCTCACCAGATCAGGTACGGAGGAGGTCACAGTAAGCTGCCTATCGGGCACTGGAATCCACCACATAATGCAAGCACTCAGGTCACTCAACTGCAAGTACAGGTCTGACCCAGTCATTATCCATGCTGGTGTGAACGACCTGAGATGTACCTCCCTGGACTACATGGAAAGAGACATAGAGGATCCCTCTGATTATGTAGGCCAGGCAGGTATGACCCTGACCTTCAGCAGTATCCTACCTTCACCAAGTATGATGCCACATAAACAGAGACAAGATGATCAGCTGTATTATTTTGCTTAGACTATGGTGTCATTCAAAGGGGGTCAATGTCTGTCTGCCTGGGACGACATGCTGGACAGGCCACGGTGGTTTGCAAGGGACAGCTTGCACCTGTCACCCCTGGGCTTCCGGATTTCAGATGATGCTCTTGCCACCCCCATTGTGCCTTTTTTATGCAAGATTCTGATACTACACCTACCACCATAGAACACAGTAAAGGAAGGACACTAAGGGTACTGCTGCTCAATGCCAGAGGTCTCAACCTCAGGCTGCACACACTCTATGCCCTTCTCAGTATGTAGCACATTGATGTCTGTGCTGTGCCTGAAACCTGGTTCACAGCTTCTGACAGCACCCCGGCACTATCGGGTGTTACCTCATATCATGCATTCCGGCACCAGCATCCGGACAGCACCAAGAAGGATGGTGGGTGTCCATATTCATCAAGGACACCCTCACCTCATTGTTGGTGGCAACACACGATGCATCTGAGACCATCCAGGTGCCAGTGACCATAGGCAAGACTGCTCTGCAGTTTGTAGCATGTTACATGCCACCCTCTCAAACTCAGGTACCTCACACAGCTATCCTGCAAACACTGAAGGGGATAAATGTATCTCCAAACACCATCCTACTGGGTGATTCCAACTATCCACATATAGACTGGGATCACTAATCATGCCACAACACTCTAACACAAAGGTTCCATGAGTTCATACACTGAAATGCCATGGAACAACTGGTCCCAATACCTCAAGTGGAGGCAACATACTAGAACTCATCATCACGAACATGGGGTCACACTGTTCAACACCAGCAGTATACCCATCATTGGTGAGATCAGATCATGGACTACTCTCAGTGGGAGTCCACATCCCACCCACACCCCAGATGGAAAAACAAACAGTGAAGACCTTCTCAAATGCCGACTTCACATTTCTAAGGACTGGTGTGGTCTCTTTCAAGGCCCCCAAGCCAGCGGACACCATTACCCAAGCCACTGTATCACTTACAAATGCCTTCTACCAGCACCTCCAGGACTGCATGGATCAGGCAATCCCAAACAAAACAAAGACTCTTTGTACCACAGGCAAGCATCCAGTCTGGTGGACCCTAGCCATAAACAAGCTCTACAACACAAGGAAGGAGCTACTACAAGATAGAGCATAATCCGTAGGAGGGAAGACACCCCTGCTCATTGTGGGTAAAACACTGGGTTCCCCCATACAATCATCCAAGGCAAGTTTTGAGAGTAAATGCACTCAGGACTCAAGGGACAATCATGAGGCCTTTTTTGCCTTTGTTTGAAACCTGGGTGGGAACTCCCAGATATGCTCAGAATTAGTTCGGAATGATGTAGATATCACTGCACCTACAGACATTGCCAACATACTGGCTGACAGGTTCATTGCAGATTCATCCCCCCCCTCCCCCCAACTGGAGGGGTATCTACACCAGAGGATTGTAGCCCCCCAAACATCTCCAATGCTGGGGTGGGAACTGCTCTATCCAAGGCAGAAAACACTTTATCCATGGGACCAGATGGTGTCCCCAGTTGTGTGCTCCATGAACTCAATGAGTAATTACACCCGCAGTTACGGCAGCTGTTTAATCTTAGCCTCACCTCAGGATATGTGGCCAAGGAGTGGCATACGGCAATGGTGGACCCACTTCACAAAGGAGGTGCCTCCACCAACCCCGGAAACTACCATCCCATCAGCTTGACAAGCCTGTTCTGCTAAGCTATGGAGAGGATCATAATGGGAATTATAAATGAAGACATAGGGGACTTGCAGACATTGGATACAATCCAGTTTGGCTTTGTCAAGGGCAGATCATGCCTTTTAAACTTGGTTGACTTTTTCAAAACAGTCACCCAGGCCATTGACGTGGGCAAGGCAGTCCACACAGCCTACCTTGACCTGGCAAAGGCTTTTGATACAATACCCCACTCAGGTATCATTGAAAACATCACCAGCTTAATTGTGAACCCATACATCACAGCATGGGTTGCAAACTAGCTAAGTGACGGAACACACAGGGTCAAAGTTGCTGGTGCCATGTCACACTCCAGAGCTGTCACAGGTGGTATCCCACAGGGCTCAGTCCTGGGCCCACATTTGTTCAGCATCTACTTTTCAGAAGTACGAGCAAACACAGGAGGATTATGGCTGACAAAGTTTGACGATGACTGCAAACTGGGAAGCATAGTTGGAAACCCATCTGACACAGACATCCTTCAGAAGGGTCTCATAGACATGGATAACTGGTGCCACAGCCATGAGCGTACATTAAACACTAAACAATGCATAGCCATACCCTTCAGGAAGAACAAGGTTACCACTACTTCCCATCTAGGTGGCAATCCTCTAAGCACAGAGGAGGTTATCAGGGACCTGGGCACCCAGGTTGACAGTAACCTTTTGTTTGACACTCACATTGCCAGGGTAGTTTGGAGGGCCTTCTACATTGGCCACCTCATCATGCAGGGATTCACATCTAGATCAAGGGAGGTCATTGTTCCCCTGTACTCATCACTCATCAGACCAATGATTGCATACAATGCCCCATTCAGAATGTATCTGACCCAACACCTGCAGCAATTGGATGGGCCCACAAATTCCTCAACAGGAGGTGAAAGGGTCTCAAACATATTTCTTATGCTGCCCAACTGAAGGGATTCCAGCTGTATTCAGCCACTTACCGTCTGCTCAGAGGTGACCTGTGCCTGACATACAAGGCTATGTCCAACCCAGAATTATTGAACATGCTTCACCTCAAGACCTCTACATCCATTAGAACTACAAGGGCAGAAGATCTAAACCTCAACACAGATATTAATAGGATGTGCTGGAGGGACAGATTCATCACCCAGAGAGTCCCTATGCTGTGGAACAACATCCTGGTACATGTGAGGCTGAGCACCTCACTGGCTTCGTTCAAGTGAGATCTTGACCAATGGATGGGAGATTGCAGGTATACCCCAGGGATAACCTCAGTATCACTGCTTGACAGAGGCACAGCAAAATAATGGGCATATTATCCATCAACTTGAAGGGGTGGCAGAAGCCACAGAACTCTGGGCTAGGCTTATTAATGCCCTAGGGCAGATAGCCTAGTATGAACCTATGAACCTATGCACATAGGCCTGGGGCAGTTCCTGCTATTAGGACAGTGGTCTGCAGCAAGCTATATAGTAGTAGTGAGTTTTAGCCATTGGTTTTTGACCATGGCTATTCCATGTTGCTTCTTGTTGTGGTACAAACATGGGTGTGTGGTTATCCATGCTATTTATTGCTAGTCACCCTCATTTTGTATCTTGTTCCATGTTTTTGCACATGTACATCACTGTATGACGTGTGACCTGGTAGTGTCAGGGTGCTGATGTGGGCTTTGACCCTGTTTTCTATTACAGCACTGATATCTACATTCTCTATACTGTGTGTGTTTACACTGCACACATCTTGATGTTTATACTTCTGGCATTGGGTAGCATTACATCTAGGTTCCTATCCCTTGTGGTACCCATGAGGTGGGTTTGTGTTTTGTGGTTTATGATTCTTGAGGGTGGATGTTAGTTGGGGTCCTCAGGTGTGCATGTGGTACATGATATTACATTACTTAACACATGGCATTCATGCCTCAGGTGGTGCTGCAGGGCCACCTCTGTCGGATACACATACTACACTCCCTGTACATGTTTGGCAGCAGGTTGTGTCATGTTAGGCATCCCTGTTACTGTATGAGTGAGTCAGAGTGGGTATCAGTCCCAGTGTTCCTACTGACCAAGCGTATGTGCTATGCGTTGCCTCTTTGCCAAGGCCAGGGCATACCGGGCACGCCTCCTTCTGCCTACTGGGACAAGGTCAGGTTGTTCCTCCTCCGAGTCACCCCCTGCCTGTGGTGGCCTTGGCAATGGTGGGGGATGTTTGGCCCAGCCCTGTGCTGGTCCTGCTGCAGCTGTTTCCGCAGGATCATATTATGTAGCATAGCACATATCATGATCATTTGGGTACATGTAGTTGGTGTGTACTGCAAGGCTCCACCAGATGTGTCCAGACACCGGAACCGTGACTTGAACAGCCCAAACACACACTCTATGATATTACGTGTTTGTGCGTGTGCCTCATTATGGCGTTCCTGTTCAGGTGTGTGTGCATTTCTGATGGGTGTCATCAGCCACGGCTCAAGTGCATAACCTGCATCCCCCACTAGGTGTCCGTGTGGGAAGTCCCCATTGGCAAATGATTGGTACAACTGCGTCAGATGCCAGATATGGGAATCGTGGTAGCTCCCAGGGCAGCCAGCACACACATTCATTATTATGCCCTGGGCATCACACATGACCTGGCAGTTGATGGAGGGGTATCCCTTGCGGTTAATGTAGGCTCTACCCCGCTCTCCTGCTGGTGCTTTGATACGTATGTGTGTGCAGTCTATAGCACCCAGTACCTCAGGGTATTCTGCTATTTGCTGGAAGAGACGCATATTGCTGGCCAATACCTCACGGGCATTGGGGAAATATACATGATCACCGACATGTGCTGACATGGCATCCAGGAACTGGTGTAGTACCCTGGAGGCTGATGCCTGTGATATCCCCATCATATCGCCAGTTGGTCTCTGGAAGGTACCTGTTGCTAGTATTCTTAGGCCAACACATACCTTGGTTTCCACTGGGATGGGTTCCCCTCTGTTGGTTCTGTGTGTGAGGTGTGGCCTGCACAGCTCAACAATCTGCTGCAGGAGCTCTCTGTCCACTCTATAGCGCTCTACTATCTCCAGCTCATGTAACCCATGGTAGGTGACCCTGGGCCTGTATACTCTTCTCCTTCTCCTAACTCTGGGTTGTCTGTCAGCATCTGCATTGTCACCACCCTCAGCAATTTGCCTATGCCTGATTATAATAGCTATGGCAGCCCCTAGCATTTCTGCTCTGAGTTCAGCTTTTTTCAGTTTTCAATTCTGATAGCTTAGTTTCTGGCAGTATCTGTTGTGAGAAACAGCCTGCACTGCTCTTTGCAGTGTTTTAAGTGCTGGGTTGGGCTTCTAGTCTGCCTGCTTCTAATTGTTTCCACCAATTAACTCCAGTAGTATCTTCTGGCAGTTTCCCTGGATTTTAGTTGTTTCCTGTTTCCTTTCTGTTTCCTGAGGGGGAGCAATGTGCACACCAGCTTAAACACGCTCACAGTCACTTAAACACGCGCACACATCCTTACACGGTGTTACACGCGTGCACACATCCTTACACGGTGTTAGCTAGGCTGATTCATGCTAAAACGCGCGCACACTGCCTTACACACGTGCACGCCCACGCAAACCGTTGTAAACGGTTTGCAACACGCTCCCACATGTTGAACCTGCCTTACACGCGCACACGCCAAGATGCACGATATCAAGAAACTTTGAGTGTAGGGATAGCGTATACCCTCAATTTCTTGACTTTCCTAGTGTTCTGTTGGGACACACCTCCCTCCCTGATGTCTGTCTGTCATCTGTTACCTTACATTGTCCTCCAATCTGGTACATTTATTGCTATCATCCCCCCCCCATGATGTCACCTACCTCTTACTCTGTTCCTCCCCCGTCTCTAACTCTTACACTACTCAGACAGTGCTCATTACCTATGTGACAGTGTGATTCAG
The DNA here is from genome assembly GCF_019279795.1 of Protopterus annectens. Classification (NCBI taxonomy): domain Eukaryota; kingdom Metazoa; phylum Chordata; order Ceratodontiformes; family Protopteridae; genus Protopterus; species Protopterus annectens. The sequence continues at coordinate 493,468,713 of NC_056728.1, read as the reverse complement.
TATTGTAACCCTCATTTGCATAGGATTGCCTAGTAATGACTAGTTACATGTCTTACACGGAGCTTCCCCCCCTTGACAACCACTAAACGGAGGCCATATTGTTTTGGTCTGCAAGTCCCTCCATTGACATTCAATGTAATACATAAATCCCACAATTGTGGGTTTATAAGCTTCGGTTTTCAGTTTTAGGTAGCGCACCCGTTTGCTGGTGTGCGCTGCAGTTAAACACAAAATCCCGTGAAAAAAAAAAAAAGTTATATAACTTATTTTTGAAACACTTTCATGCCAATGGCCACATATTTGGCCATTGGCATGCTTAATGAAACATATGCACCCTTTATTTGGAGCTGACATAGCTCCGTTTTAATTTGCAGAAATGTACTCAGTTGTCAGCTGAGTACATTTCTGCAGCTAACACGTCCGTTACACGGACTGGTTTCTGCTTCGTGGATCGCTCAAATACCTCATTTGCATATCTTTGAGCTGCAAATGAGGTATTGAGCATTTCCACGCCCAGTCCGTGTAAGAGACATGTTAGCTGTCTCTTACATGGAGATTTGGGCTGTTCCTGAATCAGGAGGCTTACACTACTCTTGAACTCCGTGTAAGCCTTCCTGAATCTGGCCCTATGACTTGAAACAACACTGATTCATAAAATCAAGGTCATTGTTAACAAATTTGAAATAATTGTACAACCAGGTAGCAATAGCAACTGATTTAGGTTTATTCTGCTGAATAACTTTTCTTGACCTTGCCAAGACATTTGACTCACTCACACTTTGGTCTATACTTTATTGTGTAACACGTTGTATAATCCTTGTGTTATTTTCTGGATTATGAGGTGGCTTATGGGGAGCTCTCAGAGGGCTGTTATACATCGTTGTCAATCTAATTCATTAAATGTATACAGATGGGTCCTATAAGGTAAGGTCTCGGCGTCTTAATTTAGGAAGTCATAAATTCATCCCAAGGCTGGCCCTGTGTCTCTAGACAGAGGCTGACCATAAACATTCCCTAACTAACATACCCACCACACTTTTTGGCAATCTCCTAACTAACACATCCCCATCATATTAACGCACGCATGTAAGGGGATACAATTGGGTTGGGTTATGCAGATAGGCTTACAAAGGCCTTGCTGGTCATTAGCCTAGTATATACCTTTCACTGCTGTATAAGTCAGTATTTTGAACTGTACTGTAAGAAAATTAATTCTGAATATACAAATCAAATATGCAAAGACGATAAGACTGGATTTCTCATAGCTGTTAATAAGGACCATCAATAAGTTAACTTTTAGCTAGCCAAGATTGCAGAATAAACTACTGAAAATGGGTCTCTCTTGTACTAATATATGTTCATCTAAATGGAAAAAATCTGTTTACAAGAATCATTATTGAAGAGATTTCTAAATACAAGGACCTGTCATAATTACTAATTTATAGTTTTCCAACCATGTTGATGTACTCATCAATTGGGTTTTTAAACAAATGGGTCTTTTACAAAAAACAGATGTCTGCTACAAATATTGGCAATTCTGTATAAATCTTTCATCACACCTGTACTAGAGAACAATGTGTTTTCCATGTATAACTCTTGTCATCTTAAAAGGTTAATAAGTGCAAAGAAACTTTATGAAAAAGGTAAATCACTATCCAGTTTAAACTATATAGAAAGATGCTCCCCCCAGATTCAGCAAGCAGCCATGCAGGAATAAGTTATTCCTGCATGGTAGGGATCGTTCCTGTTCAGCACAGCAGCGCGCCATGCATATGTATGAAGGCATGCTGCCGTGCTGTAAAATGGACATGGTGCCATTTACAAGTGCAGGGAGTGTGTCTGAGAGCAGAGCTCTCACAATGCACGTGTCTCCTGCACTCCAGAATTGCCATTTGGCAATTTAAAATGAGCGAGAATGTTCGTAACACCCCCAACCCATCAGGGTAGGAAATCTGGACAAAGCCATAAGGGACAATTGTCTCACAAAGCAGAAAGTTGATAGAATAACAGGTTCAGCATTACCATGGATATTCTGAAGGGTACAAATAAAAAAACACAACAAATAATTTTTTTTTAATGCATGCAATAAAGTTTAAGCATAGCTGCGCGGGTGTGCCTGTTGCTTAGCTACACTTAGCCCAGCTGAAACAGCACAATAAGTTAAAAAGCAATAGACATCAAGCATAAGCATACGTGCAATAGTGTAGTGGTTAGAGTGTATGTAGCCATTCGTGGTTCAAGCCTCACCAAAGCTTTTTCCATTTTGTATGTGTAAACATTCAAATTTTAATTTTTTGCACATTTATGTAAAAAGTAACTGATTTTCTCAGCCACAGTAGTGAATTAGGCCCAGATGTGAGGTGTCAGTGTAATAAAGTAGTGAAACCCCCATATAAACACAAGTGCCCCATGCAGTATAGTCGCACAAGAATAAATTAATCACAGCACATTGGGAGATGTCAGGGAAGGAAAATAAATCTAGTATTATATAATGAATGATGAATCAATCCCATACAGGTGGTAGACCAATATAATAAAACATAAGTAATGTTAAGCATGGCACAGATATGTTGACCGGGTGTAAGCATTGTGTACGTATGAATACTAAGCAATGGATAGCCAAGCTAAGTGGATTTGTCCATTGGTAAGCAATGCTGAACTTGCCCCTTAAAGCACTGCCAACCTTAGCTAAGCAGGTTTGCCCATAGCTTAGCTTAGTTCAGCATTTTCAGAACCATCCATTCATGGTAAAGGGCAGGAAATCAGCTGTATTTAAACCCCGCAGGCAGGAATACAGCTCATAAATGGTTGTAGCTCTCCAATGTAGGCAGTATGGCAAGAGTTGGAGAGAGCATGTGCTTCCAGGTGCAGCGCTGAGGCATACAGGAGTCCAAGGTCATGATAGGACTCCTGGTGAAAAAAACATGACATGAGACTGCTGCAGGACCAGTACCAGGGCTCCCAATATAAATCAGAAGCCTAGGAAAGTCTCTCCCATGATTTCACCAGTGCCACTGGTATCCCTTGGACTGGTGAGCAGGTCTGGAACCACTATGCTGACTTGAAACTGAGGAAGAGGAAGCTCTTGGAACAGTGGATTCAAGAAGCAAGAGACAGGGGAGCTGTCCCAGCAGTGTGTAAGTATTCATAGTAATAATTGTTTACCAAAGTCCAGCCTGTGTATGTGATGGATAGGTATGCATAAAGGTTTCTCTAGATTCATTATAGCTGCAGCTGAGTAGGCTGTGAACCAGGAAGCTCATGCCAGCATGTTTCAAAGGCTGCGTCGCAAGGCTGGTGAGTAACAATCCTGCCTGTAGTAGTCATACCAAATAAATATAAAGGAGTAAAATGTCACCTGGCAATATAAAAATGTGTATGGTTTGTACTGAATAAACCAGAGAATGTGACAGTAATAGTCCCATATAGGTCATATTTAAATAAAAGTGTAACTGCCTGGCAATAAAGTTCTAAATCCTGGACTGGTTATGTTTACTCTGGTATTGTATGGCCTCACATGTTGCATTCACCAAGATCTGGTATGTGAATAGTACTGTTGTGTCAACTGTTTCTCACACTGTGCTACATAAAAAATATGTCTAGGAATGTCTGTATAAGAATGTTGTAATTACAAGGTCAGATTGTACAACCAAGAGAGACTTAGACAGAAAACACTGAAGGAAGCAACAGTACTTTCTAAATAGCTCACTCTGATAAAACACAAATTGTATTTGTAGCACACACAGCCATGGTTTGAATCCCAGCAGTGGTAGTAAGCTATATGCATAATCATATCTCTCAACTGTACAGATTTCTGCAGAATGTCCAGATATTTGCTTCATATTTTTTGGCCTGTTTCTCTGTTTTCCTGGCAAATCACTGGAATGATCTCAGGATTGTAGTCACTAAATAATGACATACATTTGAGTTTCAGACTTCAGATCCATCAGAAAATGTATATTAAAACAAATCCTGTTACTCTAGCAACTTTCTAAACATTCCGAAGAGCAATATTTAAAATATGTCCTTATTTGTACCCCCAGTTTGTCAAGCTTTGTACAGATTGTTTGCATTAAGAGGTTGAGAGTTATGTGCAGAATTATAACTAGGAATCTGGGAATATGTGTAGAAACAGTCAGGTAGTGTTAACAAGCATTCCCTCTACAGGTCTACCAGGTAAGAGAAGTAGAATTTAGCTATAAGACAGTTGAAGTATACACTGTGTACAAACATACCACTGCCCAAACCAAGGCCATAGGGTATTATAATAATACCTGTAGAGTAACGATTACAGCAATGATCATTAAAGTTGTGAGTACTGCAAGGATATACAAGTTAACTGACATCTCCCTCCCCCCACCATACCTGCAACAATAATTTAAACACACAAATCAGTGGGTATGTTCTACACCAAACCTACTGTTGGGACATATGTTCCATTATTCAACAAATATTGAAATGTGTTTCTATTAATGTTCCATGTTGAAATACTATCATTGGTGGCCTGTTGCTATCAATGTCATCTGCATGCCATTGTAATAGCCACTGTGGTTCCATATATGCATGTGTTCTGTTTGCTATGTAACTGTTCCAAATCTGTTGTTTTGGGTTAATGGGAATATCTATGTATGCTGTTATAACTAATCTTGGATTGTGTTGACTATTACTAACTCACATATGTTCTAAAACTGTAACATCATAGCACATTTGGGAAGGCTGGCCCCAGCAAACCCACCTCTCCCCACCTCATCTGGCCATGGCACCAGGCCCCAGCAAGTCTGGGACCCACCCTGGGACCATCTCATCCACTGGTGCTGCACCACCTTTGGGTGGAACTGCCTCCGGGGATGGGGTTCATTCCTCCTGGGAGTGGGAGCTGACAGGATCCTGTCACTCAAAGCCAGGTCCAGGATTTGGTGCATAGCAAGCTCTGAAAGGAGTTTGGAGATCTGCTATGCCAGCTTGAGGGCTGCATGGTACCATTAGAGGGTCAGCCTGCTCCTCCTGTTCAGTCCCCAGCACAGCCACCTTCAGAGCTGTGAATGTGCACTGGTGACTGCCCACAGGTGAGGACCTCAGTCCCACTGTTTCCATTTGGGGGCTCATGGGCTTCCGATTTCCAAACACCCTCCTCATCCAAGGTGTTTACCCCCCACATGTCATATACCACCCCTGTATGCTGTCTTGCCTGTCTTCCTACCCAACCTACTTCCCCAAATATACCTACTATCCTTCCCCAACATCCCACTCTCACTTTAAAAAAGGGGCAATTTGTTCCCAAAAAAAAAATTTCGCCCCATACATAGCTGTCTATTTCACACACGTCTACTGGACACATGTAATCTGTTCTAATTGGCTTCACAACACATAATTGTTGTCCTCACCACTCTCTCAGGGGTTTGAGTGTCCAAATATCCCTCCAAATTCAGTATATATGCACAGCTGTTGCTGTAGAAGTAAATGGACAGCTATTGACCTCCCCTACACCCATCCTGCATATCCCTAGCTACTTTCCCTATTGTCTTTCCCTCTGAATGCCCCCTTTTTCACCACTTCCCTATCACCCCTTTTTTCTGTTATTTTAAAGAAATTAGCATGGGGTAAGCAGGAGTAAGCACTTTTAAGCAGTAAGCGGGATTAAGCCTGTTTGTGTGGCACTAAGCAATGCCTGCACAGATTAAGCACTTTGAAGGCTGTCTGTAAGCATATTTAACCAGAAGTTAGCATTGCTTACTACCACACAAATCCACTTACAACAACTTAAAATTGCATTAATCACTCTGTATCCAACAGCCCTTGTTCTGCCCAGCAATAAAATAATCAGGCCATGCAAGACTTGAACCCAGGACCCTGAACACCATATCCACAGCAAGTTACCAGTAAGTCATCTGAGCTGTAGATATGTGTGATGTTTTCTCAAACATATCATGCAGCACAATCATTCAACAGTAGGGAAATGTATATATATATATATATATATATATATATATATATATATATATATATATATATATATATATACATGTGCGTGTGTGTGTGTGTGTGTGTATATATATATATATATATATATATATATGTGTGTGTGTGTGTGTGTGTAGTGCATTCGGACATCAGATCCACACTCTGAACCTCTCACTGCAAAACATCTGACCAAAGGCACTGTAAATGGGGGTGAAGGGGCCCAAAATATGGACTGCTTGTAATTATTGCCATTATCCCATCCTCCACTGCTGAACTGTTCTGCCTTGCAACAAAATAACCAGCACTTGCAAGTCTTGAACCCAGGACCCTGCACAACATAGCCACAACAAGTTACCACTAAGCCATCTCAGCTGTAAGATATTGGGATGATTTCTCTAACATATTGTGCAGAGCAGTCAGTCTACCATGAGGAATGTGCAATGTGGAAGCACTAAACATTCTAGTGATGCATATCCCTGGCTGGGACACCTTCTGTGCTGAGTCTGCATGTCCTCCCTGTGGTTGTGTGGGTTTCCTCCGGGTGCTCCGGTTTACTCCCACATCCCAAAGACATGCTGTAGGTGGATTGGACACACTAAATTGACCCTAGGCATGAGTGCGTGCATATGTGTGCCTTCCATGGAAGGTTGGGTGCCAGGCTGGCAACTCGACACCATAAAACTCCACTGCCAATCATGAGCGGACTGGTGATCCGCTGTGGTGACCCCTAACTGGGAAAAGCCGAAAGAAGAAGAAGAAGTATATATAGAGGGTGTACAGAATATCAAACAGCCATTATTCCTACAATTGCCACCTTTTCAAATGGCCAGTGTCTGATTCTTTCCTACAAATGAGAATTATTGCATGAAACATATACCCACACACGATGCAAAGGACATGACATCACACACAGTTTTCATACATATAAATGCTTATTTGTGTACTATTTCAGCTGTTTATGCCATTTCTTATAGCATTTAGGTGTTTGAAATATATAATAACTGATTAATGCAACTCTCAAAGAAAACATATGATACAGTAATCTGCAAAACATAACATACTTTGCTGTCTATGCTAAAGCCTTCAAGTAGTACAACAGTAAAAAACACACTTGCCTTGAAGATGAGAATCAATCAACACTTAATTACAGATGTAGTTCAACAGCCTCCAATTACACTCTGTACTCAACCCCCTAGGGTGAAAAGTATCAGTTGTCACAATGTAAATATATCTGTTACATAACAATGCTTAACTTAAAACATCACTATCACATTGACAGAACTGTGTGCAAGACAGTAAGCTGTAGTCCACCACTGTTCCCATGGTGAAATGTATGACATGTACAGCCATATGCCTTAATGTTTCTTATTACTGATATTCCTCACATGTTGTAATAGCCTAGGTTAAAAACATTTAATACCCCTCCCCCATAAAATGTCTTACAAGTGCATATAACAGTGTTTTCTATACACTGACCTGCAGACTGTACAGGGTCACACATGTTTTATCCAGCTGCCGCTCATATATATATATATATATATATATATATATATATATATATATATATATATATATAGACCCTACCCCACAACTTGTGTGGGAGTCCACAACATCACTGGAATGCTAACAGGAATGTCAGTACTAACTAATGATAGACCATAATACCTATCAACCTCTTACTGCATGACATCTGGACAAAGCCTGGTATATAGGTGGAGGACAGAGGCTGAAATACAGGGCCATATTTGAAATATTGCTGTTATACACTGTGAAAGTTGCTGGTGTTACATGATTGGTTGCAACATACCTTTAATCAGGAGTATGAAGTCAGAAACACAAATGGATGTTGCCATGTACTGATAGCAATCAACGGAGAGAATGCCACTGATATGTCAGGGACAAGACCTGTGTGGGGAACAGACAAAACATAGCCTATCCTCTGACCATCATGTGGATAGGCCCAGAGTTGAGAGCTATGCAAACACACTGCATTCCATGCAAAACTAGCATGTACACACACACACACACACACACACACACACACACACACACACACACACACACACACACACACACACACTGTAAAACTAGCAGTATTCAATCCATATAACAGCAATACGCACACACTGTCCCTTGGTCTAGACCTTATACAAACATGTAGTTGGCCTGTGTCCACATCCCCTGTTGTAAGAGGTATTCCTACCTGCTGTCTGTAACACTGCTGCCCCCAGACATGGAGGATGTCTTCCATACAGGAAAGGTAAAAGGACAATGCCCACATGATGTAGTTATTTATAGTAGTGGGTTGTTATGACATTGGCTATTGGAAGAACTACACAGCTGCCTGTATGCAATTAGCAAGTGGGGAACAGCAATTGGTGCAGAAGCCATCACCTGAACATGAGCATCACCTACAAAAGACATGCTTCAACCTATTCAAACAAGCTTGATCCCAGTGTTGGAGAGAGAGAGACACACACCAAAAAACCCCACATAAAACCAAACCTCAAAATAAGACATATGAAACTAGAAGACATCCTGTACACAGATGGAACCTGAATATAAACCAGGTATGTCAAACATGTAAGCATGTAATTGAATGTAGTGCTTGGTCTATAATAATGGGATAGATGATTATGAAAGATGTATATGTGCGATCAATATTTACTGTAATGATGTACTGCTGAACAAATGCTATGGACATAGCATCTGACTCTGTCTGCAGTGGGCCATACCTGTCAGCTGTGCAGATCTTCACAGAATGTCAGGATTTAGCCATCATAGTGTTTGTTCTGCTCCTGTATATTAGTCTGGCAAATAGCTGAAGGTGAAAGTAATAAAGTCATGACAGACACAAGTTTCATACCCCACCACCTTCAGAACAGTTATGGTAATGTGAAATGTATCATGCTACAAATGTCATAGGTTTGTAATAGGCATATCTATGATCTGTCCCTATATATTCCCCCCTAATGTTAGGCTTTGTGTAATGTGCAATATGTAGTCCTATGTTAGAACAACAAATATGGGGAATACATACCTTAACAAACAGTGGAAGAATATGTGCGCACACACTCCAAATAACATATTGTGGAAGCAGCTTGTGATGTACTGACAGCATTCACTTTTTTTTGAGTGCACACCTTCCATCATGTACAGGGCCTCAATGTCACACCAATGTCCATGACATTTGTCCACTCACCTGCAACAGAGGCAGCCATGGCTTGCACACATCTTACAAACCATGAAATGGATCCCATATCTGAAAGGTAGCATTCAGGAGTGGGAAAAGTAGCCTTACCTCACCATTGCATATACCATGGCAAACAGTGCAGACAGTCATGTATGTGTGTATGAAGTATGAGACAACATTGATGTAGAAAATAAACAGATACCCATCCAAAGCAGATGACAAAACATGTTTCAAACTGGTCATGGAGGCTTCCCAGAAACATGCAGCAACACTGAGGGACTTGCAGGAATGTCGAGCAAGTACTGACTGTGCAGTACCTGTGTCGACAATTGCCTGGATTCTGCATAAGTGTGGCCTATGGGTTAGGTTAATCACACAGAAGAGTTGTCCCACATGATACATCATCCAGGACTCTCTACAGGTAACATACGCATAACATCCAGTCTCCCAAAGGCATGTGTTGCAATGTGTAATGGTGTCATGAGACCAAGGCTCAAACCTACAGACAGTATTCATAAAGATATGTATGGTGCACATGCAACACCTCACTGCACCTCAGGGCCACCATCCCCAATATTTAGCTTGCTGGTACCAGTGTACACCTTTAGGTTTGCTAGTCATTAGCTGGAACGAGGTCGGTAGACATGGTGTTTGGAATTTGGAACACTGTAAAATAACACTCATGTGTGGCCCATAGTTGTCAAGCATCTGCAATAAGGCTGAGGATGGGGAGGATGTCGGCTTGAAACACAACAGTGAACTGAAGCATACATCCAAAGCTTGCTGAATGGCTGTATCTGAACACAGTGAGGGTTATGAATTATGCCAGACATAACCCTGACTCTACAGCAATAGTGAAGCCACTGCGTGACCTTCAAGGGCTGTACACATGAGCTGACCTTGCAATCTGGCAGAGTTGGGGGAAACTTGTAGGGCAGAGTGACCAAATAATGGCAAGTGAAGATGGGCCATGCTAGTATACCCCTTCCAGAAAGAGTAACTGCTGTAGTTCACTTAATATGTGCTTCAACAAACCATTGTGTTAAGGATGTGCACAGTTATGCACACCACATACTGTATGCATCTCATTCAGCAGCTGCATGACTAACACATTTGCTTGATACTGCATTGGATTGCACAGGTCATATGTCACATAGGTGTATGTAATGTTAACAAATGCAGTATTGTGGCCCCATTGCATATCATAGAAGAGGCTGGCATATCAACAAGGGTATGTACACTACTCATATCCACATTAAGCTTTGAAGGTTGTCAGTGTAACTGGCTTTTATTGCACATACATGCACTGGTGCTGATGAGATCTGCAAATCAAAGGACAGGCATTAATTACTGACATCAGTCCTCATGTCATCCCATGTATGTGTCAGACAACACATAGGGGCTGTGAGCAACATAGCAAGCATAACTGCCACACATATACACATTCAGCAATGGTGTGTACACTTATAAGGTATAGTGCACAGTACATTCCAGTGTGCTGTACAGGTGCACAGCAATACTGTGTATATGGGTGCAGTGTGTTCCAGGGAAAGGGGCTTCACCTACTAACACAACTCATGCATCACAGAGATGTATAATGTTGGTAACAAGGATTGAGTGTGGCCACAGTGCATGCTGTTGTGTGCCATATGTCATGCATGTTGACTGTTGGGTAATGCGGGGTCTGTGTAATATCTTTGTGCCACCTTATCTGTGTGTGTGTGTGTGTGTGTGTGTGTGTGTGTGCACAGAAGTAAACCATAACATACAGGTCTTAATTTACATTTCTTGTCTGCCCCTCACAGATGGCGAGGTGGGCCAGCATTCCTCCTGCAGGCAAACTGATGTTAGTGTCCATACAGACTCTGACAATGATGATAGGCATAGTGAGGCACAGGCAGGGTTGTCAGGGGCTGAATCTGTTCCATTGGTTGACATCCCACTTTTATCCACCCCATCCCCACACACAGTGACAATGCCCATACATACCACATCACCAGTGGCCACAGATGACGGACAGTTGGTGGGTGGTGGCATGGGACAGAAAGTGTGGTAACTATGGCAAGTGTCTGTATACAGCAGCCATAGCCAGATGACCAGTGAGGTACCACACAGGCAGATGTACAGGGGTGCTTTTAGGAGGGCTGCTGGCCATCATGCCACTGGCAGAAGTGCCACAGCAGGTGTCACCAGATGCATGTTTTGGGCCATCATGGAGGCACAGGCATGTATGGAACATTACACCAGAGATAGTCTGAGGCTCCAGAGGGCTACTATTCCTGCTGTACGTAACGACATCCATGATCTTGCAGGTGCCCTCCATTGTTTTGCAGAGGTCATGGATAGACGGTTGGGTGGGATGGTGGTAATCCTTGACCATGTGGTGTCTGTGGTAGAGCATTTGGTGGGAGTAAGGCATTGGCCACATGGACATAGGTCAGCAACACCAACAGGTGGTGGTCTACATTGATGTGCAACAACTCACAGCTGCTCCCATAGTGGCAGTACCACCAGCACTGCAGGGTGGGGTGCTGTCCACACTACAATGCAGCAGGCCATGTGCACGTGGTCCTGGCTCATCTCAAGAGGGATGTGGATCCAGTGGACAAGTGTCATCATCAGGGGAGAGTACCATATCTGGGCTTCTGCCTGGTAGTGCCCATGGAACCCCTGGCAGGCACAGTTCCCATGTCCGTGGCTGGACAGACTGAACTGTACACCCTGCCATATACGGTCTGCAGCTGTCCAATAAACTCCTGTATAAGGAAGCTACATGGCAGAAATGTGCGCACACACACACACACACACACACACACACACACACACACACACACACACACATCACCAACACAGCTAGGGCACCTCCATACCTATACACACCACGTCTGCACAGCCTATTTAATAAAGAACCCCCTAACCCGCACACATGATGTCAACCAAATGGCTCAGCCCAGGCCTCTGGCAAACCCACAACACACCTTGTGCATATGATGATATCTGTGCCACATCTCTGTGATCCATACCATCGATGCAGGGACATGCTAATATGGTTCTGATGCACAGGGTGAATGTACTAAGGTTTAGCAATGTAATGTTGTTTAACATTGTTTTCATCTGGAATGATTAATGCTTACATGTCAGGGTGTGTAGCTGTCCAGCCATGATGCATTATAGCTGCTATTAACACTGACTGATTGTGGTCACCATAATGTATTCTGTTGTGTTCTAGGTGTCTATGTGTCAGCAGGATGTTGGTCTGCTGTCCTTTCCTACAAGGGGTGTGGCACTGTGTTGAAACATTGTGTCATATCCCGGGTACAGCTGAACACAGGTAACAGGTCTGTATAACGGTTACTGCATCTGCCACATGGCTGATAGGTCTGAGGGGTGTATACAGGTGAGTGCATGGTGGCTGATGTAAACAGCTCTTCTACAGTGGACAATGGTAAGTGTACTTGGTGGCACACACCAAATGTTTGTAAATAATACAAACACAGAGGCTTTGGTGTTGATGCAATACACAGAGAATACAGTTCACATGGATGTACTTCATTTTGCAGTGAACTCATTTTGGCCTATGTAATTCCACCAAGACCAAATTGCCAAACCCTCACATCAGTAAATAATCAGTCCATTAGTTTAATATCATTGACAATTGTACTGGCAGGGTACATGTCCTCTTCCCCAATGTAGTGCAATCCTGGAGTTGGTAAACATAGGTGTGCTGGTGTGGTTGGCACAGCCCCCCACTTTGGAGGGTGTGGAATGGCATAGAAACACACATAGTGTGATTAACAACTACTTAACCTGTTAACATAAACTGTACAGTATAATGGCACACTAAGCAGGATGATACACACAACAATAACCCCAATGTGGGTGGCTGTGCCCAAAACAACCACACCAATGTATATATACCAACTCCAGTATCACTGTACAGTGGGGAAGAGGGCAATTACACATCCACTACTAGTTTTGATTTGATGTATTTCCACAAGATGATTGCTTTGAAATGTTACCTTTTGTCAGTTAGTTCTCGGACAAATGATCACCTGGGACATATAATTTCTGCAAACTGAAGTAGATCCCTTCACATACAGACACACCTACTTGGCAACACTGAGAGTAGAACCCCTACTTAGGTACTTATTGCTACTAATGTGTTTGGCCTTAGCTGCACACACTACAGAGCTTTTAGGGTGAGGTGTGTCCCGAGATTCCTGTTAAGTGAAGAACGTCACCAGACCTTGTACAGCATGGTAATGGGGGATGTACTGAGTGTTAATGTACAATACTATGTATGACATACTTTCATATACACATTGACAAACACATACAGTCATAGACACATTTGACAGACCTGGGATTAGCAATGCTAACTACCTTGTCAGTCAGTCCATTTTGTTACAGAGTTTTTGCACATAGCACATGCATCATTGGGTGGATATTGTTATCGGTTACCTGTATGGTTGATGGTGACAGTGGTCCTCACACAGTGGACCTTGGGACATGTATGGGGGTAGCATGGTGTAAAGACAGTATACCCAGCACCCACACCCAACATTAGATATTGTACTCACTGACACCCATGATAATGCTCTGACATACCCACAATCACACATTGACCAGGACTGCAATACAAATCCTTGTCTATCTAATCAGTGCTACTACAGGGATATGCATTTATTGCACATGTTACAGGGATAGTAGGGTGAGGGTTTGTCATGGCTATCCTAATGTTAGCAACATCGCTATCCCTTATAATGTATGGCAAGGTTTATTGTATTTGGAGAATGTGGCCTCAGAATGCTGTCTCCTACAAATATGCACACTCACACACAATTGCACACACATACACACACTTGCCAGGACTTAGAGGGTAACCCATGTCTATCTACCCATTTGTAGAAAAGTGTTATGCTGGTACTTCAAGCTCCAGGTAGCCTATAGGGTGAAGAGTGTAACAAGGTACATTTAATGTTAATTACAGCAGCAGATATTTCTAAATATAGCAATGGGGGGTGTAGTGGGTGAGAAGGCCCTCAGAGTATTTTCAACTACAAGTTTACAAGCACAAAAACACTGTTATTCTCAGTAATGCACACTGACACATTTATCAGTACTGAGGTCCATAGGTGCAGGTGTTCCTAAATGTGTACCAGGTTAATGTCCATGGAGAGATGAGAAGAGTAGGGCATGTGGGTACACTGGTATCATGCCACCTGACATTTGTCAGTAGGCCATCTATCAACTGATGCCACTTGAGTGATCCCCAGGGTGTCAGTTAAATTCAACATCCAATCATCTGGTTTTCTCTTGCAGAGGGCTAGTGAGATGCTCCAATTGACATGTATGCAACATATATTACATAGCATGGCCAGTCTCTGGGTTACAGACCTGTACCCAAGCATGTTCTATTGACTGTGGTAGTGTGGTTTAGGTATCCATGGCATGTGGTGCATACAGGGTGGGGTTTCCTAGCTGTGGGATACATAACGCAGCTAGGCAGACATGTCAGTGTCAGTCAATCAGTGATTGCCTGTAAGCAGGCAAGATGGATACCTGACATCTGCACATCTGTACAGAAGACAGACAGAAGTTAGCTAGCCAACGGGTTATGCATTAGGATGAATGTTTTGACAGATAGATGTCTGATACTGATAGGTATGACATTACTACATGACAGCAGCCCTCAATGACATGTCCTAAACATATAGTAGTCTACAGTTAATATCCACATATTAGATCAATATCTAATAGGATATACTTAATAACATACAGCTCACACACTAAGAACACGATAGTACTCAGAATCCAGCTTTGCATGCAGGTGTGTATGGTTCCAGTACTACAATCTGCAATCTACTCTTACTTGGAAAAGCACTGTTAAAAGTAGTAATGTAATGATACAATACATGCAAGTGTGACTGCATATAACCTGGGATACTACCGATGTATGAAACCCATAGAAATAGAAAAGATTGTGGTACTAGCCATGTATACTCAGGTGTCCCATACAGTATACTCCCACCCCTTGCTACTGTAATGGCAGCACATATAAGAATGTTATGTACATGGAATTAAATACACTTATTAAATATGTCATTACCCTGCTATTTTATCAGACTGGAATGTGATCACTGGTTACCAGGGCTGCGCTAAGCTTAGCAGGGGTAAGCATTGCTTAAATGTAAATGTTAATCAGATTTGTGCACTGGTAAGTGAAGCCTACACGGTGTAAGCGCCTTTTCATTTAACCTTATGTTAGCACCGTTTAGCTTCACACAAACCCGCGCAATCCTACTTAAAGACATTCAAATCTGCCTTAACCACTCTGTTTATAACAGTCCTTGGTTTGCCTAGCAACAAAATAAACAGCCCTTGCAGGTCTTGAGACCCTGTAGACTATAGTCACAGCACTTAACCAATAAGCCATCTGAGCTGTACAAATGTCTGTTGCTTGCTCAAATATATCATTCAGTACATGTACTGAATAGTAGCAAACAACTGCTTTGACTACTACAATTGTTTACTACTTGTTAGTGAAAATAGTGTTGAATCAATCATGTTTTTATATCTAAATATACACATATCAGATAAATATGGTGGGATACATCTGAGAAGGTATATACAACACTCATGTTTACACATAACAAGGATATGGATATATTTATACATATGTAGATATGTACATACACACACACCTATATATATATATATATATATATATATATATGTGTGTGTACGTATATATATATATATATATATATATATATATATATATATATATATGCCCAATTCACAGTGTAGTCTGATGCCTAACTGTGGTATGGGACATGTCTCAGTCTGGCCCTACAAACATATACGCTGATAGGGTACCAGAAACTGGAGTAGAATGCATCATCAGAAAGAACAGGACCAAGAACACTGACATCTACCACAGTCTGTACGCAGGCCAAGTAACATATTCACAATACACTGCTACACAATACTGGCACTCTGTCAGCAATCACCATAAGTACACAAATCTCACTACTGTACAGACAATAACAGAATGCCCAGGTTTTGTCCTCAATTATAAGGCCTCCTATACATAACATGTCTGGCAGTCAATCACTGTCTTGATATCAGGAATGATGTCAATAAATAATGATATACTGTACATATGCATCTCTTACTGTATGACATATGGAGAAAGGGTGACAGACTTGGGGGACAGAGGCACAAACACAGAGCCAATATTGACATATTGCTCTGATAAACTGAGAAAATTGCTGGTGTAACAAGGTTTGTTGTGACATATCTCTTCTGAGGGATATGAAGTCAGTAACACACATGGATGTCACCATTTACTGACTGCAATCATCAGAGTATGCTACTGCATTTCAGAAAATGTGTGAGTAACACACCACATCAAAGACTCCAAACTCTGGCCAGTCTGCAGATAGCCCTACAAGTGAGAGTTTCCTCAACCACATAACACTGTCATGCCAGACTTTAAATCACGCAGAACAGCCATATCCACACAAACTCTGTAAAACCAACATTACTTCAAATGGTAGAACAGCAAGACTTACATTCTGTCCCCATGTCTGCAACATCCCCCCTGTTTGTTGGCCTACTCCATAGTGTTTGCTGTAAGAGGTATTTCCAACTACCCTCTGTGATGATGTTTGTCAGACACCCACATGAAGTCCTGCTCACAGTGAAGGAAAAGGGCCAACACCCACATGAAGTGCTTAGTTATAGGAGTGTGTTTCCATGCAATTGTCTACAGGAATGATACCACAGCTGTTCCACATGCAGTTAGCAAGTGAGGGACTCCAATTCGTGCACAGGCCATCAGCTAATCATTAGCATTACCTACAAAAGTCAAGCTGCTGTCTATGTAAAACAGATGTATTTTTCCACATCTACCAGTGAGGGAGAGAGAGACAGAGAGAAAGTAAGAAAGGAAGGGAGAAAGGCTCAAGTGTGTTTGTATATGATCCATGGGTGGAGAGTGGGGTATCTGGGTATTATAATGGTTGCCTATATTGTTTACTAATCCATACTGTCACATAGTAATTGCACATGGCAGTAAACATTTATGGCTGTGGATTGTCTACAACAATCTCTACAGTGTTTGAAAACTGTTGGCCTTGTAATGTGGACATTGGGACATATAGGTCCTCAATATTATAATGTAGCAAAACCCACACTGCAATGGATCCTGTCATTGCACAATCACCCCAACACCCGCACAGAATACTGATGACAAACACACACAAACCAGTACTGAGATTCAAACCCCTACCTGGCTATGTATTATTATTACAGTGTTATGCAGTTATTGCACGCACCATGAAGCTTACAAGTTGGAGAGCTGACCAAAGGTATCTTTGAAGGTGAGTGACATCAGCAACAGTGCTAAAGGAGGGGTAAGGGAAGTGTAGTAAGTGTGAATGTCCACAAAATCAGGTGTCAGAAAAGGCACACACACACTCTCTCACACAAACACACACATATCACAGTTGCCAGGTCCAGGATGGATTAGAACTCCTACCTAACTAATTTGCTACACTACAGTATTACACAGTTATCGCAAGTGCCACAGAGCTTATAGGGCTGCAATGTGGCCAAAGGGTTTTGTCAAGTTGACTGACATCAGCAGGCATGCTAACATAGGGCAATGGGAGGTGTAGCAAGTGTGAATGGCCTCAAAATCATTCATCTCCACACACGCACACACACACACACACACACACACACACACACACACACACACACACACACACACACACATTGCCAGTACTGAGATCCATAGATTCATTGCTTCACGTGTGTGTAGTAGGTGAATGGGCCTGAAGGCTCTTCGAGGCTAGGCCAAGGGAATACCTTGGCATCAGGCCGCATGACAATAGTCCCCAGTGTGGCTCTGAGCTGTAGTCCCTGGAGTGGTCCCCAGGGGTGGGTATTGTATTCACCATCCACTCATCTGGGTTACTATTGTGGGTGGCCAGTGATGTGCACTGCTTCCCATGTATGTGATCTATATTCCATAACATGGACAGTGTCTGGATTGTGCACATGTCCCACATGCATGTTCTTTAATGTGTGGAAGTGTACTTGACATCTCTGGGGCATGTTGTGTGGACAGATTGTTATCTTTTGTTGTAGCATTCCTGACCTCATTTGGTGAGACCTGGCTATGTAACTGAGGTTGTGCTTGCACCTACATTGACAGCACAATACAGGTATTCAGTGGAGTTAGTGGTGACTGTCCATACAGGCTATGTGTATAAGGCATGGTATTCCCTTTGTGGGGTGCATTTGCAGACTCTACAGTTGTTGCAGGCGTCCAGTGGGAAACATGGCAAAAGGTCCACTGAACACATTTATTTGGCTACTGAGGGGATGGAATAGGGTGCCATGTCCTTTTACTTGCTGGATAACACACAGTTAGGAGATGTAACACATCAAAGTATTTTCTGATGTCAGTGGCACTGTTGTGGTCAACAGGCATTTAGTCCACTGCAATCACATTGTGGTTACTATCTGTGAGGCAATATGCAGCGACTACCAATATAGTGGTTGTTGCCTAGCCAAGTGTATTTGTGTATGAGACGTGGGTGGAGAGTGTTCTCTGAGTAATAGAAGGGTTGCCTATATTGTACACCAATCCATACTGCCACATGTAGGGCTATGGATTGCCTACACCAACCTGTCTGGTGTTTGACATCTGTTGGACTTGTAAAGTGGACATTGTGACATATACTAGGTCCTCAGCGTAATAATTTAGCAAACCCACCCCACAATGGATCCTGTTATTACACAATCACAGCAACCCCCACACTGGATACTGATGACACACACACACACACACACACACACACACACACACACACACACACACACACACACACACACACACACACACACACACACACAAACTTGCCAGTAATGAGATTCAACCACCTACCTAGCTATGCATTGCTACTACAGTGTACCAGATTTATCCCACACACCATGGAGCTTATATGTTGGAGAGCTGTCCAAAGGTATCTTTGAAGTTGACTAACATCAGCAGTAGTGCTAAAGGAAGGGTAAGGGGAGAGTAGTAAGTGTGAATGTCCATAAAATCAGGTATCATCAAAGACACACACACTCTCTCACACAGACATGCACAGTTTCACAGTTGCCATGTCTGAGATTAAAACTTCTACCTAACTAGTATGCTACACTACAGTATAATACAGTAATCACAAGCACCACAGAGCTTATATGTTGAAGAGCTGTCCAAAGGTATCTTTGAAGTTGACTAACATCAGCAGTAGTGCTAAAGGAGGGGTAAGGGGAGAGTAGTAAGTGTGAATGTCCATAAAATCAGGTATCATCAAAGACACACACACACACACACACACTCTCTGATACAAACACACAGTTTCACAGTTGCCATGTCTGGGATTAGAACTTCTACCTAACTAGTATGCTACACTATAGAATTACGCAGTTATTGCAAGCATCACGGAGCTTATATGTTGGAGAGCTGTCCAAAGGTACCTTTGAAGGTGACTAACATCAGCAGCAGTGCTAAAGGAGGGGTAAGGGGAGAGTAGTAAGTGTGAATGTCCATAAAATCATGTATAATCAAAGGCACACACACTCTCTCACACAAATTCACACAGTTTCAGAGTTGCTATGTCTGGGACTAGAACTCCTACCTAACTAGTATGCTGCACTATAGTATTAAGCAGTTAATGCAAGCACCATGGAGCTTATATGTTGGAGAGCTGTCCAAAGGTATCTTTGAAGGAGACTAACAGCAGCAGTGCTAAAGGAGGGGTAAGGGGAGAGTAGTAAGTGTGAATGTCCATAAAATCAGGTGTCATCAAAGACACACACTCTCTCTCACACAAACACACACAGTTTCACAGTTGCCATAAATGGGATTAGAACTCTTACTGAACTAGTATGCTACACTATAATATTACACAATTATCACAAGCGCCACAGAGCTTATATGTTGGAGAGATGTCCAAGGGTATCTTTGAAGGTGAGTAACATCAGCAGCAGTGCTAAAGGAGGGGTAAGGGGAGAGTAGTAAGTGTGAATGTCCATAAAAATCAGGTATCATCAAAGATACACACACACTCTCTCTCTCTCACACACACACAGATTCACAGTTGCCATGTCTGGGATTAGAACTTCTACCTAACTAGTATGCTACACTGTAGAATTACACAGTTATTGCAAGCATCACAGAGCTTATATGTTGGATAGCTGTCCAAAGGTACCTTTGAATGTGACTAACATCAGCGGCAGTGCTAAAGGAGTAGTAAGGGGAGAGTAGTAAGTGTGAATGTCCATAACATCATGTATCATCAAAGGCACACACACTCTCTCACACAAACTCACACAGTTTCAGAGTTGCTATGTCTGGGACTAGAACTCCTACCTAACTAGTATGCTGCACTATAGTATTAAGCAGTTAATGCAAGCACTACAGAGCTTATATATTGGAGAGCTGTCCAAGGGTATTTTTGAAGGTGACTAACATCAGCAGCAGTGCTAAAGGTGGGGTAAGGGGAGAGTAGTAAGTGTGAATGTCCATAAAATCAGATCTCATCAAAGACACACACACTCTCTCACACAAACGCAGACAGTTTCACAGTTGCCATATCTGGGATTAGAACTCCTACCTAACTAGTATGCTACACTATAGTATTACACAGTTATCGCAAGCACCATGGCGCTGATAGGGCTGCCATTTGTCCAAATGGTTATTTCAAGGTAACTGACATCAGCAGGCATGCTACAGTAGGGCAATGGGAGGTGTAGTGAGTGTGAATGGCCTCAAAAACATTCATCTCCACACAGACACACACACATAGTTTCACAGTTGCCATGTCTGGGATTAGAACTCCTACCTAACTAGTTTTCTACACTACAGTATTACACATCTGTCACAAGCACCATGCAGCTTATAGGGCTGAGACTTGGCCAGAGGGGTATTTCAAGGTGACTGACATCAGCAGGAGTGCTAGCATGGTCAATGGGAAGTGCAGTGTATGTGATTGGGCCATAAATCATTCCTCTAGAAACACACACACACACACACACACACTCAGTCACACACAACTCTACATTTGACAGGACTGGGTATGCAAATGCCAGATGAATATTGATTTGTACTATCATGTTACACAGTTATCACAAGCACCACAGACACTATAGGGCTGCCAAAAGGAATGTCTACAGTGATTGACATCAGCACATCATGTGATATCGGCCAATTGGATGTGTGGTGGGTGGGACAGGCCTCATAATAGAAATCTCTGTCACTGCTTGTCTCTCTCTCTTCCCCACATTTCAGCATGTGTATGTTTGACATATTATAGTGCATTGGCCTTGGATATGTGTGAGTATTCCTATCCAATGTGTGTGCAAAGCATGACTGGTGTACAATGTGGTGTGTATGCACAGATGTCTGTGACTGACAGATATGTATAGTCCACTGTGTTGTTAGACATGAGCTTCATTTCTTTAAGTGTCAGAGCATGCCCAGTATGACCTTCTGTACTGAGTGTATGAATCCATTCCAGGTCGGTTGTACTTCTGTCCAGGGTTTGGTGTTCTATACCTACAGCTAGCAACCTGTTTCTGCAGGATATCTGTAGATGGGTTGACAATATGGAGCCACAATGGACGACAGATAGTGGGATACTGTAACTATTGCTGCATGTGCTGCTTGTGTTACATGGTTGGTGTTAGCAGAGATATTCAAACATATGTGCTGTTTTACACTGTGATGTATTATGTCATCAACTACTGACAGATATACTTATTTGCTCACAGTTAGTTCCTGGGAAATACAAGATGAATGAAGCTGTGTCCAATATTGTGGTCTGCAGCCTACATATTCTTGCACACTCATGCCATTTTGGAGGGGTAGCTGCAGACACTTGCTGATGGGTCTGTGTAAATGGTTCAGCACCTCGGTAATATGGTGGCTGAGGATCTCCTTCTTGTACATATATAGACATAACGGAATGGTCATATGCTGCTGTGGCCATACCTCTCAGCTGTACAGCTTCACCCAGGTTACCCAGAGGCAGGGCTCATATATCTGGTCAGTTCCCCTTCACATTGTGGTTTTTGAGCAGGTTTGTAGCCACCCATTACTGGGTTTGCAGGCAGGGTAGTATGGACACACATCAGTGTTTCAGACCTTACACACTCCATGATGTCCATGCTTCTACACTTCCCCACTCTGTTATCCTATCATTTTCCTAACATTATGCAAGCAATATCTGAGAAGTGTCCCTATAGTTGGCCCTTCATCCCAGTGGTATGTAGGGGTTGGTCCACAGCTCATGCAGTCGGACATGGTGGGCATGCTACTGAGATTTGTCAACATGGCCTTGCGTTTGTGTTCTGTTGACTGTGTTGTTAGTTGGGACCACATGAGATACCATACATTGGCACTACAGGTGAGGCACAGGCTTTTGACAGAGGACTGTAGGCCATTTGATGCAGGCCAGCTGTAGCAGGCCAGTGCTTTCTGTCACTCCTACATTCCCCTGGGGTGACAGGGTATGTGTGCAAGGTATTAATGGCAATAGTTCCTGTCCATATTAATCCATTGGTCTGGATGCTGTCAGCGTACTCCTTACAGCTAGGGACACACCTGCATGGGACACCTCTTCAGCAGGCTGCATTCTGTGGGTATGCCCATACAGAAGTGGGGATCATACTGTACTCATTCCCAACAGCAAGGATATGACCTGTGATAAACCTGTGGGTGATGGTGGGGTGAGCTGAGTGCATGTGTGATATGGAAGCTACTTGCAGATAACTCACAGATATACATGGGACATTCCCCTTATGCTGTCTTGTGAGGGGACATAGGCAGTCTTTCATTACTTCATAATTATGCCTTTTGTAGTCTGTCAGTGATTGCCCAGACTACATCAGTATTCCATACTACACAGACAACTAATGTGCTGTATGTACAATTCCAAACGTGTGTGCAGTTGACAGTTACATGTTATGTACTCTGCCTAGGATACTTTCACCTGTGTACTGTGGGTATGTCTGGGCCCACATTCATGGCATGTCCATCTTTCAGATGGTGACAGATATTGACATCTGGACAGTGAGTATGGACAACTCCTGACATGGGTATTGCTAAGAAGCATTGTGGTTGGAACTGCAGTCATCAGAACATGACCCTCCATGCCTACATGCTGACCACTTCCAGACAATATTGAACACACAACAACCTAACACATGGACTCCTGCATATTGTACACATGCAACAATCTATCCTGTAGATTGGGCCAGCTTGGGTACTCTGTGATCCACTGTTATTACACCTCACACTTACATGTTACTACCTTTCTACATAGGGTTGTGGGGGGCACACCTGATGACTTTAAACATTTGCTATGACTGTACTGGTATTTCAGGTACTCTGTTGGCTTCCATTTCATTTTGTATTCTGCCCTATCATGCAGACTGGAGGCATATCAGTAGGGTACAGATCTTAGGTTTTATTTGACTACATTTTGGTTTCAGACATCTTACCCTTCAGAACTAACATATAACTGCCAGACCTGTTGTAGTCTGTCTGTGTAGGTCTAGAGGGAGGCTGTTAACCATTGCCATCAATTGGAGGCCTTAGCCCAGCCTTTCTTTATGTTCATCTACACCTGTCCTGCTGGTTGAGGCTGTTGTTGGGTATGTGAGCCTCACTGACATGCATGTGCGTGTCCTATGGACACACATTTGGGCCACCGCATGTACTGCAGTAGGATTTGTCACCTTGTCTGGTACTGCCTTCTTTGTTGACACCAGTATTTGTCATGGATTTCATGCTGCCCATATAGGTGTCCTCTATCTGCTGCCATCCCATTCAGCCACCCGATTCCCTTGGATGCTCACATCTATACCATAGATACAACTATCAGAACATACTACTCCATTCAGATGTTGATAGGAAGAGTGAGTTACCTTGTGGCTGTGCCAGTATTGAGGACGGTGCTGGAGGTCTGACTATGTTGGATGCACATAGTACACTCCCTATACATGGTAAAGCACAGGTAGTTTTATGTTTGGCATCCCTTTTACTGTATGTGCGGGTCAGAGAGATGTGTCATTCCCTGGGTCCCTACCATGTCAGTGTATGTGCTATGTGTTGCCTCTTTGCCAAGGCCTGGGCATACTGGGCATGCCTCCTTCTGCCTACATGGGCAGGCTTAGGTTATTCCTCCTCCAAGTTCCTCTGTGTCTGTGATGGCCTTGGCAATGTTGGGGGGCTGTGTGGCCTTGCCTCATGCTGTTCCTGCTGCAGCTGTTTCCGCTGGATCATATTATGGCACATAGAATGAACATTTGTGTACATGTAGCTAAAGAGTACTGCAAGGCTCCACCGGATATGTCCATGCAGCGGAACCGTGACTTCAGCATCCCAAACACCCGCTCTATTATGATTCTGGTTTATGTGTGTGCCTCATTATGGTGTTCTTATTCAAGTCTGTGTGCATTTCTGATGGGTGTCATCAGCCACGGCTCTAGTGCATAATCAGCATCCCCCACTAGGTGGCCATATGGGATGCCCCCACTGGCAAATGACTGGTGCAGCTGTGTCATATGCCAGATGTGGGAGTCATGATAGCTTCCAGGGCTGCCAGCACACACATTCAAGATAATACTCTGGGCATCGCACATGACCTGGCAGTTGATGAAGGGGAAGCCCTTGCAGTTTATATAGACCCTACCCCGCTCACCAGGTGGTGCTTTGATGTGCATGTGTGTGCAGTCTATATCACCCACTACCTTAAGGTATTCTGCTATTTGGTGGAAGAGATGCATATTGCTGGTCAACGCCTCACAGGTGTTGAGGAAATATATGTGCTCACCGGCATGTGCTTGCATGGCATCAAGGAACTAGTGGGGTACATTGGATGCTGTTGCCTGTGAGATCCTCATGATATCCCCAGTTGCCCTTTGGAAGGTACCTGTGGCTAGTATTTTTAAGCCTACACATACCTTGATATCCACTGGGATGGATTCCCCTCTGTTGGTTCTGTGTGTGAGGCGTGGCCAGCAGAGTTCAACAATTTGCTGTAGAATGTCCGTGTCCACCCTATAGCACTCCACTATCTCCAGCTCATGTAGCCCCTGGTAGGTTACCCTGGGTCTGCACACTCTTCTCTTTCTCCTCAATGTGGGTTGGTCGTCAGCATTCACATCCTCACCACCCTCAGCCTCTATCACATATTGATGTATGAGAACGACAGCAGCCCCTAACATTTTGTTAGTTTTGTCAGGTAAAATTTCCTTATCTGTGTACACCGGTGGTGTAGAGTTTGTGGGAAAAAATAGACTGGAAGGTGTTTGCATAGTTTATAGTAGTGTGCTAGGCTGTTCCATGTGTAATTGGCTGATTCTTATACATTTCACCTGCTAGCTATGCTAGTTCTCCTTGATTGCCTTCCTACTGCTGTTTTCCCTTCCCATTGCCTTCCCATTTAAGCCCTGAGATGCGGCATGCATGCCCAGTGCTCAGATGTGAACAGAGCTGCTCTTTCCTGTTTTTTTTTTTTGTTTGTTTATAACCCGGTGAGTGGCGCACACACCCATTAAGGCAATGTAAACACTGCTAGGCAGCCACAGATACACCCCCTTCCTTAGCTGTGCTTACCTAAGGGCAAACATGGACCACAGAGCTCAAATAAGCTTACAGCATGCATGACACTCCCCCTTATGAGGTCATCTATCTCTTATACTTATACAATGGTGTTGCTGCACCTACACGGTTGGGTGCAAGCTAACACTGAGAGGAAATCTGTGATTTAGTATCAGTCCTCTCATTTGCATAAAACAGAATGTTAATTCATAGTTACCACACTCACACCCAGCCTTCCCCCTTAGCAACCACTATTCCCTGGTATTGTTGTCTTATGCATACCATTGACTATTACGGCAAAATGCTGATTTGGGCTTAAAAGATTATTTCCAACTTTTTTTCTTATTTTCGGGCCGATCCCGTTTGCGCACTGCTACCTTATGCTTAAACAGCCGAAATCAGCCAAAAAATAAATAAAAATTATTATTTATAATTTTGTGACTATTTTTCTTGCCAATGGCCATATATTTGGCCATTGGCATGCCTACTACATTGAATACATGCTTTCTTTCGAGTTGCCATGCCTCCATTTTGTAATTTGCAAAAAATGTATTTGGTTAGTAGCCAAATACATTTCTGCAGGTTACACTATTCGTGCACAGACGCCTGCCTGCTTCCTGGATCACTAATTTAACACATATGCATGATTTTCACCAGCAAATGAGGTAATTAGCATATAGCAGTGCTGTCTGTGCAGGAATAGTATAGGAGCGCTCATGCACGTCCCGGGAGCTCGTTCCTGGATCGCTCGTCGGCCATATTGTGTACAGCAGCTCTTGCACTATTCCTGCGCTCTGTGCAGAGCTTGCTGAATTCGGGGGGGGGATAAAAAAACACATCTTTATTCATTGCACAACAGGTGTAAAGGAAAGCTCATCCTAACATTTAAGGCTGTGAGAAATGAAGAACTAAAACAATTAGTAAATTTGGAAATCTTGAATGGAACCAAATTACTTAAGACAATCATTATTTATGGCTTTGCTTAATCATAATAAAAGAAGTTCAAGAAGTGTATATGTTACTGTACATACCAGTAATTTGGAATCACCTTCCTTTCTGAATTTGCAATTCTAACAGTTTGGAACTTCTTAAGATACACTAGGATAAACAGAGAGGCAAACAAGTGCTTAGTCAAAATTTTAGAAAGTCCATGTTCCTTGAAGGCCTTCGGGAATGAATATAGGAAAGAAAACATGACATTTATGAAAATAGTCTTTATCAAGACCCCTCTGATTAGGCAAGTCACCAGGACTTCCACTGACAGTTATGATTTCCCAAAAAAGACTCCCACCTCAGAGCAAACTATTCTGACCTCAGCTTGTCTCCTTTCACAGATGTAATACAGACAACTCTGGATTCTCACTCCTCCAACTTCTGCCATGCCGAATGCTCTGATTTTAAAAAGGTGCATGCATACAACTAAAATCAATTACCTGGACTATAAGTAACCTATGTTAAAAGGATCAGCTCCTATTTATTTGCTGACTGTGTGTTTACTAAAATACCTTTATTTCTTCTTCCAAATACCTCATTCACTTCCCTTTTCAGTGCTGTCCCTCTTCTTATTTTCTGTCTCTCTCTCTCTCTCTATATCTCTTTCTCAGGCATCCTACTAGTGAACCTACCATGCTATGTTACAGATGACCCCCTCATCTTAAATCCATTGGCTTCAAACCCACTAGAAGATTTGTGGGTCATAGACTGTTTGCTTTGTAGTGCTGAACACCCAGAAGGTGTTTAATGCAGAAACAGAATCTTTGGAGTACCAGGTCCCACTGTAAAGCTTAATGTTGCCTTCTTTCTTGTATTGCAGTTACTTTATCTGAAGAGGGCATGATTTCTAACTGAGGTAAATTCTCTACTTAGTAAATAATGTAGCGACCCTAATGCCCACTTAATAGCCAGGCATTTTCTCTGTTGTGGAATATGTGGTTTCAGCCTTTATCAATTTCCTGCTTAGATAGCAGATTGGATGTTCATTGTTTCCTAATTGCTGAGCTATCTCTCCCCCTATCGTGCCTTTGAAGCATCTGTATAACTGTAAATAGTTTGAGAAAAGACAGGGGACATCAGAACTAACTGAGTGCACAAACTCTGTAACTCTTGAAAAGCCTTCTTAGCTTTTGATATCTACATGACCTCTTCAATCAGTTGTTTGGGTAAGTTTGCAAGGGGACATGCTATAGAAGCAAACTGGGGAGTAAATTTCCTGTAATATCACACAAGACCTAAAAATGTTCTCACTTGTTTTTTCATCAGGGGAGCTGGCCATTCCTTCACTGCCTCTATATTTTCCTTTTGCAGTTTGATCAACACTTTCCTGATTACATATCTAAGGTACCTTACCTCAGTTATTCCTATTTTACATTTTTAGCAATAACAGTAAGCCTGTCCAGCCTTAGTAAATCCAACACTGCTTGGACTTTGGTAAGATGTGAATCCCAGTCTTACAAGTGGATGATTACATTATCTAAACAGGCCATAGCGTAGGAACAGTGAATCTTATTTACATATGGAACCTTTGGAACTTGGTTGGGGCACCATGAAAGTTGACTGGGAGATGAGGTTGTTGGAATAGCCTGCCTGCTGTTGAGAATGCAGTTTTCTCCTTCACTGTTTGGTTAAGGGTATCTACCAGTATCCCTTTGTCAAAGGGAGGGCAGTTAGAAACATGACGTTTAATAGCTGCTCCACCATATCATCTGCACTGGCCATACAGTAGCTGTCAGATCTGTTAATACTGCTGAATTTCCTGAAGTCATCACAAAGCTGGACAATGCTATCTAGTTTTGGAAGTAGTACTTTATGACTGTGCCAACCATTAGCTGATCGTTTAGTTACTTTTAGTTTACAACATTTTATCTTCTCTCAGATTGCTTGTGCTCTGGGCTTTCAGTACTAGATCTATAGGATCTCAGATTAACTATTTCTCCTGAGATTGTTTCTATGTAGGGTTAACAGCTGCCCTTTCAGACAACTCAGAAACCATCCCCAGGATTTAATAAAGTCTGTGTAGGTTCCATGTAGAGCCTACATGGAATGTACCCATGTACACGGTCACAGGTCCCCCTCAGCAACACACTATAAATATTAATTATGGTGCATGCCTTAGGGAGGTCACAGCAACATGGATATTGAATTTGTGTAAGACTGACAGTGCAGCCACACACCTTTCAGCCCATACACCTTGGTCAAAAGGTGTACAAGACATTTTATTTCATTAACTTGCATTTTATTTTTTTTTATGTGCTTGTTTGCATGGTGCAGCATGTTGCTTAGCTATGCTTAGCTTTGCACATATATACATCAGACATCTGCTAGACATCTAAAGATAGAAACTGGATGCATTCAATATTAATAAATATTTTTTTTCTTTTTGTGCTTGTTTGCATGATGCAGCCCATTGCTTAGCTAGGTGTAGCGAGGCGTACTTAAGCATTAAACATCCGCTAGACATCTAAAAATCAGATGCAGTCAATATTAAGTTTTTTCTTTTTGTGCTTGTTTGGTCAATGCTGCATGTTGCTTAGCTATTTGTAGCAAGGTGTACTTAAGCAGTAGACATCTGCTAGACAGTTAAAAATAAAAACAGAAGTATTCAGTTGTAGGTCTGCTGCTCACAGCAATGGGCAAAGCTGCACTATGCATACAGGCACCTTCTCAGTATATTTGAAGATATTCCAGTTCCCTTTACTATCCCAGTGGCTAGATAGGTTGATGCATGATCTACAGTGTAGTAGGTCCCAGGTTTGAGTCCTGACTAGCAATGCTTTTTACATATAGTGCTGTGAAACTGTGTCAGGTGACTGAAACACTGGCTGACTTTAAATTAAATTGTTACTTTTAGAAGGTCTGTGCTATGCTAATCAGTGCTTAAACATGGCCAATGGTCTTTTCCAGTTTGCACATTGCTAAACTTTGCTTAAGCATGGATTGTGCGAGTTTGCACAATGCTAAGTGACACGGCATGGTTTTGAAAGTTGCAGTATGATGTGCAAGGGTAGGAATGCAGTCTATTTAAAGGCCAATAGGTGGGAATTTCACATCATTCCATGAAGCCTGACCTTGACTGTGGGTATGGCTGCTAGAGTTGATGGAGTGCACTTAAGAACACAAAGGTGGGGTGTGCAGGAGTCCAGAGTTTTTATTGGATTCCTTGTACAACACCACAAACCTCAGCTGTTGCAGGGTGATTGCCAAGGCTCAGAATGTAAAACTGAGGCCTGGGATAAATTGTGCAGGGACCTAATCAGTGCAACTGGTATCCCCGCACTGCTGAGTAGTGTTATCACCACTATGATGACCTGAAATGTAAGAGGGAAACCTTGGACACTTGGGTCCAAGAGGCTATGGATGGGTGCACCCCACAGATATGTATGTTTTCCATTAATTTATAAATATTAAAGTTGAATCTGTGCAAAACTTTTATGCACAATAGTTTGCTTCTCTTACCATAGCTGCAGAAGAGAGGGCTTGCAATGTACAGTCCCATGCATGGTGTTTGGCCAGGATGAGGCAAGCACGTGGTAAGTAAGAAAATCATCAAAGTAATAACATAATGCA
Source organism: Protopterus annectens (assembly GCF_019279795.1). Classification (NCBI taxonomy): domain Eukaryota; kingdom Metazoa; phylum Chordata; order Ceratodontiformes; family Protopteridae; genus Protopterus; species Protopterus annectens. Next base: position 493,438,324 of record NC_056728.1, on the reverse strand, counting down.
TAACTAAATAATACAATAAAGTAAATACAGATTTTGCAGTCTTAACAGTCAGGTAGGAAATACCTGGGACATCTTACATCTTTATTAATGTGTCAGTGCATATGTGAAATGGTAAAGCAAGTAAACACAACTTAGCATACTGTACTGTTTAGCATAGCTTCCAACCATCTGTTAATGCTGTGGTCTACCGAGATTGAGAGTCACTGTTCTGGCTTGCTCATTGTCTAAAATATGCTGTAGTTTGCACCCAATAAATGAACAGGGTGTATGGGTAAGTTAACAGAAGTCCTAGATAGCTATCCATGTGTGTAAATTCCAGATCTGAAGCAACATTAATCAATAAAGTTTAAAAGGAGATGTTGCTTTAATAATTATTTTTTTCAAAGTGTTCAGTATTCCTGTAGTCACTGTTTGTGGATTCTAATCTGACACAAGACAAATGACAAATTTGAAGTACTAAATAATGTGTCAACATATGTGATACATAACTTCATCCAGATTAAGAGAGAAGCTTGTGTTCTGCTCATTTTGTCTGACATATGCTGTAGGTTGCAGTTAATAAATGAATAGGGTAAACGTGTAAGGTAATGCAACTCCTACACAGCTATGCATGTGTGTAAATTAAGATTTGTAACATACATCAATAAAGTGTAAAAGGAGATATTGCTCTGATAATCTAATGTTTTTAAATAAAATGTACAGTATTCCTGTAGTCACTGCTTGTGGGTTCTATTCTGACACCAGTCAATTGATAAATGTGAAATACTAAATAATGTGCCAACATATGTCAGAAATAAATGCAGTGCAATACCCAGATTAAGGGTCAGGCTTGTCTTCTGCTAATTTTGTCTGAAATATGCTGTAGATTACATTGAGTAAATGAACAGGGTATATGGGTAAGTTAACAGAAGTTCTAGACAACTATCCATATCTGTAAATGCCAGATATGAAGTGACATTAACCAATAAAGTGTAAAAGGAAATGGTGCTTTGTTAATTACTTTTTTCAAATAGAGTGCTCAGTATTCCTGTAGTCACTGCTTGTGGGTTCTAATCTGACACCAGACCATGCATGTGTGTAAATGCACAATTTGACACAACATGAATCAGTAAAAGTTTTAAAGGAGTTGAAAATTTATTTTTTAAAATGAAACATTCAGTCCTCCTGTAGTCACTGATTGTTGGTTCTAATCCCATGGCAGCCAACTGAGAAATATCCAGCTATCTAGCGTAACTAGTGTGCATGAACATACCTCTCAACTGTCATGATTTTTGCAGAATGTAATGACTACTCCCCCATATGTCTGGTCTTTTGATTTGTGGATATATGGCATTAATTGGAATGTGATGTAATAGCAAGTCTGTTATCAGAACACCTTGCTACTAAAGTACAAGCACACTACGTATAAATGTGCCCTGTCAATGTGCCTTTGTACCACCATTTTGTATGGCTTGGCCCATAATGTCCCATGCTAACAGGTTGATAGCTATGTATATGCAACATTATCTATACAATATAAGCAGTCAGTGTTCTCACAAGTGAAATCTAACATATCTAGAAGTATGTAGTAGTAGTCTGTGAAGTTATATTATCTGTGAAGTTATTAATATTCTTTTCTCTCTCACCCACCCCTTCTCTTTTATTAATTATATTTATTATTATAATTTAATATTTTATTTGTAATTACCTGTCATGTTGGCCTTATGTATAATTTAATATTGCTTTGCTGTTAAAAAAACTTTCATTTACATTATTTATTGTTGTGTTCCTTATTATATTACTTTCAGTTTGTTTCCATTACTCATTATTGTCATCTCTTATGCTATTAATTACATTTGTTTCTTTGTTAATTTTTAATTTACCACAAAATAAGGTAGGCCAGTTACCAATGATCCACCTACCTGGGCTCCCCTGGCCAAGGCACTGGGGCCCAGCACATCTAGGCCACATCCTGGTGGTGCCCCCTCTGCTGCCCCTACACTATCTGGTCCATCAGGTAGTTCCACCCCACAGGCTGGGGGTGGTTCCCCCCTCTGGGAGTGGGGGTGGAGGGAGTGCTTTTGCCACCCGCAATGAACTGCCAGGCATGGTGTGTGGGCTTCTAGGCCAAACTATTGGTGCACAACTATGCCAGATGGAGAGCATGCTGTCCATCCTTGTGAGGCAGTCTGGCCCCAGGTGTTGGCGTCAACCACTGCCTCCACAAGAGCAGTGAAAGTTCAGTGCTGACAGTCCCATGGGTGAGTACTTAAGTCACACTGTGGGTGAGGACTTGAATCATACTGCAACAGTGTCTGATGTCCATTGGAGTGGGATTCCACAACACCCTCCCCAACCAAGGTTTCACCCCCTTGTGTCACACACCAACCCTGTCTGCTGTCTTGTCTGTCTGCAAAAGTTTCCTCACCTTCCCAGCCTACCTCCCATACATATCTATGTCGCTTCCCCAACATTCCACTCTCACCTTAAAAAAAAATGGGCGCCTGTCCCAAAAAAAAATATCACCCCATACTTAGCTCTCCATTTTGCACACATGTCCACTGTACACACTTAATTTGGTCTAAATGGTTTGACAATGCACTTATGTTGGGTCTATATTATATACTCGAAGTTTCAAAACTTCGAACCTCATATGATCTACAACATATGAGCGAAGTTTGAACCATCGAATATGTAATAAAAAAGAAAAAAAAGAAAAACTTACCTAAATGCTCCCCTGCACCCCCACACGTCTGCTACTTAAATATACAAACTCCAAGATCACACTTCAGTGCAGAAAAGGGAAATCTTCCCATTCTGCGCCTTACGGAACCATTCATTTTAACCTTCGAACTTGTAAATGTTCGATCATATGGTGTCGACCATGTGACATTTGAACTTTTACAAGTTTGAGGTTATAATAGGAACCACTTATGTTGTCATCACCCCCCATCTTTCTGGGGGTGACAGTCCAAATTCAGCTAAAAAATCTTAAAGTGTGCAGTTGTTGCCATAGAAGAAATGGATAGCTATGATTCTTTCCTACACCCTCTAGACACAGACCTACTTGCCTTTCACTATGTTTTCCCCCTACTTGCACCCCATTGCACCACTGTCCTATCTACCCATTTTTCTTTTCTTTAAAGAATTTTTGCACAATGCATGATGTGCAGCATTGCTAAGCTAAGTTAAATGGCAGTATATTGATGTATGTGTTTGAAAAATAGTAATCACATTCAAAAATTACACCTACACCCTATTTCAAACCCAGCACTACTGCACATGAAAAACAGTGCATCAACCCGCCAAGCTACACAGCCAGTTGATAAACATAGGTGTTTTAAACAAAACATAATACTTGTCATTTTCCCATCATTAAGCATTTTTAAGCCATGCTGCACATCACACTTATTAGCTATAAGTTTAATGGAAAAATAGGAGTGTAAGTGGGACTCTGGTAGAGAAAGACATCACTATAAAGCCATACACATAATAATAGATGTAAATGAGGTGTATAATAGCAAATAACTGTGCAGTTATATCTACAACATGTAAAAATGCACTTGCTATAACAGTGTGTCTGTAGCTCAATCTGTTAAATGATTTGAAAACATACATTTTTGGTCTACATGGTCCTGGGTTCAAATACACCTGTGTCTAGCATTTAAAATACATGTATGTTTACATCACCAGTATAAATTCTGATACGTATGACTGTCTTGTCACCTATTTAACCATCCAAAGCAGTACAGTTTGAATGCCTGCTTCTAAATAATGGCAGTCAAAGGCCTACAGATGGACCACATTTAAACTATTCCTATTACAACACTAGCCAGTTGATGCACTGTTCTTCAGGTGCAGTAGTGCTGAGTTTGAAATATGGTGCAGGTGTAATTTTTGAATGTGATTACTATTTTTCAAGCACATATATCAATATACTGCCATTTAGCTAAGCTTAGTGATGCTGCACATCATGCATTGTGCATGCTAGAAGCAAGGGTTGCCAGCACACATGTTCCAGATGACTACCATGTCATAGCACATAACCTGACAGTTATCCAACTGGTTGACATAATGGTTAATGTACCACCTTGTTGTAGGATACACCAAGCATGTTTCCTTTCACTCTGTTAATGATACCTTTGGCTAACATACTTACCATAAACACATACCTTACTTTTCAGTGGGATGGGTTTCCTCAATTTCGCTCTGGCTGTACACCAAGGCTGCCACAGCTCACACAGTTACTCTTAAGTGTTGTCCTGAACATTCTGAAGACTTTCTAACTATGCCTATTGCCTGCAGCAGCAACAACAGCTTTAGTCTGTACCACACACATCTGTATGTAGCAAGTACCTGCTACAAACATTCTCTCTGTGCTGACATAATATCTACCCCAGTAATTTCAACCCTGAAACGTGGGCAAGGGAATGGAATCTACACTGAAGCATTGTATATTGTTGAGTAGTGACATGGCATTGGCTGATTATACTGCAAATCAGCTGTGTATGCTGCATATAGTATTCCTGAACCACAGATTGGTTCAGAGGCAATCACCTGCTAATGAGAACCATCTTATAAAGGCAAATACCTAGCTAGGGGAACCATTGTGTATGAAAATTAGTTTATTTAGTTGACTCTTTCACACAGTACTCATAGCACTGTATCTTTCTACAGAGGAGTTTTGTACTCCATCAGGTATGTAACCGTTTTGTTTCTAATATGATGCATATGTTTGAATATACTTAGGGAGAATGGGGATTACATCAGTAAGCCTTTCTTAGAGTTGTACTGATGATATGCATGTGATCTCCAGCTGTGTTACACCTACAGAGAGTGTAGAGTACAGCAAGGATATAATGCTCTGTATTAACTAGGTACACAGATCTCATTGATACTTCCTTTGTTAGCAGCTGTAGTAGTACCCTGCTATTTGATTGGCACTTTTGTTTATAAATATGTTATGGGTGGGGGCTTCCCTGCTATGGGGCACACAACAATACATACATACATACACATGTTTAAGCATGGGCATTAAAGCCCTTCTAGCTTGCCAATATGCCAAAACACTTGTTCCCATAATAAATGTCCAGGCTGTTCTTAAAAATATCTAAACTAGTACTTGCTTTAATGTAATTTGGTAGTCTGTTCCAAGCATCAGCTACTTTGTCAGAGAACCACTTAGTACACTTCTCATTCCTATATAATCTTCTACATAGGTTATCTGATGATTCTCTAGTACTTTTTGATAACCCCAAACATTCCCAGAGGTAGTTGTCCATAAATGCCCTATATACCTGAAGAAGATCTCCTCTTAAATATCTGTAAGAGACACTGTACAAGTTCAGATATTTTAGTCTTTCATAATAACTTAGATTTTCATATCCATGGATGCCCTTAGTATATTTCCGCTGTACTCTTTCCAGTTTATTCATGCTTGTTTTTCTATAGGGTTTCCATATTGTTATTCCATACTCAAGTTTGGGTCTAATGTAACTAACAAACAATGACTTCATTATGTTTGATTTCCTAGACTTTATAAATCTTTTTATACAACCTATAGTTCTATAACTATCATTAGCCAATTGGTTGATATGATTAGAAAAACTCATAGCTGAATCTACCCATATACCCAGGTCCTTAAATGAGTTTACAGTTTCAATCACTGTGTGCTGTATTAAATATTCACCTTTCAGTTTATGTCTCCCAAATCTCATATGCTTAGTTTTTGATGTATTTATCAACATATTATTCTCCTGTGCCCAAATGGTCAATTTAGTCAAATTATTTTGCAGACATGCTATCTGTAACACCTGTAATCAGTTTACTCAATTTCAGGTCGTCAGCATATAGACTGTAGAACACCTCAGATGAAAAAGTAAGGTCTGAAAGATACAATCTAAACAAGTAAGGGCTTAGTACAGAGCCCTGTGGGACACATTGACTGTAACCAAGGAGTTCACCTGTCCAGTTGGTGTGTGATACTTGCCATGTCCTATTTGTAAGCCATGCAGCTATCCATCTTATGAACAGTACATCAATACCTAGTTGCACTAATTTATTGATCAGTGTTTTGTGCATGACCCTGTCAAATGCTGAAGTTAAATCTATATAAATGACATCACAGCACAATTTTTCATTCATAGCTGTTATTATATTGTTATAGAACATCATGTTACAGGTAGTAATAGATCTATTTTCAACATATGCATGCTGATACATGGTTTCAAGTCCCAACCTATCCAGTTCTGACAATAACTTATCCAGTATTACATTCTCCATTATTTTCCACAACATGAAAATAGACTTAGGGGTCTATATGATTCTGGGTTTGTCCTACTCCCCTTTCCCTTAAAGACAGGTTTAGTAAGTGCATGTCTGCAATCTTGAGGAATCTCCCCATATTTATATGACCTAGTGAATAATAGAAGTAATGGCAGTGTAAGTTCTTGCTTAAGTGTTCTCAGGTCATTGTTATTTATTCCGTCTCCTCCCTTTGTTTGGATCCAGTTTGCACAGTTCTTTTTCAATATAATCTAATTTGATTCCAGTATCTTGGGTTACCTGGATGTCAATAGGACAACTTACCATCCCTTTTGTGGAGCCAAACTGTTTTGCATAATTTTGTAAATATATCTATAATCTGTTGTGTCTGAGAATACATTTTAGAATCTGTACAGTTTATCAATTGTGTATCTTTACTTCTTCCACATCTTATGTATCTATACAAAGGTCTCCTATTATGCCCAATATCTTTATACACATTTTCTTCAAACTTTTCTTGATCTTGTCTAACACTATGCTTAATCTGTTTGTCCAGCTTTTTTATTTCAGTTTTCAAAGTTGTAGTTTGACCTCTCTTCCATTTCTTATATTTTTGTCTCACACCTTAATCAGGTATCTTGTTCTTATGGAAATATACCCCCCCCTGATGTTGCGTGCCTAGATCCTGATGTTAAACATTTTTTTGACTTTTTGCACTCAAACAAATTCTCTTTCAAAACTTTCTACATTCCATCTGCAGTTTTTCCCACTGAATACCTCACTCTAGTTAGTTTTATATAGGAACTATTTTGCTACCCTGTAATCTGTAATTAACATTCTGTGCATTGGCTTAGATTTCAATTTGGCAGAATTACCTAGCAACAAATTAACCTTTATGACCCCATGATCACTGCACATCAATGGTGGTAAAACTTGACTTGAAGTTACAGTAATTTCTTTGGGAACACAAACAATATCTAGTATATTCCGTCCCCTGGTAGATTTTGTTACAGTCTGAAGCATTTGTTGCTCCTGAATATACTCTGTGAATAATTTCTTTACTAATGTTGTTGAATCAATATTATTCCAGTCTGTTTCTGGTAAATTTAAGTCCCCAGCTAATATTATTCTTCCCTCCTGTGTTTCATGTAAGAAATGTATGAATTCCTCTAGTCTAGGTCATCTGCACTTGACTTTGGTGGTCTGTACACCAACAATTGTTATATGTTCCAGGGTTGTCTTTATTGTCACAGTTACACAGTCTAAAGTATTGGTGTTATCATTGAACATGTAATAATCACAAGTCTCATAGCTATCTTTAATCCCTATCATAACACCTCCACCTGATTTGTTGTTAGAATGCCTGTTACAGTAAAAACATTTATACCCTGACAGAATTGGTTTCCAGTCATTGTTCTTTAACCATGTTTCACAAACTATAACAGCATCAATCTTGTGGAGCGTAGCAAATTTTCTAATAAAAAAAACTTTATTATTAATGCTCCTAGCATTAACAACCATCAGAGATGCATCAAATGTTGCTATCTGTGAACTGTTACATTTTTGACCTGGCAAAAATCCTGGCTAGTGTTTGTCATATATTGCAAAATATCTGCTGCAAAAATTCTCTTCCCTGATCTAGACAAATGCACACCATCCTGAACACGTGTGCCCAAAAGAAGGCTTGGATACTCTACACATTTCCATTTTTTAAAACAGGACATTTTTTCCATGTAGGTGTTTATCCAAAAAATCTTTTCATTCACAGTGACCTGACTATCCTTTCTATAGGTGATTTGTGAAAAATATGTCCTAACACCAGTACAAGCTATGCTATCTAGGAGGGCTGTCAGTTCCTGATTAACAAAGAATCGTTGGTGACATCATTTGTACCAACATGAATAAAAACAGATCCATACTTCCTTACATTAAGGCATTCCAAGGCTTGTTTCACATCTTCTATTTTTGCTCCTGGCAAACATAACACTATTTGATGTTCATTATCATCTCTTCAGATATAAGTATCAGTTCCTCTAATAACCGAATCTCCAATTACAAGAATATCTTTGCTGGCCAGCTCTGAAGAATCTTCAGCTTCTAATACAGTCATTTCTGCTCTATCAGTTGTTACGAAGGATAGATCTTCATCACTATTAGTCTTATTAATCCCACTGTTTTCATTGTGCATTAAATGTTCATCCAGTTGGTGTTGTAAATCCACAGCTTGAGGTAGTCAACATCTGTCTTTCTCTTCTTTTTTCTTACAGTAATGTTCTTCAATCCTTCCACTTTTGGTTTTGATTTCTTCCTTTTCACCTGACCCTTGCCTCTTTTTTCTACCTTTTCCATTGGAAAGGTGATGCCTTTTTCTGTAGTCTGAGGGTTTTCTGATAGACAGATATCTTCATTCCCTGTCACCAGTGTGTTACATAACAAAGCAGAATCCTTTTTGCTACATATTCTCTTTCCTTTACAGTCATTAGTCAGTTTCTTTTTCTTCCTTGTTATTTGTTGTGAACTTCTTCCTTTCTTTCTTTTTTTGTTTCCTTCTAAACAAACTGGATCCTCAGATTGCTGAGTACTTGCATCCACAATTCCATAGTTCTCAGGGGCCTCATCACGCTTCATAGGAGTTGAATGTTCTTTGCAGAAAATAGATGCATCATTTCCTAAATCTGTTCTATTTGTTCTATGTCTAACATTATTTAGTTCATCAGTCCAGTCATTAATATATGATACAACAGTTCTCCAAGCCATGCCAATTGCACATCAGGGTTTGAGTCTCACAAGGGATAATTGGCTAGGCTTAAAATGGCTCACAAGGGCAGTTAGCTTAGTAATAAACTATGAACCTATAATCATCATTAAGTCAAGATTTGCTTCCAACAATGGTAAGCAAATCATCAAAATTTTGACATGAGGAACAAAGATCACCCATGTTATCAGCTGTTACCTTTAAAAATGCATAGCATTTATTACACTGTACAAGATACTTGTGCATTAGCAAATCGTTAATTGCATACTCATTTAAGGAATCCATATTCAGCTTTAATTGAATAAAATATTGCAAAGGAAAAAAATGACACAAAGTCAGTAGCAAAGAATTCAAAGGAATTTAAATCAACTTCTATGACAAAAAGTATACCAGCAATATCCAACTAAATAATAAAATACAATAAAGTTGTTCTGACCATACAAATTCTACCAGCCAGACAGAAGTTGTAATTTTGCAATCGCACTTCCTGTTAACAGTAAAAATAAATAAAACCTCTCTTACCAGTCAACTCCACAACAAATCACAAACCAAGACATGATTTTTTGATATGCTCAGCATATGGACTCCTGTGTTTGTTGTGTGATCATACATGGTCATAGGATCATAGGAGGTTACTAGGCTAATGGATCTGGGGCCCTTACAAGCCTAACCAAAGTTTATCCCCAAAAAAGAAACCTGTCAGTGAGGGACAAAGGTGGAACCCCTGGGACAAATTTGTGGTTTCCCATCCACTCATCAAGGTTGCTCTTGAAGAGGGTCAGCGAGGTATTCTGTTTGACATGTATGTGAAGTCTATTCCAGAGGCGGGGTAGCCACTGGGAGACAAATGTGTCTCTCCAGCAGGTATTCTTAGTGTTGCATATTAGATGCAGGCCTATCGAGCGGGTAATGCGCGAGGAGTTAGATTTACAGATATGGAGCATCTCTAATAGGGAAGGGTCCGATATTGTCTTGTAGGTGAGACACAGATCACCTCTGAGCAATCTGTATGATACAGATTAAAGTGATAGTGATTTGAGCCTGTCCGCATAGGACAGGTGTTGAAGGTCATGGATTCTCTTTGTGAGGTATTTCTGTGGCCTTTCCAGTTGGTGCAGGTGTTTAGAGAGGTACATACCAAATGGGGCGTTATACTCAATTATAGGTCTAATGAGGGAGGCGTACAGAGAGGTAATGGCCTCCTTTTGTCTTATGAGATGAACCAAGTAAAAGCCTTTTCTGACAGCTGCCGCCACATTTGTATGATTAGGGGGTTGTTGTTGATGTGGTAATCAGTAGGGGTCATGTTGTTGACAAATGGTATGATAATATATATTTTTTTTAGTTTAACTTAAGGCCATGACTTTGGCACCAGTTATTTGTAGCAGTGAGACCCTCTTGCAGTATGTTAGTGTAATTTGGGAGTCAATGACAACACCCAACTTACTCTCATCCGCAAACTTGATCAGCCACAGGCCCTTGGTCTTTGTCTGGATCTCTGAGAAGTAGATGCCAAACAGTAAGGGTCCCAGGACAGAACCCTGAGGAACACCACTAGCGACAGATCTGCTGTTAGAGGTTGTGGTACCTATTTTCACCTTGTGGGGCCTATCTGTGAGCCATTTGGTCACACATTGACGAGATAGGGATTAACACCAAGTTGTGTTAGCTTTTCAATGATGCCCGAGTGGGGAATTGTGTCAAAGGCCTTGGCCAGGTCAAGGTAAGTGGTATGCACTGACTTTCCTTCATCCAGGGCCTTGGTGACAGTCTCAAAGAAGTCAACTAGGTTCAGTAGGCAAGATCTGCCCCTGATGAATCTGAATTGGGTGGGGTGAGTGTTTGGAGATTGCCTATGTCCTTGTTTATGAGATCCATAATAATACACTCCATGGCTTTACAGATCAGACTTGTCAAGCTAATGGAACAATAGTTTCCCTGGTCAGTAGTGGCACCACCTTTGTGCAAGGGGATGATAATGGCAGTTCTCCACTCTGCTGACTCTGCTGGAATGAAGCCTGTAATTAGGCTGTGGTTGAATAGGGTGCTCTGTGGCAAAGCTAGTTCTTGCTGGAAATGGTGCAGAATACAGCCTGGGATATTATCGGGTCCCATGGAAGTTGTGTTCTTTGCCTTGGATAGGGCCTTTAACACTTGATCTACAGAGATGTGAAGTGTGGGACAAGAATCGGGGATGTCAACTTGGCCTTTGTAGGCAATAAGGGGGTGAAGTTTGCACTGAACCTATCAGCTAGTAGGTTGGCTAAGTCAGTAGGATCAGTGTAAGTGGTACAACGAAGTACTAATTAGGAAAAAACTTGGGCTTTGCCATGGAGGTTCCTAATGTAACTGAAGAAGGACTTATAGTTTCCCTTTGTTTCAGAGGTTAGTTTCAACTCATAAATGGCTTTGGAGTTTTTCACTAGTGATCTAATTTGCTTGTTGAGGCAGAGGAGGGAGATTTTCTGATTTGGAATTTGTTCCTTTTTACACTTGGACAACAGTTTCTTCCTTTTGTTGTAAAGCCTGTTGATAGAGGATGTCCACCAGACAGGTTTGTGTTTCCTTGAGGAGCAGGTTTTACTTCTGTTGGGTATGGCTGAGTCCATGCAGTTGTACAGGTGCTTGTATACTGCACTGGTGTACTGTTCAGCATAGTTGTCTGCATCCTCTGAGGGGGGACAGTGGTGTGAAGCTGCTGATACCCTCACTTAGGAGGGTGTAGTCAGTGTTTGAGAAGATTTTTAGCCTTGTTATGGCTGGGGAGTTGTTGGGTGGGATAGAAACTTCGAATGATCCTGACGTGCTCTCATTTATTTGAATTTCAGAAGATATGCATGCCAGACACTGTGCACCTTTCACTGAGGCAGCAAACAAACTCATTATTGAGGCCTTTAGACAACAGTACCAAGTCCTGCCATCCAGAGAAAGGGTGAATAGACAACAGCATGCAGCCTTGTGGGATGAATTGGTGCACAAGATTAATGCTGTGGGTCAGAATCTCACATGTGAGCATGTGCAACACCATGCCACCAACATGATTAACTCAGCATGCAAACATGCAGTGGATGTGGCCAGGGATCATTAGGTCACTGGTGGTGGGCCTGCAGCAGAATGTCACCCGCTGAAGAATTCTTTGTGAAACTTGCAACACAGAACAGCTCCCAAGCATCCATCACCTAATACATCATGGATGTAGGTGCAACAGTTTCCATTCAAGAGGAGCATCCAGGTATGCTTAGCTGAGTCAGCATTGGAATACTGTAGTGTTCAGGATGTCAGGGTGCAAATAGCTTTATGTGGGTGTCAGATGTTTTATGGGGTGGGGGAGGTTACCTGCAGTTTTAGGCTCATGCACAGATTATGACCCACATAACTGTTAACATAGCAGCTACTGTAAATGTGAGATATTTGGACATATTACCCATGTTATACTGTAACATGCACTGATGTTTACATTACCTCTCCCACAAACCTTTACAGGACTGTCAGAAATAGGAAGAGGCTGTGCTCCTGCTGCTGATAAGCACAAAACTGTTTTGTCAGAGTTGTAGATTTAGTGCAATGTATTCAATAAAGTGTCATCCCAGGCCTGTTGGCTGGATTGATGTATTGTCTGCATGACTGCCAACTGTACAGATATTTTCTGACTGTACACAGTTTAGACTTTTACCTATGCCTTGTAGGTGTGATCACAGTGATTCATTTGACAGTATTGTCAGGACATCACATATTGCCATGACTGTCAACTGTGCAGAGTTTTGCAAAATGCCAGAAGTGTACATCATTTATGTTTTGCTCATGAGGTTCTTGTTTAAAGACCTGTTATTTCCAAATAATTACAGATTTGGGTTATAAAATAATGTCCTCATGTCCTACTGTATGAGGTTGTGGGTTATACAAGTGTGTAATAGTGACAGTAGTGTATACAGCTGAATATATGTTGCAACATCGTACTGCAGAGCATGGCAGTGCAGGTATTAATGTAATGCTTATCCCTTTTTTCACAGGTGACCAGGGAGGTTGGTCTTTGTCCCTTTCACAACCTGATGTCACTGTCTCTTCAGACTCTGATGATGATGGTGGCCAAAGTGAGGCACAGCTTGGGATTGCAGGGGCTGAATCTGACGCACAGGTTGGCATCTCTTGCCCACCCTCATTATCACCATACACAGCCAGTATGCCTACGCATACCCAGTACCCTGTGGCCACAGATATTGGACAGTTATAGGGTGAGGACATTGAACAGGGAAGTGTGACTAATGTGGCTGCAGTGACTGTCGACACTGACCATAACCAAATAGTTGGTGAGGTTCCACACAGGAGGATAAATGAGGTGTTCCTAGGAGGCCTGCTGTCCCTCCACCACCTGTTGCAGGTGTCTCATCTCATGTCACTTGGCATATGTTTAGGGCCATCATGGAGGTACAGGTATGTTCAGAAAGGAACTCCAGATGAATTCTCAGGTTTATGGATGCTGCAGTCTGACATCCATAACTGCCTCCACCGTGTCGCTGATACCCTGTAATGATTGACTGATGCAGTGAAAAGACAGTCTGAAATGGATCACACACTCTCTGACTTGGAAGGCACGTTGTCTGTGATGGAAATTGTGGTTGGAATTAAGCCTTGGCTTCATGGACATAAGTCAGCAACTACATCTCCTGAGAGTCAGTGTGGCCATGCACAGTCATGGTCCCCTAGTGGCAGTGCATCCAGTGCTCCAAAGGGGATTGTGCTGTCCACACCTAGACATGGTAGACCATGGGCTTGTGGTCCTGGGCATTCCTGTGGAGGACACTTTCCCAGCAGACAGCCATCACCCTCAGGTAGTATCACAGCATCTGAGCTTTGGCATGGAGGTGCCAGTGCAACTTCTGGCAGAGCCGGTTCACATGTTCTAGGGTGGAGACAAACTGTCAGCTCTACCATGCATGGCTCACAGCTGTCCAACATACACACATGTAGGGCTAGCACTGAGCCGGGATGTGTTCACACAGACACTCACACACCACTGTTACATTCAGGTCACCCACAGACACACATGCCACATATCCATGGTCCATCTTACCTGCTTCCCTTCCTGACTTACACACAAGCTTGCCAACCTATTGGGTCAACCTAGGCCTCCTACACCCCGACACAGCACCCTGTGCAAGTGATGATACCTGTGCCACATCCCTATCATCTTTCTCGTGGATGCAGGGAAATAAAGCTATGTGTCTGATGCACAGGGTGATTATCTACATTAATATGAATTTGTTTCATCCAATGTTGCTTTTGACATGCTACTTGTACTGGTCTATTTCAGAATTTGCACTTTGATACTTATAATGACTATACCATAATAATGTGTGCAAGTTAGGATGGATGCTGTTGTAATGGCTGTGTAGTCACACAATGACAGGTGTCACGTGGAAATGTTTACATTTCACTTTCAGGATTGTGTAGGACACACCTATGGGTACACATCTACAATCAACCCATCAACTTCAGAGCACAGAATTGAATGTCAGCATAGAAGACAAATGTTATCAGAAAAGTAACACAGTATAGGTTCAAGGGTTCATGAGTTCATATGTGCTTGATAGGCTAATGAACACAAGGGCTTCTTGAAGCCTAGCCATGCATCCCTGAACACTGTCAAAGTTTGATACCATTGATAAGTGTAAGCAGGGCTTTGGGAGCTGAAACATCTACAAGCCAGGGCATGGAGGTTGAACCATCCAGTTTCCCTGTGTCCATCAGAGACATTGGTCCACAAGCAGGTATGATTGTCCTGTTCCCATCCAGTTGTGTAACTTGCACTTGATTTGTGTTAAGGTGAAACTCTGCTTCACATGGATGGGGAGCCTGTTCCATATAGTGTGTAGTCTCTGGGTTACATACCTGACTCTCCAGCATGTCCTATATATATATACTACAGGCAAAGTGTAGGTGTAAAGAATAAGTAATTCTGGTGCTAGTTGTTTTGTGGATATACAAGAGGTCCATAGTGGGGACTGACACTGCCCTGTATGGCAGGCATACACATCTGCTCTAAAGCATGTAGGAGACAGAATACATGGATAGGGCCTTGGTGTGGTCTGCACAGGACATGTTACGTACACCATGTAGTGCTGCACTGAGGAACCTCTGTGGATGTTACAGTTGTCGGATATGCCTGGTTACTTACATACCAAAGGTGGCATTGCACCAATAATAGGTCTGATGAATGCCAATTACAGTGGAACAATGGGTTCCTTGGATTTACATGCCATACTGTTGTTTATAGGTTGCACAACATAGAATGATGTCCATAATATTACACACAGATGACAGTCAAAGGCTAGATCACTATCTATGTCCATAAGTCACTGACTACCCAGTCAACTGTTCAAGGTGTGCTGGCAGTACGATAGTTACCCGGGCGGATGACTTCCCAAAAGACAGTATTGTGCATTTCTTGGTATTTAGTGTTACCCCATGGCTCTGACAACAACTGTATGTCTGTGTCAGCTCCTGCTGGAGAACATTTGGGTCAGTGTGTGATCCAATGACAGCTCCTTATTTGCACGAAGTCTGCGATGACTAGAATGTTGGACTGTGTGTCGGCTTGACTTATGGGCTAATAGGTTGGTCCTTCATGAGGTGTTACTCTATGTATTGAAATGTGTGTTGTTTTGACAGAGTGCACATGGGGCTGCTGAGGGTATTTGTTATCTGGACTTCCTCTATGCAGTGTTTGTGATTTATGTAGGTTACATGTCAGTGCCTTGGCTCCTGTCTGCTTTGGATTTTGTTTGATGGTGTATGTACCACTAACTACCTTATTGACATTAGGAGTACTTTTATGTGAGAGCTTTGCCTCCAGTGACATTGTGTATATACATCTCTCACATACCATATCAATTTGTTTGATTATGAAGTGGTAGTTGGTAAACATGGGGTGATTTTTACACTGCCTCAGGATGTCCATATCCACCAGGGTGGTAAAGGTCACAGTGGGAATCCTTATATCCATGACAACAGATCCTTCATTACTGATTAAACAGTTGTATTGAGAATATCACTCAATGTCACAAGTGTCAGTTCTGCAACTATGGGGACAAAGCTTGACACTGCGTGCTGATTGTCCTGTGTGCAACTCAGTATTTGAGTTAATGCCATCATGGTTTTTGAGAAAAAATGTCACCCAAGGTGTCTGAATCTCTAAAGAGCACAGCCAGGCACTGGAAGGGAAACTGATATGTATACCCTGCAAAGTTAAGGAAGGAGTATTTAGGCAGTTATTCTGAAGCTACACACTAATCCAACAGTGCATACTGAAAACAAACATTTACCTTATGAAGAATGCTGAAAAGAGATGATTCACCTGAACTGCTGCTGCCTGGCTACCACTACTTCTGGTCTCAACACGGCCTCACTCTGGTGGGATACAAAGCTCCTATTTGTCTTTCACCAGGAGCAAAACATTAGCACTAAGCTCAAGATAAGAAGCAGGCCACTGCCTGTTTGTTGACCCACATACTTGCCCACATGATGCAAGGCTCTGTAGGCTTGTTGTAGCCTTTTCTAGGGAGATGCCTTGATTAGCAACGAGACCAATCATTTCATGTTTTCATGTATTATGCCTTGGGTTCTGAGGGTCATTGCATTTGACTGGGGTACTGACTTGCTGGTGATTAGGAGAACAGCTGCTATATCACAATATAAGGTTAAGTCTCAGGTGACACAGATGTCAAAGGTTGCTCCATCAAGCTCCACAGTGGCAGGGATCCATGTTAAGTGACAGTTTCACAGCAAATCATGCAGCCTGACCTTCAACAGCATAACGGTGGTGATCTCTGTGACATGGATGTGAGGCCTACTGCAGACAGGTGGCCACCTTTGGGCAATTTCTCTGTCCCTCCCACATGTCCTAGGTATGTTATACTGTACATTTATGTTCCTGGAACAGTGCATTGTGTTCCCACATCATTTCATACAACATTAATTTCCTGTCTTGTTGTTTGATAGACATTGTAGACTAATGTAATGACTGCAAAGTTGGGCAAGTTTTCTGTGCATGCATGGACATTCACATATTCACTGCAAAGAGTGCCTATGGAGAGTGTGTTTGAGGTTGTGAAGCCCAAGGGTGTAGCAGCATCACCCCTACTTTGCTGGAGTTGTACATTGTCACATTTGTAAGTATGCTATTATGACTCTGCCTAATAACAGGATTATGGGCCATGAAAGTGCCACAAGCCTGGCAATGCTGCATACTCAATCTACCATTTTATCCCACAGTGTCAGGTACTGTTTTACCTTAGAATTATACTATAAAGGTAAAAACTTGTTACATGTAAGCATTGGCCAGGTCACTGCCTAACCATGGCCTGCTGTGATGTATACGCAAGCAATAATCCATTGCTAATGGCATTATCTCTGACTGCTGCAAAGGTGTCGAAACAGCATTCCCAAACTTCTGCCCCAACTCCACACAAACACAATGTGTGAATGATGCATCTAGATTAAAAACATTGAATCCATACTCTCTCACTCACCTATCATTACATATGACAATGAGTGGGGTGTCAACATGCCCACCTCACCTCCTACTCCAACCAAACTCACATCACCCATACCTACATTTGTGGAGGTCCATACCAGAAACATGCCTAAACACCAGACACCTAACAAACAGAAACACAAGCATGCTACACATAATACTACCTCTGCAGAACACAGTACACATAATAGCTAATGCACCACTGTCTCACTGGTCAAACCCTTACTGCAAAACACAAATGTAAACATATTTGCCATAAGTGATTACATCATGAGTCACATTGATCTCCCTCTCACCAGGCTAGACAAGGGATAGGTCACAGTCAGTTGTCTTGTGAGGTGCCAGAATACAGCATATCACACATAAATTCAAATCTGTCAATAACAGGTACTGTTATGACTACATCATAGTTCCTGTTGGTGTGCAAGATTTGAGATGTACCTCTCTGGACTGTGTGACTACACACGACTGAGCTCTCGCACTATGTGTCTCAGGCAGGTATGCCCTTGGCCATCAGCTGCATTTTGCCTTCACTTAGAATGATCCCTTAATACAAAGAGAAGATGATTGACTTCAATAATAGGTTTAGCATCTGGTGTCAGTCTAAGGGGATCCACTATCTGTCAGCCTAGGATGGCATGCTCAACAGACCCAATGCTTTGCCACAGATGGTCTTCATCTGTCACCCCTGGGATTTCAGCTACTGCCCAAGGCTATTGCCACTCCTGTAGTGCCCTTTTTAGGTGGTGTCTCAAGGGCAAACTTTCCAGTGTAAAAACCCCATGTACAAACAACTTCAAGGTTATGCTGCTAAATGCTAGGAGTGTCAACATGAAACTGCACTCACTGGAACACGCAGACCTTTGTGCAGTCACAGATGCTTGGTTCAAGGCTGTGGAAAGCACCACAGCCATACCAGGCTACACCTCCTTCCACACATGTAGACCTTAAACTGAAGGAGTGCAAACTAATGGTGGCACTGTATAAGTATTCATTAAGGATACATACCTACATTGGTTACACAGTATGATTCCATGGATGCACTTCAGGTACTATTGACTGTTTGTGAGGCACCTATTCAAGTCACTGCCAGCTACAGGAGCCTCTCCATGGATCAGGACAGCCACTCTGCTTATTTTTATCTACATGAGTCTTTCAAGATACATCCGGACACAATGGTTTGAGGTGACTTTTACTACCCACCGACTGGGTAGATTACTTGTGCTCAAACACACTTGCCCAAAGGTTACTCGGCTTCATTAACTCCAATGTCCTGGACCAGGTGGTTGACACCCCTGCAAGTGGAGCTAACATACTGGATTGGGTGCTTATCAATATGGGCGACCACTGTAGCACCCGCCACTGTAAGGTCCTCCTTGGTGAGTTCTGACCACAAATTGATCTCATTCAAAGTAAGTATCACAAGTGACCCCCCCCCCCTTGCAGCACATGAAAGAAATTCACCAATCCAGATTATAACCTCCTATGGGATGGTATAAATAGCTTCATTGCACCTCCTCCTTCAGATGTAACTGGCAGCTATGCTGAGCTCTTCACCATGCTTTATACAAACACCTGTATGACTGCATTGACTCAGCTGTACCTGACAGGAGCACAGCAAGCTCCTCATGGTGAAGCAAACCCGCCTGGTGGACAACTGCCAGTAAAAGACTTTACAATAATAGAAAGACATTGCTATCTAAGGGTATGGGGGAGGGAGCCCTCCTAAAATGGAAACGCTCCCTCCTCAGCTCAAACTAGCAAATAAGTGTTGTGAAGTCCTCCAAATTAGCCTCCTTCACAAAGGACCACCACAAGGCATTCTATAGTTACATCTATAACCCAAAAGGAAAGGCCCACATTTGTGCCAAACTCATAGTTAATGATACCACATATACAGAGCCTCAACAGAGCTAACCTGTCGGCTGACAGGTTCTGTGAAACCATCCCACCACACATACCCCATGACATCCCTACCTTGTATCTCTAAAGAGCAGGTTGAAAATGGCCTCTCTAATGACAAAAACACAGCATCTATGGGACCTGATAACATGCCAGGCTGAATCTTACATGGGGTCCAATATGGAGTACTAACACCATTGAGAACTCTTTGAAAACATAGTGTAACCACCAGCTTTGTCCCAGATGACTAGAAAACAGCCACTGTTATCCCCTTGCACAGAGGTGGTGTGTCCACTAACCCAGGAAAGTATATTCCTATTATCCTAAATAGCCATATCTGCAAGGCCATTGGGCAAATCATCATGGACCTTATCAACAAAGATATAGCTAATCTCCACACAGTTTGGATTTGTCAAATGGAGATCATGTCTGCTAAACCTGGTGGACGTCTTTAAGACAGTCATCAAAGACCTGGATGAGGGGAAAATCTCTGAATACAACCTACCTGTACTTAGCCAAAGCATTTGACATTATTCCCAGGTCAGCTACCATTAACAAACTCATCCAATTAGGCATTGATCTTTATATCATTAGAGGAGTTGTTCACTGCCTCAGTGATAGGTGTCATATAGTCAAAATAGGGGAATCCACCTCCAACAACAGAGATGTAATCAGTGGTGTTCCACGAGGTTAGTCATGGGTCCTCTACTGTTTAGAATCCATTTCTCCAAAGTACAAGTAAAAAGTAAATGTCTGTGGCTGACAAGGTTTGCTGATGCCTGCAAACTGGGGGTGGCCATTGAATCCCCAAAGTATGTCAACATCCTACATGAGGGTCTTGAACAAATGATTGTTGCCAAAGTCATAGCCTTAAAACTAATGCAAATATGTGTATTATCCTTGCTTTCAGTAACAGCAATGTTTCTGCTAAGTACCACATCAATAGCATTACCCGACATACATACTCAGGGGTGGAAAACCTGGGCACACAGGATGACAGCTAACGTATCTTAGATCACCATGTCTCCACAGTGGTAAGGTTATTCTACCTTGCTCATATAATAAGTGAGGGCATTGTCTCCAGAAAGAGAGAATGTTATAACCTCCATGTAGTCTTCCCTGAGCAACTAGAACTCCTACCTATCTAGGCTTACATACTACAGCTCACAGTACTTAACGCATGCACCAGGGCTCAAGTCTGCTTTGTAAATTACTGCAGCTGAAGTAATCCTAGAGAACATAAACAAGCCCTGTACTGAACAGCTTGGGAGGCCTGCAGAGTCACATTGCTTCCTACTGTCATCTGCAGCTAGTAGCCTAACAGTCAGAAAACTGTTTTGTAGCCTAGCTATGTGACAACAGCACCCATATTGGGCATATGTGCCTGTTTGAATTTTGATGGGCAAGCCTGTGGTAAAGTTAAATTAGCCCTGTCAGTGAGTGTGCACACAATATTATACATTACACAACTTGTTCAGTTGTTAATGTATGTGTGGTAAAATCCAGCAGACACAGGGGGTTGTAGTGAATGCGGGTGTTGTTGCTACCATACATACAGACATATGGCTTGACAATATATGTACATATTCATATATGATGCAATACGATTTCAAGGTTTCTACATGCTGTAATAGGGAGACATGATAAGAGTCACCACTGTCCAGATGATTGCAGCAACTACACAGGTTTGACATACTTATGTGTGTTTAACACAAAATTGTGGTTTGCTGTCAAACATAGTATCATTTACACATGACAAGAGAGAAGACTGCCAGAAATTTGAACTTCAGATATCCTAATAGTCTTCCAAGTGCAACACATGTTATCCTATACACGTCCACAAATTTCTAAGTGCATTATCTAATGTTGAGCCCTTCCTTTTGGTCCTTAGTCCAACATTATAAGCATTGTAGTGCACCTTTACTCACCATGATCTGGGTATATAGGGCAATACAGACATATACACACACACAGATATATACATATAAATGTTTTAATCGAAATTGCATGAGGACATGGACATGCGCAGTTGCATTCTTGGTTGTTTGCCCATTGCGAAGCAGTGCGCAAATGAGCGGCACATTGCTTACATCAAAGACTTAATGTTCCATAAACTGACTCCAGTCCACAGCTAGTTGTACTCCAAGCTGGGATTATGATATGATTAGAAAAACTCAAAGCTGCATCTACCTATATACTCAGGTCCATAAATGAATCTACAGTTTCAATCACTGTGTGCTGCAGGAAATATTCACCTTTCTATTTATGTTTTCCACATCTCATATGCTTAATTTGTGATGTATTTATCAGCATATTATACTCCTGTGACCAAATGGGCAATTTAGTCAAGTTACTTAGCAGATATGCCCCATCTGTAACATATGTAATCAGTATACCCAATGTCAAGTCATCTGCATACAGACTGTAGAACAACTCAGATGAAATGGATAGGTCTAAAGAGAAATCTGAACAGGTTTGGGCCTAGGACAGAGCCCTGTTTGACACCCTGACTGTAACCAATTATTCCACTTGTCCATTTGCTGTATGATACGTTATATGTAAGCCATGCAGCTATCCATCTTATCAAGAGTGCATCAATACCTAGTTGTTCTAATTTATTGATCACTGTTGTGTATGGCCCTGTCAAATCTCTATAAATTACATAACAGCACAAGTTTTCATTAATAGCTATTATTATATTGTCATAGTGCATCATGTTGCAGGTGGTACTTAGACCTATTTTCAACATATGCATGCTGATATAAGTTTTCATTAATAGCTATTATTATATTGTCATAGTGCATCATGTTGCAGGTGGTACTTAGACCTATTTTCAACATATGCATGCTGATATATGGTTTCAAGTACAAACGTTTACAGTTCTGATACTGACTAATCCAATATTACCTAAGATTGTTTAAATAGGTTTTGGATATGCGTCACAGACGCAAATGTGTAATTGATATTTGACACAGGTAAAGACTAGTGTAGCACACATAGAGTCACTGTCTGTAAAACAATACTTATTACTCCTTAACATGCCAAATATCTGGATATTTTGGGATTAAAACCCAGAACACCATCACACAAGCTACCTACCTTAGTCCTTTGTTGATAATGAATCCCAGGCTGCTTTTAACATGCAATACAAAGAGCTGGAAGATATACGTTTCAAATACAAACATTTGCAATGGCAGAGGCTTCATTTGGAAGCAGCTTTTCACCATAAGGCAATTCCATTGGGCCTACATGTCTTAAAAATTCCTATTTATGGTGCACAGTACCCTGATTTATTCAAATGCTGGCAGTCATGAAACCTTCAGGTGAGCATTGATTATATGTGGTTACTCATTGTCTATTTTTTACCTAGTGAAACATCATTATTAAAGGAGATTTGGACTTTACAGTCTGAGATTGTGAATAAATTCACAATGAATATTTATAGAACCAGTTTGGATAATTTATATGAACAAGTGGCTATGTATGAGAAAAGGCTGCAAGCCACTAAGATTAACAAACGTCAACAGGATTTATGAGATTTCAAGAATGGAAATGTTTTCTCTTGGCCCAGTCATACTCTAGGTCATAGCAATGCAAGCAACACTAACACTGCTATTGTACAAACAGAGGAAGCCTCTACTCAAGCACCTATGAACTTGGGCAATGGTAATACCATTAGAGAGTCTGCTCCTGTGACTCCATCTACATTTGCTTCATTAAGCAATACAGTCACTGCCTCTTTTTCACTTCCGGCCCCTTTACCCATCGACAGAGACTACAAGAGAGTATGCTTGAAGAGTTGAGTGAGAAACAGGCATGTGCAGCAGCTTGATCATCCAGGGAGAAAATTGGGGATGGTAACTCGCAACATGCTACAAAATCAAGTGGGTTAGTTTTTAATATTTCTTCTTTTGAACTGACTGATGAACAGACTTCAGTTGTTAACAAAGGCTTGAATTTTATCCCTAATAGAGCTTCTGACTTGACTGATATAGTAAACAAACCAAAAGACGTTGAAGAAAACAAGTAGAAATCCAAAAAGAGGCCCCTTGTCAGGAAAACAGCAACTCCACTAGAAAAACCTTAACGCAATTTATTAAAAAGTAAAAACAAGCGTTTTCGCCACAATTATATGTGGCTTCATCAGAGGTAGGATAATGTACAGATAAAAAACACCACATAAATATCCTAAAAGACAGGAAATGACATTGTTCAATTTCCTGAAGTTCAATTTTGTTACATACTGTGTTCAAAAGTAGTAGCGCTTCTGCGCTCACATCATATAACAAAATTTGAACATTGTGTAGAGGACCAGCTCACGTAGGAAAATTGAACATATGAAATTACTTAAAAAATATACATTATTAAACCATGTTTTTAAAAACCATTAACATTATTCACAGTGTACATGTAGGAAGTCTCCTTAACAACAAAAGTGTTTCTAACTAAAAAGTTTATATTTAACAATATGTATTTACAAGAAAACCTACCTAAAATATGAAAACATGAATCAATGGAACCTCACATCCTCTAGTGGGGTTCATCTTATAAGCTAGTACTGAACTCTAGTGGTACGATAATGTATTACTTTTACCATCTCATTTTTTCCTTTTAGGACCCATCCCAACCATATACATGCATCAGAAAGTTGTTCCAAGTGATTTTATTTTATCTAAGGTAGCTCCTTAGTTTTAATACAGGTGTAATATTGCAGTTATTATTAAGTCCTGGATGTCTGAATGCGTCCAGTCGTAACTGCCATTCTAACTCTCGATTCTCAAGAATCAATGGGAATGGGCCCCCTCTGGTCTTCAATGGCACATGGTCAATGGCCATGAAAGAAAAGTCGTGGCCTGGATTTGATTCAACATGTTTTGCCAAAGCGTTATCGTTCTTACTATTCCTAATGGCATACAAATGCTCATACATACGGTCGCGGACCCTACGGTCCGTCTTTCCGATGTAAAACGCTTGGCAACAATCACACATCGCTATATATATATGATGGACTTGCTCTCACAGTTTAATGGGAAGCAAATCATATATTTTTTGTCCCTTATCATAAATGTTTCACCTGTTTTGACCCTGTGACAATACTTACAAAAGCCACATTGCTGCATCCCTCTCTTTTTGTTAAATACATATTGGGATGTATCCCTTTGTAACAATTCCTTAAGGTTGATAGACCTTCTAAAAATGATCCTAGGAATACTGCCCAACTTATCAACCAAGTAAGAGTTGGAGTTAATGAAGTGCCAGTTCTTACGGATAATAGCTGAAATTCCTTTAGAATTTCTACTAAAAGTGGTAATGAAGCTTAAACCAAAATCACTTTCCTTTGCTATAGGCATAATTACGTCAAGCTCCTCATTACTCGAATTCAACTCTACAGTGTTCATATCAGTATGGTGATCAATCTGAATGGGAGTAGTTTGTACTAATAAGGGTTTATAAAAACCATTGAGTCTTTTATTAGTGACTTCCTCTATTAAGTCAAGTAACAATTGATCAGGGTACCCTCTGTTCTTAAACATTTCCTTCAACAATTCACATTCTATGGTGAAGTCTGTCATAGTACTGCACATTCTCCCTGCCCTCACCAGTTGTCCCTTTACAATCGACCGTTTCTGTTTATACGGGTGGAAACTGGTGAAGTGCAGGAAAGAATTGCAGTACGTGCTTTTTCTGAACACTGTTGATGTCAAAGTGCTACTCCTGAAATCCTTAGTCAACTTGACATCAAGGTAGTCTATTTCCTTCTCTGAAAATTTAAACGTAAATTTTAAAAACTCGGTTGTTGTATTTAAAATATCAACAAAGTTTGTGGCATGAGTTTCCAGACCCTTGAACAATATAAAAATATAGTCAAGGAATCTGGTATAGTATACAACAGGTTCCATAAGGCCTGGCATTTTCCTTAAGATATTGGCCTCCCAATAGCCCATTACATAATTGGCCACACTAGCCCCACAGGGGGAGCCCATTGCTACTCCTCGTTTTTGGAGAAAAAATTCTCCATTAAAAGTGAAGTAGTTTGACGTCAAAACAACGTCAAGCAGCTCCGTTACTAGATCAACTTCTAATCTAGAAGCCCCACATTCCTGAAGCATCAGACCTATCCATTCCACCGCCTCTTGGTGCGGTATAGAAGTGTATAGGTCTACCACGTCTATAGTTAGAAAGTTGTTCTCACAGTTATATGGTATAACACTGATATTCTCAAGGAAGGACCAGGAATCTTTACATATGCTAGGTATAGTTGTAACATACTTATCTAGTATATTGGTAATAAGTTTAGAGCAGGGGTATGTAATGGATGACCTTCCGTCAATCAAAGCTCTCATAGGGGGGTTTTTTACATCTTTATGAATCTTGGGGATTCCAAACATGACAGGTACTTTAGGTAAGTTTATGTCTATGTAATTATACAACTCACTGTCAATTTTTCCTAAAAGGAATAAGTCTCTAAAGTATCCCCTGATTCTGCGGTACTGTCCATTCACTTCACTTATAGATGACTTAGCGTAAGCATTAGTATTCAACACGTCAGTCATCTTCTCGTTATAGGAGATGTTGTCTAGAACTACCAGCCCCCCTCCTTTATCAGGTTTAATCAAGCGTATGGGTAGACGGCAAAGGTCGTCCAGTAGTGTGACTTGTTCCTTAGTGATGTTAAAGTCACTCCTATTTTCAGTGTTACATTTATTGTCTGCTAGGAACCTGAAATCCACTTCACATGTGTTCTCAAATAATTGCAACACAGTGTGTAACGGTGGATTGAAAACACTAGCCAATTTCAATGCTGGTAAATTACCATCACTCCCGCTTGCAACTACATTGTGTGTATCATATTGTTGATTAAACAATAATTTTAAATTTAATTTCCTCACAAAACATTTTAGATCTATAATTTCTCTACTTATGCTCCCTGATCTACTAGGGACAAAAGAATTGCCAAATGCTAGCAGTTCAATTAATTGTCCATCTAGAGTAATATCAGAGAAGTTATAGATCTTGAAATCCCCCTTCTTATTAGTTAATATAGTTGGTTTTTCGTTTCCTACAGGTACATCAAGTGTGCTCTGTGGTGGGGGGCCAATAAGGTACAACTCAGTTACTGATTGATTCGGTTCTTCCTCCTGTTCAAGTAAGGCCTGCTGTTGCGTTGCCCTAAAAAAGTACCATTACTAGGTTTAGCTGATCCATTATTGGAATTAGACCTCTGTTGGTTACCACCAGATCCTTCATTGTTCCTAACAAAACCCTTTGTTCTGTTACTGCGTCTGGGTCCAGTACTGACCTGGCCCTCAGTGCCCTCCTCCACTATGTCGTCCAGGCTGTAGTTATCATCCACCACTTCAAAGGCCTGAGTATTATTTATGTGGTTTTGCATAGTGGTGTTGGGCACTAACAATTTAGGATAGGCACTATTATTGAGATAGGCCGTCCTATCTCTCACCAATTTTTTGTTTTTATTAACTTTCAACTTTAATAACAAAGTGTCAATACTCGTCAGTATCCGCCCATAATCAAATCTGTATCTGGCAAAGTCCAAATTAGTTTTAATGTCATTGTCCAAACTACTGATCTCCTCCATTAACAAGTCAATTCTAAAAGCATAATGCTTAATGATAAGTTCTAGAAGCTGGACTCCTTGCCATTGAAAAAGTGCCTCCAAGTCAGTATAAAAGGCCCTATCAACCAAGAGGCCTGAAGGTGCAAAACTGTTCCGCAGCCCCTTTGGTATTAAATTCTCAGCCACACATTGCCTGAAATAGGCCGACTCTAGTTGTAGTTTTTTTAATTTAAGTAATTTCTCGTCAAACACTTTTAATTTATCTGCTAAGCACTCATTTACAGCATTTAGGTCAACATTAGTGTTTTGCGTACCTTGCTGACCAAAAGAAAAGTGTGCTGTGTTTGAAAGCCAGTCATTTAGGTTCGGAACTCCAAGGTTTTCACCATCCGCTCTGTTGTTTGGTAGGACCGTTGAAGTAACCTCCCGGAAATTGGAGTGTGTGTCCGTTCCATTACTTCTTACAGCTCCAGCGTAGTTGACCATTTGTCCAGACACTTCACAAGGGTCCGGTTCACTCTCCGGAAATAACAGTCCCCCATACGAATTACTAGGTGTCGTTATATTGAAGTGCCCGGTACCTTGTTGCCTACTCGGTTGCCCGGCAGGAATACTATCTTCGGAGCTGACTTGACTCAACCCCTTCGAGTTGGTAATGCTGGAATTGGTTACAGCTTGGAAACGCTGGGCGTTCTGAATTTCATCCATCCGGTTGTTAAGCTGGTCCAGTCTACGGGAAAGACCAGCTAATAAACTGGTAACATCCGCATTCATGACTTCATTGCCGCTTGACATAATGTTATGAATTAGTGGGCTGCTAGGACTAACAGGGCTCTTCGTTGCCATATAACAAACAAACCAAAAGACGTTGAAGAAAACAAGTAGAAATCCAAAAAGAGGCCACTTGTCAGGAAAACAGCAACTCCACTAGAAAAACCTTAACGCAATTTATTAAAAAGTAAAAACAAGCGTTTTCGCCACAATTATATGTGGCTTCATCAGAGGTAGGATAATGTACAGATAAAAAACACCACATAAATATCCTAAAAGACAGGAAATGACATTGTTCAATTTCCTGAAGTTCAATTTTGTTACATACTGTGTTCAAAAGTAGTAGCGCTTCTGCGCTCACATCATATAACAAAATTTGAACATTGTGTAGAGGACCAGCTCACGTAGGAAAATTGAACATATGAAATTACTTAAAAAATATACATTATTAAACCATGTTTTTAAAAACCATTAACATTATTCACAGTGTACATGTAGGAAGTCTCCTTAACAACAAAAGTGTTTCTAACTAAAAAGGAAACTCATGCCACAAACTTTGTTGATATTTTAAATACAACAACCGAGTTTTTAAAATTTACGTTTAAATTTTCAGAGAAGGAAATAGACTACCTTGATGTCAAGTTGACTAAGGATTTCAGGAGTAGCACTTTGACATCAACAGTGTTCAGAAAAAGCACGTACTGCAATTCTTTCCTGCACTTCACCAGTTTCCACCCGTATAAACAGAAACGGTCGATTGTAAAGGGACAACTGGTGAGGGCAGGGAGAATGTGCAGTACTATGACAGACTTCACCATAGAATGTGAATTGTTGAAGGAAATGTTTAAGAACAGAGGGTACCCTGATCAATTGTTACTTGACTTAATAGAGGAAGTCACTAATAAAAGACTCAATGGTTTTTATAAACCCTTATTAGTACAAACTACTCCCATTCAGATTGATCACCATACTGATATGAACACTGTAGAGTTGAATTCGAGTAATGAGGAGCTTGACGTAATTATGCCTATAGCAAAGGAAAGTGATTTTGGTTTAAGCTTCATTACCACTTTTAGTAGAAATTCTAAAGGAATTTCAGCTATTATCTGTAAGAACTGGCACTTCATTAACTCCAACTCTTACTTGGTTGATAAGTTGGGCAGTATTCCTAGGATCATTTTTAGAAGGTCTATCAACCTTAAGGAATTGTTACAAAGGGATACATCCCAATATGTATTTAACAAAAAGAGAGGGATGCAGCAATGTGGCTTTTGTAAGTATTGTCACAGGGTCAAAACAGGTGAAACATTTATAATAAGGGACAAAAAATATATGATTCGCTTCCCATTAAACTGTGAGAGCAAGTCCATCATATATATAGTGATGTGTGATTGTTGCCAAGCGTTTTACATCGGAAAGACGGACCGTAGGGTCCGCGACCGTATGTATGAGCATTTGTATGCCATTAGGAATAGTAAGAACGATAACGCTTTGGCAAAACATGTTGAATCAAATCCAGGCCACGACTTTTCTTTCATGGCCATTGACCATGTGCCATTGAAGACCAGAGGGGGCCCATTCCCATTGATTCTTGAGAATCGAGAGTTAGAATGGCAGTTACGACTGGACGCGTTCAGACATCCAGGACTTAATAATAACTGCAATATTACACCTGTATTAAAACTAAGGAGCTACCTTAGATAAAATAAAATCACTTGGAACAACTTTCTGATGCATGTATATGGTTGGGATGGGTCCTAAAAGGAAAAAATGAGATGGTAAAAGTAATATATTATCGTACCACTAGAGTTCAGTACTAGCTTATAAGATGAACCCCACTAGAGGATGTGAGGTTCCATTGATTCATGTTTTCATATTTTAGGTAGGTTTTCTTGTAAATACATATTGTTAAATATAAACTTTTTAGTTAGAAACACTTTTGTTGTTAAGGAGACTTCCTACATGTACACTGTGAATAATGTTAATGGTTTTTAAAAACATGGTTTAATAATGTATATTTTTTAAGTAATTTCATATGTTCAATTTTCCTACGTGAGCTGGTCCTCTACACAATGTTCAAATTTTGTTATATGATGTGAGCGCAGAAGCGCTACTACTTTTGAACACAGTATGTAACAAAATTGAACTTCAGGAAATTGAACAATGTCATTTCCTGTCTTTTAGGATATTTATGTGGTGTTTTTTATCTGTACATTATCCTACCTCTGATGAAGCCACATATAATTGTGGCGAAAACGCTTGTTTTTACTTTTTAATAAATTGCGTTAAGGTTTTTCTAGTGGAGTTGCTGTTTTCCTGACAAGGGGCCTCTTTTTGACTGATATAGTGGTAGACTTGAGATTGTTTGCACGAAACGTCTCTCTTTCTTTACTGTAGCCACAATCGAAAGATTGTGACTTTTTAGGAAACCCAGTACTTTTAATCCTGTGATACATCCTCAACTGGAGGCTTTTATAGGGTAGTGTGAGAATGAAATTCGAGAGTGTTTAACAGTTGGAAACAAATATTCTTATTATAATTTGACTTCAGAGCAACAAAAAGCTTCATATGAGCTATGTTCAGCTCCCCATCTAGTCATACATCCATGCGATAAAGGAGGGGGAGTGGTTGTGATGGACAAGGAATTTTATTTAAACAGCATTTTTGAAATGTCTGACAGCATCATGTATTTACAATTTAACAAGTGTTTTATTACAAGTGTTATGGATAGAGTACATTTTTAGTATATGATTTATTTATAGACTGCTCTATTGAACAGGAATTGTTTGAATATTTTACAGTGGAACATCCTGTGACCCTGATTTTATATAGACTTCCTAAGGTCCACAAAGATATCCATAAACCACCCATCCATCCAGCAGGGGATGGGTTACAGAGCCACTTTTGATTTTTGTTGAAAAAAAATTTCAAGAAAGTGTTGGACAATATTTATACTGTACTTAAAGATACTAAGAAGTTTTTGAATGATTTCTACAAATGGTATCTATTATATCCTATGGATAATGATGTGTATTTAGTGACACTTGATGTGATGTCTTTGTTCACTGTTATTCCTAATGATTTAGGTGTAGAGAATGTGAGGATATATTTAAGAACACTGATTTCACAATTGAGAAGATAAAGTTGACTTGCATTTTGATTGATTTGATTTTAGAAAACAATGTTTTATATTTCACAATGAGTTTTTTCTCCAAAGTGTTGTCATAGCCATGGGCACGGCTTGGGATAATAGCTATGCCAACCTTGTTTTAGCCCACTGGGAGCAAGTTCATGTTTTCAACAATGATCTTATACACAGTATTTCACTTTTTACAGGAGATTTGTGAATGATGTGTTTTTTTTGTATGGACTGGCAGTTTAGATGACTTGACTGTTTTTTTTAAATTACCTTCACGGTACCACAACATTTCTGAAGTTCAGCCATCATGTTTCCGATAAATCTATAGAATTTTTAGATATGTGTATGACAATTGATGAAGGTAAAATATTTAACACAGGGATTTATAAAAAACCATGCAGAAAGAATCATTTATTAAATAAAGCCAATATGCACCCTGGTCATGTGACTAGGAATGTCCTTAAGGGACAGTTTTTAAGAGCCATGCAAATTCACAATGATAATCTAGAGTTGCAAGTTACTTTGAGTAACATGAAGAAGAATTTCTTATAACTGGGGTATACTGTAAGTGATCCAGACAAAAATCTAGCGGAGATTGGTCTGTTCAAGATACAGTGAGGAGACTGTATTTTTCAGACAGCTGAAGAAGTAGCTGTGGTACCTAAACAGATAAGTACACGTTCTAATAAGAATAGGTTTCTCCTTACTTATTCAAGTAATATTAACATTACTTGTGAGCCTATTAATAAATATTAGCCACATTTATTGGTTAATTCAGATCTCAGGAGAGTTTTAGATGATAAACCCCAGTTTTCATTTAGAAATAATTTGTTGCTGAAGCGAAAGTGATAAGAATTTTGAACAGATTCCTTTTGATGTATGAAATAGATGTGGGACATTTCGGTGTAGACTATGTAAAGTTTGTCAGTATATTTGGAGTTGTACCTCTCTAGTACACTCACAAACTAAGCAAAAAATTAGTTTCGATTTTTATGCCAATTGTAAGAATAAGAATTTAATATATTACAATAAATGCATGATGTGTGAAGCTTTCTACATTGAGAAGACCAATAGAATGTTTAAAGAAAGGATTCTAGAGCACATGGGGGACATACGGAATCAGAAGAGTACGAGTGCATTAGCTCAACATGTTAGAGACCAGGAGCAGGCACAGTTTTAAGTTTCTTGTACTAGAATTAGTGTCTGCAAATTTGAAGGGCGAGGACTTTAAGAATATCACTGAAAAAAATAAAATAAAATGGATACTTCTTTTGAAAGGAAATGTATTTCCAGGGCTAAATGAACATGTGTCTTTGAAACCAGTTCTTAAGTCTCGCCCCCTTAAACATTAATGTTTAAATGTCAAAGAGGTGTGTACCTTTTCTCACTATACTATTGAGGTTCTGATAAATTTTCCATGTCTCTATTTTAATATTCATGATTTTAAAGGGGTGTGTTAATACAGCACAACTTCACTGGCCAACTCCTTGCTCCAGTGGGCTCTGTTTTTATATTGGAACATTGTTTTCATTGGAAAGTGCCTTTTTAAATTTTTATATATATGTGAGTGGTTTGTGTAACTTTTTATAAGGTCTGAAGATGCAGGTTTGTTTTCCGTGAAAGCACTTACCTTTTTTTACTGAAGTTTGTTAAAGTTTTAACCTTTTTTACTAAAGTTTATTAAAGCTTTAAGCCATGGTGTCTGGAACTCCAGTTTTTCTTTTAAATATGTACTTTGCTATTCTCAGTTAACTAACACATAATATGTAAGTTCAAATTGTACATTACTGTCCTGATGATGTGTGGCAAACTGTGTGAAATGCTCATATAGCACAGATGATTTATTGTTATGGCAGTTAAAAGGGGACACTGCTGTTTTGAGGGGTGGGGGAACAAAAGTCCATGTTCTGCTAGGACACACACTAGTCTGACTATCATTTAACTTCACTTTCTAACATGTCCCTTGAATGAAGTACCAGTAATCTGTTGTGGTAGGACTGCATGAATATTCCATGCGTGAGCCCTAGCGAATACAGATGGTGACATGTTAATGGAACGGGTCTCTGTAGTCCCATGTGGATGTAATTTCTGCCCAAATAGCCCAGTATAGTTGTCTGCATAATGTACCCAGAGCATAGCTGCAATGACATAACATCATCTACTATACTACTGTGTAGGTATTGACTTACCTTGCAAGTGCAGCAGTTGACAAAACTGTACTTCAAGGTTAACTCTGCCTGATGTGAGCAGTACACAGCCAATACATGGATAGGTACAGAATGTGTGATTTAGCTGGCAACAATTTTAAAATCTTTATGTGAGTAGGAATAAGGTGTTAGCCGCTAGGTCCCTGTGAATGTGCTATGCATTGTGTCTTAGGCAAAGCCAGGGTATACTGAGCACACCTACATCTGTCTACAGAGACATCAGCAGGGGGGGTTCCTCTGCTGAGTCCTCCTGTGACTGTGGCTGTGGTGACCTAGACACTGTTGGGGGGCTGTGTATCCCTTCCCTTTGCTGATCCTGCTGCAGCTGTTTCTGCAGGTTCAGATTGTGTAGCATAGCACATACTGTGAATATCTGTGCACATGTAGCTAGAATATACTGCAGGGCTCCACCAGATATATTGAGGCACCCGAACCGTGACTTCAGAAGCCCAAACACATGCTCTATGATATTCCTAGTTTGTGTGTTTGCCTCATTATAGCATTCTTCCGTGGGTGTGTATGCATTTCTGATGGGTGTCATCATCCATGGTTCCAGGGCATAGCCAGTATCCCCCAGTAAATGGCCCTGTGGGATGCCCCTCCTAGAATACATCTGGTACACCTGTGATGTGTATCAGATATGGGAGTCATGATAACTGTCAGGGTTGCCAGCAGACACATTCATTTACATCCGGTTGGTGGTGATAGTGAGATGATCTCAGCTGTGTCACTGGCAGAGGTTCTGCATGAACATAAAAATAATATTTGGTCCATTAGGATCTCTTTTAGTACACATACCTAGGAAAAATTTCCTTTGCAATTGCTTTGGAATTAGCTTTCCTTGAAGGGTCAAGCCTCAGGAAACCTGGTAGCATAGTTCTGCACTACGAAAATATATTGGTGTCCATTGCTGGACCTGGTTAATGGCCTCACAATAGCTATTGCAATTCTTACCAATAGAAGTTAATTTATAGATACTGGAATTGGGGGATTCCTGAAGCCTGGGTTAGGGGCTGTCCTTTGATACTCAAGACAACTAGCACAATAATTACCAATTTCCTTTAAAATTTAGGACACCTGGCCAATAAAGTGTAGCTAGGATCTTTGCTTTAGTTTTATCCAAGCTTAAATGGCTCCTAACACAACTGTGGGCCATTTTCATGATCACTCACCCAAAAGCACTGGGTAGGAACTACCTTGAATTCTCCTCTCTCTCCCCCCTTTGCTTCCCTATACACCAAGTCATATTGCATCTGAAAGTAGGGACAGACTGGAGGACCCCAACAGGGGAATCTTCCCCCACCACCTTGGATATATTCTCTCTCTAGCACAGCTCAGCATTTCATCCTCCCAGTGGATCCTCTTGAAGTTTAACTGACCTATTTGGAAGCATGACAGATTTAGATCCTCTTCTGCCTCTGTGTCCTAGGAGGTAGATGGCTTTGCCTCTGCTCCTACTAAGGCAGATATGGGAATTTTTGTGCAATAGTTCTATCTGAAGAAGGATAGTACACTCAGGTGCTCTAAAAATTTTCTCTGGTGTTGCCTTGACCTAAAGCTGTCTTTGGGTTTTTTCAATCATCTTTTATCCTACCCTGTAGTCTTATCCCAAGTCTGGGCTCCTGGGGCCCTACCTCCACTTTGGGTGTTTGCAAACCCCTTCCTTTGCTGTGTGTCCTTTTAGTGCAATGACAAGGGTTTCTTCCCTTTTTCAGATAAAATTATCCATGCTTGGATCTTACCAGGGCCCTGTATTTGTACTCCTAGTCTCATAGACCCCTGACTCTATATATTTCTAGGTTGCTGGGGTGTGTCTGTATCTGGAAAATTGAAGTATTTTTTTTGTTTGTTTCTGCAGTTGAGACTTTATAGGATTCCTTAAACAAGCTCTTATAACATAATATATTTGCTTCTACAGTTGCAATGCTTTCAACATCTTGTGGGTTTGCTTAACACACCTACCTGTTAATGATCATTAGTAAACCTCTCCTGAATCTGTCTTTAAACAAGTATGTTTTTTATTGTATCCTTACTCTTAAGATCCTCTGGAACTAGACAAAACTTTACAATATACTTTAGTGCAAACTATTGTGCTGTTAACCATTTTGTTTCTAAAATAATTCCAGTTGTAAAACTTAAAGGCCTGAGCGTCAACCCCAGGCCTAGCTAACATACCCTTCCTTACTAATCACTTCAGTACAGACTAGGAATGTCCATGTAAGCACAGATGGGGCTCCCTGTGAGATGAACTGGTAAAATCTGAGCCCAGCTGGAATGATCCCAAATCTCCTACTAGGCTCTTTTTTCAAATGTTAACAGGTGGACTTTGAGGGGTACTTCACTATTAGGCTTGAGCAGAGGAGTAGACCTTAGTTATGCAATTGATTTGCCTACTACCATCCTATCAGCAGTGGTAGCTATTGCCTGCAGCAGCTGTTGTACTGTGGTCATTGTGTAGACTTCCAGCTTCTCCACTCAGACATCAGCACATCTCTGTACTGTAGACTAGTTTGGGAATCCCTCAGCAGCGGCACCAGGAAAACAAAAGAAGGAAAAAAATTCTCAAACTTGTCACAGGGAATTATTTTCACTGCTTGGCAATGAAAAGTGGAACTGAACATGGTTTATGTGTGAAGTTTCAGTTGTCCACTGCATCCACCAGATGCATTTTAAAGCAGATGCACCAAGAATTTCTTGAAAACAGTACTTTTATTAAGGAAACTTTAAACATGCTGACTGCCACAGCACAGAACCAAAAGGCATAGCAACAGTTGAGCCAAGGTAATAACCCAGTTTATCAACAACACAAACAGTGAAGTCCATTGTCAGTGCTCATTTAAGGTACAAAACACAAACTTTAGGGTTAAAAGTTTTAAAAGCACCTTTGGGGTATGAAATGCTCAGGAAATTACAAGTCTTCACCAACAGTCCTCAAATTAGAAATACAAAGTCTGTATCACCAGAACATCCACTAGTGAGAAGCAGTCTTTCACTAACAACCCTCTTGTTAAGTAAATCCAAGTCTCAGTTACCAGGACCTATCACTTGCCATTACAGTTTTCCAAACTCCTATCTCAAGAGTTGACTGCTCTGGCCTCAGTTTCTCTCTCCTTCCAGAAATGTAATCCAGACTCCTCTTGAAATTGTTGCTTCAAGAACTTCTGCCATCCTGAATATATCCTGGACATAAAGAGGCACAGGTGTACAACAGAAATCAATTACCTGGGATGCGGGTAATGTATGTTAAAGGGACTAGTCTCTGTCTCCTTGCTAGCTGGCTGTTCATTCACACACAAGCTTTATTCCCAGTATGAGATACCATTTTCCCTTCTCTTTTCACTTTTGGCTCTTAAAAGTCCATTTTTTCCCTATTTGCCTTCTGTCTGTCTGTTAGGCATCCTACCAGTGAAATCCCCATGGTATGTTGCCATGTGGGCAGAGACATCTTACAGCAGTTAGTAGAAATGTACTGCCCATACATGGAATGAGACTGCCTTCAACAATAGACACAGAGGTTTGTATAGCATTATACATCCTTGACACTGGGAACCTTTCAGCATGGGACAAGGGACACATTAGTGATTTCATAGTTGTCAGCCTCAGGGACCCTAGACCAGTTCCTTGATATGATGCTGCACCATGTGACGGAACATATATGGTTTCTAAAAACAGCAGAACTCAAAATCACTATTCAGGCATTTTACAACAAAGCCTGTTTTCTTGAAGTGCTGAGGGCTACTAATTGTGCCCACACTGCCAACAAGGCCCCGCCTGTTCCACATAGCTCCAGAATATCAACGTGAAGGGCTTTTATACCATCAAATGCCAAGTGGTGTACATTGCATAGGACATGATATACAATATATCTGCACCACTTTGGCAGTACCCATGATTCCTACATCTGGAATGTGTGACCTGTACCAGTATTTTTTCCATAGGATCCTCTAGTTCATAGGTACCCGCACTACTAACTCATAGACCAGTATATGTGGTTCCCATTGAAATAGGCAACAGGTCGCATACAATGGCATCCACTGTTGTATGTTGCAGGTGATACTGGATATGCCTTGTAACTGTGGATGATGACCCTATCCAAAACCCCAGTTCATGGGTCAGATGGTGTACAACCCCACACATTCATAAACAGCAAATATTGTTAAATGAGTGTTTAGACTCTTGAAAGCATGTTTCCACTGCTTAGGTACATCTGGTGGCATAATGCAGTCAGTTATTCATGGTGAACACTGTGCTACACAGTATGCTAGTAAGAAAACAGCTACAGCTTGGGACCATTGCAATACTGTCTGACAGACATATTGCAGTAGCCAAGAAGGAGTCAGGCAGAACCTTGTCAAAGAAACCAGCTGAAGTGACAACACATGCTAGCACTAAAAGCTGAACACAATGCACTGAAGCACTGGCAGTGAGGTGGTGTATGGTGACAACCATAGACCATGACAGGGACAACACAGAATAAAACCGATGCATTCATTAATATATTTAGGCAATGCAATACCTTGCACTGGCTGGCCACACTATGCATCAAACTCTACCTTACCCATACAAGACAGATGGCTAGGCAAAGCAGGGGCAACTTCATTTTCCTAGGTAAGGTGGGGCACGATGACAAGTGGCAGTAATGCTATCATAAGTTTAGGTGTCTTAGCTGCCGCATCCACTTCCCATGACACTTATGCTTATGATGGTGATGCCATCATAAGTGTAAGTGTCACGGAAAGTGGATGCAGTAGCCACACAGGTAGCAGGTTGGGAGAATCCAAGTTTACATACTTCTGTGTTGGAGTGAAGCTTCTATGTTGTGAACTCTGGTCAGAAATACCATGTTGCCCTGCAGTGTCAGTGCTGGATGCGTTCTGCATATGGGATGGTGTAGCACTTTGCACGCATGTGCAAGAATTCCATTGTAGCTCCCCATATTGGGAGCCAATAGATGGATGGTGTCCTTGAGCCCAAAGATGACACAGGTAGGAGTTGTACTCTAACAGCCAGCAGTGGCTATGGCTGGTGTGGATTTATGAGAACCAACATGGTAGGCCTAGTGAGGCAATCCACCAGTGGAGCCCGATAACAGTCAGTGGTCATTACCATGAAACTGATCACAACTAGGCATAGTGACTGCCTTAGCCAGAATCAGTAGTAATGCAGTCTGCATAACAGTGTGTGTCATCTCTGTAAGCCCGGCCTTTGACCATCCACTGCCAGTCCTGGCCCTTGTCTGGCCTATAGAAGCACATTCGAGGACACCTGCCAAAGCCCCATAAATGTACCAGTGGTTACCATGTGGGCCAACAATGACCTCCACAAGAGTCTTTGCTCCTCTCACTCTGTATGCACTGCATGTCATCCCACAGTCCAAGCAGTGGTTGTATTTCTTCCTGCAGGCCATATGACCTACTCACAATCTCTACCATGATGTATGTACTGTGTGCCTCTGCCTGGATCACTTAACTACACATCCACTGACTAATGCCAAGTGTGGTACCTCAGTCAGAGGAAAAACCTTTAGTCATAGTAGCAACTGCTACCCACATGCCTCTTTCCAATGGTGGATGCACACATATCAGAAGAAATGTGGTTGATGGATGCCATCTTTGGTAATGACATCTGTGTAGTCTGGGCTAAATGCCCCTCCATAGCCACTTTATATGATAGAGATGTGTGTGCCCTCCAGTGTTAGTGGTTTTGATACTACCAGTATGTCATCTGACCATCATATGCACACTGTCAGCAGTGATCTGCTCTCCTTTTGTACTGGACCCCGCTTCAGTGGAATATGTGAAAGCATAAGGATATAATACTAGTGGCTGTGTTGGAACAAATGCCTCACACTCCAACCCATGGCATGCAGACTGATACAATCCACTCATGTGTGAATAACATATGGGCACATATTTACCTTGTGGTGCAGGTTGTTGCAGTTGCAGCCCCAATATGCCTAATAAATAGATGTGCATAGGTTTTCTGCTGAATAACCTGTTCTCACATTTGGGTTGGTGTGCTTAAAACGTATTTGCTATCACTAACCTGGTGCATCTCCTACAGACACTCAATGGCAGATTATAATAGGGGTGATTTTGGCAACCACACAGGCCTCACAGCTATCTACCCAATATACTGCTTGGGTGACCTATCTTAAATATTTTAATTTAAAAGAATATGGTTACCAGCATTTAACTTATTAACTGCATTAAGGTTCTGCTACATGAGTATAAACAAATACTCATGGTAACATTTGCAGACCTATGTTTATTAAATTAAAAAACATGTTTTAGAACTTCAGCTGTTACATTCAGCACAAAAGTTAGCAGTACTGAATGCAACAGTTGGATTGTAAACACCATAGGGGGACCTAGAATGGGTCATGTAGGCACTGTGATAGAACTGCAAACTGTATTCTTAAGGCTGCTGTACTCTGTCCTTGTCTGGTAGGTTGTTGACTGCATTTTTCTCCAATAATGTTATGTATCTGAGGACTGAAGAGTAGTGATCCTTTTGTCTGCTTTATTAACAGGATGGCATTATCATTAGTGCTCAGATGGATCCTATAAAATATAAACTTGTGGTGCATTTTATTTCATGTGTGGCTGCAGTGGTTAAACTGTAATGCTAAGTGATGCTTTTGCCATGTTAATGCCAGCAACTTTAGTTTGACAGTATTATTAGTTTTTGCCTTTCTTTGTTACACTATTAATATTTTGACACTTCTGTATGAAATCCATCCATCCACAACTTATTTTTTCTGTTTTTGCACATGGGTTGTGGTGTCACTTCAACTGTGTTCATACCTCTCAGTGGCTACCCTTGCCGTGGTAGTTCTTCCATACCACATATACACACATGCACACACATCTGCAGCCAATTTAGAGTTTCCCATCCACCTTCTGCATGTCTTTGGAATGTGGGAAGAAATTGGAGCACCCAGAGAAAACCCATGAAAACACAGGCAGGACATGCAGACTCCACACAGAAGGTACTTCAGGTGAGAACTGAACCAGGGAACCTCTTGTGAGGTGACAACACTGCCTGCTGCACCACTGTGCTGCAAGTTTCATCTACTTAATTTTGAACAGCAAACCCTAGAGATATGGGTTTGCAAGTGACATCATAATTGGTGCAAACTAAATGTTAATTAAGGAACAGCAGTGTGGGATATTTCCCTTTTATGTAGTTTTACTGCCATTGGTGAAAAATGTAGGTTTCTTGATATTATCTGGTGTATAACAAAGACACGCACGTGATGTGTGAAATTATTGCTTAGTTCCCCATGCAGATTTTTAACATTTACCAAGGAAAGTAGTATTCAGTTTTAGTCTTTGTGCAACAGACAGACTCCCTTTAGGGATATATTTTTTAAAAATGATCTTAAAACTATGAAAAGCTGTGCTCTTTTCGTCACTAAGGCATGTATTTTCCTTCAGGTTAAAGCAGTGAATTATCCTACATCAGCACAAAGGGAACAGCATGAACTGTCTGCAACACAAGCAACAACATAAAGACAAATGTCCACTTTCCTCTTCTGGAAAGGCTGTAACTCCTTCAGCTATTTAAGGTTTTTCGGGGGATAGGATTAGAGGGTATACAGGGGTTCTGCAGCTGTCCCTCTGATTACATTTTTTTGTTGCTGGCTTCATATGAAATTGTTGATGAAATGCTTTGTGTTTAGGGTAGATGGGTTTGGACTAATAGAGTGGTAGGTCATACTGTTTGATTACTTAATCCCCTTCTGTGATATCTTTTACTAACCATATCAAACAATTATAAGGATCCCAAAGTTTCCTAACCAAAGAGATTGCAGACCTAAAGTCCCTGAGCTACCAAGAGAGACAGGAAGCTTTTATCCCTTTATTCAGTGGTTTATAGTTTTCAGGAGAGATGTCTGTCTCCTTTACCATGCCATTAGAGACCCAGTGGTCTTGGTCCTCCTTTATCTCCATAAGTCCAATGTCTCCACCAGTACTAAAACCGGAGACCTACATTTTCACCTACAGACAAAATTGTCCCTTCTTCTTTCAGCTTTTCCTGGTTAGGGGTTGTCACAGCAGATCACCTGTTCGCTCATTATTGGCAGTGGAGTTTAACAGTGTTGAGTTGTCAGTCCAGCACCCAACCTTCCACAGAAGGCACACACACAAACGCACTCACACCTAGGGCCAATTTAGAGTGTCCAATCCACCTACAGCATGTCTTTGGGATGTGGGAGGAAACCGGAGCACCCGGAGGAAACCCACACGACCACAGGGAGGATATGCAGACTCCGCACAGAAGGCACCCCAGCCAAGGATTGAACCAGAGAACCTCTTGCTGTAAGGTGGTAACGCTAACCGCTGCACCACCATGGCTGCCCAGACAGAATTGTCCCTCCATTGTTTTATTTTATAACCCAATATCTCCAAAATGTCTGGAAGAGATTTGCCATACAAGTTACAGTCTGACTCATTATCTTCCTTTAGAGATAAGAAGGCTGCCTGCAAATTTATTGTTAGATTGACTGGCATGGCTCTCTTGGAGAAAGGAGGTGCAACATGGGGAAGGGTACTGGTAATACATGAATGGTCATAAGATTAATGGCCCTAGAATTTGCTGCAAGAGCATATTTGTGGTTTTAATTTGACTTTATTCATTGCCCTGAACAATGAATTAATTCACTGATAGACCTTGACTGCTTAATGTAGCTTAAATGTTTTGCATTTTAGTAATATATTTCTGTACTAACTGTGAAGGAATTTTTAGTTCAGTGTAGTATGTTGCATATTATTGTGTTGCAGTCTCCACTACAGGACTGGATTGTAGAAGATTTCTGCATTTATTCAAATGTTTGCTATGTGACTCTTCATTTGCCAGCCATCCTCTGCATTGCTGATCTTGTTCAGGAAATGTTGTGGCATCAGCACGTCATTTTTCAAAGCAGCAGAAGCCATTTATTCTTCAAAGGTAGAAGTCACTGCATTTGTGGATGAAACAACGAAAACAAAATTGTCTACTAACAGCAACATCTGCATTAATAGTGGTTCTGTTTAATGTGGAATTATTCAGATTAGTTTTACTTTAGAGAGATTGTTCATATTGATTTAGCATATATTGATAGGTGGTTAACATTTTTCCTATGTCCTCTCCATGCACACTCTTGTCTTTAAACTGTGCCGCACCTGGTTGGGGCTTATGGTATGACACTAGTGGTCTTTATGCCATTATGTGTGGTTCATCCAAAGCTACCAGTAAGGTACATGTGTAATGTATGTCTTCATAACAGTAAGAGGTGTGCACAGTTTACAAAGGGCTATAACTGCTGGTGGGGGTGGATACTATCAGTAGATGAAAGTACTGCATGCTTTTGTCATCTGCTCGATTTAAACAGTCTTTAATTTGGCTTTTGGATCAGCATGCATTTGTGTAAAAGTTGTAACATTTTACTTTGACTACTATGCATTTGTATGAAACAAAACAGAAATAATTTACTACGAATATTTTTTTACCATAGTCAGACATCTGAGGTGTACACAGTCAAAAAATGGCTGCAATTACTGGATGCAGGAGCAGTCTGCACATAAAAATGACTGACATTGCTGAATTAATAAAGTTAAATAGTTCATTTTTGCAGGGCAATTGTGTATTTGTGTAAATCAAATGGAATACTTTATGGTTTCCGTTTTTATAACATTCAGGTGTGGGGTATACACAGTCAAAGTGACTGTAACTGATGACTTTGAATATATGTAGAATAAAAATGAGAACAGTTTGAGTGATCATTTATGGCTGAAATGTCAAAATGGGATTTCTTTTATTAGTTTATAAATTTTGTTTCACTTCGAGCTGCAAAAAAATGTACAGAACTACAAATTTAAAATACACTCAACAAATTTTGCTTTATTAAACAATAAATGTAATTTAAAGTAATGTGATGGATAAAGTATAAAGTTAAATAATCTGAAAGGTGAATCCTAAAGAACATGTACATTTAGGCATGGTCCAAAAATTAAGTGAGCAGTCCATTGATTGAAAACAGCCCAGGGTCTCAGGTACATTTAATCTAATACTGCAGACAGGCAGTTTTCACCAGCCCAGCTTCTAAAATGGTACTGCCAGGTATAAGAGCTTCCTCACCTGCCCCATACATAACAGTTTACCAGGAAGTCTTATATCTTTGTGATCTCCTTCTGAGTTGGTGGTCCAGCAGCTGTGGTGGACATGACCCTGGAGATGTCTTTTGCCTTGATCTTGGCATGCATTATCATATCAAAGACCCTGAAATGCACTTCTGCTGCTGTTCTATTATGGCTGTTCACAGCACTGATATTCTTCACCACTCCCTGACACATCTGGTCCCAGAAAGCCTTCTCAGTGTTACCTTTTTGAAGATGTTCAGCCTTTGTGTGTATAGGGATTTCACTAACACTTCCCTCTTCAGGTGGTTAACCTTTTCATCCACTTCCATTGTTCTGGACAAGTACCCCTGTGAGTTACACATGGTCGGTGTGTGCGTGTGTGTGTGTGTGTGTGTGTGTGTGTGTGTGTGTGTGTGTGTGTGTGTGTGTGTGTGTGTGTGTGTGTGTGTGTGTGTGTGTGTGTGTGTGTGTTTGTGTGCGCGCATGCATAACCATCCTTGGCTGACACTTGTGTCTCAGCAGTGGTCCTATTTCTCTGTCTCTCTCCCCATTTGATGGCCACATACTCATCAGATATGTGCTTTAACCATTCATGTGCTATGTTACCTTAAGCAGTCTACTGTTTCTTATCTGTCCCATTGCTGCCATTCAGAATGGGTCTTTGGTGCACTGCAACAGTGTACTACCAATTGTCTTATTTTGTTTTACTATGTCTAGATCACAGCACAAAGTCTTTTCCACCGAAATCCTATTCCTGACTTGCTTATCTAAATGCATTCTCTTGCAATATGGTGAACACTATCACACTGCAAGTGAGCTTCATAGTGTGTTGATTATACTAGTGAGGTAACTTAACATGATCATTTCTGAACTGCTGCCATAATGTATTGCACTTTCACAACGTGGAAACATTATCATGCTTGCTCCTGCCTTTTCCTAGGTTAATAAGACATGTGCCACACTGTGCTCATGCATGGAGACTGAGAAGCACATAGTGCCACCACTCTATGCTAGTGATACTTTCTGACACACACTATTGCTGCTTCAAAATGCATGTCACGTGAGAGTGATCATGACCTCTTCAGGCAGTGG
Organism: Protopterus annectens; assembly: GCF_019279795.1. Taxonomy (NCBI): domain Eukaryota; kingdom Metazoa; phylum Chordata; order Ceratodontiformes; family Protopteridae; genus Protopterus; species Protopterus annectens. Next base: position 493,393,982 of record NC_056728.1, on the reverse strand, counting down.
GTTCAGAAGGATCCTGTCTGCTACAACAGTGCAGCTATAAAACTAATATTTTTTTTATCTCCTACGCAGGGATTATCAGGAGCACCTGCTGGACCATTTGATGGCCCATTATATAAGGCTGATGCCTAGCACCAGCTTGGTAGGTAGTTTAGTGATACCAGTGGTATCACCCCTACAGTGACCTACACAGGCACCACCCCAACTTGCTCCCTTGCTCCACCATTGAGAACCAGAGGTTAGGGAGAGTATGCCAACATTTTACAGTTAGGATTTTTTCTGGCTATTGTCTGTTAGTTTCCTTGCCTTCTGTTGACATGGTCATGGTGTTGTAAACAGTCTCTACTTTTTACAGCTGCTGTGAAAACCCACTTTAAAAGAGAGGCTTGTATAAGGACTTCTGAAAAACTGTCCATCCATTAGGGCATGCTTACTATGTTCAGGGCCGGTGTTAGCATTTTGGGAGCCCTCCAGCAAATGTCGAGTTGGGGGTCCCCTGAGAACTTTCAGTCTAAGTATCATCCTGCCACCCTTCCTATCTATCCTTTTAGTTCATACTGCAAACCTTTATGAGTAGTACACACAGACTGACCTGTAGCTACAATGCTCTTACATTACAACAAGCCTGTGTACCGCACTATGTTGGCCCATCTCACAAACGGACATTCACAGTTACTGATATTTAGGTGTAACAATGATACATTGCAACAACTCTTTGTACAGGGCTGGACTTAGGTGAAGTGGAGCCCTGGGCACTGCCTACTATTTCAGTCCCCCCTCCCAAACACACACGCATCCTCCAGTGCTCCCCTCTGTTTCTCCCCAACTTGGGCTCCCTACAGCATGCACATTACTTTTATCTTCCATTTCCCTTTCTCGTCAGCTTTTTCAAGAAGCCATGACTTTACATATAGTCTGAAATGCTTTTCAAGTTTTGTTCCTTTTTATACAACCTTTTCATCCAACAATGGCTTGAACAGAAATTATGATTAAGGAAAGAAATTGTATTGCTGTTCAGCTTTAGTTTTCTTTGCATTTTTTCAACACACCTTTCCTGACCAAGACAGCACAGCAATAACCATTTAGGGAATAACTCAAATAAGCTGGTGTCTCCAGAAGCCACAGGGGTTATATATGCTCTGGAATACATTTTAGAGCATTTCCCAACCTTTAAATCCAACAGTAGCATAAACAAAATCATGAGTGAGAAAAAGAATTTCAGTCTTTATTTTTTTTTCTTTCAATGAAGACATACTTTGTGCCCAAAGCTTAATGTTCAAAGCTGACAGAAAAGTAGCTCACAATAAACTAACAAGCCAGTTGCTGTGAAGATACACATATCCTGTCTGGGAATGCTGTGTGCCTCTCTAATGGGTCTGTATTAATTATTCGAACGTTTTAAAGTTCGAATGTCATATGGTCGACACCATATGATCAAACTTTAAAAAGTTTGAAGGTAAAAAGCATGGCACAGAATGGGAAAATTTCTCTTTTCTGCACTGAAGTGAGATCTTGGAGTTGGTATATTTAAGTAGGGGCATGTGGGGGTGCAGGGGGGTTTTCCCCCCTGCTCAGAGCATTGAGCTAAATTTAAAAAAAAAACTATATTTTCAATGTTTCAAACTTCGTTCATATGTTGTCGAACATGTGAGATTCAAAGTTTTGAAACTTTGAATATATAATATAGACCCCCAAAAGGACAGCCACTGCTTATGCATCCGTCTGGTGTTAGATCAGGATGAAAGCAAAGGTTCAAATGGCCACAGTCATGCATTTCAAGAGACTGCTGAAATAAATATACACAGCATGCCTCCTGACTCCTCATCCCTAATCCGTTCACAAATAGACTAATAAACTCCACAAAAACACGAACAGGCGAGCAGGAGCACAAATGGAGACAGCTTTATGGTTTAAAATGATTTTAATTAATCCAGATAAAATGTTAGCGCTTTCGGCCAAACCAATGTTCAGCCTTCATCAGACAAACAGCGGAATGTTCAGTATCCAAACCTTATATATTGTTGACATATAGTAATACCAATCAAAGACAAATGCATTCATTAAATAAGTGTTACCATAGTAACCTTAAAGCAGTATGTCTCATGCCTAATGTAGAACGTTAAATAATGTTACTTAAATCAAGTGTTAGATACAATAGTGATACTTGAAGCTTACTTAGTCCCACATGTTAAAAATTAATAATAAATAAAAAATACTTAAAATACTCATCAATTATTGTTTGTTGGTGGGCAAATTGTATGTAAAACGTTTGGAATATGGACTTGTTTTGGACATTGCGTTACCCTTCATGTTCTTCTAACCAAAATAGGACCCTTGTGATGTTAGTTTCCCATTATGCCAGATGCTATTGGCATTACTAGAAAGACAGTGAACCAAAGTGTACATGTGTACTCACTTGGTTATAAGTTGTTTAAATAGCTTATCTATTATAAGATAACCACTTAAGCACACATTTTATGGAGAGATTGTCGTTGATTCCTGGTGTGAGATGTGCCCTAGTTCGAATCTGCCACATAAGTTCATCAATCTCTAGTCTTATTTGCCACGGGCCCCCTCTTATATCTGGGGTTCTTTGTTGCACTATGACAAAACTAAAGGTGTGCCCTGTGTGCTCCAAAATGTGTTTAGCTAAGGCATTATTTTCATCATGCCTGCTAACAGCATACATGTGTTCATAAATTCTGGTTTTAATTCTACGCTCCGTCTTACCAATGTAAAAAGCTTTACATTGGTTACACAGAGCGGCATACACCACCGATTTGGACTCACAGTTGAAGTGACTATTCACCTTATATACCTTGTCATTAATGATAAATTGTGTTCCAACTTTAACGAACTTACATTGTGCACAAGCACCACACTTGTACATGCCATGTGGTTGATTGGAAATAGATTTTTTCGGTTGTCTCTCCAAAATAGATTTTAAATTTTGTCCCCTCCTATATGTTAGTTTTGGTTTTTCACCCAATATACTGGAAAGGGTACTATCATGATTAATCACGTCCCAATTCTTGTTGACAATTTCCCTAATTTTATGGAAATCTAATGAAAAAGTGTGTAAAAAAGACACACAATAGTTGGTATTTTCCGGTCCGTTGTTCCTAGAGGGGCCTATAGGAATTAATGGGTTTTCTGTGTTAGTATTCCCCTCGTTGGTAATGTTGGTAAAAAGTAGGGGAATAAAATGACCTTCTTTACGTTTATTAGACACTTCCAAAATGATGTTGTTAATTAAATTAAGTGGATAGCCCCTTGATGAAAACATATTTTTTAGTTTGTTACATTCAGTTTGAAAATCATGGTCGTCAGTTACCATACGAGCTGCCCTTACAAGCTGACCTTTTATGACAGATCTTTTTTGGTAGTAAGGATGGCTACTAGAAAAATGTAACAAACAGTTAGAATATGTGGGTTTTCTATAAATAGTACTTTTAAATCTTTGATTGTTAGTATCTTTTATAAGAAGTATGTCAAGATAATTTATCTCTGTATCTGCTACATTGAAAGTGAACTGTAAAAAATCTGTCATGTTAGTCATTCTTTCAATAAATGAGGGTATAAGTTCTTTCCCACCATTCCAAATACAAAAAATGTCATCCTGGTACCTGGTGTACCAGGAAACATGTTGCTGGAATAGGTCATCCTTAAATAGAAATTCAGCTTCCCAGTGTGCTAGTACAGCATTTGCAAATGAACCACCACAGGGGGAACCCATGGCAACACCTGATGTTTGGAGGTAGAAACTATTCTCAAAACTGAAAAAGTTGTTTGATAAAACTAGCTCCAAAAGTGTTTCACTTAAGTGGATGATGTTTTCTTCCACTTTTTTAGCAATCATGAATTCTCTCACCCAGCTAAGTCCTATCCCTTGTGGTATAACAGTATAAAGGTCTTTGATATCTATTGTAAGGAACACCATATCAACAGTGTATTCTACTCTACTAATATCTCTCAAGAAGGACCAGGAGTCCTTACAAATGTGCGCCTCTTGTTCTAAGAGAGGTTTTATAATGCTGTCTACAAATCTGGCACATGCATAGGTAACCGAGCCTCTCCCGTCCACAATTGGCCTAAATGGCGGTGCGTGTAATCGTTTGTGCAATTTGGGTGTACCGAAAAAGGCCGAGATTCTTGGAGCTGCCATCTGTAAGTATTTGTATGTGCCAAGGTCGATAAAACCTTCTAAGAAAAGGTCATACAAAGTATTGTTGATCCTTCTATAGGCGCCATGTATTTCATTAAGAGATACTTTTTTATATACAGGTGTATTCAAATGTTCCATCATGTATTCTACATATTTGTAGTGATCCATCAATACTACGCCCCCACCCTTATCCGCTTTCATGACCCGAATGTTACAGTCCTTTAACAACCGGAGAAAGTCCCATTCTAACATAGTGATGTTATTAGAATACCTTTGGTTACTATACATGACTTGGTTCTTTATTGCCCAAAGGTCTATCTCACACATTTTCTCAAAGACCGCTAGAATGGGGTGAAGAGGTGGATTATATGTGCTAGAAACCCTTAAGGTATTAAGTATTGGGGTGTTATTACCAAGTAGGGAATTCAAGTTGAGTTTCCTAACAAATACCTTAAGGTCAACAAGCGTTCTCCCTATATCCATGTGCTGCCCTGGAACAAAGGACAAGTCCTTAGCAAAAAAATCAACAATATCTTGGTGAATGTCAATAAGTGTGTAGTTGTAAACAGTGAAATCACTGTAAGAGCCGACTAAAATGGTTGGTTCAGTGCCAAAACTAGGGGTTTGGATCATCTCTTCCTTCCCCGTCTCTTGTTCCTCGTGTTGTTCACTGTCTGGGCCCTGATGCGGTTGGTAGCCCGGGAATTGTTGGCCTGGTGAAAATCCTGGCCTTCCTGTTGGTTCATATTCCCCATAGAGTGATTTTGCATTTGAATATTGTCCATGGGAATATGCCCTGGTGCATTACCCTGGTCAAAATTACTGGTACCAACGTTGTTATTGTTGAACCTTGGGCTCCTTCTGGTGCCCTGTCTTTGTCCAGAAACATTATTTTGATTGTTACAATTACTGTTATTGTCTGTAGAATTGGTTACATTGTTTAATTCCACATGACTGTTGTCCTCACTGTGGGGTATGTGTACTTTACGGGAGGGCCTAGGATAAGCACATTTGTTAGCATAATCTGTCAGATCCCTGTTTAGTTTCTTCTTCTTAGTGAGTAACAGTTTTTCCATGCTCGCCTCTATGCTGGAAAAAATACGACAGTAGTCGTATTTGTAACGATAAAACTCGTTATCAGATGTTATGGACTTTTCCAAAACCTCTAGGTCAAGCGACAGGGTTCCAATATCTTTAGAATAGAAAGTGATAAGAGCCTGCAAAAACTCGATACCCTGTCGGTCGAACAAGTCGAGCAGTTCTTGGTGAAAAGGGGAGTTGTCCACCAAACCAGATGGAAAACACCATTGGCGTAGTCCCTTTGGGACAATTTTGTTTTTTACACATTCATTTAAATATGCAACTTCTAGTTGCAATTTCTTACATCTGTATAGTTTCCAGTATATTGGGTGAAAAACCAAAACTAACATATAGGAGGGGACAAAATTTAAAATCTATTTTGGAGAGACCACCGAAAAAATCTATTTCCAATCGGCCACATGGCATGTACAAGTGTGGTGCTTGTGCACAATGTAAGTTCGTTAAAGTTGGAACACAATTTATCATTAACGACAAGGTATATAAGGTGAATAGTCACTTCAACTGTGAGTCCAAATCGGTGGTGTATGCCACTCTGTGTAACCAATGTAAAGCTTTTTACATTGGTAAGACGGAGCGTAGAATTAAAACCAGAATTTATGAACACATGTATGCTGTTAGCAGGCATGATGAAAATAATGCCTTAGCTAAGCACATTTTGGAGCACACAGGGCACACCTTTAGTTTTGTCATAGTGCAACAAAGAACTCCAGATATAAGAGGGGGCCCGTGGCAAATAAGACTAGAGATTGACGAACTTATGTGGCAGATTCGAACTAGGGCACATCTCACACCAGGAATCAATGACAATCTCTTCATAAAATGTGTGCTTAAGTGGTTATCTTATAATAGATAAGCTATTTAAACAACTTATAACCAAGTGAGTACACATGTACACTTTGGTTCACTGTCTTTCTAGTAATGCCAATAGCATCTGGCATAATGGGAAACTAACATCACAAGGGTCCTATTTTGGTTAGAAGAACATGAAGGGTAACGCAATGTCCAAAACAAGTCCATATTCCAAACGTTTTACATACAATTTGCCCACCAACAAACAATAATTGATGAGTATTTTAAGTATTTTTTATTTATTATTAATTTTAACATGTGGGACTAAGTAAGCTTCAAGTATCACTATTGTATCTAACACTTGATTTAAGTAACATTATTTAACGTTCTACATTAGGCATGAGACATACTGCTTTAAGGTTACTATGGTAACACTTATTTAATGAATGCATTTGTCTTTGATTGGTATTACTATATGTCAACAATATATAAGGTTTGGATACTGAACATTCCGCTGTTTGTCTGATGAAGGCTGAACATTGGTTTGGCCGAAAGCGCTAACATTTTATCTGGATTAATTAAAATCATTTTAAACCATAAAGCTGTCTCCATTTGTGCTCCTGCTCCTCAGCCCTAATCCCCAAAGGCAGCCACCTGTATACGTGCCTGATGTGTGATCATGGGGAAAGTGAAAAAAATTATTGCAGTAATGTATTCTGCTTTGTTGCTGCTAGACAGCACACTGCCCCTATAGAAGCTAAAGTAACTTTCTTTGTACACCTCTGAGGCTTGTGAGAAAAGTAAAGGAAACAATGACCACATGATCCCCAACCCTCCACATAACATACACCAACTTTCTTTGCACACACACAGGTGAGTAGAGCTGGTTTTAGAATGGGTGTAGTTGAGAGCAGAGGCCATTATCAGTTTTATCCTAACAGGGTCATATCGTAGCCCTGTTCAAGATAAAGAGCAAAATCAGAAAATGAAAGCATTTTTTCCTCCTCATTTTTCCCCAACCAGAAACAGCTTTTGTGGAGCTTCCACACTGTTACAGATGATTAAGGAAAACCCCGTATCCATTTATACAATCTGAGGAGTGGGGGCCCCAGACCCCTAGAAGGTACAAGTGTCTGAATGTTTTGTGATATATTTTATGCCTTACTTTTGAAATATAATTACTTGTTAGCTGCATGTTTTACTGATACCCAGAAAAATAATGTGTGTCCCATTATTATTGGATGTATGGACTGATAAAAATCAGTGATATTTTTTACACACACACACACACACACACACACACACACACACACACACACACACACACACACACACACACACACATGCACGCACGCACGCATGCATGCACAAACACGCATGCACACAAGCCACAGCAATACTAGTTTTGTTATTTCGGGAAGCAGCAATATATTTGTGCAACACTGGTACTGTTACACCAGATCAGTGACTGCTATTTAGTGGTCATCAAACAGCAGCAGGGTAAGTCACTTTTATTTACCTCAGTGAGGAGTAAATGAATACCTGTCACTGTCTCTGATTTTAAAGATATTCCTTGATTTTGCCTCATATTTTGATCTGTTCTTTGTAAAAAAAAAAAAAAAAGTTTTATTTGCTAGTAAGTCATTCAGAATTACAGATAGATAATACATTTAGATATCAAGCTTTTATACTTCTTATTGTCTAAAAAAATGCATGTTGGTGCAAAATGTTTTATTCTAGTAACTTTGTAACTGAATTAAGAGTAATATTTAAAATGAGTATGTGCCTTTATTCTGCTATTATTTTTGACTTTGAGCAGAATTCTTCAGCAAAGACATTGAGAGTTATAGTATCTGGTATTCTGTTAATATTTATAACCCCCCCCCCTTGAAAGAGAAGCCACCCCTGAAGATCAGTAGTATTAGCTCTTAAAATCCATGGTGTGTACTGAGATGAGTCACTCTGGGCTGCTGATCTGCCTAGCACTTACCTAGCTCATGTTCATTATCAACTTTATCCTAATAAGGTCATATCACAGTCATGTTCAGGTTAAATAAAGCACGTAATCAAAAAATAATACATTTTTTCTCCTCATTTTTCCTCCATCCAACAGCAGCTTTTGTGGGGCCCCCACATAGTCAATGATGATTAAGGACCGTCCTGAAGCCATGGGTATTGCAGGTACCCAAAGCAGGCTATGTTGTTAGTTTTAGTGGATAGGAGGTCCACCAGCAGGGTTTAACTAAGCTAGGGGCACTATGTCAGTGGTAAAATATTTAATGAAATCATGAAGCCAGTTACTTAACAAAACACTGTTACTATAACTAAAGATATTTGAATTTTGAAGGAGATATAAATAAAAGTTATTATTACACATCTGGATTTATTAAGTATCCAAGATTGCTGTATTAGCTTTTATTGGTTTGACAGACATGTTACAAAATACCGAGATAAGATAACAATCTGTGGTTGGGGGGCTCCAGCGACTGCAGGGTTCACTGGTGTCTAAAACCAGCTATGACTACGTTCATGTCTGTGGTGTGCATTGGAAATTCTATTTGTAGCAGATGTGTAGTAATGTGTTGTATTTATTCTCTTTTTGTTTATGTCCCCTGTTTCTACATGCCATGCTGTGGTGCAGAACATGAAGAGAAGTCAACAACCTGGGTCTTCTGCTAACACAACTAGTGCTAGGTCACCAGCAGTTGTCAAACCTGCCTCTCAGCTGCATGATCAAGATCACCCTGCTGAAGGTGACCTGGAGGTTTCATTAGTGGCCTTTGTGATCTCCTCTCAAGAGGGGAGGAGAGACTCCTCTTCTGAGAGTGGTACAAAGGGATCCTTCTTGGTCATCTGACATTAGATAAAGTGGCTGGTCATGACTGAAGTGTACAGGCAGCAAGAGTTCTGCACTGGGGCTATGGAGTTCCTCCTGCTTTGGCTGATAGAATTGTGCAACCAGCAGGCCCCACCCATTGGGCTGCCAGAGGCAGAATCTACCCATGAAATTAGCCACTGGGATGAATGACATGTAGGTGAGGTTTCCCTGGGACAGTCAGACTGGCTTCATGCATCCTGCCATATCCTCCCATCATGGTGCATCCATTTATTGTGTGCCATTCCCCATCACCAGTTGTCCTTCTATGTATGCCTGTATCCCTCCACCATTGTTCACACCGTTTGTGTTCATACCACCCCTTCTCTATCTACTCCTGCTATTTTCTTTATCTTCTCTTTTCTTCCCACTGAAGCTCCTTGTTCCTTTTTCATCTACCCTTCTTGTTAAAAACAATTAAAATGGGCAATTGTACCAAATAATAAAATTGCTTCCTTCCCCCACATATCTTTCCTTAAGGTTACCCTTATGTGTGTTCCACTGCTTGCTCATTCCCCATTTTCTGTTTTTCTTATCTCCTGCTTTCCCAGTTTATATGATGAACTGAGTTGGCACTCTGCTGGGCTGGCAGTCTGTGATATGCTTGCAGTGCCCATGTTGCAGGTGTTAGGCATGTCACTGATCAAGTGAATGTGCATAGCCTCAGTTATGGCATCTTACAGTTCTTGTCATGTTGGTCATATAACTGCTTGTAGCACTTCAGTGTCATTATTGTGACTGCTGCCAGTAATGCAGCTGCTCTAATTTACTGTGCAGCCAAACTTTACCAAAATACAAGCTCTATGCTAGTCCCACTATATACCTAATCAATATCAGACCACATCACACTATGACATCTGTGATATTTAGCTCTGCACCATGTCATTGCTCCTAAATGTTCCCTATCCCCCAGATTCAGTAAACTTCCCTGCAGGAATAGCTTATTCCTGCATGGAAGGGACCGTTCCAGTGCAGCACGGCAGCGAGCCATGCATATTCATGAAGGCGTGCTGCCGTGCTGTAAAATGGACATGGTTCTGTGTATGAGTGCAGAGGTTGTGCCTGAGAGCAGTGCTCTCACAATACACATGCCCCCTGCACACCAAAATTGCCGTACGGCAATTTAAATAGAGTGAGAATGCTCATAACACCCCCAAACCATCAGGGAAAGAAATCTGTACAAATCCATAAGGGACAATCGTCTCTAAAAAGTCAGAAAGTTGACAGAATAACAGGTTTAGCATTAGCATGCATTTTTGGCAGGGTATGAAGTACATAATGCACACCTCCTAACCAGTCTGAGTAAGAAATCTGGACAAAGCCATAAGGGTCAATTGTCCCTACAAACCAGAAAGTTGATAGAACAGGTTTAGCATTAGCATGGATATTCTGAAGGGTACAAAGTAAAAAACACAACAAATAATATTTTTTTCACATATGCAGTAAAGTTTAAGCATAGCTGCATGGGTGTGCCCGTTGCTTAGCTATGCTTAGACCAGCTGAAACGGCATGATAAGTTAAATAGCAACATACATCCACCATATGCTTAAGTGTGATAGTGTAGTGGTTAGAGTGTATGTTTTTCATGTAGACATTCAAGGTTCAAGTCCTACCAAAGATATTTGTATGTGTAAACATTACAATTTTAATTTATTTGTATATTTATGTAGGAAGTAACATATTTCTCAACCAGAGTAGTGTATTAGGCCCAGATGTGAGGTGTCAGTGTAATAAAGTAGTGAAACCCGCATATAAACACAAGTGCCCCATACAGTGTAGTCACACAAGAATAAATGTAATTACAGCACATTGGGGGATGTCAGGGAAGGTAAACAAATTTATAATATGTAATGCATGACAAATCAATCCATGATGTACAGGTGGTGGTTCAATAAAATAAAACATAAGCAATGCTAAGCATTGCACAGCTATGCTAACCGGGTGTAAGCATTGTGTACATATGAACGCTAAGCAATGAGTAGCCCAGCTAAGTAGAATTGCCCATTGGTAAGCAGTGCTGAACCTGTACCTTTAAGGACTGCCAACCATAGCTAAACAGGTTTGCCCATAGCTTAGCTCTGCCCAGCATATTCAAAACTGTCCAATCACAGCAAAGGGCAGAAAATTGGCCATATTTAAAGCCCACAGGTGGGAATACAGCTCATAACTGGTTGCAGCTCCCCATTGTAGACAGTATGGTAGGTGTCAGAGAGGGCATGCACTTTCAGGTGCAGCGCTGGGGCATACAGGAGTCCAAGGTCATGATAGGATTCCTGGTAAAAAAACATGATGTGAGACTGCTGCAGGACCAGTACCAGGGTTCCCAATACAAAGCAGAAGCCTGGAAAAGTCTCGCCTATGATCTCCCCAGTGCCACTGGCATCCCTCAGACTATTGAGCAGGTCTGGCACTACTATGCTGACTTGAAACGGAGGAAGAGGGAGCTCTTGGAACAGTGGGCCCAAGAAGCAAGAGAGAGGGGAGATGTCCCAGCAGTGTGTAAGTATTCATAGCAATAACTGTTTACCAAAGTCCAGCCTGTGTATGTGATGGATAGGTATGCCTAAATGTTTCTTTATTTTCATTACAGCTCCAGCTGAGCAGGCTGTGAACCAGGAAGCCCATGCCAATAGGCTGCAAAGGCTGTGTCGCGAGGCTGGTGAGTAACAATCCTGCTTGTAGTAGTCATACCAAATAAATATAAAGGAGTAAAATGTCACCTAGCAGTATAAAAAATCTGTATGGTTTCTACTGAATAAGCCAGAGAATATGACAGTAATAGTCCCATATAGGTCATATATAAATAAAAGTGTAACTGCCTGGCAATAAAGTTCTAAATCCTGGACTGGTTGTGTTCACTCTGGTACTATATGGCATGAAATGTTGCATTCACCAAGATCTGATATCTTAATAGCAATGTTGTGTTAACCACTGTTTCCCACACTGTGCTACATATAAATATGTCTAGAATGTCTGTATAAGAATGTTGTAATTACAAGATCAAATTGTACAACCCAGAGAGACATAGACAAAAACATTGAAGAAAAAGACAGCAGTTTCTCAATAGCTCACTCCGATGATATACAAATTGTTGTATTTTTAGCAAATACAGCCATGGTTGGAATCCCGGGAGTGGTAGTAAGCTGTATGCATAGTTTCAAGTAGGATTTTGTGAATATATGTAGAAACAGGTAGTGTTAACAAACATCCCCCCCCCCCCACAGGTCTTCAAGACAAGAGAACTGTAACTGCCTGGCAATAAAGGTCTAAATCCTGGACTGGTTGTGTTTACTCTGGTATTGTGTGGCTTGATATGTTGCCTTCACCAAGATCTGATATCTGAATAGTAATGTTGTGTTAACCACTGTTTTCACACTCTGCTACATACAAAATATGCCTAGTAATGTCTATATAAGAATGTTGTAATTACAAGGTCAGATTGTACAACCAAGAGAGACTTAGACAGAAAACTCTGAAAGAAGACAGCAGTTTCTTAATAGCTCACTCTGATGAAACACAAATTATATTTTTAGCAGACACAGCCATGGTTCGACTCCAGGGAGTGGTAGTTAAGTTGTATGCATAATTTTAACTAGGATTATGGGACTATGTGTAGAAACAGTCAAATAGTATTAACAAACATTCTCCTCACAGGTCTTCCAGGTAAGAGAAGTAGAAATTAGCTATAAGATCGTCAAATTATACACTGTGTACAAACATACTACTGGCCAAACCAAGGCCATAGGGTATTGTAATAATACATGTAGAGTAGTGATTAGAGCAATGATCATTAAAGTTGTGAGTACTGCAAGGATATACAAGTTAATTGACATCTCTCTCTCCCCCACCATATCTGCAACAATAATCTAAACACATAAATCAATTGGTATGTTTTACACCAAACCTACTGTTGGGACATATGTCCTATTGTTCAACAAATATTGTAATGTGTTTCTGTTAATGTTCTATGTTGAAATACTATCATTGGTGGCCTGTTGCTATCAATATAACCTGGATGTCGTTATAATGGCCACTGTGGTTCCATATATGCATGTGTTCTGTTTGCTATGCAACTGTTCCAAATCTGTTGTTTTGGGTTAATGGGAATATCTATGCATGTTGTTATAACTAATCCTAGATTGTGTTGACTATTACTAACCCACATATGGTCTACAACTGCAACACCATAGCACATTTGGGAAGGCCGGTCCCAGAGGACCCATCTCTCCCACCTCATCTGGCCATGGCACTGGGCTCCAGCACATCTGGGACCCACCCTGGGACCTCCTAGTCCACTGGTCCTGCACCACTTCGGGTGGAGCCACCTCAAGGGATGGGGCTCATCCCCCCTGGGAGCAGGTGCAGACAGGATACCATAACCCAAAGCCAGGTCCGGGGATTGGTGCATAGCGAGCTCCAAAAGGTGTTTGGAGATCTGCTATGCCAGCTTGAGGGCCGCGTGGTGCAATTAGAGGCTCAGCCTACCCCTCCTGCTTAACCCCCAGCACAGCCATCTTTGGGGCCGTGAAGCTGCAGTGGTGACTGCCCATGGGTGGGGACCTCAGTCCCATTGTTTCCATTTGGGGGCTCATGGACTTCTGATTTCCAAACACCCCTCCCCGTCCAAGGTGTTTACCCCCCACATGTGTCATACTGCCCCTGTATGCTGTCTTGTCTGTCTTGTCTGTCTTCCTACCAAACCTACCTCCCCAAATATGCCTACTATCATTCCCCAACATCCCACTCTCACCTTAAAAAAAAAAAAAGGCAATCTGTCCCCCAATAAAATTTTGCCCCATACATAGCTGTCCATTTCGCACACGTGTCCACTGGACACATGTAACCTGGTCTAATTGGCTTCACAACACATTATTGTTGTCCTCACCCCTCTCTCAGGGGTTTGAGTATCCAAATATACCTCCAAATTCAGTATATATGCACAGCTGTTGCTGTAGAAGAAATGGACAGCTATGGACCTTCCCTACACCCGTCCTGCACATCCCTAGCTACTTTCCCTATTGTCTTTCCCTCTGCATGCTCCCTTTTTCACCACTTTTCTATAATTCCTTTTTTCTTTTTTTTTTTAACTAAATTAGCGTAGGGTAAGTGGGAGTAAGCTCTTTTAGGCAGTAGTAAGTGGGATTAAGCCTGTTTGTGTGGCGCTAAGCAATACCTACACAGATTAAGAACTTATAAGCCTAACTGTCTGTAAGCATATTTAACCGGAAGTTAGCATTGCTTACCGCCATGCAAACCTGCTTACAAATGCTTAAAAGTGCCTTAATTACTCTGTATCCAACAGCCCTTGATCTGCCCAGCAACAAAATAATCAGCCCTTGCAAGTCTTGAACCAGGACTCTGCAAACCATAGTCTTAGCAGTTTACCACTAAGCCATCTGAGCTGTAGATATACCTGATCTTTTTTCAACTATATCATGCAGCACAGTCATTCAACAGTATGGAAAATATATTTATATATGTATATGTATATATATATATATATATATATATATATATATATATATATATATATATACACACACACACACACACATATATATAGATATATATATGTATGTATATGTATATATATATATATATATATATATATATATATATATATATATAAAATATAATATACATTTTATATATATATATGTGTGTGTGTGTGTGTGTGTGTGTGTGTGTGTATATGTAGTGCATTCGGACATCAGATCCACACTCTGAACCTCTTACTGCAACAAATCTGACCAAAGGCTGTGTAAATGGGGGTGAAGGGGCCCAAACAAGGGACCTCTTGTAATTACTGCCCTTATCCCTTCATCCACAGCAGAACTGTTCTGCCTTGCAACAAAATAATAAGACCTGCCAAGTCCTGGACCCAGGGCCTTGTAAACTATGATCAAAGCAGTGTACTATTACACCATCTGAGCCATACAAAATAGTGATGACATCCCAAAAATATCAGTTAGTACAGTCATCCAACAGCAGGGAAAGTAGTCTGTAGAATCAGTCAGGTAGTCTATATATACATGTATATATGTCTGGAGATGCATATATGTGGACAAATATATACATAATACATATATACATATATATATATATATATATATATATATATATATATATATATATATATATATATATGTGGAGAGAGAGAGAGAGAGATACATCCACATTCATATCCACATATATGCATACATACAGATATATAGAAAGGTAAATAAATACACACACACACACACATATATATATATATATATATATATATGTATACAGAAATATATGACAGCTACAAAGACATGCAATCAGAAGGTCATGCTGCTGCACACTGGAATTCTAAATCTGGAAACTCACACACTAGAATTATTCCTTAAAATGGGGAACAATGACATCTGTGCTGTAACAGAAACCTGGATAAAGGCAGCAGGAAGCACCCCTGCAATACCAGCCTATAATTAATTCCACAACTCTTGGCTGCAGAACATGGACTCAAGCTTCAAAGGTGGTGGTATTTTCATATTCATAAAGGATGCACACACCTCCAGAGTGGTAGACCAACATTATGCATTACAGATCCTGCAGGCGTAGCTGACACTGGGTGAGACTGTGGTTCAGGTAGTAGCCTGGTACAGGTCCCCATACATGTCTCAAGACTCACACTCCATGTCCATAAACACCCTGGAGAATATCAGTGTTCTACCTAACGCTATCATACTAGTTGACTTCAAAGTGGGAAAGCTGCTCACGTACCGATGCACATGCCCATCACCTCGATGTGGTTCTTCCTAACATGGGGACTGTTGCTCTACAGCAATAGTCAACACCTCATTTGTTATAGCTGAACACAAAGTAATCACCTTTGGAAAACCACAGCCATCCTTCCCCCACTGCACAGGTAACCACCATGAAAAGCCTTTCCAAAGCTAACTATGGCCTCATAAAAATCAGAGGTGTCTAACCTCACAGCAGCCATGCAAATGGAGACTAGTTACATGACAGCTCAATCAAACAACAATGCACTATGAAGACGCACACAAATGTATGGATACCGCCTTTCCCAATACAACCAGGACCCTCACCTCCAAAAAAGGAAGCTGATCTGGTGGTCCCCTGTCATAAAGAAACTGTACAACAGAATGAGGGAACCAATATGGAATAAGGTGAAGTCCCAAGACAGGAAATAAACCCTTATCAGCCTCAATGAATAGTTGAGATCCCTCATCAAATACTCCAAAGTTAGCTGTGAGAACAGACTTGGAGCACATAGTAACGATAACCACAAGGCCTCATACAGTTATGTAAAGAATCTCCATGGCAATACCAAGAACTGTTCTAAGCTACTAGACAATGGTACCTCCCAGACTGAGCCAACAAATAATGCCAATATACTGGATAGCATCTTAAGTGCAAACATTACCCCTCACTCGCCCTCCAAAGGGCCAATCACAACACCAGTACACTGCCAGGCACCCAGTATTACTGCAGCACAGGTTAAAACACCACTGTCCAAGGCCAAGAATACAGCTTCTATGGGACCTGAAAATATCCCAGGCTGTGTTCTACATGAACTACAGAGTGACCTGGCACCTTATCGGTATGCCCTGTTCAAGCACAGCCTCACCTCAGGCTTTGTCCCTACTGAATTGTGCACTACTGCAGTCACCCCTCTCCACAAACGATGTGTAACTACAGACCCTGGGAAATACCACTCCAACTGCCTGACAAGTCTGTTATGTGAAGCTATGGAATGCGTCATGATGCACCTAATAAACAGGGATATGGGAATCTGCAGAGTCAGGATCCCACACAGTTTACCTTTGTGAAGGGTAGGTCATACCTGCTCATTCAACCTGGTCAACCTCTTGCCATCAGTCACCTGAGCTGTGGATGAAGACAAGGTGACACATGCAGCCCACATTGATCTGGCCAAAGCCTTTGATAACATTCCCCACTCACTAAGCTCGGCATCAACCCCTATAACCTAGGTGGGAACAGAGGCACAAACACAAGGGTAGATTGGACATATTGCTGTCATACATTGAGACAGTTGCAGATGTCACTGGGTTTGTTGTAACATCCTTTATGAGGAATATGACATTGGTATTTACTGACTGCATTCCTCAGAGTCCACAACTCATTTACCAAGGACAGCAACTGTCTGGTGAATACACAAAACATGACAGGCAGACATGTGGTCAATCTGTGGACAGCATGCCAGTGGAGAGGTATGTCAAAGACATATCACTGTGAGTCGTGACGTCACACACTAAATGCATGTCCACAGAAACCCTGTCAATCTATCAATCCACCATGTGTATAACAGCACTGATGACAGAGAATCTGTTCACAACTCTGGGGGATATGTCCCTCATGTTGGTTGGCTGTCTCCACATGTCCTGTCCTCTGATGTATTGCCACCCACTGTATGTGAATCTCTAGGCCACCACCTCTGTAATGTCCCTCACACAGGCAAGGAAATGGGGCAAGGCCCACATTAAGGAATGTCCCATATGTTGGAACTAGCAGCAGTGTCCAGGCCCACAGCACAATACAATGTGTGCACCTACATAGTGGTATGGCCGTAGGGATACCTGACATCTGCACATCTGTACAAAGGACAAACAGAAAGTAGATAGCCAACAGGTTATGCATTAGGACGAATGTTTTGAAAGATACACGTCTGAAACTGAAAGGTATGCAATTACTACATGACAGCAGTCCTCAATGACATGTCCAAAGAACATAGTAGTCTACAGTTAATATCAACATATCAGATCAATATACAATAGGCGATACATATAAACATACAGCTCAAACACCTATAACAAGATACTCAGTACTCAAAGTCCAGCTTTGCATGCAGGGGTGTATGGTTCCAGTACTACAATCTGCAATCTACTCTTACTTGAATAAGCACTGTTAAAAGTACTAACGTAATGATACCATATGTGTTAAACTATTTCTGTCAATCAGTGCACTGTAGCTGGTGTAACATGCAAGTGTGACTGCATATAACCTGGGATGCTACCCATGTATGAAACAAATCCAAACAGAAAAGACTGTGGCACTACCCATGTATACCCAGGTGTCCCATACAGTATACTCACACCCCTTGCTACTGTAACGAGAGCACATAGAAGCATGTTATGTACAGGAAATTAAATACACTTATTAAAGATTTCATTACCCTGCTATTTTATCAGACACACACACACATACACACACACACACACACACACACACACACACACACACACACACATATATATATATATATATATATATATATATATATATATATATAAAATCTGAGTATGTAATATATTTATATTATATACTCAGATATATATATATATATATATATATATATATATATATAAATATATATATCTTACATACTCAGATATATATATATATATATATATATATATATATATATATATATATGTATGTATTGGGTCCCTATTAAGTCAGCAAATGCTGCTTAATCGAACCGACTTACCCAAAATTACAAAATCTCGAAAGCACGGAACAGAGATTTTTTCCTATAGAAAAAAAATCACTGGGCCATTTTTGGGACTTTGCCATTTCCTCCAGTGTGCTGCGATCTCAGAGTTGGTATATTTAAGTAAGGGGGTGTGGGGGGCACAGCCCCCACTTTATTTTGTGGGAGGGGTTATTTTTTTTAATGGATCAGCGATTTTTTCCCTGGGAAAAGAAATATCTGATCTGTTTGTTCGACATTTTGTTTTTTCGGTGTTAGTGGGTTGATAATATAGTGTTTGCAATTCAGTGCGTTTGCTTATATAGTATAGACCCTAGATATATATATATATATATATATATATATATATATATATATATATATGTATACACACACACACACACACACACATATATATATATATATATATATATATATATATATATATATATATATATATATATATATATATATATATATATATGTATGTATATATATATATATATATATATATATATATATATGGATTCACTTCATAACCTCGAAGTACTGAAATCTCGAATTTCAGTACCTCGAGGCTATAAAGACAAAATAGCAAAATATCAAATAAAAGAAACCGCGAAATTTGAAATGTCGAGCGTTATAAAATGCATGTAAATGTCGAACGGTAGTTGTATTCAATACATACCATGACTAACAATGGCTTCTGCTGTTAATATGACTGAAAATGCCCCAGGTACATTAGGAGCGGTGTATCGCCCTATAAGTTCGCAAAAGGGAAGAGTTGTGCTACTGTTGGATGGATTTGTAATGCATCGTGAAAAAGTAGCTGAGGAAAAGACCTATTGGTGTTGTAAATGGAAACAAACCATGAAGTGTAAGGGTAGAGCGATTACCATCAGTGTTCCAGATGGTGAAAGGTTACAGAAATCGGTACAACATTCCCATGGTGGTGATCCAATGGAGGTAGAGAAATACAGGGTTTGTGATGACATACGGATACGATCCAGAGTATCCCGCGATAACCCATGTCTTGTGGTTGATGATGTGTTGGCGTCGACGTCTGCTGATGTAACACCAAGCCTTCCTACCCAGAAAGCCCTCATCCAGCATGTAGGTAGAATACACAGAAAACATGTAGGAAAAGATAAACTGTTCTCCATAAATGATATAAACGTCTCTGATTATCCAACGAAGAGTGGCCCCTTTATCACTTCAAGAATGTGTGATTCTGCTACTGAAACAAGCGTAATTGTATTTACTACACAGCAGAATCTAGTTGATCTGAGCACTGTGACAATATGGCTAGTAGACGGTACATACTTCTATAAGGGGGTTATTTGCAGACAATTATACAGTATTCACTGCCTAGTGCAATATGGTAGTTTCCACAAGAGTGTGCCCTTGTTATTCTGTCTAATGACGAAGAAGACATTAAAAGCGTACAACTTCATGTGGAGTTGTGTGTTGAATCTGTTGAATAAGGAAGGATTAGACTTGCAATTGAAATACATATTAAGTGACTTTGAGATAGCTGCTAAGAGAAGTGTACATCTGAATATGCAGGGTGTGTTGTCCAAGGGATGCCTATTCCACTTCGGTCAGAACATTTGGAGGAAGGTACAACAGTTAGGCTTAGCACACCTATACAACACTAACATGGCTTTTCAACTGCATGTGAAGTGTTTAGTCACATTGGCGTTTGTACCCGAAAGTGATGTGTTATCAGGGTACATGGCTATTAAAGATCTGTTTCCTGCAGAGGGGAAGCCCTTAATACAATACTTTGCAGACTGGTATGTGCTAGGGAAGCTGCGTAAGTTCTGTACTAGAACCACAGCATGTACACGCTTTCCCCCATTGTTTCCACCATCGTTTTGGAATGTGCATGAGCTGAACACGCTATTTCTACCATGAACACAGAATAGCGTGGAAGCATGGCATCGTAGATTAAAGTCTCTACTAGGGCATAAAGCATGTGACCTGTCCATATTGATGACTGTGTTGGCTAGAGAACAGGACCGAGTTGAGGAACTGCGTGTAAGAATGACTTGTGGAGCTGCCCCATCTCCTAAGCGGCGTAACGTTGTTAAAAGACATGCCCAGTTTGAGAACATACTGTGGAACAGGCACACATATTCTGAGATAGACTTCCTCATGTCTATTGCTAGGCTACTGAAAATGTAACTGGTACACTATATAGTGTTAGTATTTGTAAATAATCTATACTCGCCAGCGTGTAAAACACTATCTTGATGCTGTCTTTAGGGATTTCTGACGTGGGATTCCGGTGCTTGCACAGTAAGTTACGGTAACATCTATTTGTACAGTATCATGGTATTATGTATTTATAACGTGTGAGCACTGTAACCTCTTCTGTTCATATAATATTGGATCGTATACTACTGTATCTATACTACGCTTTCTTTGCGTTTGTCATGTTTCCTTATATATATGTGTATATTTATCCACTATAATGTGAAGCCGGATAGCCTGCTTAAATAGTGCAGATATGCACATAGTAGTTGTGGCGGATTGCGTTTTGCTGATTAAAGGTGTTCTTCGCGGTTTCGATATTATGATATGGTAGGTAACCTAATCTTTTCGTTTATATGGGCGTCGGTATTGTCTATTTCGGTGTTTTGCTGACACGATATTCTTGCTTTTCGTCTTTATAGCGTCGAGGTACTGAATTTCGAGATTTCAGTACTTCGAGGTTATGAAGTGAATCCATATATAAATATATATATATATATATATATATATATATATATATATATATATAAATATATATGTATATGTGTATGTATATATATATATATATATATATATATATATATATATATATGTGTAAATATATATATATATATATATATATATATACATATATAGATATACATCCAAACATATATAAATATATATATATATATATATATATATATATATATATATATATACACACACACACACATGCATGTCCCAAACTCCCATACAAACATATGCTGCTGATAGACCACCCACAACTGGGGCAGCATGCACAGCTGGATACAAAAGCAGCCATGACACTCACATCTGCTCCCCGACAGTCCAAATAAATAAGTGAACAGTGCACTGCTACAAACTCATGATAGGCCATACACAATGGCCAGACAAACAACAATCTCTTAGCAAAACAAATAAAATGTCTGAACATAGTAAAGAAAAATACAACCAGCTAGTAATTCATACATGTTTATTATACTCTGATGTCTTGGCCAAAGCTTTCAAGGAGTAAACATCACCAGAAATACATGCCTTAATCTCAAGAAGCAATTAACACCTAATTACATAATTGAATTCACGGCCTCCAATTACACTCATCATTTAACCCCTACAGGATAAAGTACCACAGTGAATATTAATACATTGAGTCTGTACATAACAATTGTCATTTTATGAATGTTTCATCACACTGAGGAACAGACGTTTTCAGAAGCAGTACCTTGTGACCCACTACTGTCCCCATGGTGTGATTCATTCAAATGTACAGCTACAGAACTGACATATTTCTTATCATTAATACATCTGACATGTTCTAACAGCGTAGTTTTAAAACGTGTTACTGTCCCCCACATAAAACATGTTATAAGGCCCTCTAAGAGCATTCTCTATACACCTACCTCTTGAATGTACAGACTTCAACATGTTTCCCAGCCATTCCCCTCAGCAGGAATTACAGCACTAAATAATGATAGACCAGTATACCTATCCACCTGCTACTGTATGACATCTGGATAAAGCCTGACATAATTGGTGGACAAAAGCCCAAATACAGGGCCATAAATGAAATATTGTGTTTATACACTGAGAAAGTTGCTGGTGTTACAGGGTTTGTTGTAACATATCTTTTCTGAGAGATATAAAGTCAGAAAAACAAATGGATGTTAACATCTACATAATGCAAACACCAGAGTATGCTACTGATTTGCCAAGGACAACAGCTGTCTGAGGAACATAACAGGCTAACCTGTGGCCATTATGTGGATGGCCCTACAGTTGAGAGCTATGCAGAGACAGAACTTTGTCAGACTGAAACCCATGCAGAAGTAGCATTTTCAGACAAACTCTGGTAAATTAGCAGTATTCCAAACATATAACATCAATACTCACATTCTTTCCCTAAGTCTTAAACCTTCTCCACCATTTAGTTGGCTTGTCACCACAAGTCTTGTTGTAATAGGTAGTAGCTCACACAACCCCAGGATGTCTTCCTCACAAGTAAGGGAAAGGGCCAACACCCACAGGGAGTACTCATTTATAGGAGTGTGTTGCCATGACATTGGCTATTGGAAGAACTACACAGCTGCTCTGCATGCACTTAGCAAGTGGGGAATCCCAATAGGTGCACAGGCCATCACCTGGTCATGAGCATCACCTACAAAAGCCATGCTGCCACCTATTCAAACCAGCTCTATCCCTGTAGTGCAGAGAGAGAGAGAGAGTTATAAGAAATGAAACAAAGTGGAAAAGAGAAGAAAGAAAAAAGGTAAGTGGAACATGTAAACAAGTAATTGAATGTAGTACTTGACCTGTAATAATGGGAAATATGATATGGAGGAATATATGTTCAACAAGACATGCTGTACTAATGTCCTGCTAAACAGCTGCTATGGCCATAGCATCTGGCCCTCTCTGCAGTGGGAGATATCACAGACATACCTCTCAACTGTACAGATCTTCACAGAATGTCCACATTTTACCATCATGTATTTTTGTCTGTTCCTCCTCAGATCTGTACTTTTCTGGCAAAGAGCTGAGGATTGCAGTTATCAGGTAATGACAAACACTTGAGTTGAAGGCTCCACATCCTTAAGAATATTCACTGTAATGCTAAATGTATCATTCTACGAACTTTCTATGTTTGTAATAGGTATATTTAAAGTCTGTCCCTATTTATCCCCCCATCATTTTAGCCGTTGTCCAGATGTGATGCTCTGAGAGGTTGTGAGTTGGGATCACAGCTCAGGAGCCTGACTCACCTAGGAAAGGACAGTTCATATATAACAACCGCAGGGGTGTCTGTCAAACAGTTGTGACTGTGCCACTGCTAGGCCAGTTAATGGGATGTTTTCCATATCCATGTTACCTGTGATTATGAGTATGACACATGTTTGCCTTGTAAAACTAAGACACCTATAGATGGAGTGTGCATAGCAGAGTACTGTTGCAGATGTGTGTTGAACTGCATGTGATATATTGAATTAATAACATTCAGCTGTACAGTGTTCTGCTGGACAATAAGCACATTTGTGACTCATATCTGTAGTCACATACACATACACCTGTGTTATGTCAGCCAAACCATTGGCAGATCTGTGAGCAATGACATTGTAACATAATAGCCTACTTATGACTGTTGGACATCTTCCAGGTTATCACAGTGATGTCAAACCCTACTGTGCAATCAACATACTATTGTATGGTGCAGCTATATTAATATAGTATCAATACTGATGTCTCTTTTGACACCCATTTATGTGTGACATTGTCCAGATGTACTGCTGTAACAGGTTGAGAAGTATGATTGAGCAGCAAGACTGCAAATATAGTGTGCCATACTTGCATTCAATAGAAATGTATACCAGGTATCCCCTGAGCACATGTATGTATGCATATGTTCAGCTGGAAGGCACAAAACTAGTCATATGGGTTTCAAGCAGTCAGGTAAATAGGTTGTGCATGTTGCACATGTGTGTAATATCAGTGTCAGTGCATACAACAGACATATATGTTTACAGCTACTGCTTGTTGCATTGCCCTGAGACTAATATTGGTACTAGAGTAGGCATGATTTTCAGGTATTAATGAGAGAAGTATCCACATGTGTTATGACCCTCTGTCCATGCCTACCACTACCAGCTATATCAACACTTATATACAGAAGATATCACAAGTGTACACACCCCTGTTGGAATGCCAGATTTGTGTGCTGTATGACAATCAGACCACAGAAGATCATTTCATAATTTTTCTCATCTTGAATGTGACCACTAACCTGTCCAATTCCATTGAAATATAATCAAAGGTGTTTCTAGGAAGGGGAGCAACTATTGCCAAGTGAAGATGTGCCATGATGTTAGAGTTCAGACCAAGACGGATGAATGCTGTAACCATCTCAAGAGATGCATACACAAGTTTAAGGGTGTGCACACTCATTCAACTATCTTATTGTACTGAGTATTATTCCATGTTTTCACAGACCAGATTGCTATGTTTTCAATTGAATTGTACAGGCTATAGGTCACACTACAGGTGGGAATTGTTATGAAATGAGTTATTGTGGTGTCATGTTCCAATTGCACAAATGCTAGGCATTGTATCAGGGGTGTGTAGCCTTTATATCCACTGTAGCTATATGGACACATCAGTGCCTGACCTGTATATCCAGTCTCCACCAAGGTAGAGTAATCCCCTTTGATGGACGGAAGCAATACACAAACCACATAACAGGCTGCTACATTGGCTGTACAGGGACATATTGGTGCAGGCAACAACTTTGAAGCAAGTCCACCTATATCTGAGTAAGCAGGTAAGTTCACAGGTGATGTCCTGCAAGGCTGACTATGACTATGAATCTGACATACCCACACCACCAAGGACAATTACAACTGTGTCTCCACATATGCTGGAGTAGGTATAGCTTCAGTTCCCATTGGTTGCAGCTCAACTGCATCACAGGGGTGAGGGAGGGGGCTGAGGCACTGTGAATACTGTACTGCATACAGGAATGTGTTGGTGTGGCCTTGTATAAATATCAATGTACATGTAATGTCAGCACAAGTAATGGTGGTGGAGTTGCTCAGGTATGCTGAGCAATACATCATAACTTGAGGAATGCTGGCTGTTTTTTTTTTTCTGGGGGGATTACCTTATGTCCCCAGTAGAATGTCCATAAATACCTGTCCCTGCTCTGCACTGTAGCCCATAACTCACATATCACTGAATCATGACTGGTGTTAAATGTTATGTATCTGGACGCCTTCAGGTGCACATCTGTATATAACGTCACACATTTGTGCACAAGTCACTTTTGTCACTATAAACTGTGTATGGCTCATGCTTGTACTTCTGACTGTGTACCAGCCCTATGCAATAACACACAATCTTTATGAATCTCATTAAATGTTTGGGGGTTACCTGCCTTCTGATCCCTTTTATCTGACTGGATAATCATTTGGCTCTAATACTGTTCTGTTTTGAGGACCAGTGTTTACCTCATGCATGAAACTTTTGCATATTTCAAACACTCATCCACACTTTGCAATTCACCTTGCATAATACCGAATGGCCTTTCTTCAAGCTGGAGTTTGTCGGCATACTGGTTCTTGGTAGGCTATCACTAGTAATTTTATATCAGATATTTTAACAAGCTCTGAATAAATGTTTTCATCATTGGAAGAAAGATAATGATTGTCAGTTTCCTTAGGTTAGTAAAATAACTGTGCATATGGAAGACAAATAGCCACCATATTCAGTGCTGATTTTATTTAAAGGCAGAATTTTAATGTAACTCAGAATGCTGTCCACTTGTGTAAATGAACATTTGTCAAGAGATTTAGATGTTTTTGTCAAAGCTTATCAGATTAAGAGATATGGTGAAAAACAAAAAAAGGTTGATAGAAAAAAAAGAGAAAAAATATCTAATACAATTAACAAAAGTCAGATGTCCAAGGAGTCAGGCACAGAAATTGTCAAGGAGCATACACAAGTCTTCCAATACTCCTTCAGCAGATGATACTTCCCATTTGTCACCTCAGCACAGCATTTTGTACTTGGAATGAAAAATAACAGGTTCTATGGCATGGATCTATGTCAAACGATCGAAGGGACAGATTGTTGAAACACATATGGTCAAACCCATATGATCGACAATTCAGTCCATCAATAAAAATTAAAAATCAGACAGCACCCACATACAACACAAACAATGTTCGTGTATATATACACCAACTCCGAGATCAAGATCACACTACAGTGGGGAAAAGGGCAAATGTCTTGATCCCCACTGTAACATGATCTCAGTCAGACCAGTTCAATGGACTGAATTGATCATATGGGTTTGAACAATCTGTCCAGTCAATCGTTTGACAAGAACCCCTATGGCATATCTGGCAACCTGGGAAAACTGCACACAAGTAATAATTACCTAGAGTACGTGGATCATGATTTCTGTCAAACTATTTATTATAGAGGTTATTAAGGGATGTCACAGAGAATATTAAGTGTGAAATGTCATTTCCTACAGTTTTAGGTTTTTTTCCAGCAGGAATGTAAATGTTTATGAGCTGTCAATCAGCAATAGATCAGAAAGAGGTTTACCCTACACAATGTATTGTGAGATTGAAGAACCTAATATCAACTTTCCTATGAAGACTGTTATGCAGTCATGTTCATTAGATACCGAGGATGAATATACTGTGTAGACCAAAGAAAAAGCAAGACATTGGATTTTTCAGTTTGTGTTCAAGAACATGCAATGGGATGATAGATTTTTTTTTTTTCCAATAGTTCGCCAAAATAAGACTTCTGAACATCGTCATCATCTTCAATCCCCTTTTTTCCTCATTTTCTACATAGGGTCAGGTTTCGATCCTAATCTCCTGCCAATGCTTATATGGAGTTTGCATGTTTTCCTTCTGGGGTTCCTCTCACTTCCCAAAAACATGCTGAGTATTTCCATTTCAAACTCACCAAAGAATGGAGCTGTGGGCAGCAGAGCAGTCTCTAGATGGTGGCCTATAAGGGGAAGATTTGGACTGACCATCCCCTTTTTGTATCTACTGTGGTACACATTATCATCAAGATAGGAGAACACAGACTGCATGTTGTGGCAGGGCTAGCCACTCAACGGTGTGTAAAAATATGGATCTAGGTGATCCAATCATGTTGACTAATGTCACCAAGTAAGGCTCCTGAGCAACAAGATGTATAGTAATAAAAGGGATGGAATACCAGTGTGTCATTTAGTACTTATTAGGAGTTTTCCACATTAAAGTAGATTACAGCCATTGGGATGAACATAATGCTGGTTTGATGTTTTATACTGTGTTTTTCCTCATTTGTAATTGGCATGAGATTATTGACATTTGAGATGGTATTAACTATATAGTACATAAAACAACATGCAACCAATGATGGCTATTGGTATGGACTTCACACTAGTTTGTTATGCTGTATTCCTTCACTGACCATCAGCTCTTCCATCAATGGCTGCCCCATTTATTATTCATTCACCTTTGACCCTGGGGAATGATCAGGCAAACCTGAAGCTGTGACCATCATCCTTGTAGATCAGGGTTTTCTACTTATGTCCTGTTGTCCCACTGCATTTGCTAGTCAGCATCCAAGAGGTTGGTATACAGTAGGCTTTCTGAGCCGCACATCCATGCCTCCACATGTGACATGATCAACCCCCTCCCCCAAAAAAGACAAACATATCTGTGTGATCCCTGGTCTACACCAAGGATTCTAACATGGACAGCTTTTATATGAACTTAACAAGTATACAAAGGTCTTATAATATTTTTAAGATAGATATATTTTATTTGTGTGTTTTTGTCAACGCGTGTTAACAGCATTTTAGAACAAGGTTATTGCAAAAAATGTGTCAATACTTTCAGGAGGATTTCTGAACATTACATAATAGCGCTTTGATATATTTTGAG
Organism: Protopterus annectens; assembly: GCF_019279795.1. Taxonomy (NCBI): domain Eukaryota; kingdom Metazoa; phylum Chordata; order Ceratodontiformes; family Protopteridae; genus Protopterus; species Protopterus annectens. Next base: position 493,365,864 of record NC_056728.1, on the reverse strand, counting down.
GGTTCTGTTAGGATTTATAATCTTTCCAGGTGGTCTAAGCTAGTTGTAATGTTTTATGCTTTAACATATATTTATGTAGTTAAGCACCTCGGTTCTAAATGAACCTTGCAAGCTACACACACACACACACACACACACACACACACACACACACACACACACACACACACACACAGACACACACACATATAATTTATTTGTTTATTTATTTAACATTTGTTAACCGGGAAAATCCGACTTGGAACAAAGCCAGTTTTCATCGTAGGCCCAGGGAGAAATGCTCCATATGCATGTCTTTCTAACATTTTCAAACATTTGATTAGAAGATTGCTCAGAACGTATTTAGGATGGTACCACCTACTCTGATCCAGTAGACATTGCCAAACTATTAGCTAACAAATTCAGTGCCAACTTCACCCCCGAAACAACTATTTTAGCCCTCAGACCCCTTCCAGTTATCACTAAAAATGCCATACAAAATGTACTCTCAAAGACTAAAAGTACTTCATGGAAGTTCATAATATACCAAGCTGTTTAATAAACAGTACCAACCAAGCCCTTAGAGAGCCACTACTTTAACTATTTAACCTGAGTTAAGCCACTGGCTTTGTCCCTGAAGGCTGGCACACAGCAGTGGTGAAGCTAATTTACAAGGGTGGTCCCATCACTGACCCTGAGAATTAAAGGCACATCAACCTGACAAGTCTCTTCTGCAAAGCCACAGGGCACATTATAACTGACTTACATCAGCCTGATGAGTCCCTTATGCCAAGCAATGGAGCATATTGTAACTGACCTGATTAACTATGACATTAAAAATGTCATCAGTCTAGACTTGGAATATGACTTTGTTAGGGGTACAGCCTGTCTAATGAATCTGGTTAACTTCATTGAAAGAGTAAAACAAGAAGATGACAGTGGTCATGCTCTATACACGGCATACCTTGACCTGGCCAAGGCCCTTTACACTACACCCCATGCTAGCATGGTTAGTAAGTTAAATGTATCATAAACAGATCCCTGTGTAGTAAGATAGATAAACTGACTAGGGGACAGAACACATATGGTGCAGGTGACAGGGTCCTCGTCAAAAAGAATGGTGCAGGTGACAGGGTCCTTGTCAAAAAGAATGAAATTAAGTAGTAGTGTTCTGCAGGACTCCATGGGACCCTTTTGTTTGGCATTTACTTTTCTGACCTCCAGAACACAAAGCAAGACCTCTGGCTAACCCAGTTTGCTGCGGACTGCATACTGGGATTCATTGTCAAGTCATCTTCTGACACATCTAGCCCTACAACAAGAACTTGCACTTATAGGCTAAGACATCTGGTATACTATAAATGAACTTAAATGCTAAAATGTATATAAATAGTTGCATTTGGTAAACCATCCAGCATATGAAATAGACAATGTCCCATTCCAAAATGAGAATGTTGTTTGAGACCTTGGTATTTGGGTTGATAATTACTTCTCCTTTGATCAACAAGTAATAGCATTACTCAAAAAGTCCTTCTACTTTGTGTAGCTGATCACCAAAGGGATAGCTTTCAGATCCAAAAAAGGTCACTGCCCAATTATATTCAGCATTGATTAGGCCCGTTATTCAGTATATACCTCACTAGACATATCAAACAACTAAAGAGATCACTGGCTTAAAAACCCTAAGCTACTAGAAAAGGCTATAAACACTGTTCTTTTTATTCAACCTCTTATAGGCTCCTAAAGGGAGATCTATGCCTTGCATTCAGAGCTGTTGGGGGCCAAGTATTACATTATCTTTAGTATCTCCAAAAATCGAGTAGTCCCACAAATACCAGAACAAAGGATCTAAATTTTCTCCAGCAGAGTAATAAAACAAGGCAGAGAAACTAGTTCCTTACACAGTGCTGCAAGACAGGAGGTTCAATCTGAGGACAGGTACTCACAAGGTATAAAGTATTTCCTATGATCCTCAGTCAGGTATATTGTTTTAATCTGAGTACCATAAACAGCTATTAATATACTGAAAGAAGGCTTATATTATTCACGTGAACTATGATTTTTGAAAAGTGGTCTGTACTTATATAGCAGTACAATTTTTCCAGGATTTATAAAGTGTGTTCCTTTGACAAATTATAAATTTTGAACCACAGCCAATAGTATAAAGCTCTGACTATGGTCCAGGTGGCCCGAGTTTGATTAGTAGCTTGGGTTCTTGATGGGTTCTGTCATGAGAGAGAGAGAGAAAGAAAGGGTCAGACCTAGCCACATATACTGCCAATAAACCCACAACCCACTGGGTGTAAACATGCCACGTTTTGCTATTTTGGCCTAATATACCAGTAAATTTAAAAAATAAAAAGTGAAAAGTCATGGGCATACAGAAGCTATGTAGCTGAAACACTGGCATGTCTTTAAGGGATCATTTGCATATACCCCATGAGCCTCCAATATAGGAGGTTTACAGTATACACAGTGAAGACTGTAGTTTAGCAGGGTATTTCTTGGAGTTTTTACTGAATGGTTTGTTTGTGTGATCTTTTTACCCTTTGATTTGAAAATAAAGTAAAATGTGACTTGTACTGTAACACAATGTGTGTGTGTGTGTGTGTGTGTGTGTGTGTGTGTGTGTGTGTGTGTGTGTGTGTGTGTGTGTGTGTGTGTGTGTGTAGATGGTGAGTTGCTTTGAAGCCAGACTGCAAGCATAATACAATTATATGGGTGATGCTGCCATTTAATGGGAAAATACAATTTTGAAAATATTTATTATTTGGCATATTGATTCAGTTATTCTCTTTGAGTTATACATTTGGCTGCCTAATACTTATCGTGGGTTTAGCAAATGTAATTTTTCACTTTAAGCTTTTTTACCTTTATCACATTTTGTAAGGCATGACTAGGCTGCCAGTTCATCTTATTTATTTATTTATGTTTAGTAGATGATGGTATTACCCACTTAATAGTATTTACATATGCAGTTTAGCTTCAAGCAGTTGATAGTTCCATCATATACATATATATTTATAGATTCTTCTAGCTATAATTGTCACGTTTTACTTTACATTTTACAGTATGTGACAGCATGTAGTTATATATACATGATACATGAGGGTTTTTTTAGCATTGATAGACATGAATCATAGATCGGTTTAGTTAATTCTTTGAGTTTTATATTTGGCTGCCTACTTATTGTGGCTTTAGTCAGTCTTTTTATATTTCCTTATGTTTTCTAAGTTACAATTAGGCTCTCATTGCATCTTGTTATTTTCTTCTATTAGCAGTATTATTGGCTATTCAGTTGTATTATGTGTGCAGTTTAGTTTCATGCGTTTGGTCATTCCACAATATACCGACATTTTTATACATACTGAAAGGTTATAACATATTTGATATATGCAGTTTTTGTAATATGCATTCTAAAGTATTTACTGGTGTTCTCAGAACAATGTGCAGTTGCTGCATTTGATTTATATGATCTCAGAAGTTGAAGGACAAAACCTGGATCTGTTGTGAGGTGGAGTCGTGTACTACACAAATAAAATAGTTGTGTTCTGACTCTTTTGGTGCTTCTTTTTGTGTATCTAGCTTACATACGAGACTGTGTAAATTGATCATAATAGACTGACTCACATAAGTTCAACAGAAAATTATCAATCTCAAAGATCAACTTGACAATGTGCATGCTCCAGTACATACCAGAGGCTTCAGGTAGAACAATAGTGCTTGCATTAGGGGCCGTGGTAAAAAGGCCCTGTTTCCACAATGCAGTATTTTCTGATTAAGAGACACATTAGCCACAATGAGGAAAGACCTCATTATCTGCTAATTTGAATGTCTTTGAATCACTGTTCACTACAAAGATTGCAGATCAGCATTGTCCTGCACTTGCTGTAGTTAACTAACACAATACATTGGTACTAGGGTTGCCACCTTTTCAGATGCACAAAGTGAGACATCTTTTGTAAAAATGTGAGATTTTGCAGAACAGAACATACCCACAGCCAGTGAAAAGGACAAAAGTTCACTTTTTTGCCAAAATAAAAACGTATTTTTTGTAGCATTTGAGTTGCTTATGCTATTTCATATAATATTTATGTGTTCCAGATACAAAATAACTGTTTTATGTAACTATTAAAGAAAACAAATATATTTTGTCTTAAAATCTCAGGACATTTGACATTTTTTATGTTTTTTTCACAGGACACAACTGCCTAAAAAGGGACAGGTGGTAACCCTAATTGGTACTGGCAGCCAATGCATTATAAAAATATATATATAAGCTATCCCAACTGCTAAAGAAGACTCACAAAACAAAGCAGCAAATCCAGAAATAAGTATAAGTGAGTCAAACCACCACGGTCCAGCCAAATAAATGTCCAGAAGATATGTAAAACAGCAAACTGTTTGCTGTTTTACATATCTTCTGGATATTTATTTGGCTGGACATTGGTGGTTTGACTCACTTATACTTATTTCTGGATTAGAAAACCAAAGAAAGAGAGGTAGATACGCCACGGCAATCAAAGCAAACCAGATAAAAGTCAATGTACAAATTAATGAGAACCAAGGTTAAAGTAAAAACAATCCTTTAGTCGAACAAGTAAGCGCTTTCACGTCTCTCAGGACACTTCATCAGACTTGAAATAGACCTCTAAATTCAAAACTGCTTAAATATCAATATTACACCTATGAAAAGCATGATTTCAGACACATGACAATGAAAAACAATACCATTGGTGCACAACTGATTCAAAATAGGAATGCAAAAACATATAAAACCCACCATATTAAAAACATAGCTTTAGGGGCTAGTGTATAAAAGACATATTTTCACTTTGAAAACGATTGTATTGTTTTTCATTGTCATGTGTCTGAAATCATGCTTTTCATAGGTGTAATATTGATATTTAAGCAGTTTTGAATTTAGAGGTCTATTTCAAGTCTGATGAAGCGTCCTGAGAGACGTGAAAGCGCTTACTTGTTCGAATAAAGGATTGTTTTTACTTTAACCTTGGGACTCATCAATTTGTACATTGACTTTTATCTGGTTTGCTTTGATTGCCGTGGCGTATCTACCTCTCTTTCTTTGGTTTTCTCTACAGTTTTTTGCGAGGAGATACCTTACCCTGAAGTTGTGTATTTTTTGGTTTGTGCAACTTATTTCTGGATTAGCCAATGCATTGTGTTAGGACAGGCACCCTTCCACACACACACACACACACACACACACACACACACACGCACACACGCACACACGCACACGCACGCACGCACGCACACACGCACACACACACACACACACACACACACACACACACACACACACACACACACACACACACACACACACACACCATGCCTGTCCCTGTTGTCAGAATGTTCATAATGTCTCCTTTTTCCTGACTCTAGTAACTCACAGATGATTACAGTCAGCCATTAATGCAAGATGTTGAGAGTTTCACACTTCATATCCTTCAGTAACTGTTTGTTAGTGCAAAATATATTATTCTAGTGACTTTCTAAATATGTAAGGGGAACAGTTAAAATCTCTCCCTCTTTATCCCACCAGTAATTTTAGCTTTGTTTCAATTTTTTGTCCTATGAGATTGAGAGGCATGCTTTATTTTCCCTGCTCCTCCCCCTCACAACCCATGAATTGTTGCAGGCATTGAATAATGCCCGAGATAATCAACATATATCATAAAAACCCTTGCTGAGCTAACTTCCCAGGTTAATGCTGATGTATCCTGTGTCAAGGTGCATGGTTTGAAGCCCTTTTTGCTTGTTTTACTTAAATTTCTTTGGCAAGTTAATTCTTTTTTCCATGTTATCTCTGCTAGTTGTGCTACAGAGGTGTAATATCCTCTGTGGGAGGATACAGGGAATGAACAAATGTAAAATGAAACAAATAAATAAATAAATAGTGGCTTTAAGACAGACTATTATAGTATACCTAGTGACTAGTGGTTCCCAGCTCCATTAAGTAAGTGCATTTAAGGCATGATTTTCCCTGGTACCTAGTGTTCCCTCCAGCCCACTCTACGTGCAAGTGCCATTTAGACACAAGATGAAAGTGTACTCCTTGGTGTCTAGTGTTCCATCCCCAGCCCTGTGCGTCATTAAGGCATAATATTTAAAGTGTTAACTCTGGTGGCTAGTGTTCCCACAATCCCCATTCTGTTTAACTGATGTTGAGGCACAAGACATAAGAGTTCTCCCTGGTGACTAGTGGTCCCCCCATCCCACATGTTATGAGTTATCCTTGGTGGCTAGTGGTTGGCCCACCCCAATCAACATTCTATTTAAATAGCTGCTAAAGCATATAATAACCCAGTTATTCCCTGCTGTCTAATGTTACCCCCCCCAACCTATTCTTTGCTTAAGTGCCTTTCAGGCTCAATATACAGAGTAATCCCTAGTGTCTAGTGTCCTTCCTAACCCTGTGTAAGGCACATAGCTAAAGAGTTATCTCTAGTGACTAGTTGTTCCTTGACTCAATATTGCAAGTTTTGCTCATTAGACTAGTAATGTGTGGAAGTATGACTACCACCCCACCCCAAGCCAAACACACACGTGCACTCATGCACATTCATTCCACACACATGCTCACACAGCCCCCTCCCCACCTGATCGTACCCATAGACACACTCATCCATTCACTCATGCACACTTGTACCTAAGCTACTTCCTCACTAACCTCCCTACTGCTACATCACAGGCAGATACACACACACATACACCCCCTCAGATGCACTCAAGCACATCTCCCCATGCTACCTGACTGCTAAACAAACCAGCACTTACCTTTACTAAAATAGATGAACACAACCTTTGCTACATCACAGGCAGATACACACACACATACAACCCCTCAGATGCACTCAAGCACATTTCCCCATGCTACCTGACTGCTAAGCAAACCAGCACTTACCTTTACCAAAATGGACGAACACGGCCTTTTGCCCTTGTTCATTAACATGAGCAGTCAGGAGTTGCTGTGCATATTCACACAGCCGAGTGATTCTCTGAATCCCTTGGCTGCATAAATGCATTCCTGCAGGCAGTTCTGGGGGAGAGCACATGATTAATTAGCACATGCCTCTCCCCCAGAATGCCTTATTATCATTTAGCATGGCCACAGAGACAGCCAATCACTGTGCTGCATGTCTTCATGCAAAAGCTGCAGTTGCACTGTTTATGAATTTGAGGAGATTCAAGATAGCCTCAACAGTGTCATTCAGGAGTGTTCATTGTTGGCCTCCAGTTACCTTGTACACCAGGCAAAGATCACCTCTCAGAAGTCTGTATGATACCAAGTAAAGAGACAGGGCTTTGAGGTGATCAGCGGAGGACATTGGGTTTACTCCCTGTATTGCTTTGTTGCATGTGTTTGGTCAGGTACATACTGAAGGGGACATTATAGGTTCATAGGTTCATAGGTTGGTACTAGGCTATCAGACCTAGGGCCTATACAAGCCTAGCCATAACAATTCCCTGCCTATTTCTTCCCACACTATTTACTTCCCTGGACCCCTGTCTAGCAGGGCAACTGACGTGATCCCTGGGGTGAATTTCCTTTCTCCCATCCAATCATCAAGGTTCCTTTTGAAGAGGGCCAAAGAGGCACTCTGCTTGACATGTATGGGCAATCTATTCCAGAGTCTGGGGAGTCTCTGGGTCAGGAACCTATCCCTCCAGCATGTTTTGTTTATTGTGATGACAAGGTTTAGATCCCTGGAGCATGTGGCTCTGAGGGATTGGGATTTCTTTAAGTGCAGCATGTCCAACAGCTCTGGGTTTGGCATGGCCTTGTATGTTAAGCAGAGGTCGCCTCTGAGTAGATGATATGCGACAGAGTATAGATGGAGTTTTTTAAGGTGGTCAGTGTAGGGCATCTGCTTTAGGCCTGTGATTCTTTTAGTGAGGTATTTCTGCGGCCTTTCCAGTTGTTGCAGATGTCTTGAGAGGTACATACCAAACGGGGCATTGTATTCTATGGGTCTAATGAGGGATGAGTACAGTGGGACAATGACCTCCTTTTTTCTGGATGAAAAGCCCTTAGTGATGAGGTGTGCCACATAGAAGGATTTCCTGACTGTTGTGGCGATGTGGTTATCAAAGGTGAGACCACTGTCCACCTGTGTCCCTAAGTCTCTTATCACACTTTCAGTGTTTAGTGTACTGCCACCTATACGGTAATTCACAGATACATGTTCTTACCAAAGGGGATAACTGTACATTTCTTGACATTGAGCTTGAGCCCATGGCTCTGGCACCAAGCATCTGTTTCTGTAAGGCCCTTTTGTAGAGTATCCACATCATTTGGGGATTCAATAATGGCTCCCAGTTTGCAGTCATCTGCAAACTTTGTTAGCCAGAGTCCCTTAGTGTTGGCCTGTACTTCAGAGAAGTAGATGCCAAACAAGAGCGGTCCCAGGACTGAATCCTGAGGTACTCCACTTGTCACTTGTCTGGAGCTGGATTTGGAGTCGGCTACTTTTACAATGTGGGTTCTGTCAGTAAGCCAGTTATCAACCCATTGGGTGACGTAGGGATTAATGCCCAGCTTAGTAAGTTTATCTATGATTCCAGAGTGGGGGATGGTGTCAAAGGCCTTGGCAAGGTCTAGATAGGCTGTGTGGACCACCTTACCCTTGTCCATGGCTCTGGAGACTGATTCGAAGAAGTCAATCAGGTTCAGGAGACAAGATCGGCACTTCACGAACCCAAACTGGGTGGGGTCCAGTGTTTGAAGGTTGCCAATGTCTTTGTTTATAATTTCCATGATAATATGCTCCATGACCTTGCAGATAAGGCTTGTCAGACTGATGGGACAGTAGTTTCCGGGATCCAAGGTGGATCCCCCCTTGTGGAGTGGGATAAATGTAGCTCTGCACCACTCAGTGGGCACAAAACCTGAGGTGAGGCTATGATTAAACATGACACTTAGGTGAGGTGCCAGTTCATATTGTAGTTCATGTAGTACATAGCCCGGGATGTCATCTGGTCCCATGGATGCTGCATTCTTAGCTTTGGAGAGTGCTTTTTCTACCTGTGTGGCCATTATTACTGGAATTTGGCAATCGTCCGGTATTGAGATGGGCCATTTAGGGGGTGAGAGGGGGGTGAAGTTGGCACTGAATCAATCTGCCAGGATACTGGCAATATCCTTGGGATCAGTATATTTAATGCCATTCTGTTTTAGCTCAGAGCAGATCTGAGCATTGCCATTTAGATTCTTGACATAGTTATAAAATGCCTTGTGGTTGTCTTTGGAATCTTTGGCAATTTTATTTTCGTATAATAATATGAATAATCTATGATGGCTGCGATGAGGGCTGAGCACAGTGGTATGATGACTTGTCTGAACCTAGATGCCATGCCCTTGCTTATAAGTTGCGCAACATAGAAGGATTTCCTTACTGCCTTGAACACAAGTTGGTCAAAGGCTAGGTTCTTGTCTACATGAGTTCCCAGATCCTTGACAAGTGAATCAACTTTAAGCGTGTTTTGATGACATAGTTATCTGGGGTGGCAGACTTCCCAAAAGGTGCTATAAAGCATTTTGTAGTATTGAGCTTTAAGTCATGGCTTTGTCCCCAAGAGTTTGTCTGTATTAGACCTTTCTGAAGGGTATGCTCATCTTGGGGGGATTCAATGACTGCTCTTAGTTTGCAGTCATCTGCGAATTTGGTTAGACAGAGTCTTTTACATTGACTTTGACATCTGAGAACTAGATACCAAAAAGTAGTGGGCCTAGCTTAGAGCCCTGGGGGATCCCACTGTTGACTGGCCTCTTTGAGGAAGTGTACTCACAGATTCTAACCTCCTGTGTCCTATTGGTAAGCCAGTTAGCTATCCAGCATGTTATAAGGGCTTTATACCTAGTTCCACAAGTCTGTTGACAATACTCGAATGAGGTACTGTATCAAATGCCTTAGCCAGACCTAGGTAGGCAGTATGCACAGTTTTCTTCGCATCCATTGCCTTAGTGACCTTTTCAAAGAAGCCCACCAGATTCAGTAAGCATGACCTTCCTTTGACAAACCTAGCTGGGATGGATCCAGTGTCTGGAGGTCTCCTTTGTCCTTGTTGGTAATTTCAATTATTTGCATCTTAGCATAGATAATCTCAATTTCCGGTTAATTAGGGCCTGTTTAAGCACCTGTCCATTTGTCATAAATGTTCCTATTAGGATGGTTAAACCTCATTATTTGATGATGTACATAGTTACATGTGTTTGTATTACAATAACATGTTATGGTGTGTTTTGTTGTGTGTTTATCTTTTTGTTGGAGGGTTTTTATAAACCTAAAAAACTTTTGTGAAATGTGACATAGGTTCCAATGCTGATGATAAGGAAAATTTGTATAAAGGATTAACCTGCAAACATTAATGGGTGTATCTATCACAAAAGCTGGAAATAGACATTTAAAAAGCTGCCATATGTGACACTTTCCATATTATACTGGAATGTGAATGGTCTCACAGGTTTAGGCAAATGCTACAGGAGACGCATTTGGAAAAAAATGAGCATGTGAATTTGATAAAGAAGGGATTTCAGGATGAATATTTTGCTGAATATCAGGGATAAAGGAAGACAGTACTTATTTTAATTTCTAGAAGAGCTCCAATATTGATAGAAAAGGGAAAAAAAGATAATAATGTCAGATTTGTAGAAATATGGTGCTACTGGCAAGGGATGATGATTATGCTGGCATAAATTTATATCCCACCCAAAACTGCTGTTAACAGTTTTTCTTTTGAGAAATAATCAGATTTCAGCAGGGAATATTACTTATATATGGGGAATGGAATTAATTTGCAACAATGAGGATGTATTGGGGGCCTAGAAGGGAAAATATAACAAAAGAGGGTAGATTTCTGAAGTAATTTATAAAAATATTTGGTATGAAAAATATGAATTCAGTAGTAGGAACTTGGAGAAAATTTACATATTATTGTCCAAGGTACAATAAATTGGCTAGACTTGATAGAAATTATATTTCACAGGAACACATACATTTAATTGAGAACTTTGATACACATGCAATAACTATTTCTGATCATGTGCCAATAATTGCTGGGTACTTGGTGGTGGTGCTGCGGTAGCATTGTCGCCTCGCAGTAAGAAGCTGTCCGGTTCGATTCTCAGCTAGAGCGTCTTCTGCGTGGAGACATGCGTGAATGGGTGTACCTTCATTGAAGGTTGTGCATCAGGGCTGGTAACTCGGCACGTAAAAATCAAATACCAATCATTAGCGGACCAGAGTTCCGCTATGGCGACTCCTATCCGGGAAAAGCCGAAAAGACACAAACAAACTTATGTATTATCGCAACCAGATTTTCACGCTAATGGTGGTTGCTTCTGTTTTCCTTTAAAAAACGAAATTAACAGTATTAAAACTAAAGTCTTTTCTATAATATTTGTAATTTGCAGTACTATTTAACCTTGAAAACGCTGAGAAAATAACATTGTAAAATAGCCTGTCCCTTTTTCCAAGATTAACTCATGTCAGTAATGCTGTGTGATGTGCGTTCCTCAGAAAAATAACTGCTTTGAAGGGCTACTGAGTGCAATCGCTGATAACTCCCCCCTCCCCCCACACATACCAACAGAAAAACAATGAATGAGCCACGTATAGCTTTCCAGTTGTAAAACATGCAGAAATCCCTGAAGTACATCTAGAGCTTGTCCCAATATGCCACCATCACAACACCAAAACATACCCACCAAAACAAACCAAACCACACCTGGTAACTTCTGCCATCATGGCAGTGCCATGAAAAACTACCCCGGATTACCTGTCAACATCATACCCCCATCACTCTTGCAAGCCCTTAATTCCTGCAAGTTTCTGTTACGAAGGTTAACCTACAAAACTACAGCTGAAAAAATAAATGAGGTATCTCCGAAAAGCACCTAACATATGCACGATAACTGCCAAAGCCCTTTCTGGCCAAATACACGTACAAACGCAACCACTCCAAGGTAAAGGGGAAAGCTATTTTCAAACCTTCCGAACAAACTTGAAAAACTAGAAAACACTGTGAGAACTCACCGAACACTCTGAAGACCAAGTCTCAATTCCACTGAAAATACAAAGTCCAACGCTGTATAAATAAAAGTACAAATTTATTTTAAGCTGTTGAAACCATACGCTTTTCGTCGGCTAACAATCCGACTTCTTCAGAAAGAACAAACAAGCAAACAGTGCCTCCCCTTCATTGAGAACAGTTAAACAGTTCACTAACTGAGAGTAGCAAATCACATGGTTTAACCTCTTCTGAATTAAAGTCCCAACACTAAAAAAAGCACTAGGGGAACAATGAACAACTAAATGCTCATGTAATGATAATACAATACCAAAATATTAAAACCATATTCAAGGTTCCAGTAATTTTCGGTACCCCTAAAATACATAAAAATCTTTCTAATCCCCCCATGCGTCCACTAGTAAGTGCTAGGGGCAGCATTACTTACGCTGCTGCCGAAGTAGTTGATTCCATTTTAAAAAAATACGTGGCTATATTTTTAAGAAGCATGTGAGGCTGTGCATGCACATATAAATTCCAGACATGTGCAATCCCTAGTGCCATTTTGTAGAAGCAGCCAGAGAGTGAGCAAGCATGATTGCAGTTGTCAGTTTGTATATAAGTTACTTAAGTTGTAGTCAGTAAGCCTCTATAGCGATGTGTTTGTATAAAATAAAATTGCTTGAACAGAACCCACAAAGACTCATTTATTCGTGTCTTAACACGAAAGCGGCATGGTGTCAGAACCAGGATTGAAGAGAGAAGAATATTCAGAGCCATGAGATGCAAAGACAACAGTGAAGGTAAAAACCAAGAGAAAAGAGCACAAATATAACCAGAAAGAATCAAAGGTAATGAGAAATAACACAAATTGTTTACTTGATGTGAAAGACAAAAAAAAGAGGCATTACAAGGGCAATATCAGGCAAGCAGAAAGTACAAAAAAGTTTGTTAACTAAAAGAAAATGTTTAAGATAAAAGTATTTGATGAAAACAATCAGGGCCGGCCTTAGCCGAAATGGCGCCCTAGGCGAAGTAGTGCTCGGCGCCCCTTAAGCCCCACCCACACCACAGTCATGAAATACCCCTATTTGAGCCACACCCACAGGGTCACTCCCCAAGAAAACCACTCCAGTCATTGCCTTAAATTATTTAAATGCATAGGAAGAATAACTACACTACAAGGTATCTTTAACTACAACTACGTCTGCATAGTATTTTCTACTTTAAGTACCAGAGCCAGATCACTGTCAAATAGGGCCCTAGGCAGGGTAATAGACTGCCCCCCCCAGTGCAGCCGCTCCTGCAGCAACCCCCTCCTCAGCCATTCCAATGTTCCATTATTTGGTTATTTCTCACCAGTTACCATGCATACTATTCTCTTATTTGCTTCTACAGTCATTACAGATATTGAAATAAAATAGCCCAAACACAGGTAGCCATTTGCTAAACAATACAGTCTCGCAATGAAAACAGACTTAACATAAGCAGTAAACTTCTCTGCCCTTGAAACTCACATTCATTGAAATGTGAAAAATTCATATTCATTGAAACGGCATGAAAACCCACATTCATGGAAATGCATCTGGCCAGTGAAGAATTAAGTTTACCTTTGGGCTGTTTTCAAAACAGACTCCTTGCACACATTTTTTAGGGCCATGCATACGTGTATTTGTTCTTTGATTCACCTTCCTGATTGCATTGAATTATATTCCTTGTATAATACAGCACCACTTGTTAGAAAGTGTTTTAAATTTGTAGATTTAAACATTCTTTTAATATGCAATGAAACAAAATGTATGAACCAATAACTACCCATTTCAGAAAATTTCAACCATAAAAGTCCACTCAAGACTTCTGTCATTATAATCCACCAATATTACTCCATACTCACAATCTCTGCAGATATAAAATCATCTGAATTCCACATTAAAGAAATCCGTACCTAATGAAGAGGTTTCTACTGGCAAAACAACTTCACATATCAATGTTTTATCTCTAAATTCAGTGCCTGCTTTCCTTGAAGAATTAATTGCCTATATTGCATTAAAAAAATTGGTAAGTTGGTAATATTCCAATAGGAAATGACCAACAAGTTCATAGTCACTAGAAATGTCTTGCAAAGGACATACTCAGGAGTGTAGAACCCCTATCCCCCTTATAATGCACCAAATAATCAGCAATAATATGGGCAATGCAATATCAGCACCCCATCTACATGGTGTGGGAGTAGAATCTACAACCTTCTGCACCAAAGGCAATTATACTACTAACACTGCTTTCAGATTTTACAACGCAGTATGCCATTTGATAAACAAAAAACAGCTAGTTGCACATATAAACATTTACACTTGTTAGAGTATGTTTTAAATCTGTAGTTTTAAACATTTTTCCAGTGAGCAATGAAACAAAATGTATGAACCAATAATGACAAAACTACCCATTTCAGAATATTTTAACCATAAAAGGCCCCTCAAAAATCTGTCATTACAACCCACCATGCATTTTCTGAAGGAAATGAAGGCTGAAACTCAAATGTATGACATTTAGTTATTTAAATCTTCAGCGATTTGCCAGAAAAACACAAATTTTATGAGGAATAGGCCAAAAATATGAGGCAAAAATTTGGATAGTTGAGAGGTATGCATATCTCTCAACCTTACTGCAAGAAATATGGACATGATGTGGATGCAATGACCATAAAAATAGGGATAGATTTTAAATATTACACTTTTTTTAACTTGAAGTTGCTAGAACAACAGGATTTGTGTTAACTTGCATTTCTGAAGGATATGAAGTCTGAAAGTCATATATTTGAGATCCACTGCAGGTTAAACTTCAGGCAAATGATGCTTTTGAGTTCAGTCTTTGGCCATCCATAAGTTACTCTGTTTAAGAACTACCTGTCAGCCTCATCAAAAAATCAAAGTCATCAGTAAGTTTATATTTTACTTTTATATAGAACATATTATTAACTTCTGCCAACCAACATTCGTGGTCTCTTCTTTATGATACAAATCAACCTCATCATACTATAGTGTACCAGTGACACTTATCCAGGGACCAGTGCAGCCTATCTCTAAAGGTCCTTGGCGGTCTACCTTCAATTAAATACTTTACTGCATTCTGCTTGCACAAGTAAACTGTTCCTGCTTCCAGCTATGCCCACCCCAGCCTGTTTGGTATCCCAGAACTTTAAAACTTCAGATTATATGCTCATTTATCCCCCTCCTGGCAAGTATAACACTATTTGATATTCATTATCTTCTCTCTAAATATAAGTATCAGTTCCTCTAATAATTGAATCTCCAATTACAAGAATATCTTTGCTAGCCAGCTCTAAATAATCTTCAGTTTCTAATACACCAATATCTGCTTTGTCAATTGTTATGAATAGGTCTTCATCACCAATAGTCTTATTAATCCCATTGTTTCATTGTGTATTAAATTCTCATCCAGCTGGTATTGTAAATTCACAGCTTGAGCCATGTAGTCAACATTAGTCAACATCTGTCTTTCTCTTCTTTTTTCTTACAGTGATGTTCTTCAATCCTTATACATTCAGTTTTGATTTCTTCCTTTTCGCCTGCCCCTTGCCTGTTTTTTCTACATTCTTTGTTGAAAAAATGATGCCTTTTTCTGCAGACTGAAGATTTTCTGATTTAAAAATATTGTTCCCTGTAACCTGTGTGTGACATAAAGCAGTGTCCTTTTTACTATATATTATAGTTCCTTTACAGTTATTAATCAGTTTCTTTTTCTTCATTGTTATTTGTTGTGAACTTCTTCCTTCCTTTCTTTTTTTGTTTCCTTCTAAACTAAACAAACTGGATCCTCAGATTGCTGAATACTTGCATCCAGAATCCAAAGTTGTCAGGGGTATCGTCTTGTTTCATAGGGGATGAATGATCTTTGCAGACAATAGATGCATCATTTCTCTCAGTTCTATTTGTTCTATGCCTAACATTATTTATTTCCTCAGTCCAGTCATTAATATATGAAACAACAGTTCTCCAAGCCATGCTAATTTCACAAGTGCAATCATCATCATCAAGTCTAGATTTACTTCTAACAATGGTAAGCAAATCATCCAACTTTTAACATGAGGAACACAGATCACCAGTGTTACCAGCTGTTACCTTTAAATATGCATAGCATTTATTACACCGTACAATATATTTGTGCATTAGCAAATCATTAATTGCATACTCATTTAAGGAATACATATTCAACTTCAAACAAATACAGTATTTTAAAAGAAAGGAATAATCAAAGTCTGTAACCACATAATTCAAAGAGAACTTAAATCACCTTCTACAACAAAAAAAAATAAATAAATCGCACCACCAATATACAACTAAATAATAAAATAAGTACAGTAAAGTTGTCTTGACTATACAAGGTGTGCAAGCCTGACAAAAGTTGTAATTCCTTTACCAACAGTGAAATTAAAGGTAAAACAACAAAATATTAATCAAAGTAAATCTTAAGAAGCTATCCCTTCCTACCTGCAAACAGTTTAAAACAATATAAATTCAAATAAAACTTCTATTACCAGTCAACTCTACAGTAAATCACAAACCAAGGTAGGCTTGTTTAGATATGCTCAGGATAGTTTAAACTATGGTAATCTACCCATATAGCTTAGGCTACTGCAACAGTGATCCTTATAAAGAATGTGGTACAGTTGTGTAAGTAAACTTACCATAACAGTAGCTGTTCGAATAATCACTGCTACAGTAGATGCTTCCTCCCATTACATTTTTAATGTTTTTTTATGCCAGAGTACTGTTACACTCCTAGCTTTAACCTCTCAGAGCTTTAACCTTTCTCTCATTTTTGGCATGAAAGCTCTGAAGGGCTTCACACTCAAACCTGATTTTGTCATCTGAGCTTGAACTGACCAACTATTTTGGTACTTTGAAGGTGCCATGAAAACTTTGGAAGCTGGCTCGTAGTTTTATCTTGTACAATGATATACAACCCACCTATTTTAGACTACTGCAATAGTGATCATACTTGCACAACTATAATTTCCTTACATGACTTGTCTCTGACATCATCTGTTTGGTTTCTAATTTTCGCTAGGGTGCAGGTAAGGTTTTCACTTTATTTTTGCATATCAGTTCTACAGAGTTTAAAATAATTAGAAATGTTTTGTTGAAATAGTTAACTGCATCATTTATTGGTAGGTATTTGAATGGTGTCCAGTCACAGTGTTGTAGAATTATGTTGAAGGTTGTTTCTCAAAAGTGTTTTTTAATCTAATCCCATTTTGTTAACGTCTTTTTGTAGCTTGGTTTGTGCTCATATTACATATACAGGATGAGTTTCACTCACTGAATCATATAGTGTCCATGTAGTTTTTATATTATTGTTGCTCAAAGTTAGTATCTGCTCAAATATGTCGTTAGTATCCAGTCATGTTATGTCTGTCTGCCTTTGTGTTACGTTTAACAGGTTCAATGACTAGTTACATAAGTCCAAAAAGGTATATTAATAAAAAGTCTGACTTTGGTAATTGTGGTGATAGTTTCATCCAGTCTATATTTAAGTATCCTAGAATTCTCATGTCTTATTTTATGGTAGAAGTTAATCCAAGATAGTATATCTTCTAGTGTATCTACATTTTTGGCCACTGGGTTTAGGGGAATGTAGATAATTGCTAGTTGTAGAACGTGATGGGTGTTTATTTTGCTGGTTAGTAAAAGTAGCTGTCAAATTTTTATCACTGGAGCATTGGTAAAGACTAGTGTTATTATACTGTATGCTGTTTATACAGCCTGTATATCTAGCCTAATCATATTTGTAACCTAGAAGGAGGATTTCTTTTTCCTCTTGGAGTCATTGATCATACAAGTTTCACTCTCAGTAAAAAATGTCAAGTGTATGAATTTTGTTTGCTTCCACTTGAGCTTATATGCTCCTTATAGCTAGCAAAATAAAATACACAGATTATTCATGCTTTACCTTGAAGCTTACATATATTAAAGATGCAAAATTGTGAATCATATGTACAAATAATTCAAAAACACGAACTTTCTCGTGCTGTGCTATGCTTGCTAATACATTAATTTTATCCTCTTTATAAATATATAATGCATGTCACATTCGACCTTCCTTCAATACCCTGGTTGTTTCAGCCATAGAGCCAGATATGTAAGTGGTCAGTCAACTAAGAAACAAAAATAGTGGAAGGTTTTACACAACACTTAAATAATAAACATTTGAAGTAGCTGGCTGCTGAATAAATTGTGCATGATTAGCATGGACAATAATAAACTTACAAGTTCCATACTTTGTGTGCCAATATAGTATTATCATCAACCAGAGACTTAAAGCAGTAATGAAAAAGTCAATTTGGTGTGAGAAAATGCTGAAAAGAAACAGGGCACATCAACCTGGTAATGCAGCTGCAGTTTACTAGGAAAGTTGAACACTTTTAGTTCCACAGTTTAAAATGGAACTTCATCAGTGCTAAAAACAAATCACTTCCTCTCATTTTATAAAAGAAACATCCTGTCATTTCACCCTGGCAGTTGCATACTAAAAGTGCTAGCATTTAAAATAAAATATCTGAAGGTTCATCTGTTAAGAAGTAAATTTGCTTGTGTTATAAATGATTGAATGGTTGAGGTCATTGGAATGGTTGATTTGTTGTATTCACATGTTCTGGCATTTTTAAAACTCCATATTGAGACATTGATTTATTTTGGAGTGGCACAGTATGGGGTTAGTGTTGTTGCTACACAGCTCTTGGTTTTCTAGTTCAGGTCTCAGCTGGGTTACTTTCTCTGTGCAGTATCATGTCCTACCTGTGTACACATGAGTTTTGTCGTGTGCTCCTGAACCTCCCCCATTCAAAACACATGCCATAAGTGAATAGGCAGCCATTCAAAATGCCTGTAGGTGTGAATGCATAAGAGTTAGCATGTACTTATATCTTACGATAGGCTGGTACCTGACCAAGGCCAGTTTCTTTGCTTTGCACATACTTTCTGCTGGGATATGCTGTGCTTCTCCAAGACCCTCAATTGTATTAACTGAGTAAGCAGAAAAAGAATGAATGGATGAGTGAATGAATGAATGATTGACTCGTTTTGCTTCTTATCATTTGAAAACATTAAGTGTTTAGAGGTAACAGATGCACATCAATTCACTCTAAAGTTCTGTTGCATTGAATACTTTTGGTTCCTCTTTTAACTGTTTCATTGCCTTACCTATGAATTTCCTTTCAGTTTTACACCGCTAAATCTTCCCGATAGTGTGGGACTGTTTTCTAAGACAATCCAGTAGTAAAAATCTAACGCAAGCATGCCGATGCCGTGCCGAAGCTTAGCATACTAGAGCCCCCATTACGTACCAGTACACAGTTTGCAGAAGGGAGTAAGACTCATATCCACATGCACGTCTCTTGAACTGCAGAATGCATTTAGATGACATTGGCGTCATGACGCACACAAGTTTCTCCTTAAAGGAGAAGACTCTCGCACTGCCAACTAAAGTTTTTTTTTTTTTAGCCTCCTAGCCAACCCTCAGCCGTAAGTGGGAAGGTGATCGCTTCCCTTCTCCCACCCTCCGCCCTCTGGTTCCAGTGCCAAGAACAGCGCAAACTTTATATTAATTAAAATAAATAAATAACTACATAAGGCACCCTAGGCGGTTGCCTAGTTCACCTATGCCTAAGGCCGGCCATGAAAACAATTAACAGTAAAGCAGAAAACGAGTATGTTTAAAGCAAAACGAATGTGTCTGAGCAAAGTTGGGCATGTTTAGAGTAAAAGAAGCACAAGAAAAGTATATTGGGCATGAAAAGGGCTTAAATGAGCAAAACGAATATAATGAGATAAGAAAAGGGCACATTAAGAAAAAATAAAGCAAGCAGACTGTATGTGTTTTGGGCAAAGTGCTGTGTTTGGGCATAGCTATGACTTCATATTGTATCAAGGGTGTAACTGATGTTATCTGAAGTATCTCAGAGTGTGTAAAAGCGCTTACAGAATGTGCTTATTACTGTGCATGTATTTTGAAGAGTTCATTGTGTGCAAAGTGCAACTATTTTGTGAAATCCAGTTTAAGTATAGTTATTTCAAGAAAAAGTTTCTTGTGCTGGGTGTGTCTATTCACAAAGTGCCGCCATTATAGAGTGCTTCTTATACTGTAAAGAGTTGCCTAGCAAGGTACCATCATTTTGGGGACATTTTAGTGTGCTGTATGCAGTTATTCTCAAAGTGCAATTGCTTCAAAAGTTATTGAATTTTGGGCAACAGATGTTCGATTTATTCACATTATGTAGTTGCTTGATATGTTTCTTACACTGATAAGAGGTGTTTTCTTGCAAAAGACAACACTACAAGAGTATTACAGTGCTCATGAATTACTCAGCTGTATCGTAATGTTCTTGAACGTTTCTTAATGTGAAGACTTTAACAAGTGATGGTGCATGACTTTAGCATTTCTGCCATTACCGATAAAATTCCGAAAGCATCGAAACGCCGAAGAAATTATTTTGCAAAATCCAGTAAAGTATCGAAAAGCCCAAGAAATTTATTTTGCAAAGTCCAGTTATTCAAAAGTACTACGAGTTCATTCATTTGCATAATTCCGATAAGCCCAACGAAAGTATAAGTTCAAAGCATGAAGGCATTGAACAAGTATTGTTTATGCCAGAAACTTATGCATATGTGCTTGTGTGTATATTCATGCTTATTCGCAAAACCCTTGTCTGGTATATGTTAATATGGCAGAAGGATTTCAAAAACCCCTACTATTTGTGTTTGATCAGAATATTGCAGAGAACCGGAGAATATTTGAGCAAGAGTATGATACTTTCATACAAGCAGCTTATGCAGATAGAGATGCACACACTAGGGCATTCATTTTGCTAAACCTGGCAGGGTCTGAGGCCATAGAAAGAGAGCATTCATTTGTGTATGCACCAGCAGTGTATGAAGGAGAAGGGGCGGACGACCATATTAATGGACAAGCTGAATCAAGGGAAGACCCCGAGTGTTTGAAGCGCAAGTTCAGGGAAACGTGCAACCCCCAGAGGAATATTACATTAGAGAGACGTTTGTTTTACACAAGAGATCAGAAACTGGGGAAACATTTGCAGCTTATACAACTGACTTGAGAAACAGAGCTAAGACGTGTAGGTTTGGTGATCTAAAAGATGAGCTGATAAAGGAGAAGCTTGTATGTGGTATTAATAGTGCTGCTGTGAGAAAGATTTTATTTTGTGACAGTGATTTAAAGTTGAGCAGAGCCATAGAGATTTGTCAAATCCATGAGGTGACAGAAAAACATACATGTATGCTTGTGAGTGACAACAGCATGATTTCAGATGGCTCTAGAGCAAACATAGACAGCAATTGTGGTGTGAATCATAAGTCTAAAAGAGAGAAGTGCTTAGCATTTGGTCGGCAATGTCACAAGTGTAAAAAAATGGAATCATTTCCAAAAGTTTTGTAAATCAGGTAAGCCTGACACAGCTGTAAAGAAAGGTCGCACAAAAAAGCAAGTTGATCAAGTAGACCAAAACAGTCAGGTTTCTATGTAGATGGTGTATCAGTGCTTGGTGAAAGAGTTGATGCAGTAAACTTATTATCAAGGAATTAAGTGTTTTGTACTGTCTGGATCAATGGGAAATCCACAGAGCTCAAATTAGACACTGGGTCAAACTGTAATGTTATATCAGCAGGCACATTTGCAAGAGTGAGAATCAATGAACAACTCAATGCAACCAGCAGTGCAAGACTTGTTGTTATTTATGGAGATGAAGAAATTCAAACTGAAGGTTCAGTGATTGTCATCTGACCAAGAACTATTACAACTTGTTATTCTACGTAGTCCGAAGACCATTGCAATCATTATTGTGTCTCAAAGATAGTTTAAGAATAAATCTGTTTTCTTTTGCTAAAGAGGTTCATCATATGAGTGCACTTCCAAATTCCAATTTCTCTGAAGCCATTTTTTTAGAATATGCTGCTGTTTTTGATGACAAATTGGGCAAATTTCCAGTTGTGTATTCCACGAAGTTAGACCCAGAGGTGACTTCAGTAGTCAGACCATCGAGAAGAGTTCTGATAGCTATGTAAGATAAAGTTAAAGCTCAGCTGGATAAAATCTTGCAGCAAGGTGTGATTTGTCCAGTCACAGAACCAACTGAATGGGTGTCATCCATGGTAGTCACTCACAAGAAAGGTTCAAATGAAATCAGAATATGCATTGACCCAAGAGATTTGACCAAAGCAATAAAAAGACCGTATCATCCAATGCACACAGTTGAAGACAGTGTAGCTCTAATACTGAATGCCACTGGATTTTCTGTTTTGGATGCAAAGAGTTCATTTTGGCAAGTGTTGCTTGATTGCAAATCCTCATTTCTAACTACTTTTTGTACTCCGTTTGGCAGATACAGATTCCTAAGGATGCCATTTGGAATAAATTCTGCAAGTGAAGTTTGTCAGTGTGCAATGGAGCAAATTTTTTCAGGTTATCCTTGTGCCATAATAGTAGATGATCTATTGGTTGGAAGCAATGGTGAAGCAGAGCATGACAGAAACCTCAAGAAAGTTCTAGACAGAGCACGTGAAGTTAACTTAAAGCTCAATCCTCTGAAGTGCAAATTCAGACTTCCAGAAGTTACGTATGTAGGCCATTTGTTTACAAGTACAGGCTTGAGACCTGACCCGACCAAGCAAGCAGCTGTTCTAGAGATGTCAGCGCCAGACAATGTACAAGGTTTACAGCATTTTCTGGGTATAGTCAACTATTTAGGCAAATTTATACCAGACTTCAGTGAGCTAACATGCAAAAATGTTGCATGATCATGGTTGGAACATTATCAGAAGGCATTTGAAGACCTGAAGCAGAAAATTGACACCCTACCTATGTTAAGATACTATGATGTGAACAAACCAATTATTCTTTCCTGTGATGCTTCAAAATTTGGCCTAGGTGCAGTTATACTTCAAGAGGACAGACCA
Organism: Protopterus annectens; assembly: GCF_019279795.1. Lineage (NCBI taxonomy): Eukaryota > Metazoa > Chordata > Ceratodontiformes > Protopteridae > Protopterus > Protopterus annectens. The sequence continues at coordinate 493,342,861 of NC_056728.1, read as the reverse complement.
GTAGCCTATGCATCTAGAACACTAACCCAAACTGAGATGCAGTATGCTCAAATTGAGAAAGAGCTTTTGGCTATAGTATTTGCATGTTCCAAGTTTCATGATTATATTTATGGTCGAACTATTCAGATTGAAACTGATCATCAACCTCTAGTTACTATTCTAAAGAAGCCTATGCATTCTGCTCCAGTGAGATTACAAAGAATGATGCTCAAATTGCAAAAGTACAATTTCAAATAGGTCTACACATTAAATGCAAATTGCTCTATCTGGCTAATACCTTATCCAGATTGCCCAGAAATACAAGAGAACAACTTGATATAGAGACTTTTGACTTTGATGTGATGTCAGTGTGAAATTTTTCCACCACTAGACTTGATGTGTTAAGAGATCACATTCAGAGTGATCCAATTTCACAGAAGCTCAATCACTATGTTAACGTCAGATGGCCGTCAAAGCAATCTAGTGTATCACCTGAGATGCAAGCATATTTTCCATACAGAGATGAATTATTGAAGGAAGATGGCATTATTTTTAAAGGTCCTAAAATTGTTGTTCCTGCTTCCTTACAACAAGAATATATTCAGATTTTGCATCGTGGTCACCTAGGATCCACATCCACTAACAGAAGAGCCAGAGAATTAGTATTTTGGCCGTCATTATCGAAAGACATTTATAGAGTTCTTTCTTCTTATTCAGTATGCAATAGTTACCAGATCGCATTTGCAAAGAGAACCGCTTCAGCTAAATCCAATTCCTGAACTACCCTGGTCTACTGTAGCAACTGATATCTTTGAGTGGAACAATTATCACTACTTAGTTTTGGTAGACTCTTATTCGAATTGGTTTAAGATTGATCTACTACCAAACTTAACCTCAGTTGCTCTTATTACTAAGTTGAAACATAATTTCTCAGTTCATGGTAGCCCACACAAACCTTTTCTGACAATGGTACTCAATTCACTAACCAGTAGTTTCAGAAATTGCCAAAAGAATAGAACTTTGTACATGTCACTATTAGTCCTGAATATCCTCAATCCAATGGTCTAGCTGAACGTGCAGTACAGAGTGCAAAGCAATTACTTGAAAAGTCAAAGTGTAACAATACCGATGTATTCTTGAATTTGCTTAATCTCAGAAACATACCCCATGATGATATTCTTGGCTCACTTGCTTAAAGACTACTATCCAGGCAAACTAGAACTATGTTACATATTTCTTCAAGTTTGATGCAGCCTAAACCTAAGAACAATAAAAACATCAAGGCTCAATTGTTTAAGAAGTGTATTATCTGGATATCTAGTTACGACAGATCGAGCAGATTACTTTGTCCGTTGAAGGAAGGAGAGACGGTATGAATCCAGACAACAAAAGGTTTTGATCAAATAGGACAGATTACAGGCATCTGTGCCAAGCCAAGATCCTACTTGGTAGATTCCAAGGGTGTGGAGTATAGGAGGAATTGCAGACATCTTCTTCCTGTACCAGAATCATCATCATTGCAGTCACAATGTTGTACCTGTGATGCAAATTCTAAATCAAAGAATGAGTCAGTCACTGTTTCCAGACCAGAATGTGTTCAAAAGTCTGATTCTGTTCCAGAAAGTGATTTGAACATTCTACAGGTCAACCATTTTGCAGAAACTATCCCAGTTGCTAAATCTAATTTTGAGTTTTATACCACACGATACGGACGAGTTTCTAAGCCTAGTGTGAAATACCCAGCAATGTGGATTTGATTGTATATACATGTGTATTTAGTATTGTGTAATGCATGTCTATAAATTGCCTGTGATTTCTGCATGCCAAATAATCTCATGACAAATTGCACGATCTATTTCTCAAAGAGGGAGGATATAGATCAGAGTGTAAAGTGTGTGCTATATCTTTAAGAAGCATACGAGGCTGTGCGTGCACATATAAATTCCAGACACGTGCAATCCCTAGTGCCATTTTGTAGAAGCAGCCAGAGAGTGAGCATGCATGATCAGAGTTGTAAGTTCATATTTAAGTTAGTTAAGTTATAGTCAGTAAGCTTCTATAGTGATATATTTGTATAAAATAAAGCTGCTTGAACACAACCCACGAAAACTAATTTATTCGTGTCCTAACACAAAAGTGACATTTATGAAAGACTTAAATATGTTAAGATTAAAGGTAGATGAGTCTCAAAAACTAACAGTTAAGAGGAGATGAGATACAAAATAGTGATGTATAACCAACCTGCAGGAAACTCTCCAGAAATAGATGGTATTCCAGTGGAAGTTTAGAATAGGAGCGAAGAAAGTGATGGAAGGTTTTAGCAGTCTTTTAAGGGGGGGTGCCAACATCCTGGAGAAAAGCTGTGGTAGCTGTAATACCTAAAGATGGTAAAGACCCATCTGATCCAGCTTCATATAGGCCCATTTCAATATTAAACCATGATTATAAAGTGATTATGTCTATAATGGCTAAACGAATGGCAAAGGTAATGCCAAAAGTCATAGATATGGTGAATGCTCTTTTCTGGAGGTTAGGAAAACATTTGACAACATTAATAGAACAATGATGACCCAGACAGAAACAGAATGTAAGAAAATACTGCTGTTATTGGTGGGTCTTGATGCAGTGAAAACACTCAACAGAGTAAGCTGCGAATTGATGAGAAGAGCATTGGAAACATTTGCATTCCCTGATACAATAGTAAATTAATTAGGATATGTGAGGGATCAGAGGCAAAAATCAAAGTAGAAGGGTTCCTCTTTGATAAGTTATGCCTGAACAGAAAAAACAGACAGGGGTGTTCTCTTTCCCTTTTTGTATTTGGATTATATTTAGAACTATTGGCAAAGAAAATAAGTGAGTCATAAATTCAAGGCTATAATTGGTATGGTGTTCAAGAAAAGTTGACTTTATTTGCAGATGACATTATTTTGTATCTGCAGGAACCAAGAAAGGACATGTCACTGTTGTGGAATATTCTGAGACAGTTCCATTTTTTTGAGATATGAAATTAATGAAGATAAAACAAAGGCTATAGCTGTAAACTATGTACCCACATATGAATTGGTTCAGCAATACCCATATTTAAGGGGACATAATACAATTAATCATTTAGGAGTATGGAGTAAAAAGGATCCAATTATGGCAGTAAGGATATGTGGGAAGAGACTAAACAAAAACTGAGAAACTGGCAGCTCTTGCCTATGAATATGGATAGCAAGATACAAGCAGTAAAAATGCTTTTAGTCCCTTTAGTCTTATATACATGTCAGGTATATTTTTATCAACCAGAGGAGAAGTTGTGGATAGTAATTAATAAAGAGATGCGGTGGTGGTGCTGCGGTAGCATTGTCGCCTCACAGTAAGACGTTGTCCTGTTCGATTCTCAGCTAGAGCGGCTTCTATGTGGAGACATGCATGAATGAGCGTACCTTCGTTGAAGGTTGTGCATCAGGGCTGGAAATTTGGCACATAAAAATCTACTGCCAATCATTAGTGGACCAGAGTTCCACTGTGGCGACCCGTAACCGGGAAAAGCCAAAAGACACAGCAACAACAATTAATAAAGAGATGAAGGACTTTATTTGGGAGAGGAAGAGAGGGAGATTCAAGTGGAATAAGTTGATCCTCCCAAAAGAACAAGGAGGTTTAGGATTACCTGATTTGAATGGATATTTCAGAGCTACACAGTTAAGGTTCTTAAATATAACACAGGCAGAAAGCTATAATTCAAAGTGGAAAGGGATGATGATGAAGCAGGGCGTAATCCAAGAAATAGGGAAAGGGGGTTTTGGACACAGATCCTTAAAGAGAATAACAGTCAAATAGAATATTATATTCATAAAGTAGCAAAAAGTATACTAAACGCTAAGCCAACACAGGAATGGAGAAAGGAGATTCTGCTGATAGTGATAACTGCAATTAGAGGTACAGAGAAGAAGATGGCAAAATAACCAAGGTATTGTGAACAAATTATTAAAGAAGGAAAGGTAATGAAATGGGAAGAGGCTAAGAAGAAATTTTGATTTCAGGCTAGTAACTGCCTTCCCTATCAACGATTGATATCACAGTATAGACAAAGAAAAAGGGATAGGGGAATCTGAAATGAAAGACCCACACTGGTGGAATTTTTAATTTAATCTAGAACAGAAGCTGTTGTTAAAAAGGGAAAAATTAGTAGGGAATATAAAATATTGCACGATAATATGTTTTGGAAGTGTAATGAGTTGGCAAACTAAAAATTCCCCACAGTGTACTCTGTCAGGAATACTAGGCAAGCAAATGTGTGTAACTAAGGAAGTGATTTTTTTTTTCAGCTAGGATACAGGATCTGAATTGTCTAGATAAAGTAAGAACTTGTTAAGGTTAATTCTGATGTCTGCCAAAAAAGCAATTACTAGAAAATGGAAATCAAAATTTAAACCAACTATACTTGAAGTAGTGAATATTGTAACAGAGATAAAATAACAAGAACTGGAATCTTTAGAAAAGGGTAGAAGTAAATTACATAGAAAAAAATGGAAATTGTTGGAAAAATACATGCTGAAATATGTTCTGGAAGAGGAATGATGTTTAAGAGAATGCAGATATTGAATAATTTATGTAATGTTGCTTAGCTTATATGCTATATTACAATAGATGTGAATTATAATGTTTGTAAATGTGACCTTGTTAATATGGTTTGATTTCATTTGAAGCTTGCATATGTTTCAAGTGACAATCCAATAAAAGTGTTTAAAAAAGAAATTGCCATATGCTTAGACTCTCCCTAACCTGACTTTGGTCACAGCACAGACCCTTACAAAAGCAGAGGCAACTGAAGAGCTCACCATGGTGCTTGCTAAGCTTAAGCGGGGAAGACTCCAGGCCAAATGGCCTTCAGTTTGAAGTTTGTTTGTTGGGAGGTGATCAATTTATTAATAACAATAGAAAACTAGCCAGTGATATTATAAGGTCTGTCAGAGTTCCGATTTCTTGGAAGGAAGCAACAGCAGTAGTTTTGTTTAAGCTGGGTAAGCATCCACTCAAAGTTGGCTTACATCACTCAATTTCTATTTTAACCCATGATTACAAGATATTTATCAGATTGTTGGCTACAAGGCTTGCAGTGGTTCTTCCCTCTCTGATACACTCAGACCAAACATGTCTTGTTCCAGACCACACCACTGTCAACAGAAAACTTGATCTATGACCAGATTGGATTTTAGTATAAACATAACATGGGTTCTTCTCCTAATGGCTAGTTTAGACTCCAATGAGGCTTTTGATAGAGTTAATTGGAAGTTTCTGTTTAGGGTAGGTTGGGATTATTACAGCAACTTGTATCCCTTATCTGTGCTCTGAACTCAGGCTCTTCTATTGGAAATAAGGTGGGAAGGGGCCTCTTTGACAACATCAATTTGTGGAGGGGGACATGACAGGGTGCCCCTTATCACCTATGTTATTTTCAATCTACATGTAGCCATTAGCAGAAAAGCTACAGAATATTATTGCCCCCCGAGTTGCTATAGGGAGTCACTGGCTTCCATCTCATCATATGTGGATGACTTGTTGATGTACCCCTGGAAGCAGAGACTGGGCTAGACACATTATTCAAGGAACTGGCCTTGTTTCCGAAGATCTCTGATTTTAAGATAAACCAATCTAAGACACAGACAATGAGACTCAATTATCTTCCCCTCCAAAGTAGCCCTGCGCAGATTTCCCCTCTTAGTTAACCCCTGTAGGACAACTTATTTGGGGGTTACTCTTTCTACTGACAGGCAAGCTTCTTTAAAGCTGACCTGGGAGGCAGTCATGGACAAAGTAAAAAAAAAAAATTTTAGAATACAGAAGGGGTACCAACTGGACATGCAGCAAACCCTTAAATGATTTGTTGTTCCAATAGTCTTGTATGTTTCACAAAGTTTCCATTAAACTTTCCCAACTCCTTCTTGGTTAACTTGATGAGATTAGCCACATCATTTCTGCAAATGGGTAAGAAGCCAAGATTCAGGTGGGAATTACTTACCCTTCCAGAGGGTTCATGGGACATTACATTGTAAATCTGGAACTATACTCCTTATCTGATTATCTTAATGTCCTTGCAGGGTTGATTTGCTAATGTATGGCTCTGTTTGGAAGCATATCATGCTGGAAGGCTTGGGGGGTTACAAGGCTTTCTATAAACTATCTCGATAATGACTGCATAAAAGGTCAGACATAGCGCTCCACCCTTGAAGATTTATATAAATCTGTGAATCAGGCTTTCAGGCTAAGACTGGCACATGAGTAGATTCACTCAACCCTATTAACCACTACAATGCACTGAATCTATTGACAGCAGATGGAAGGACCCACTTGAAGAAATACTCAAAGCTGCTAGTCTTGGAGGAAGAGGTAATGACCTGAGGCCAATTGCCAGGCAGGTTCCACTTCTTAGTTAGAGAGCAACCAAGGGTTAACAAATAGTTATCAATTTTTTTTCACTGTAAGTTGGGGAGTATTCAAAGGAAGGACTGCGCGAGATTAGTACGCTTGTGAGTAGAGCTAAGAAATGACACACATATAATAAAGGGGACAATGTAAAAGGTAAATCCAATCCTCTTATCAACCATGTTACATCCAGTGAGTAGTTCTAAGTTGGCTTGGCAAAATGACCTAGGAGCTGACATTCTGGATGAGCTATGGGGGAGCTTGACTTGTGTACTCAGATATGGCACAAAATCACTTAGATTCAAAATGTTTGACTGGAAGTGCCTGTTTAAATACTTTTATACACTAAGAAAACCAGGCATCATTTCTCTAATTCATCTCCTTTATGTTGAAGATGCAACACTGGTAGTTTGGGAACATGGATCCATGTCTTCTGGAAAAATAGAAATACAATGAATCTGTGATATCTTGTTGCCAGGGCATATTACAATGATCTCATTGCCAAGCAGCAGGGGGCGCTGGGCCGAACAGATGTTGTCCTGTGCTTACTTTGCTTATTTGTAAAATGTCCATCCATCGGGTGTGGTATCCATCCCTGCTGCTCCCCACCTAAAAAAAAAAAAAAAAAGAAAAAAAAAATGAAAAAAATTTCATTTCAGACTGCCCTTATCGGCCAAGTCAAAGAAAAAAAGAAAAAGGGTCGACCGCGACGCAATGCTACTCACACTGGACAGGACAGAGGAAGCCAAACTGCTTCCCTTGCAGTCCAATGAGAGCTGAGAGCTCTCTCTCAGCTCAGCTTCTCAGCTCTCACACGAATTGCGTACGCGTCGTAGCTCGGGGTTGAGCGGGGTTTCAGACATCGGTGGCGGGGAAACAAATGTAGGCGCGAGAGACATTGTTACTGCAGTTAACAAAAAAAAAAAACCGAGATCTCTGGATGACTGAGAAAACAATACATCAGTGGCCAGCAGTTGTGTCAGTTCAGAAGGTCCAGAACCAAACCAAAATAATTCTGTTACTGTTGTTGTTGACTGAATGATGTCTTTTTTTATCAAATGATGATTTGAAAGAAAAAAAAACAAAAAGGAACAGTTCTGTTAAGCTAGCTGAAATGAAGTTATTATTATTAGATGTTTTGTACCAATGTCTGTTACCAAACATTACACATAAATATAATTCAATGAAATGAACAAATAAACAAAACAAGAGAAGAGAGAGAAGCTTAATTTGAGAATTAAATTGACTAAAAAGTAATGCTAAATAAATATAACTAATAATAGTAACAGAAGCATATAAAGAAGCATCTTCCAGTGAGCTTTCAGTCTCAGAGAATTTTTGCTCATACTGGTGTGTGATAGGTAACCACACCTGTCCCAAAGCCAACAGCCCAGTTTTTTGCCAAGCAGCAGCAGTAGGATATCAACAATGACAAGGTGTACACTCACTCAATGACAAGTATCTCACTCACATTTTAAATGTTTTTAAATGTTTTTTTTTCTTTTTTTTTGGTTGATTTTTTTTTTCTGGTTTGTTTTATGTACCAACCATTGTATTTGTATATATGTATTTATTATATTTGCATTACATTTTATATTTTACATTACAGTATAATATTTTATATCAGCATTGTTTTATTATTTTATATTGTTGGCATTTTATTATTGTCACAGAGTCATTGTTTTGTTTGTGTGTGAGAGTTATTGTGTGTGTGTTTTGTGTGTGTTTGTGTGTGCTGAAACTGAGTGCACCTAGTGTATTCTTTTCACCTTTATATATATTTATATATATATATATATTATATATATATATATATATATATATATATATATATATATATATATATATATATATTATATATATATATATATATATATATATCTTCAGTATCTCGAAATGTCGAAATTGAAACAAAAAACAATCAAAAAAACACTGACAAACAAAAAAAAAAACACAACAACAACACAACAACCACACTACACAAACAACAACAACACACACAAACAACAACCACACAACATACACACAAAACACAATACACACACCACACACACACACCACTAACAACTACAAGCACCCCCACCCCCCCCTCCCCCCCCTTATATATACATGGCGCAACTTCATAACCTATGAATGACATATTTTTTACGCCATCACGATTTACGGCGATGAACGCTTTATTTTAACACAACATTTTATAGCTATATACTGGTCCAGGATAGTTTGTTTTAGAATTTCCAATTTTAACTTATTTTGTGGTGCATATATTATAATATATATATGAAGTCTCAAAATAAGTTTATTATTTTATTTATATAATTAATTTTAAATTTTTTAACTTTGGGAAAGTCTGGGGGGGGGGATGCCCGTTTTTGCGGAGAAAGCCAAAGACAAAACAAAAAAGTTATTATGAATATTGTTGAATATGAACAGTCTACAGTATTCTAGTCTTACATTTAATTAAAACACAAAAAAAACACTCAATATAGGATAGTACAGGAAAACACAAAACAACATAGTATATAATTATGTATTACATGTATAATACAATCATTCAACAGTCACAGATTATTAGAGAACAACAGATAGATGTATAGAATTGTCAGATTGTCAGACCACAAAAATATAAAAAAAAAAAAATAAGCCAAAAATCTGTCACACCAAAAAAAAAAAAAAAATTAAAAAAAAAACAAAAGAAAAAACCTTTGCTTGTTGCTTTTATTATTTACAATATTAATAAATAAAGAAATAGTTAAATTAATGCAACTATTAGTAGGAAGTTATAAAGCTTTTTTTATTTCTTTGGCTCGTGTTGGTCATCTTGGCTTCTTGGTGGCGAGGGTTGGGGGGGGCAGGGAAGAAGGGAACCTAGTTACAAGGGAAACCTTGTCTAATTCCACTGCTCATTGCTGTTTCTCATTGGCCTCCTCCCATCAATGCCATCTGCACCTTAAAAACATGTGTTAATGCAACTGTTCTTTTCTAACAGCTTTAGGAGGTTATCACTTAATAGGGCCTTGCTATATATAGGCAATTCAGATCCCGTGTCCCTTCTCAAAAGAATCATTACCTTAGTTACAGCCATTGCTCTCCAATATTTCTGGCAGAGTACTCTCAAGGAAATATTTTAAATCTGCCAACTCATTACAGTCCCAAAAAACGTGCTGCCAGTTACCTCTCTCTTCCACATCACACCTCTACCATTTGCTATCTAAACACTTCCAAGCAAAAATTCTAAATGTTCTGGATTTTGTTGCATACTTGAGAGCCATACATATGTCCTTCCAGTGTTCCCTTGTAAACTGTTTTTCCATTGTCTTTTCCCAATCTTTTCTAACCTCCATTGATTGATTCTTACGTTACTATGCAATTTTTATATGTCATATTAAGTTTCCCCTTTTTAACAGCAACTTCTTTGACTGAAAACTCAACCAGAGCAGGTCTTTCACTTTATACTCTCCTGTCCCTTTTTTGCCTTTACTCTGATATCAATCTATGATAAGGAAGGCAGTCACTTACATTGTAGTCCAAACATCTTTATAGCCTCATCCCACTCTATTACCTTTCCCTGTCTAGTTATTTGCTCCCAATACCTTGGTTCCTTTGCCAGTTTTCTCCAGTAAATTCCAGTCCCCTATTGCTTAGTGAACAGATGGCTTAGTGGTTAAGGTCTTCGGCTCCCATGCACAAGGTACAAGGTTTGACCCTGACTTCCTACCAATGCCTTTTTGCAGTATGCATGCTCTCCCTGTGTCTCCATGGGGTTTCTCCCATGTCCGAAAGACATGCTGAGTGTTTCCATCTCAAACTCACCAATGAATGGAGCTGTGGGCAGCAACAGAGACTCTACATGGTACCCTATAGAGGGAAGAGTTGTACAGACCAACTGCTTTGGGCATCTACTGTGGTTGCACAGTATCCTCAAGATAGGAGAAGATGGATTACAGACTGCGCGCCATGGCAGGGCTAGCCACTCGACAGGGTAAAATATGGCTCTAGGTAATTTGGTCATGTTGACTAATGTCGCCAAAAATGGGCATGGGTAGTTACTGGTGATAAGTGGGTTGAGGACCAAGCCTACTCTGACCCATGCCAGGGACCCGTGCTAATGGTGGGAGGGGTATATATGTCCCTATTGGCCAATGTGTACCCACCATAAAGCCCAGCAGCCCTGGGTCAATAAGTTACTGGCTGGCCGGTGTCTAATAGCCCAGCATGGGTTATCTGGGAGAGCTCTGTTGAGGGAAAGCTGGACGTACAACCAACCAACCTCCCAAACATGAACTGAGAATTGCTACGCTTAATGTAGGTTCACTGACAGGATGCAGGTTGGAAGTGGATGACATGATGATACAGAGGAGTCTGGATATCCTATGTATCCAGGAGATAAGATGGAAGGGCAGTGCAGCAAAGCCACTTGGCTTGGGATCCAGAGTCTACTGATCAGTTGGTGGGCAAACTAGAAATAGTGTAGGAATTGTGGTGAGAGAGAGGCTTCAGAAGGTAGTAAGGGATATCATCAGAATTAATGACAGACTCAAGGCAGTCAGACTCCAGTGTAATGATGGGGCAGTATTCATAATCTCAGCCTATGCCCCACAGCAGGGTTGTGATAGTGAGGAAAGGAGTGCATTAAGACAGCAGTTGCAGGACCTACTAGATAAAGCAGGACAACATGAATTGGTGTTGATAATGGGTGTTTTGAATGCACATATCGGGACAGACAGAACAGGATATGAGGACTGCCTGGGTCCACATGGGTGGGGCAACAGGAATAAAGAAGGAGAAATGATTCTAGACTTCTGTCTGGCAAATGGCTTGATAGTAGCCAACACATGGTTCAGAAAGAGAGACAGTCACAAGATCACATACAAGAGTAGTCAACATGCAACTCGGGTAGACTTCCTCCTAGTAAGGAAAAGGCACTGGGGCAGAATCTGTGATTGCAAAGTCATCTCCAGTGAAACAGTTGGCCACAGCATAAGCTACTAGCTGCCACAATCAGCTGCAAGCAGTGGTCAGAGAAGGCTCTAAGGTCAACAGAGACCAGGTTGAAGACCTGGAAGTTGACTGGAGAGAAAGTACAACAGTTCAAGGAATTACTCAGGGCTCTAGCACCCCAAGAAGAGGAGGAAATAGGTGGAGTTGAAGAAAAATGGCAGCACCTAAAAACAGTATGTGTTAGGACTAAAGAAAAGATATGTGGCCAAGCCAGGTATGGAAATAAGGTACATAAGGAAAGCTGGTGGTGGAGTGCAGAAGTCCAGGAAGTCATCAAAAGAAAAAAGGAGTGCAGGAAGAAGTGGGAGGCAGAAAAGACTGACCAGGCTAGGAAGGACTACTGATTGGCTAACAAAGAAGTTAAGAAAGAAGTTGCAATAGCAAAGAATAGGACATCAGAGGCAGTGTATCAACGTCTGGAAAGTGGCTCAGTAAGGGACACAAAGAAACTATATCAGGTTGCAAGGCAAAGACAGAAAGATAAAGAAGATAGTCAGACACCCTTCATAAGGGATGCCAGCAACAACCTGCTCACCAGCCCAGAGGATATCAAAGGCAGATGGAAGGAGTATTCCCAGCAGCTTCTGAATGAAGAAACCCCCACAGAAGCTTTACTGCCCCAGAAACAGCCTACAATGAGAGAAGAAGAGGAGCCCACCCTAGAAGAAGTAAGAACAGCACTAAGAAAGATGAAGTCAGGGAAAGCAGCAGGCTCAGATGAGGTCACAGCAGATATTATAAAGATGCTGGGTGAGATAGGGGAGAAATGGCTCCTGAGGGTACTGATAGCAGTGAGGAGAGAAAGGCGTATACCAGATGACTGGAGAATAAGCATACTCATGCCAGTGTACAAGAACAAAGGGGACATTCACAACTGTGGGCAGTACAGAGGCATCAAACTCCTATCACATTGCATGAAAGTTCTAGAGAGGGTGATTGATAAATGGATATGCAGAGTAGTAGAAGGTAAGATGGGAGATGAGCAGTTTGGATTCAGATGAGGATGTAGCACAATTGACGCAATGTTTGCATTGAGACAGATACTTGAGAAGAAGCTAGAGATGAGGAGAGAGTCCAACTGGGCATTCCTAGACTTGGAGAAAGCATATAGTAAGGTCCTAAGAAAGCTCATCTGGGCAGTACTGCGTGGTTTGAAGTCCCAAAAACATTGGCAGAATTAGTGCGGGCTATGTACAAGGACCCAATGACTCAAGTACGAACAGTGTTCGGCCTCACAGAAGAGTTCCCAGTGGGTGTAGGTGTACATCAGGGTTCATCTCTGAGACCACTACTGTTCATACTGGTGATGGACTACATTAGCAAACAGGTTGGAGGGGACGGATCAACAAAGCTGCTGTATGCAGACAATGTGGCAGTACAGGCAGACTCTGAGCTAGAACTTCAGCAAAAGATAGGAGAATGGAATGCAAATCTGAAGGCACATGGGATGAAACTAAATACAGATAAGACAGTAGTAATGGCAGCAAATTGGGGAAATCAGAAGAAGCTGAGAATAGAGATAGAAGGGAAGATAGTGGAACAGGTAAACAGCTTCAAGTATCTGGGAGGCGTAGTTGAGGAGAAGGGTAGTCTGAATGAAGAGGTCAAAGCTAGAATCAGAGGGGCTGCAGCCAACTGGCATAGAGTATCAGGTGTAGTCTATGACAGAAGAATGCCAAAAAAGCTGAAAAGTAAGGTGTATAAGACAGTGCTGTGACCAGTATGGTACAGAAACCTGGGCAGTAAAGGCAGAACAGTTGAAGAAGCTAGAGGTGATAGAAATGAAGTGCCTGAGAAGGAAGGTAGGATGCACACTGTGGGACAGACAAAGAAATGAGGACATAAGAGCAGAAGCCAAAGTAGCTCCAACTGCAGAAAAGATCAAAGGAACAGATTATGGTGGTTTGGGCACATGTGTAGAAAAGCAGAAGACAATTTGGTGAGGAAGATTTGGGGCAGACAGGAAGAAGGTAAGAGGAAGTGAGGACATCCAGCAAAGAGGTGGATGGATTGTGTGAAAGAAGATCTGTGACAGTCAGGCATGAGTGTTGAAGAAGGCAGGAGTGTGGCAGTGAATCGAGAGAGTTGGCAACAGTTAACACAACACCCCGACCCCATGTAGAAAAATGGGAAAAAAGGGGGATGATGATGATTGCCTATTTTCCAAATACTCCCTTATCTTCTCTCAGTTTTTGTGCTTCTTACCCATAATGTCAGAAAATTGCAAGGAAGGCTATTAGCCAGATTTTACTACCCAGGCATAATGAAATAGAAAACTTCTGTGCTTGTCCATAATATCAGAAAACTACACCCCATCTTGAGAATAAAAGTAAGCCTATTTGCAATCATCCATATTGGCAAAAATCTCATTTCTCCAGTCATGTGTTGGCTTAGTTCTTAGCATACTTTCTGCAACCTTATAAATACAACATTCTGTATGGCGATTGTTACCCTCCGTAAGGACCTGCATCCAAAATCCCATTTTCTCATTTTTTGAACTACACCTGCACCACTTCATCATCATCATCATCATCATCATCATCATCATCATCAACATCCCTTTCTACTTTAAATTAATGTCCCTTCAAATCAGGTAATCTTAAACCACATTGTTCTATTGGAGGGATCAACTTATCCCACTTAACTCTTGCCCTCTTTCCCTCCCAGATAAATTCATTCAAGTCTTTATTAATTATTTTGCATAACTTTTCCTCTGTCTGGTAAAAATGTGCTTAACTTATATATAAAACTGCAGGGACTAAAAATTTTAAATACTTGTATCTTGCTGTCTACAAATAAAAGCTTCCAGTTTCTCAGTTTTTGTATTACCTTTTGTTTAGTCTCTTCCCACATATCCTTAGCTGCTTTAACAGAAACCCTTTTAATCTATATTCCTAAATATATCATCTTATCAAGTCCCCATAAATATGGGTATTGCTAAACCAATTCATGTGTGGGTACATAATTTACAACTATAGCATTGTTTATCTTCATTAATTTTATATCCAGAAAAAGACTTGAAACTGACTCAAAATGTTACAGAATGCCAAGATGTCATTTTTTTGATTTGTCAAGTACAAAATAATATAATCTACAAATAAGGCCAGTTTTTCTTGATTGCTATACCAATTGTCACTTGACTTCCTGAGTACCTTATTTTCTTTGCCACTGACTCTAAATATAAAGCAAATAACAAAGGTAAAAGAAGACACCCCTGCCTGGTTCCTCTGTGCAAACTCAACTTATCAGAGAGGAACCCATCCACTATCAAGGAATGCAATTGCTTCCATTGCCCTGCTCATAATATCCTAGCTTATTCTTTCAAATGTTTTCTCTACATCAAGACCCACCAACAACAGCGGTATTTTCTTATACTTTGCTTCCATCTGGATCAGCATTGCTCTATTAATGTTGCCAAATGTTTGCCTCCCTACACAAAACCACATCTATCCATACCTACCAGTTTTGGCAAAACAATTGCCATTTTTAGCTAGTAAAGACATAAACAAAACTTCATAATCATAGTTTTAAGTGAAATGGGTCTATACGAGGCTGGGTCTGACAGTTCTTTACCTTTTTTGAGTAATACAACCACCAGAACTTTCTTCCAAGATGCTGGTGCTTCCCCTACTTTTAAAATACTATTAAACAAAATCTTCCAAATCTTTACTAGTTTCTTCCCTCCTAACTTCCAAATTTCCACAGGTACACCATCTGTTCATTATGACTTCCCTACAGATTGATTATATACCACCATTTTTATTTCATCTCTTCTACACCATTTCTACACCCAGTCTTCCCTTACATACTGTATCACATCCCTTTTTCTCTTCTTGTGAATAAAAGGGGCTCTATCTCAAAAATGGATCATATTTTCCTACCTTCTCTATCATTGTCCTATTTGTTACTCTTGAGTACTTCCCTCTTTGGACTTTCTTGTATACTTCTTTCCTCCCCACTATACCAATTATAAAAATGACTGTGTGATTTTAGCCACACCTTAAAAATATTCTTTATACTGCATTCCACCAGATCACTGGCTTTGTACAGATTAATAGCATGAAGCATCACATACTGTACAGGCTGTTGGACTGCACATGATCTAGCCTTGTATTATCATGTTAGTTTAATTAGGAAACATGTTACTGAAGAATAGGTACACATTACATGTTCTTATTGCTCCGCCTTAGCATGTATCATGAGACCCAGGCAATTAGCTGCATTTGCTCCATTCTATTATGGTTATCTAGAACAATGAGTATTTCTCACACTGGAAAATCACTTTTACTCACAAGCCTTGAGCAGCTGTACTTTGCATCTTTACGAATCACAGACAGTATCCAGGTGCAGAATGTATCACTAACTCTGATGGTACTTTAGAAGCACATACCCAATGGGTCAAAAGTACTGACATAAGTAAAAGATCCTATTTGAAATCATACCAATTAAACAAGGGCATTAACCTAAGAATTTCAGCAGTTTGGCTTGTGGTAAAATACATTCACATTTCAAAACTAAGTGAGTATATACAGCAACAGTTACAATTGCAGACATCTGGGATACTGTGTTGTTCCACACATATTCTAATTCATTTATAGGTTTAGGAAGTTTTCCAAAAGGAAATCATATATTCATATTATCCATTGTAGAGTAAGCTCATTGTTTTTCTGTAATTCTATTTTAGAATATTCCAAATAACTAGGAGTCAAGACCATCTGCATATGCACAAAATAGCTATATTTAGACAGAAAATTAAGTGCTATATATGGTGCATGGAAGTAAGAAATTCCATGAATATGCCTATTATAAATACATTTGTATGGAAAGAGACCATAAACGTCTCCGAAGTGTATTCAGAAAGCATTTGTATAAGGCATCTCTGAGACTGAACATTACTTAAAGTACAAAAGCATGACCTGAATGTGACATACAGATGAAGCAAGCAACTACACATGGCAAATACATTGAGTAGAGAGTATATTTACCAGAAAATTGTGAAGAGCACTTTGAAAATGTACACAATTTTGAGTAATACTGCAGTTATTAATGACAGAATGAAAAGTAAAAAGAATTCCAGACATAACAACACGGATTTAAAAATGTAGCTGCTGAAAAAAGTTATATTGAGAGCTTAGTCTGAACAAAAGAAAATCATCTGTAAGAAATTAGTGTTATTTTCGTACTTGCGTATTATCGCAACCAGATTTCCGAAGTGTCATAATTCGTTACGTTTACGCATTAACAGGTATTGTAAACTGAAAGTAGGTCTGTAAAGAAGAACATAGTAGTCTGTAACAGTTGGAAGGAGGAAGGAAGAGGAGTAACGTTGATATTTTGTACTCATGGGTGTTGCACTTCATTTCTTGTATGAACTGCACGGTGGCACTCTGCTGTACACATCCTGCATTCCTGATTACACTGTTAGCAAAGGTAGACTTACTCAGGAATATACACTCTGACTTTTTATGGACAATAAGCATCCAAAGCAAATATGGCTATAAGGAATAGTAAGGGATGGGGCACTGATTCCTCAGTGAGTGGTGCCTTTGTCCCGAGCAGGAGTCATGTGCGAGGGGTGTTACACCATATCCCACTTCAGACACAGATAGTTGTGTACATCTCACCTTGCTGACTACCAACAGGCAGTTACAGTACTAAGAAGATGTCCTGTACATGCTGATTGAATCACTCAAATATGTACGAAATTTAACAATCGCAGATCACGGCGAGGTCATGGAAAGGGCTTTGAAATGGGACACTTGCCTTGTTGGGAATATGCTTGCAACATTAAGGATGACAGAGAAGCATCAAGTCATCCGTATAAGTCGGGAAAGGATGCTTCCATGGAAGATGAATGTTACCATTATTATTCTTCCTGTGTGAGAAACAATCTGACATAGTAGTACTTAACAGTCGACACACCCCTTCTTAGGTAAAGAGAGATCTTTTTGTGAAAAGTTGACAAAGTACGGCACTTTGGAAATCTGGTTGCGATAATACGCAAGTACCGTTATCTTTTTCAAGGAAGACAAAAGTTGAGTCTAAGAGTTAATGTTTAACGCTGAAAAAATATTAGTTTCCAATCAACTGAGAAGACAAATGTCTGAGTGGTTACATAAATTATGTTTTCAAATGAACTACAAAGAAAGAAGAAGAAATGTAAGGTACTGGGTCTGGCAATGAATAAAGATTCAGATAGAGCAAGCAGCACTATGTTATGCCATATCCAATGCATCATATTAAACAGTCAGTGGTGGAAAGAATAGCAATGTTGCCTTACAGCAAAATGTTTTCCAGTTTGGTTCTCAGTTGGGTCCCATCTGTGCAGAGTCTTCATGTCCTCCCTACATCCACTTAAGTTTTCTCCAGGTACTCCACTTTCACCCCACATCACAAAAACATGCATCAGGCAGTCTTGCAATTAAAAACTGTCCATAGATGTATGTGTGATATGCTACAAGGACCTGGTGATCTATTTCCATTCTTTACTTGCTTAGTAAACTCTGTGGATGGTGGCAGCTGTTTATAAGGTCACTATAAAGGTCATATGTGACTGAACAGCAATGAATGGATAACTAGATGGGTGGAAGAGCATTAATGCTTTAAGAAATTAATGTCTTGCTACGAGTCACATCTCTGTCAGGTCTAGAAAATATGTTCCTATCACTCAAAATGCTGCCATATCTCCAACATGGTAGTTCAGACTGTGAGAACATTTGTCACAATATAGCTGGAGTATAACAAAAACTTACTCAGATATTTCCAAGCAAATATTTGAAATGTCCTACATTTTATGGCATACTTTGGCAATTGACAGATTAATCCCCAAATATCATCTTCTAAGTTGCCTTCTGTTTCTTTTATCAATTTCTGTTGCATATTAACTTCAATCTTAATTGATGCAATACTTTAGATGCCTTACTAACTAGCCCTCAGTTTATCATCAAATCGCTCCTTATTTGCTTCAGAAATGATACTAAAGCCACAGAGTACCTCCATGCACAGCTTTAAAACCTAAGACCTGTGCCATCCAAAACAAGCCCTTAAATTCTTTTTTTTTGTGACTCCTCTGGCTGCTGACCTGCATCTCCATATCACCTATGTAGCCCATTCTTTCCTTATGGAGCTGAGATTCATCAATGGCCCATTCATTTCTCTGTGAAATGAGTCAATTATGGGACCATCATCCAGGCAGATATCAAAGCATCCTACCCAGCCCTAGGATCTCCTAACATCCCTTATCAGTTATCAAGGGGCATTATCACTGTTAATCTATGGGGGAGCAGCATACAAGCTTCCCACTGTGACTGCCCACAACTCACATCACTATGCTAATGCAGCACATCCATATGGGCAAGACTCTGCTGGCTGCACCACCCAGAGTTTCCACTGGTGTTGCCCAAGTGGTGAGCCAACTGTCCACCTCCCTCACCCAGGATGGGTGAGCTGTGTGCCACTTATGTCCATCTTTTCCCTGCTTCCACTTCTTCCAATGCATGCTAGATGAGCTAGGTGGCATTAAGGGCTTCATCCCTCTGTGCCATGAAAGGTAGTTTTAGCAAGCCCTCATATTCTAACCTCAAGGCCTTACATAAACTCTGTCATTACATAACTTGAGTCCATTTACACCGATTTTCATATGTTCATGGGTTCATATTTACTTACTAGGTTATTGATATGTGAGGATCTTAAGAAACCTAACCTTACATTTATATAGTAGATTTTTAGTCCTTATATTTTGTGTATGAATAATGCAGAAGTGAGCAGAACAAGGGTATGTTGGGACATTTATTTTTTCTACTGTTCCATAAGGGACACGCACTTAACCAGGTCTGAATTTAAGGTTTCCCATCCAATTATCAAAATTTCATTTGAAGACAGTATTGGAAGTACTTTGCTTTAAGTGGAGTGGAAGATGGTTCCAAATCTATTCCTCCAATATGTCCTGTTTACATTGTAAATGAAATTGAGATCCCTTGATTGGATGTTTATGCTACCAATGGACTTGCGAATGTGCAAGACGTCTGGCAGGATTGGTTCTACTGAGGGTCTATAAGTGAGTCAGAGGTCACCTCTTAGTAGCCAGTATGATACTGAGGAGTGGGACAAAGCTTTGAGATGACCTGCATAGTTTTTTATGATTTAGGCCCTAGATTTTATAGTGAGAAAGTATTGTCATCATTCCAATTGTGCCAAGTGTTTGGGCAGTTACATACTGAAAAGGGGATTATATTCAATGATCAGCCTAATGAGAGCTGAGCACAGTGGAATGATTACATCCCTGCATGTCGATGCCATACCTTTAGATATAAGCTGTGCAATGAAAAAAGACTTCCTCACAATAGTGAATATGTGGTGATCAAAGGAAAGTTTGTTGTTGACATAGGTTCCCTGATCTCTGGCTATGGGATCAACTTTCAGGGCTGTGTTATCAATTGATAGTAACAAGGCTGATCATGCTTATGAAAGGACACTATTATACATTTCATGGCATTTAATTTTAGTCCAGATATTGGTCTGAGAAATGCCCTCTTGAAGAATCTAGGTGTTCTCTGTGGAGTTTATGAAGACACCAATTTGAGAGTCATCTGCAAACTTAGTCAGCCATAAACCCTTAATATTTGTATTGACCTCCAAGAAGTAAATGCCAAGGTGGAGTGATCCAAGCACTGAACCCTGGGGTACACCACTACTGACAGATCTTTCGGAGGAGGTAGAGCTGCCCACTCTAATTTCCTGAGTTCAATTTGTGAGACAATTCGCTATTCAATGAGTTACATAAGGGTTTACATTTACCTGGTAGAGTTTATCTATGATAACTGAATGTGGGATGGTGATGGCTGCTTTTGTGAGGCCTAGACATGTGGTGTGTATTGATTTACTCTCATTCACTGATTAGGTTAGGAGGATCTCCACTTAAAGAATTTAAACTGTCTCGGATCAAGAGTTTTTAGGTTGCTTATGCACTTTTATTAATTTGATAAGTATTCTTTCCTTAGCCTTAAAGATGAGGCTGGTCAGGTTTATGGGTCTATAATTACCCAGATTCACTGACACCCTATCTTTGTGCAAGGGGTTAACTTTGCTGCCCGTTATTCATCCAGCATGAAGCCTGTTTGGAACTGATATTGAATAGCCTCTGTGGGGGCCAGACAAATCCTATTTCAGGCTAACTAGTAAACAGCTTGGTATGTTATCCAGTCCCATGAAAGTGGTGTTTTTGGTCTAAGATAGTGCCTTGATAGCTTGTTCTTGAGAGGTTTAAGGGGAGCTGTAGATGCAGGTATCTGATCTGTGAATATAGGTTGGGAGAAGTAGAAAATCTCTGTCTCCACTAGAAAGCAAACCCAGGACATTATTAACCAAAAGCAAAAAAAAAGCTACACAAATCACCTCATTTGCTTCTAGTAACTCAAATTAGTGCACTTCACCTTCAGTCTTCTTAAGTCTGCTTCACCTTGGATACCAAGCTCTGCACATTTAATGAGTAATAATAATCTCTCCCAAACTTTCACCTCCTTTTTATTTAATATCTCCTTTACTGTGTTTAGTAGCTGCTTTATTACACATAGAGGTTTTCTTCCAATTCCCATAACTTTATTAAATTCTTCATTGTTTGTAGTCATTAAGTAGCTGTTAATTCCTTCCATTTTTCTGTATAAGAGTGTGTATCATAAATAAACGTGAATCCTGACTAACAATGATAGCTTTATACTATCTGGACTTATGGCTCAGTGGAATAAAGCCTTTACTGTGCCCCAGATAACCTCTGTTTGACTAGTGGTATGGGAGTTGGACAGATCAGATGGGAAGATGGAAGTGAGCAGTTGATGTGAACTCAGCATTCCTGGGTGGAGAGAGGCTGCTTAGGCTTCCTGAAATAGCCACATTAAGATCCTGGTGAGCTCCATATTCCAAGTGATTAATTGTGTGATCAGGAGACTCTGCATGGGTGGAACCACACAAAGCCACATGCACCTCCCACAGGTAGCGATTGAGGACCTTGCAAGGTTACTCCACAGCAACAGCAGTAGTATGATGCTACACCATCATCATCCTCAGTCTCATCAACCCCAGAAGTGGGTCAGGTTGAACTTAGGCAGTGGCTAAGGCAGGTCCAGTAGCCCCAGTGAATGAGGACAGAAGAGTGGAGCTAATAGCAGTTGATGATAAGCTACAGGAAGGGGGATGCAAAAAAGAAAAACAAGATAACTTTATATTGTGACTCTTATGTGTTATTTTTTCTTCAAACACCTTTATTGAATTTGACTTGTGACATAGGCACATTTACATTCATCATACTATGTGTTATTTTGGGTCTGCTTAGAAATTTCATGTATTTCTTACCTGAGTCTGAAAATGATCCATTATGATCTGTGCTCCAACCTGGTCAACAAATACAGGTAATAAATAAACAAACAAACAAATAAATAAACAATTAAATACAATTTATTCATTCTACTGCATCATAATAAAGGCAGGGATCCAGAATACTGAACTCACCCATTTCTTTTGCAGAATAAATTTATCCCATGATACTCAAGGCTTACCACCATCCAAATAAAATTTAGCATAACCTTTTTAATGGATTTCAACAAATGAGTTGGAGAATCTGCCAGAAAAACTTGAAAAAAATACACATCAACAAAGCAATCACAAAATGCAATACCTGAAGTCTTTGGTCTATATCGTGCTCACAGGACATTTTACTGACTCCTGTATGGGACTACCTAACCAGAGTCTTTCCACATTGATTTCAACTCTGCAGTAGTTATCTGCCTCTGTTTCAAATGATCAGATAATGGCCTTTTATGCATTGTAGATTTATGAAATCTAGTATCTTTAAATGATTCCTGTAGGATAATCAAACGTTCATGCTTCACTTATCTATTTCAGTTTACTTAGTATTATTTCCAGCTCTTAATTCAGTCTATAAAACTTCAAGTTCCTCAAGTGATGGTCTGAGAGAAAAGACATGAATGTCCAAAAATGACAGTCTAAAAAAGCCTTGTGAGAGATTACGGTAAGGTGAATAATAACACCTATAACTAAATATACATGCTATACTAAAATATAAACTGTATTCTAAACAGGATTTATATTTCTTAAAATAGCATGTACAAGAGAGGGTTCCGCCCTTAACTCTTGCAGCATTAATAACTCCCTTAAATTTGGTATAATCTCCAACATATCTTCCTATTACTGGAACACTGGCCACCTAACATACTTTTTGGCTTGTCACTATATACTAGTGCCCCATGTAAAGCACCATCCTTCCTAAAATGTGGGCATTATTATCACTGTGTCACTTAATTCTTGCACCACAACACCTGGGTACATTGAAAACGTTTACGTTTTTTTCCTTCCCTGTGAAGCCTTTCCCTCTGACACAACACGCATTCCCATCATTTGTTGTTTCCTTGAGTGTAAAGGAACAATCTATAAGTAGAACCACATCCCTTTCTCTTGCTCCGAGAAAGAAAAGGAGAATGCACGCCTAGACCATTTGCTTTTCAGTAATTCAATATGCTCTTACTCATCGAAATGTACTTCCTGTAGGGCAATGAACCAAAGTCATACCTGTTCCAAATATAGCATATCTGTTTTTCCATAACTGAATTTTTTAAAGTCTATTCATATCACATGTACACATTTTCATTCAACAGTTAATTCTAATATCAACCCTACAATTCTCAAATGTTGCTGACTTTACAAACTATCACTGATATTGTCCTGTCTCTAGTAAAATGTTCTATTTTCTGGTAAATCATTGAGAATTGTAGTCAATCAATAATGCCAGATGTTAAGAGTTTGGTACTTTTTATTCAGTAAAGGCATGTTAATGTAAAACGTGTTGTTCTGTTAACTTTTTAAGTAAATTACAGTAATAATCAAAAATTGTCCCTGATTTTGGTAATTTGTCCCCTTCTCCTTTATTTTGGCTTTTTCCATGAATTTTGAGAAAGAAATTGAGCACTATACATCACCCTGTTCTGCACATCTATCCAAACTACCCAGAAAAGAAAAACATGAGTTGTTAATGGCACCAAAAATCCTCCAAGACATATAAACAATTGAGAATTACTGACAGAGTGTAAATCAAAACATCTTCAAAGCAGAGACAGGAAAACGCACATGTTCCAGGACATAATTAAAGTAGATGCTAAGCCAATAGCTCATATTTTAATTCATATATCTATATATGCATAATACAGAGTCTCCAATCATAACTGGCTTTTTATGTGTTTGAGACATGGATGCCTAGAAATTCACCTTGAGAGGTGAGATCCAACTGACAATGGACATCAGTGAAACAGCTATTAGGGAGGATCATGTTTTCTACTTAACTCTAATGCCCCATGAATGGTCCTTCAGCCAATAAGATGCATGCCACACCTCAGTGTGACATGGTCATTTGGCTTTGACCCCCCCCCCCCATAGACAAACACCTCCATGTGATCTTCGGTCTCCACTGGGGATTCTACCACAGATACTATGCTCACAAGCACATGCAAGAGAGATGATCAGGTATAAGTCATATCATTCCCCCCAATGCCAGCTCTAACAGGCACCTGAACCACTAGCCAAACTCAGATCATCAATGTCATAGTCAGGATGTTATCCCTCTTTGCCAATGAAGCTGGCACTTAAACAAAGAATTTAAACTAATCTCTCTCTCTCTTTCACTCTCTGTGTAACTGCTGAGATTTTTCATGCTGTCTGCTGACAAGAATACTCAGAAGGTTGCATTTTATATATATATATATATATATATATATATATATATATATATATATATGGGTCTACTTTGTTTCGTTGAATCTCATTTCACTGAATTTCATTTCACCTTGACCAGATTGCTGAAAACACAAATTACTGAAAACTCATTTCACTGAATCTCATTTCACTGAAGTGCAGTTAGTATATATGGCAATGTGTAGAGTACTATAAGTTAAGTAAAAGGTATATGCCATTTTCCCCAATGTAGTGCAATCCTGGAGTTAGTATATATATATATAGTTGGGGATGTGGGGGATGTAGCCCCCCACTTGTTTTTTTATATTGTATTTTATCAAAAACTTCAGAACAATACATTTTAAACAATAGACATGCATAGTTACAACACCAATGAGTAACTCTCTTCAGAAGACAATATGCACTCATACTAACTGAGGACTATGCACCCCCCCCCCAAAAAAATAAGTAATTTGATTTTTCAGCGAAGTGGTCAGGGTGAAATGAAATTCAGTGAAATGAGATTCAACGAAACAAAGTAGACCCATATATATATTTGATCCCAAAAGAAAAACAGTGATTTATTTCATCTAAAATTTGATCTAAACCAGAAATGACCGAACAATATCTGATTAAAAACTATGTTACTTGTAGAAAATGAATGTCAGTTTAGTTTATAATGTTAATTAGGGTTTATCCTTATTAGCCCTCTTTTCTCCACAGTTGTGCAGTTGTGCAATTAGTATATTTAAGTTTAAGGTGTGGGGGTGGCAAAGCCCCACATAGGGTGCACAGGGGGCTTGGATCCTGAAAAAATAAGCTTTTGGAGATATTTACTGTATGTGACATTTACAGTCAAATGAGTTGCGATACTTTGCGGTTTAGATTAAATGAGCTTTGATCATATAACCACTGTTTTTTTAGATCTAATGAGTTTCAGAGCAAATGAACCATAATCACTGCCTTCCTTATCAAGGAATGATATCAGACTATAGACAAAGAGAAAGAAATAGGGGGATCTTAAGAGAAAAATCAGCACTGGCAGAGTGTTTAGTAGAATCTAGAACAAGTAATTAGTACAACATAAAAAATATTGCATGATAACTATAAGAATCAACCAGTGGAGGCTAGAAAGGATTTGGAAGAGAGACTGGATAAGCAATTCAAAAAGAAACAAAGGATTGGGATATATGTATGTCTCCCAAATATGCAACAAAGTCTAGAAGATTTAGTTTTTATGTCTATAATGGCTAAAGAATGGCAAAAGTAATGCCAAAACTGTGCTTTTGTGGAGGGGAGGCAAACGTTTAACATTAACAGAACACTGATGATCCAGAGGAAAGCAGAATGTAAGAAAATACCATTGTTGTTGGTGGGTCTTGATGCAGAGAAAGCATTTGACAGAGTAAGCTGCGAATTTATGAGCAGGGCAATGGAAGCATTTGCATTTCCTGAAAAAAATTATATAAAATATAAGGTTGATTAGGAGAATATATGAGGGATCGGAGGCAAAAATTAAAGTGGGTGGGGTCATCTCTGATAATTTCTGCTTGAGCAGAGGAATCAGGCAGGAGTGTCCTCTTTCCCCTTTATTATTTGCATTATATTTAGAACCATTGGCAAAGAAAATAAGGGACTCAGAAATTCAAGGATATAATTGGTATGGTAGTCAAGAAAAGCTGCCGTTATTTGCAGATGATATTATTCTGTATCTGACAAAACTATAAAAAGACATTACAGTGTTTTGGAACATTTTGAGACAGTTTCAGATCTTTTCAGGATACAAAATTAATGAAGCTAAAAGAAAGGCAATAGCAGTAAATTATGTACCCACACATGAACTTGTTTGGGAATACCTATATTTATGGGGACATGATAAAATGAAATATTTAGGAGATGGATTAAAAATGATTCTAGTGTGGCAGCTAAGGATATGTGGTAAGAGACTAAACAAAAGATAATACAAAAACTGAGAAAATGGAAGCTTTGTTATATGGATACTGATAGTAAGATACAAGCAGTCAAAATGTTCTTAGTTCCTTTAGTCTTATGAACAGGTCAGGCATATTTTTATCGACCAGAGGAGAAGCTATGGGTAGCAATTAGTAAAGAGCTGAAGGACTTTATCTGGGAGGGGAAGATGGCAAGAGTCAAGTGGAATAAGCTGATTCTTCCAGTAGAACAGGGCGGATTGGGATTACCCATTTTGAAGAGATATTTCAGAGCTACACAGTTAAGACTCCTATACATAGCACAAGCAGAAAATAATTCAAAGTGGAAAGGATGATGATGAAACACAAGGAAAGCACAAGAAACGGAGATATTGCAATTTTGGATGCAGGCCTTTAAGGAGAATAACAATAATCATATAGAGAATAAATTATATCCATAAAGTAGCAGAAAGTATTCTAAGACCTAAACCAACACATGAATGGAGAAAGGAGATTCTGCTGATAGGGATGACTGCAATTAGTGATACAGACAATAGGCAAGATGATGCCAGAATTTATTGCAAAAAAGTGGCAAAGGAACCAAGGTATTGGAAGCAAATAACTAAAGATGGAAAGATGACAGAATGGGAAGACGTCAAGAATTTATTTGGACTGCAGGTTAGAGATTGCCTTCCCTATCAGGGATTGATATCAGAGTATAGGCAAAGAGAAATAAATAGGGGGGGGTCCTAAATGAAAGACCAACACTGGTAGAGTTTTAATAGACTCTAGAGCAGAAGCTGCTGTTAAAAAAAGGAATAATTAGTAGAGCATATAAAATATTGCATGATAACTATAAGCATCAATCAGAGGAGGTTAGAAAGGATTGGGAAGAGAGACTGGATAAGCAATTCACAAAGAAACAATGGGAGGATATATGTATGTCTCCCAAATATGCAACACAATCTAGAAGATTTAGGATTTTTGCTTGGAAATGTTTACATAGATATTTTTATACCCCAAGTAAACTCCAGAGAATTTTTCCTTGGGTGGATAGCAAACGCTGGAGGTGTGAGGAGGAAGAAAGAGGTAATTGGCAACATGTTTTCTAGGAGTGCGGTGAGTTGGCGGCCTTTAAGGATTCCCTGCAGGATGCGCTGTGAGGATGCTGGGTGGGCAGATTGGTCTGAAAGGGGGATGATTTTTCTGAGCTATGATACAGAATCAGAATTGCCTAGACATGGTAAGGCCTTGCTGTGTCTAATAATGGTGGCTGCCAAAAAAGCAATTACTAGAAAATGGAAATCAAAATCTAAACCAACTATACTGGAAGTAGTGTGTATAGTAACAGAGCTAAAACAACTGGAACTGAGATCTTTAGAAAGGGTAGGGCAAACTACAGAGGAAAAAATGGGAATTGTAGGAACAATACATACAAGGGAGGAATGAGGTCTAAGGCATCAGGACTTAAATGAGCTATGTAATGTTTGAGTGAGGAAAAACTGGGTAGAGTATAAGTGATGTATAATATTTGCAACTGGGAGTGTGTCAGTATGGTTTGTGACATAAAATGCTTGCAACTACGACTGTGTCAGTGTGGTTTGTTTTCATTTATATAAATGTATGTTTGCCTGTGTAGTAAATGATGGTTTAATAAATATGTTTCTTATTTTGAAAAGGCAGGAATTGAATAATTTATGTAATATTGCGTAGGTTATATGATATATAGCAATATATGTGAACTTTAATGTTTATGTTAATATAGTTTGATTACTTTTATATGAATGTAAATTTGCCTTTGTCACAAGTGATAATTCAATAAAGGTGTTTGGAAAAAAAAGTTTGTGAGAAGGAAGGATGCACAGACTGCTAGTGCCTGAAACACTGAGGGTGGAGCTGACCCTTGTCTGCACTGCTGAGGACCACCCTGTTCTCTTTTATTTAAGGACTTCTACTTATTCTGGAACTTTTTTTCTGAACTGTTCCAGTTTAGTTTGTCTTCTGTCAAAGGAACACTGTTTGATTAAACAGTTCTTGGAATATTTTGAGGCTGAGTAAAAAAAAAAACTGACCAAGTGATAGTTTGTCCATACTCTAGTCTCTTAAAAACTCCCTGAGAAAGACAGATGAACACAACATCCTAATCTGAATGAGCATTTAAGAGATGTTGTTTTACATCCTCAGATATGGGCTGAATCCTTAGCCAGGCATACCTTCTGACAACTGTGTCTGAGACTGCCACCCTGGTATAGGCATCTACTGCATTGTACTCATGCTTTATATCTACCCACACTGTTCAATGGCAGGGTGAGCTTAGTTATTTGGTCTCTTAAGAACTCATCCCACATCTCTTAAAACATATCCTTAACCTCTTTCACTATGCTGTTCTGAAACTGGGTCTTGTCAGTCTGGCAGTTTAAGGCTCCGATTTCTTGAATGGCAAACATAAAATCCTCTTGCCAGTCCTAGCTTGAATCTTACTTTATCTGTCATTTCAGATCATTTTCAAGGACGAAGCAATTAGGATGCATGTTTGCATCAATACAGACCACTGAAGGGTCAGCAAGAGAGTTTCTGTACCAAGTGTTTATGATTCTGTACCCTATAAAACCTATGTGCCTTTCTAAGATGAAGGCTTAGAGCCCAGCTTTAGAGATGGAGCTTTAAACACATCCTCAAATGTCTGGATCACTAGAGGAATGATTGTGCATTTTAGAAGTCCAAAATATATTTTTGAGTATTAATTAGTTCTTTCAACCACATTTGCGATGCTCTCTCATTAGATGTAATATTCTACCAAACACGACAGCCTCAAGGGAGGTGATTCTAATGAAATGGAGTCACAGAAGGAAATATGCTCTCTTAATGGTGGTTTGATAACAAAGGTGCCTTTAGGAAGAACTTACAAAATTTACGTGAAAATAGCAAAGAACTCAGAAGCCGCTGGGGAAACTGGAAATAGTCAACATATATGTAATCTATAGAAGAATAACTCAAGCCTGTATCCAAGCTTTGTGCCAGATAGTCAAGTACCACATGAACCTGAGGCAAAAACAGATTCAACCCCTTCTTTAAAGATCAGCTTGATAAACAGGTCCATTTACTTTTGTACATTTTTCTGTTACTGGGCTTTTGGGCAGATAAAAGCATTTGGATTCATAGATTCATAGACATTCCAAGGCCACTGAGTCTTATCGTCATTCACACCTTGTGAGAACCCTTCTTCAGGCTACATCTCCTTTCTCCAGAAAGGCCATACCAGTAAATCCAAAATAAATTTGTGGCTATCCATCCAGTCATCTATGTTATGTTTAATGGATGGCAATTGTCAGGGTAAACTGTGCCCCTACATAACATTGGAATTGGAGAAACCAAGTGGCTAAATTGAGGGCATAATGGTGTGGGAGAAGATTACTAAATAGATGAGTTATAGCAGAGCTCTGAAGGGCCTCAACATGACAGGTTTTTCCAGAAGGCAAGGGTAGAGCAAAGGGAACTGAGCTTGTGAAAGTCAATACTGGGCTATGAGAATAACCTTGGCCTATCTCACTTCTGCTTTTTTATGAACCTGGGAATGATCAGAAAGGCTGGAAGTACATGACATGACCATTCCTACAACACAGCATTCCTGGGCACGTTTCCCATAAGGAAGACCAAATGAAAAAGCCCAAATTACTGAATATAATACCACTTTTGGCATGTAGTTTTTAAAGACATCACTTATCTTAAGAGACCTCATATCTTCATAAGTAAAAAGATCAGTGGTCTCAACAATCTTAGTTATCAAAGTCTTGCAGACTAAGAGGAATCTCACAGAACAAGAAAAGCAACAGCAGAGTGTGAAAGTGAAAATAAAGTAGTATTTTGATAATATGTGTGAGCTTAAAATTATTGCATTTAAGCAACTTTTTTTATAAACTCCAGAGCACAAAAATGTTTAGCACAATTACTTGGGCAACAAGAAATAGAAAGGGCTGTCTCCAAACTTAGGAAGCCTATCACAAGAAAAATAACCAGACATCCTATAGAAGTATTAGAGATATTTTGGAAATTTTAAGAAATGTTGTATAAAGGAGAGAAATTTGGAAAATAAAGAACACAATGGAAATATTTATGGAAGACTTAATTATACCACAGTTAGAGAAAGGTGAGACTCAACAACTAATAGTTAATACAGGAAGAGATGAGATAAAAATGGTGATGTATAATCAATCTTCAGGAGAGTATCCAGGAACAGATGGCATTCCTGTGGATGTTTAGAAGTTAGGAGGGAAGAAAGTGATAAAGATCAGAAAGATTTTTAATAGGATTTTAAAAGGAGGGGAAGCACCAACATCTTGGAAGAAAGTTGTGGTGGCTGTATTACCTAAAGATGGTAAAGATCTGTCAGACCCAGCTTCATACAGACCCATTTCAATTTAAAACCATGATTATAAAGTGTTTATGCCTATGTTAGCTAAAAATGTTAAAGTTGTTGCCAAAATTGATAGAGCTGGATCAGTGTGATTTTGTGGAGGGGTTGCAAACATTTGATAACATTAATAGAATAGTGATGATCCAGAGTAAAGCACAGCGTGAGAAAATTCCACTGTGGATGGTGGGTCTTGATACAGAGAAAGTATTTGACAGGGTTATCTGGAATTTTATGAGTAGGGCAATGGAAGCATTTGCATTCTCTGATGCAATAATAAGGTTAATTAGGAGGATATATGAAGGATCAGAGGCAAGAGTTAAAGTAAGAGGGTTCCTCTCTAATAAGTTGTGTTTGAATGGAGGAACCAGGCAGGGGTGTCCTCTTTCCCCTTTCTTAATTACTTTAGATTTAGACCCATTGGCAAAGAAAATAAGGGACTCAGAAATTCAAGGATATAGTCTGTACAGTAATCAAGAAACGTTGGCCTTATTTAAAGATGACATTATTTTCTTCTTGATAAATCCAGAGACCATGCACAAGCAGATAAAACTCTCTTTTGGCTTTTCCCGGTTAGGGGTCGCCACAGCAGATCTCCAGTCCGCTTATGATTGGCAATGATTTTTACTGTGTCGAGTTGCCAGCCTGGTGCCCAGCCTTCAGAGAAGGCACAGCCACACACACACCCACCTACCTGCATGTAATTTTTTTAATTTCAGTCGATCACGAAGAGGACATGCAGACTCCACACAGAAGGCACTCCAGCCAAGAATTGAACCGGAGAGCAGACCATGCACAAGCAGATAATAACCAGAATTCCAGTTTTGGTACTCCTTAGAATACACGTTTCTTGAAAAGATTTTAAACATCTTCAGCTAAAAAGGATAAGTGAGCATCTGAGTACAGGGTCTTTCAATAGGAAAATATTCATTTCAAGTATATGCTTCAGCTTTGTATGCTGAACTGCCTGGCTGCTGTTATGTGTTTATTCTCTGATGCTGACTGTGAAGGGCAGACTAGTTCCCAAACATCTCCTCTGGGACATCTAGGTTGTTATCTGAGTACAGGGTCTTTCAATAGGAAAATATTCATTTCAAGTATATGCTTCAGCTTTGTATGCTGAACTGCCTGGCTACTGTTATGTGTTTATTCTCTGATGCTGACTGTGAAGGGCAGACTAGTTCCCAAACATCTCCTCTGGGACATCTAGGAATTGGTTTGATAACAGCTGAGAAGCTTGCACTTCAGAGGTATGATGGCTTAGCATTTTGGGATATATATCTCCTGGTCTGCTGATCTGCAAGTTTATAATCTGAAAACCTACAACTTAATTTGGCTGATGCTAAGTTTACCTTAAATGACAACTTTTTTAAAACCTAAAGTTCATAGAGAGAAACACTGTTCTGCTAAGTCTCTTTAATTTCACTGATGAGCTTCCACATTTCAGTCTTAAAAAGTTTCAATCACAATAAGAGTTGAGGTCCTTTTGATGAGTATTATGGGAGAAATGGTCTCAGTAAATCAGATATGCCCATTAAAAATCATGTTACAGGCTGCCACAGGGACCAAAACATCAAATATGTTAAAGGCAGATTGATGCATTCTCCAGTTTTGTGTGCAGCTTAGTGTCTGACATTTTTTGTTCAGACTGGTTGAAAACCTGTTATTGCACACAAGTTAAATATCCCCATGACAACTGCTGCTGCTGAACCAAGCTTGCTATTTAAATAGTCAATGCACAAAAGCCCCTAGCTGTGACAAAGTAGTTCATGTGGTTATCAGACTTCTGGCAAGCATGACCTACAAGTAAAAGTGTGTTAACATATGCTGTGAAAAAGAAACCAAATCACTCTGGAAGCATACGTTCTTAGTTGGATTAACAAATAGCAATTTAGAGATGTCAACCAAGTCTCCCTGAATTTAATTAATTCTTCAAAAAGTCATTAAAGAATGTGTGTATGTATATGCATATATAGCAGGAATAAACCTTGCAGGACACACAGATGGCCTAGATATTAAACCTTTTGTTTTTATAATGTTTTCATAACAGAAACCTAAATACAGAAGGCCTACCTGTTCTTGAAAAAGTCAAGGAAGCAGGTATCCCTTTGTGAAGGTGCTTGTGGGTGGCAGGGTATGAGGCCTAATATTGTAGGTGAACTGGGTCTGAACAAAAGTGGTAAATGAAAGCAGGAAATATATCCTCCAATGGATTATCAGATCTCACAGATTTCACTGTTAAAAGGAAGGAGGTCATACTTATTATGTTACTCTGAATGTACAGCAAAGTATGAAATTGGTATATTTGGGCAACAGAAGAACCCATTCAAACTGAGGAAACAATGTAGGCAAATTCTGACAAAGGTTCTCTTATTTTTGAAAGTTAAGCTGCTAGACAACTTCAGTACTTCAACAGCAGTTCAGATAGCCCATGCAATTTCTGCAAAAAGGCAGCAACTAATGGATCTGTCAATTTCGCTGAAGTGGCCGAAAGTTCTGGAAACAGCTGTATTAATGTGTATCTCATCAACAGAGGCAACAGTTAACAGAAGATTCTTCAGTGGGAAGTTTAATGAAAATGGTAACTATGCGACCAAGACAAAAGAACTACCCACAGTTCTGAATTTGATTAACGTGACATCCCCAAACAATTGAAATTCTGCGGTCATTAGAACACACGGCTTATCCTTGAAAGGTAGAAGTCTCAAATGCTGCTCAAGATTTAACTGAAAGAGTAATAGAAACCATTTCAATAGACACAAAAATGCTTCAAAGTCCTCTACAGTCCCACTGTTGCAGAATAAGCTGACCCTTACTTGGAATGGGCCCATGTGAAGAAGGGGATGAGTAAGACTTGCATTTTCTATGTTTGTAAGGCATAAATACAGAGATAAGAGGACTGACTGGAACCACTTCCTTCTCACAGAAAGATTCCAAATAAACTTTGCATTTTTTGAGGACTTTCCTTACCTGCCAAGTGGTCTAGAAAGTCCTTCCATCAAGGATAAAGTAATATTTCTTAAAAGTTAATGAAGTCTTCAAAATTCATGGTGTCATTAGTG
Source organism: Protopterus annectens (assembly GCF_019279795.1). Classification (NCBI taxonomy): domain Eukaryota; kingdom Metazoa; phylum Chordata; order Ceratodontiformes; family Protopteridae; genus Protopterus; species Protopterus annectens. The sequence continues at coordinate 493,309,328 of NC_056728.1, read as the reverse complement.
GTCCAGTTGGTAGCATAGTATGTACAAATAATGTTTTACGATGCTGTGTACTGGCACAAGTGAAAATGAAACTGACAATTTTAGATATAACCGCTAAAGAAAGAAGACATTTTTCTGGGAAAAGAAAATTTGTCTAGAGACTCTGAGGTCAGGTATGTTGCTATCCATGGCAATCGGAAAGAACTGAGGATCTGCAGTGGGATGAGAATGCCTATCACTTTAGAAGAATGCTTTTCCAGAAGATACCATAAGAAAAGACTTACGAAGGTTAGGAATGCTTCAATGTGCACACTATAGTAGAAACAGTTTATCTTCAATGAGTGCAACTTGGAAGTAAAAGGATTTTGCAAAGTTATGGCCTGCTATGATTACCTCAAAGAAAACTGCACCATTCTTGATGAAAATGTAGTGAAACCATGATTACAGATTAGTAAAAAGTTCAAAGAAACAACAACAAATGATGCAAAATGGACCAGAATCCACCAACAGAAGAATAAAACCAATTCTTTTAATCCACAAAAGGTTAAGCGCTTTCAACTAGTAACACTAGTCTTCATCAGAACCAATAAAAACAGCATAAAACCTGGTATATATACCCTTCAGTTAAAAGATTAATTGATTAATTAGAAAAGTTTTAAGGATAAACTACAAGAAAAACCTGGCTAATCTTCCATATAATGCATACACTGTAAGACTAAACATGATTTTGTTTACAAGCCAATACAATAATACAATAACTCTACAGTAATTCCATTACATATCAAAAATACATATAAAATGAGTAGTATGTAAATGAGAGCAATGTATCTGTAAATATGTGTATACACGCTAATAGTACTGTCCTTGCTATAAACCTTCAACCACATCCTACTAATAAAAAATGATGACATTACAAAACTAGCTGGAATAAAACTAATGGAAAGAAATATCTCCATTCTAAATAACCTTACTGTGCAAGGGCCAAAAAGGGTTTAATGCTGATGGAATCATTAAGTCCTGGGGGTCTGGTGCCAAAAGAATCTGCCACTTGCTCTCCAGGGCAGCTAATTTCATCTTCCAGTTCCTCAAAAACACTGCATTCAATATGGTCAATGATGGCAAACCGAAACAAATGTTCTTCCCGTACTCAGATATATGCCTATACAAAGCATTTTTGTGTCTTTTTCTGGATAAACCCTGAACACTTCATGTTGCCAAATAAAATCATCACCTGACTCGTTGCAGTTCCTGTTCTAGTCCTAATATAAGTGTTATTACTGTCTTTGAGGCTAATATCCTTGGCCATATTAATGTGTGAGCACTGCTTACATCTTCCACATTTTGTAGTACCTTTGTGTGTATCTGTCCTATTTCTGTCTTTGCCACTGTTCTCCAAAATTCTTTTCAGATTAGCTCCAGTCTTGTATACAAATATAGGTGAGGGTCCCACTATATGGTCTAATTTAGAGGCTGTAATGATGTCCCAGTGTTGAAGTAAGATGTCTTGAATGTAGTGTGTATATGGGGAGTATGTCAAAATACAGGCCCTTCCAAAAGGTCCATTTTCCTTACATTTACCTTCTGATCTTACTATATATTTACCTAATAGAAACTTCTTCCCCCATTCTTTACTCACATACTCTGTCACATCCTTAACCATTTTGCATGGGTATCCGCGGTTAAGAAATAAATTCTTAATAGTCTCTATTTCGGATCTCATAATCTTTTCTGTTGATGACATTCTTACAGCCCGGATACATTGTCCCTTCACTATATTTTTAAAGATGTGTGGTGGGTGATTACTGGTGTGGTACAGGTAATCATTAGAAAATGTAGGTTTACGGTATAGTTGCGATGTAAAACCACTGGTATCCAAACCAACTAAAACATCCAAATATGGTATGTTATGTTCACTAGTGTGGTGTGTGAACTTTAGGAATGTGGATGAATTGTTGAGGAAATCCATAAATTCTTGCAGCCTCTCAGCTGACGCCTGCCATAAAATAAAGATATCATCCAAATATTTTATGTCAGCATAATAGTTGCTTTTGAATAAAGTTTCTTCCTCCCACTCAACCATCACCAAATTTGCAAAAATTTTATTTGTTTGAAATACTCTCCTTGAAAGGTGATGTAGTTGTGTTCCAATACCAGTCCCATCATATCGCATAACAAGGAAATTTTATCCCAGCTAAATCCAGAATATTTCCGTAACTGTTAGAAAAACATTCCAGTCCTATTGTGCTTGGGATACATGAAAACAAGTCCACTACATCTATGGTAACTAAAATGAGACTGGTTTGCCAATAGTCCTGTGTTAATTTTCCCAAAAAACTCCAAGAGTCCTTCATGATGTGCGGAATATTCTCATACACGTGCTTGAGCTGATGGTCAATCCACTTCCCCAAACAAAATGTTTTCGATTTTGATCCTGAAATGATGGGTCTAAAGGGGGGTTGATCCAAGGATTTGTGAATCTTAGGGATCCCAACTATACTAGCCAGGACTGGATAATCATTTTTAAGATACATATAGGTTTCGTTAGTGATCCTATTATCAATAAGATATTCTTCGATAGCTAGATCTATCTGACGATGTCCAATATTAATCTGGTTAATGGATACAGTTTCATAAACCTCGTTTTGATTGAGAATATCATGAATGCTGGAAATATATTTCTCCATCTGATAAAGTACAATCCCTCCCCCCTTATCAGGTTTCATGATTCGGACCTCCTGATTAAGTAATACCTTATGCAAACAACTCCTCTCTATCTGTGTTAAATTGTTCACTGGATCATAAAATAATGAATGTCTGTTCCTGATGTCTCTGTGCAGTCTATATAAATCCTTGCACACCAATTTCTCAAAATTAAATATACTGGGGTGATTAGTGGGAATAAATGTACTTTTCTTACTTAATTTGTTATCCACCGTCTTATCAATCTGTTCCGCTGAATTATTGAAGGCAATAGCTAGGTTCAGTTTTCGGCAGAACATTTTCACTTGTTTAATATTATCCACTAAGTCGCTGCCAACAGTTGGAATGAATTTCATGCCTTTACACATGACACTAATGAAGTCATGGTCAACCTCCATGTCAGTGTAATTATACACTTTGAAACCTTCATGTGAAGATATAATGCAAGGGTGAATATGTTCGCTCACTAAAAATTCTTGTAAGTTTTCATCAGTTTGAATAATGTTGGTGTTAGAAATGGTCAGTGTGGGGGGAACAACCGATAGTGAAACATCCCCCAGAGTGTCACTAACTTTAATTTGAAAACTTTCGTTTAATTTCTGTGGAGGTTCCACTGTCTGTTGAATTTCATGTGAGAATGTAACCTGTCCCTCTGAAAATCCCTTTGTATAGATCTAGATGTATTGGTGTCTTGTTCAATATGGTTCATTTTGTCCTTACTTTTAGGCCAAATATAAGCCCTTTTGAAATTATATAATTCTACATCCCTAGCTAGCTTCTTACTTTTTCTCTATAATGTTGTTAGCTTTACCATCAGCTAAAGCAAATTGTTTTTTAAACAAATCTTTAAAAGTATCATAATCAGTGTCACACATTATAGCCTCATACATACTCTCTAATTGTTCAGCTAACAATGCACATTTTTCTTGTTGGTATTTAATCAACAAATGCATGTAGGAAAATCCAAAACTGTCAAAAAGACCATTGAACTCTTGCATCATCTCATTATTGTATGTAATTCCATGAGGAAGCTTTTTTAAATCCAAACAGTTTTGTAAATAACTCATGTCTATTTTACAATTTCTGTATGCAGTCAGTTTCTTGCCAAAATCAAAAATCATATCTTTAAGTGAACCATAAACATGATTATTGTGTGAATGATTCAAACCACCCTTTTTCCCAAAATCAAAATTCTCATTTTGGTCAAAAAAATATTCCATTAAGTCTCTCTTTTAAATAAAAAATCAGTATTTTGTCCTTTTAACAATGTCCGATTGCTGTGTGCTACGGATCTAAAGTCCTGATTAGGACTGGAATTAATATATTGCACATTACCTTTTGTAGCAAAATGAGACTTCTGTGTAAAGTTTTTGTAGGGTTTCTTAGTCTGTAAAACTTTAGATCGAGCACCATTTTGATACTAAAGTCAAAAGTGAAATCCTGAGCTGGAGTAGTCCGCAATGGATCAGCATGATTCCGTGCTTCTTCCAAAATGGTAAACCGACACTACACTGGAGTCCGGTAAATCAATAGCGTCGTTGGCAGTGAGACCTACATCTACAGTCCCACGGAACACCTCAGGAAAGCCTCGTTCCGGTGTGGGTAACTGCTTCCTGCTACACCCTCGTTCGCAGCCTTCTGCTGATGAATAGAACGCCTTCCGTGTAACGTAACCGGCTTTCCTCTCTCTGCTGATAAGAGATTGTTGATTGTCAATTGAAGCTGCCTCACGAACCTGTGGTGTAGGCGGTGAACAAGAGGAAATACCTTGTTTATCGCTAGTGACAACAAGACCAGATACTAGGTCAAACAGTTTTTTAAGCTCACTTTGAACTGCTGAAACTTCAGCACGAAGACCGTTGAATTCCTCCCGAGACAATGAAGCACCATTGGTGTCTTCCTGATCCTGCATGACAACTAGTAAAAAGTTCAAAGAAACAACAACAAATGATGCAAAATGGACCAGAATCCACCAACAGAAGCTCGTACACGAAGGAATAAAACCAATTCTTTTAATCCACAAAAGGTTAAGCGCTTTCAACTAGTAACACTAGTCTTCATCAGAACCAATAAAAACAGCATAAAACCTGGTATATATACCCTTCAGTTAAAAGATTAATTGATTAATTAGAAAAGTTAATTAAAAAAGGCGCCAAAATTTTTAAGGATAAAGTACAAGAAAAACCTGGCTAATCTTCCATATAATGCATACACTGTAAGACTAAACATGATTTTGTTTACAAGCCAATACAATAATACAATAACTCTACAGTAATTCCATTACATATCAAAAATACATATAAAATGAGTAGTATGTAAATGAGAGCAATGTATCTGTAAATATGTGTATACACGCTAATAGTACTGTCCTTGCTATAAACCTTCAACCACATCCTACTAATGAAAAAAGATGATGTATCCGGGCTGTAAGAATGTCATCAACAGAAAAGATTATGAGATCCGAAATAGAGACTATTAAGAATTTATTTCTTAACCGCGGATACCCATGCAAAATGGTTAAGGATGTGACAGAGTATGTGAGTAAAGAATGGGGGAAGAAGTTTCCACCCCTATTAGGTAAATATATAGTAAGATCAGAAGGTAAATGTAAGGAAAATGGACCTTTTGGAAGGGCCTGTATTTTGACATACTCCCCATATACACACTACATTCAAGACATCTTACTTCAACACTGGGACATCATTACAGCCTCTAAATTAGACCATATAGTGGGACCCTCACCTATATTTGTATACAAGACTGGAGCTAATCTGAAAAGAATTTTGGAGAACAGTGGCAAAGACAGAAATAGGACAGATACACACAAAGGTACTACAAAATGTGGAAGATGTAAGCAGTGCTCACACATTAATATGGCCAAGGATATTCGCCTCAAAGACAGTAATAACACTTATATTAGGACTAGAACAGGGAACTGCAACACGAGTCAGGTGATTTATTTGGCAACATGCGTGAAGTGTTCAGGGTTTTAAGAAATTTGAAAAAACGTATATACGAACACTACTACCGCATCCAGAAAAAAGACACAAAAAATGCTTTGTATAGGCATATATCTGAGTACGGGGAAGAACATTTGTTTCGGTTTGCCATCATTGACCATATTGAATGCAGTGTTTTGGAGGAACTGGAAGATGAAATTAGCTGCCCTGGAGAGCAAGTGGCAGATTCTTTTGGACGCCACCAGACCCCCAGGACTTAATGATTCCATCAGCATTAAACCCTTTTTGGCCCTTGCACAGTAAGGTTATTTAGAATGGAGATATTTCTTTCCATTAGTTTTATTCCAGCTAGTTTTGTAATGTCATCATTTTTTATTAGTAGGATGTGGTTGAAGGTTTATAGCAAGGACAGTACTATTAGCGTGTATACACATATTTACAGATACATTGCTCTCATTTACATACTACTCATTTTATATGTATTTTTGATATGTAATGGAATTACTGTAGAGTTATTGTATTATTGTATTGGTTTGTAAACAAAATCATGTTTAGTCTTACAGTGTATGCATTATATGGAAGATTAGCCAGGTTTTTCTTGTACTTTATCCTTAAAAATTTTGGCGCCTTTTTTTAATTAACTTTTCTAATTAATCAATTAATCTTTTTACTGAAGGGTATATATACCAGGTTTTTTATTGGTTCTGATGAAGACTAGTGTTACTAGTTGAAAGCGCTTAACCTTTGTGGATTAAAAGAATTGGTTTTATTCCTTGTGGATTCTGGTCCATTTTGCATGATTACAGATTAGGTTCATAGGTTCATACTAGGCTATCTGCCCAAGGGCATTTATAAGCCTAGCCCATAGTTATGTGGCCTTTAGTTTGAATAAAAACTATGCCTATCATTTTTCTGTGCCTCTGTCAAGCAGTGACAGAAGTAATCCATCTCCCATCCATTGGTCAAGATTCCTCTTGAACAAGGCCAGCTGCTCTGCCTCACATGTACCGGATTTTGTTCCACAGCATGGGAGTCTCTGGGTGATGAATCTGTCCCTCCAGCACGTTCTATTTATAACCGTGTCAAGGTTTAAGTCTCCCGCCCTTGTGGTTCTGAGGGATCTAGATTTTTTTAGGTGAAGCATATTCATCAAATCTGGGTTTGACATGGCCTTATATGTCAGGCACAGGTCACCTCTGAGCAAGCGGTATGAGACTGAATAGAGCTGGAGTTCTTTCAGTCGGACAGCATAAGACATATTTTTGAGACCCTTTATCCTTTTGGTGAGGAACTTTTGGGGCCTTTCAAGCTGCAGCAGGTGTCTGGTCAGATACATTCGGGCATTGTACTCAATCATAGGTCTAATGAGTGATGAGTACAGGGGGACGATGACCTCCCTTGATCTAGATGTGAATCCCTTCATGATCAGGTGGGCGATATAGAAGGTTTTCCTAACTACTTTAGCAACATGAGTGTCAAACGAAGGCTACTGTCAACTTGGGTCCCCAGATCCCTGATGACTTTTCTGTGCTCAGTGGATTGCCACCTATATGGTAGCTAGTAACCTTGTTTTTCCCGAAGGGTATGACTATGCATTTTTGGAGTTTAACTTCAGGCCATGGCTCTGGCACCAGTTATCCGTTTCTGTGAGGCCCTTCTGGAGGATATCTGTGTCAGATGTGTTGTTTGCAGTCATCTGCAAACTTTGTCAGCCATAACCCTCCTGTGTTTGCTTGTACTTCAGAAAGTAGATGCCGAACAAGAGTGGACCCAGGACTGAGCCCTGTGGGACACCACTTGTGACAGGCTTTGAGTCTGACATGGCTCCAGCAACTCTGACCCTGTGGGTTCTGTCACTTAGCCAGTTTGCAACCCATCTTGTGATGTATGGGTTTACATTCAAGCTGATGAGTTTTTCGATGATACCTGAGTGGGGTATTGTGTGGCCTTTGCCAGGTCGAGGTAGGCTGTATGGACTGCCTTTCCCTCATCAATGGCCTTGGTGACTGTCTCGAAAAAGTCAACCAAGTTTAAGAGGCAGGATCTGCCTTTGACAAAGCCAAACTGGGTTGGATCCAAAGTCTGCAAGTTCCCTATGTCTTTATTTATGAGTTCCATTATGATCCTCTCCATGGCTTTGCAGATAAGGCTTGTCAAGCTAATGGGGCGGTAATTTCCAGGGTCTGTGGAGGCACCGCCCTTATGAAGTGGGACCACAGTCGCCACTCCTTATCCTGAGGTGAGGCTAAGATTAAACAGCTGTCCTAACTGTGGGTTTAATTCCTCATTGAGTTCATGAAGCACACAGGGGACACCATCCGGTCCCATGGATGCTGTGTTTTTGCCTTAGTGAGGGCAGTTCTCACCTGGGCGTTGGAGATGTTTGGGGCTACAATCCTCTGGAATAGATATCTCTCCTTTTGGGGAGGGAGAAGTTTGCACTGAACCTGTCAGCCAGTATGTTAGCAATGTGTGTAGGTTCAGTAATTTTCACATCATTTTGAACTAATTCTGAGCATATCTGGGAGTTTCCTCCTAGGTTTCTAACATAGCTAAAGAAGGCCTTATGATTGTCTTTAGAGTCCTTATGGCGATTTTCTCTCAAAATTTGCCTTGGATGATTTTATGAGAGCTCTTAGTTTTTACTTATAATGATCAAAGGTATCTTACCTTTCAAGGATTTTGCTCTATCTTGTAGTAGCTTCCTCCTTTTGTTGTAGAGCTTGTTTATGGCTGGGGTCCACCAGACTGGACGCTTGCCTTTGGTACAGAGAGTCTTAGTTTTGTTTGGGATTGCCTGATCCATGCAGTCCTGTAGGTGCTGGTAGAAGGCATTTGTAAGTGATTCAGCGGTTTGAGTAATGTTTACCACTGGCTCAGGGGCCTTAAAGGAGACCACACTAGTTTTTAGAAGTGTGAAATCGGCTTTTGAGAAGTTTTTCACTGTGGTCTTTTTGTTTGGATGAGGACCTCCAGCGAGATTAGTTTATGATCTGATCTCACCAGTGAGGGGTATACTTCGTGTTGAACATTTTGATCCCATGTTCGTGATGATGAGATCAAGTATGTTTTCTCCTCTTGTGGGGATGGTGACTAGTTGTTCAATGGCATTTGAGTTTATGAACTCCAGGAATCTTTGGGTTAGAGTGTTCGGGCTTGAGTAGTGTTCCCAGTCTATATTAGGGTAGTTGAAGTCACCTAGTATGATGGTGTTTGGAGATACATTTATCCCTCCAATGTTTTCAGGAAGGCCATGTGAGGTTCCTGAGTTTGAGAGGGTGGCCTGTAACATGCTACAAATTGCAGAGCAGTCTTGCCTATGGTTAATTGCACCTGGATGGTCTGGGTGTCCTTTATGAATATGGACACCCCCTCCTTCTCTTGGTGTTGTCATTTTGGGGCTGGAACACATGATATGAGGTGAAACCTGTTAGTGCTGGGGTGCTCTCAGGAGCCTTGAACCAGGTTTCTGTCACAGCACAGACATCGATGTTCTCCATATTGAGAAGGGCGTGCATCTTGAGATTGAGACTTCTGGCATTGAGCAGCATTACCCTTAGTTGTTTTCCTTTTTGGTGTTCTAGGGTGGTAGGTTTAGAATCTGAGCCTTGCCTAAAAAAGGCACTATAAGAGCCTTTGCCAATATCCGAAGCCCCAGGGTGACAGTGCAAGCGTCCCCTTATGTGAGCAGCGCGTGTTGTCCAGCATGTCATCCCAGGCAGACAGACATTGGATCCCTGACTTGAATGACACCAGAATTTAAGCCAATTATTAAAGCTGATCATCTTATCACTGTATTGTGGCATCATTCTAGGTGAAGGTAGGATACTGCTCAAGGTCAGGGTCATACCTGCCTGGGCTACATAATCAGAGAGCTCCTCGATGTCCCAGGTACATCTCAGGTCGTTGACACCAGCGTGGACAATGACTGAGTCGTATTTCACCTGCTGTTGAGAGACCTGAGTGCTGACCTTCTCCTTACTCAGTCTGGTGGTGTCTGACTATGGAATCACCAATGACAAGTGTGTCTGGCATTTTGTTTGGCCTTAAGGGCTGTGACTGTTTGACACTCTGACTGTGTGGTCTATGTGTTGCATGTGTTGGGTCGTGAGGTGGTAGTTGTTTGGGTGTCTGCTTTGGTGGCCTCTGCTGTTTTGGTAAATTTTTGATCAGAGCCTCTGAGTATGTCTTTGTGTGAGTATGTGTATGATTTGAAGTTGTGATGGTACCATGTGTGACTGGGTATGTATTGTGTGTGGTTACCTTCTCCTCCTGTCTGGTCTTGCCAGTCCTATGTTGAGAGAGCTCAGCCTCCAGTTTGGCCGTATAGTTTGCATCTCTCATGTATTTGTGTTTTGTGGGAGAAGGAGAGGATTGTTGTGTACATGAGGCAATTGTAACATTGCCTCAATATTCCCAGGTTCACCAGTTGAGCTGGAGAGGACACTAGCAACTGATCCCTCGCATACTAGAAGTAGTAGATAAAGAGACTTTCAAAGGACTCCGGGAAGTGGGTTTTAGGCTGGTGGGGTACTATCTATAATAAGAGTGCTTTATCAAGGTGCAAGTACTGTAGGAGTAAGTGCTAGGCTTTACAGATAGAGAATAGTCTACTTGGGAATCAAGTAGAGATGAACTTTTCAGTTATAGGATATGATGGTTAGATCAGCAGTACAGCTCGAGGAAGGTAGTTCTAAGGGAAAATTTGAAGAGTGGAATTTAGATGGCAATAGTTTAACCTTGTTTAACCGCTGCTGCTCTTGTGTGCAACAGTGGCAACTCCGGCTAAATCGCCGCTACTGGCTTAGCTGTTTTTTTTTATAACAGGGCTGAACAATGGACTACTAGTTTCTGGCTGAAACTTCACCAAGAAACTTCCTCCTTCCTAATAAGGCAATGGATCAGTAACAGGAACTAAAAACAAAGCCCAGGGATCAGCAACTCTGAAACTGGACTACTCTAGTTCAGTAAGGCGGGAAACAATTTTAAGGCGGAAAAATTTTTGTTTTATTACAGAGATAAGAAAAAAACAGACAGTAAATGCTATAAATGACAATTAGTAACTTAAAGTGCAATAAACAGTGTAAAATGCAAATCACTTAAAGTAGCAGTAATGCAGTCGCTAGCTTAATAACAGTGGAAAGCCACAAAAATACTTATATCTGGTAGAAAGTCACTCTTTAGCTCTCTCTGCTGGATCACTCTGCAGGCCACCACGAGGATCTGTGCTGAGTTGGTACAAGCTGGAAACCAGTGTTTTATAGCAGGGGCTGAAAGGGAGCTATTGTGGGGCAAACGACCAATGGACTACTAGTTTCTGGCTGAAACTTCACCTGCTCAGTGCCTCCCACTCCCACTGGTAAGCAAAGAAACTTCCCTCCTTCCTAATAAGGCAATGGATCAGTAACAGGAACTAAAAACAAAGCCCAGGGATCAGCAACTCTGAAACTGGACTACTCTAGTTCAGTAAGGTGGGAAAACAAGAGATTTTTTTTTTTTTTTTTTTTTTTTTTTACAGAGACAAGGAAAACAGACAGTAAATGCTATAAATGCTTTTAAGCAGCTACACACTGAGTGTGTTAGCCTACAGGTAAAAATTAAGCAACACTTTTTTTTTTAGAAAAAAAACAGTTAATCAACACAAAAACAGTTTAAATAGAATGCAGAGCTGTATAAACAGGCTAAGATGCAGTCACTAAGCAGTAAATATTCAAAAAGCCAGAAAAAAATACTTAAATCAGTTATAGCAAATACAGTTATAACAAATGCTCTGAAATATACTGTATATTTCCAATATGTTTGAGAAGGACAGTCAGAACACAAGAAGGTTCAGGCGAAAAAAAAAAAAAAGTTTTGTTTTACTTTTTGAAAAGGGAAAAAGGAGGAACAGAAGGCCTTATCAAATGTTCTCTCTGTATTAAGAAGAATGAGCTAATGACACTAGACTGGGAGGTCACTACAGAGTCAAATGAAAGTTTTTAAACAGATAAGGATTTGTGAAGATTCTGAATAGACAAAGTGCTTTATATATATTAAATTATAAAACAGTAATCTGTAAAATAATCAAAAGATACTTATATTTTGTAGCTCAGTTGCGGTCAAACAACTTCTCCAGCCTGCACTGTGTGCAAAGACAGAGACCCTACCAAAGTTAGGGCAAGACCAGAACAACAACTTTTTTATTTACAAGAACACAAAAGAACCAGCCCCCACTAGCCAAGAGATAATTACACAGAGTAAATGTTTCAGTTTATACAATAGCCTAAGACAGCAAAGCACTACAGAGTCAAATGAAAGTTTTTAAACAGATAAGGATTTGTGAAGATTCTGAATAGACAAAGTGCTTTATATATATTAAATTATAAAAACAGTAATCTGTAAAAATAATCAAAAGATACTTATATTTTGTAGCTCAGTTGCGGTCAAACAACTTCTCCTTTGGATTATCAGTTAATATAATGAGGAAAACATATAATGTACAACTAACCAGTCCATCCTCCTTAAGAAACAATTAGTTGTCCATTTTATACAGCCATCAATAGTATACACTTATACATACTGCATCCTCCCAAGTCATGCACTTGAACAGGTGACTCTGGGGGATGCCAGGGAAAGGATTTTTTCTCACATTAACAGCTTTATGAATCCCAGCTATATTTTATCAACTATATTTTAAGACTGATAAGTATGTTAAATAATTGACATCAAAATATAAAGAACAATGTAATTTAATTCAGTTATATTTTGAAATAAAACACAATTTACCCTGGTTCTATGGCTCAGAGGGATGAAACTCTGAGTGTGACCCAGGTAACTAGAGTTTGATTAACAATGTTGGCACTGAAGGAACCAGACAAGGAGGAAGGGAGTGAATTGAGTGGCTTTTCTTGCCTCCCTCAAGGGTGATGGTGGAGTTTGTGCACACTTACAGGTGTACAAGATGGTGAAATCTTCTTAGAGGCTAGAGAGACCACTACTTGTGTCACAAGGAAGGTGTTTGAGGGAAGATCCCATGCTGAAATTAAGGGATGTCCTCCACAGTTGGCCAGACTGCATACCTCTATCCCAGCACCTCATTGAGTGTGTGTAAGGCTAAGGCTGAAGAAAAAAAAAACAGAAATAAAATTCACATTATCTTGATTGTTGCTCATGTCATGAATCCTCTCAATTGGTTATCAGCCAGTGAAGGGAAAGAATGATCTGACTGACTAAGAGGAGACTTGATGGACGGCAGACAGTGGCGGATAAAATGATAGAAAAAATAATGAAAGAAAACAGAACTTCAAAAAATGAACTCAAAGCACCACACCAGCTGATTCTACTTTTCATTCCTCTGCTAATAGCACAGGCCATAGTCAGACCTTACCAGAAAAAATGTATTTCATTGTTCCAAACAAAAATGATTGAGCGATGCAAAAAGCCAAGGGGCTGACTAGAAAAATCTGAATTGGAACTGAACCAGAAACCAACATTGGGTGGTCAAGATTAGGAGGAAAAAGGCCAGCAATAATGTGAAAGGAGGAAATAAATGAAAAAAATTTAAAGTGTCATTTGTAGAGGATGCAATCTGGACATGAGAACTGTGCTTCTGCAAGTAGTGGCTAACAAGACTGGAAGTTTTGTGGATGGTATTAAATTGGGAGAAGGACTTAAAAGCATAATTCCCGTTTTATCATTAATGTTTGGAAGGACAATGAAGGGACTTTACATATCACTTTAATTAGTAATGTTTTCTTAGTTATGTGTATAATACATTTCTTGAAGGAAACAGCACATTAGATTGCAAAGCTGGTCTGTACAATATGCAATTATAGTAAATGTGAGATGGGGGTCTTATCTGTGACTGCTCTTTATGTTATAGATGTTAACACAAGAAATTACTTTTCTTTGAATGCAATGTATCTTGAGTTTATACTGTAACAAGATAAAGGATGAGTATAAGCAGTATAATGTCATGATCTTGGGCTGCTAGGGGAGGATGTGGAAGTGTGCTGGTCATTTGTGTATATTAAACTATGGTGGTTTTCTACAGTGTTACACAAGCAGAGCTGAAAACTGGTGTTCTTGGTTGTGCTGCAGACAAGAGGAATTTAATTTCTTTTATCTGAGCAAACAGACTAGAAAATGGAAAACATAAACTGATAACTTCCCAGCATTTGAAAAAATGTTTTCACACATTTGAGAAACTATTTGTTTTTCTCTCCACCAGCAAAGCCTCACAAACTGGAGAATATCTGTCTCCAGGTGCATGCATTTCAACAGAAAATGACTGAATAATGAACTCTGACACATTTATATGAGAAACACTATAATTAATACTTACAGGGGAACTGGCAAGCAGTTCAGTGAAAATAAATCAAGTCCGACACACTGAAGGGAATAATTTTGCAAGTAGATGCATCCCTAGCAATATTTAACACTTCAGTATAAAACACAGTGCACAATCTAGTTTATTCATTTGAGAGTAACGTGTACTTTTTCTTAAGGCTAAAAATCACTTAGCTGAAAACAATTTTTATTTTTCAACTGGGAGGGAAACAGAGATGGGACAAAAATTGATGGTGTTGCTGCAAGAGGGAACACATGATCTAACATGCACTTCCAGCATGGTTAAATTGAACTTTAGAACAGGTAAAGCCTCTGGATGTAGCTGGCTATTTGGAGTAACTTCCCTTTTTGGAAAGTGTATATAGTTTTGAGTTAAAATTGGTTATGGGATTAAAAATTAATATGTACATAATTTGCTTATTTATTCCTGGGGATTCAATAAACTCTGTATAGTCTTAGTGCAAAGCCTACATGGAGTTTACATTTTGCACAGTGGGCAGCAATGCTAATTGCACATGCATGCCGTGCACCTTCTTTAAATGTAAATAAGCACGGTTTCATGGCTAGCAACAGTATTGCCGACTAGAAAACCATGTAAAGCAACATGGATAGTAGACATGCAAACCTGTTTACCTATGGGCAAACTAGGTCTGCGTGTTTGCACAGAATGCTACAGTGATTACCAGGGTGATTAATAAAGCAATATATATATATATATATATATATATATATATATATATATATATACAGTTCAAACACATTACATGAAAGTGTATACAGTACAGAGTATTGTGGAAACCTGTATGCTTCAGGCATACTGAACAAAAGTTGTGTAAATGATCAGTAAGTGTAGATAGACCACATTATAAACAAAGAGGGGAGGTCTGTGTAGTCAATACACACAGATGAATTGTAAGAATGAACATGGGGAAAGAGGACAGGTGAAACATGGTAATGCACAGTAGATGAGGGCATGTCAATGAAGGCAGTTGTAGCATGAACACTAATCATATATCGGCATGATACAATACAGACTGCACAGTCAATGTACATTTTACATATACCGTCACCCAGGATGATCCCACAATATAAACAAAAAAATGATCGACTTCAACAATTTACCTAGCTTCTGGTGTCAATCCAGGGGGATACAGTGTCTCTAAACCTGGGGTGAGATGGTCAATAGGCCACTCTGCTTTGCTAGAGATGGTCTGTATAAAGAAAATGAAAACACTGTCATCTATGTTAGCATGTCTGGGAGGAGACTTTTGTATATTCTCAGATTAACTTGTATGCAAACGTCTACTTGTGAAAATGTAAATAAGTTGTAAAATGTTGAGTATTTCCCTGTTTACACAGAATGTTTAGAGAATCTGTCAGTGTTTTGATGCATTTCTAATTGTACATGTTTGAGAGGGACATTCTAAAATAATGTGGAGAATCAGATGAACAGTGAGTGATGTCATTAGAATGTTCCTGGTTGCTAGGTGAATATTTAAACAGCTCATTGACAAAAAAGAACTTTTTCAAACAGCTGTCTTTTATTTTTTAAATTAAGACATTTGAGACTGAATTTGTCAAGTACTGATCAGTTAGTGAAGAGTTGCAATCAGTGGATATGCATAAAAGAGAACTCACCAAACAAAACTGTAAGACTACCTTGGCCTTGCTGTTAAGTGTTAGATTAGATCAGGGGCAGTATTCTTTAGCTAGACTAGGAAAGCTTAATTATTAAAATAGAGTTTTTCTAAAATAATGGACTCCTATCCTGCAGTTTAACTTTACATTTATGGTGATTGAGTTCTGGTGTTTATTGAAAGCTATTGAGTTAAATTCTTGCAATCATTTTACTTATTATCAAGTGTTTTTCATTACTTTATTGTGGGTAGAAATCAGCATTTTTCTTTAGAAATTAGAGAGTCTTTATACCTGCTTGATACTCTCCAAGTCACCTCAAAGGCCTGGTCCACTTATGGCCATAGCTATCATTTGTTTTGATATTTAATTTTCATAATTGGACATCCCTTTAGAAAGGCATGAAGACACTCTGCTTGGTGGCAGCATTCCTATATTAATTTGGGGAAGGGGCACAGCTGGAAATCTGTGTCAGGCTTTCCCAGAAGTGTTTGAATGTGTGAGATTTAAATTTATTTTGAATGTGAGTGTATCAGAGGTCTTAAACTGGGATATAGTGCGCTGAAGTGTATAATAAGGGAATACATTTGGGGTAGACAGAGGTATATAGTCCAGTCCCAGGAAAATAGCGTGTGTTCTCATTGTACTCTTAGGGGAAAATTCTGAAAAATTACTTTTGTTTAAGTGACAGTCTCACATTGGAGTCAGTAGTGAGGATTGAAGCTCCTTAGTTACTGACTCAGGATAGTGAGGGATGTCACATTAATTTTTGGTAGTCCGGTAGGATATAGCTGGACATCACAGTCTGCACCTGTGTTGTCTAGGTTGTTAGATACTGGCAAAGGTGCTTACCTCCCTCATAGTGCATTTTTTAGGTAATGACAAAGCTACAAAAGTTCCAACTTAAAAAAAATCCACTGAAGGCAAACTCATGGTTCTGCTGCTTAATGCTAGGAATCTAAACATGAAGCTGCACCACAGGAAATAGCCAACCTACTAGCTGACAGATTTGGAGAAAATTATCCCCCCTGGCCCCACAGACCATACTCCAAGGCATACCTACCTGACAACAGTCATCTGCCTAGTATCTCTAGAGTTCCGCTCATATGTGTGTTCTCCAAGGCTAAAAGTATAGCCTCAATGATACCAGACAACATCCCAGGTTGCTTACTAAGCAAATAAAACAGGATGCAATGGAACCACTTAGCATCCTCTTTAACCATAGCCTAATAACTGGCTTTGTTCCAGTGAAGTGGAAAACAGCAGTAGTAATCCCCTTGCACAAAGGGGGGAGCCATCAACCTACCCTGGGAACTATAGACTCATAAGTCTAATCAGTCTCATCAGCTAGGCCATGAAAGGACTCATCATGGACCTTATCAATAAGGACATAAGTGACCTTCAAACTCTAGACCCAACCCAGTTTGGCTCTGTTAAGTGTAGTTCATGCTTATTAAACCTAGTAGACATCTTCAAGAAAGTCACCAAAGACCTGGATGAAAGTAAGAAAGGTATACCACCTATCTTGACCTGGCCAAGGCTTTTGACATAATCATCTACTCAGGTATCATTGGGAAACTCACCCAGCTGGGGATTATCACTTATATCACTAGATGGGTAGCCAATTGCTTCATGGACAAAACACATACTGTCAAATTTGGTGACACAACCTCTACCACTAGAGCCATCACCAGTGGCACCCCACAAGGATCTGTGCTAGGCCCTTTACAGACCAGAATCTATTTATTGGAAGTCCAAGCTAAAGTATACAACCTTTGGTTTACCAGGTTTTCTGATGATTGAAAATTGGGTACAATCTTTGAGTCCCCCAATTAAAGCTAACATATTACAAAAGGGGCTAACACAGACAAATGATTGGTGCCAAAGCCATGGTCTACAACTAGATGCAAAAAGGTGCCATTAGTATTGCCTTTGGCAAAGTGGAATTCCCACTAATTATAGTATTGACAACACCCCTCCAAGCTCAAACTCAGTGGTGTAAGACCTGGGAAAACAGGTAGATAGCAATCTGAACTTCAACCACCAAGTTTCCACAATGGTAAGGAAAGATTTCTACTTCATGCACCTCATAAGTAAGGGCATCACATCCAGGTCTGAGGATGTTATAACACCACTGTGCTTGACTCTCATCAGACCACTAATAGAGTACAATGCTCTCTTTTGCACTCACCATACACCTGCGGTAGCTGTAGAGATCACAGGGGTTTCTCACCAAAAAATATAGGCCCTCCAAATCATACAATGACATGTGAGGATAGACTGAAAGCCCTGTCACTGTACTCTGTATTGTATAGTGTATAGACTACTGAGAGGTAACTGATGCCTGGCCTAAAGGGCAGTCTCTGACCCTGCCCTGATGGAAATGCTGCACATCCACAATTTTAATAGCACAAGAGTCACTCACCCTAGGGATCTTAACCCTGCCTGTGACATTAACAGAACATGCGTGAGAGACAGATACAATGGATAGAAAACTGCAAATTCACCCTGGGTGTGGCATCTATGTCCCATATGGACAGGGGAAGTCGGTGTTGATCACAGACTTACTCTGCAAATTAAGTCCACCTAATAATGACAACTGAGGCTGGTTGGGATGAACATGACTAGGTTTGTAAGGGCTGTAGGGCCGCTAGCCTAGTAACCTCCTATGCAACTATGAACCTATGTCAGCAGTTCCCAGGGGGCATATTACTACAGCTGTTATAGAAGGAGCATGTAATGCAATGGCTGCAATGGCCATCAATACCTTAGCTCACAACATAGATTGTAATAGCCTCTTATAGCCATACTGTACATCCTCACCTCAATATAGCTTATGTCAAAGACAACAACATTGACTTCAACTGATCATAGGGTTATAGGACACTATTAGGCTAATGGCCAACATCACATGAAATACTAGCCATTATTATAACATGAAAGCAAAAATGCCTGTATGTATATTATGGAAGATAGTAAGACTATTGTGCATATGTGCATATTTGTTGGATTACATAACATTCTACTACTGTCCATATGCCACATGTGCAGCACACCATGACAGAATTAGCAATCACACATGCAGTGGTCTGGAGATGGCTTGCATAGGCTCATGGAAGGACTCTGCTTCATGACGTGTGTATGCATATTTGACATGAGGACATTCTTCTTTCCTCTGCAGGAAGGATGCTATGTGGTCAGAGGACAAAGGTGGATGTAGGGGGCTACATGAAAGGTACCCTAAGTGGTAGTGAAATGAAATAGAATATGAATGCCATGCAGTGTCAGAGTAGCAACATCGCATATGTCTGACTGTAACATCGTCAAGTTGCACTTTATGGAGTATGACAGTATCACTGTATGCTAAGGAGAACATATTGCAAGCACTCTAGGGTGGGGATGTGGAAAATTGTCTCAAAAGTGCTAATTATATGTATTGACATGCAAGTAGCTTGCTGTCAGATTAGAACACCTATATGTGTAGTTAAAGTAGACTGCAAACACAGTAGTTAATGTTACTGCCACAGCACAGGTTTGTCTTGAATACTGTTACAGTGCATGTTACACAAAATGAAATAAACATTGTATGCTACACAATGTTTGGAGGAGTGTTGGACATAGCTGTGGACTCAGATATCATTCTAAAACTACATATTTACAGAGCACAGAACCTAACACAAGTACCAGAGCACAATTCTGACTTTTATAGTGTCAGAGAATATTTTTAGCTGATGACATCAGTAGAGTCTATTGAGAGGAAGATGGTAATAGCAGTATCTCACATGCTGGTGTAAAATGCTCTCTCTCTAATGTCAAGCAATTGCACTCGCACACACACACACACACACACACACACACACACACACACACACACACACACACACACACACACACACACACACACACACACACACACACACACACACACACACACACACACACACACACTAGTTGAGTGCAGTGAGATCAGAACCCCCTCCTAAGTATGCAGACTAGAGAACTCAGTACTTAACACAAACCCCACAGCACAAGTCTGACTTCTACAAGGCTGCAGGACAATCTATAGTGGATGACACCATCAATTGATGTTTGAGAGAAGTTGTTAGGAGGCCTGAAATGAAATTGATGTACAGGCATGTACAACTGTCAAAATATTGGTACTGCATGGGATTGTAGTGATGACTTCAGCATACACATTTTTTAAACAAGAAACATCTCCATTGAATGATCACATATGACACAGGCAATCTTAGAGTCATATAAATGATAACAAACCTTATTGACATAATTTCAATTGCAAACGGTATGCATTACAAACCACATTGACATAGCTGTAGTTTCAAAGATTATACATCAGTTATAATATATCCAGTCATTGTCCATCAAACATTAAATAGTTCATTCAAATACTGCCTTCTTTTAAACCTCACTCCTCATCTGCTGTTCCCACAATTCCCATTTTTTTCCTATGCAATTTGCTCCTACCCTTTTCTGAATATCTCAATTCCAGTTGTTTTATCTCTGTTACTAGTTTGCTACTTCTAGTAAAGCTGGTTTAGACTTTGATTTCCATTTCCTAGTAGTAGCTTTTTTGCAGCCACCATAATTAGATTCAGCAAGGCCTTACTATGTCTAGGCAGTTCCAATTCTGTATCATAGCTCAAAAAATAATTTCCTTAGTTACACCAATTTGCTCAAGTAGTATCTCAGACAATGCAATCTGCAGGAAATCTTTAAAGTCTGCCAACACATTACACTCCCAGAACATATGTTCCCAGCTACCTTTTTCACATTACACTTCCAATCATTTGCTGTCTACTCTGGAGTCTACTTGCAGTAAAAAAATACCCATGTAAACATTTCCAAGCAAAAATCATAAATCTTTTAGACTCTGTTGCATATTTGGGAGACATACATATATCCCCCCATTGTTTCTTTGTGAATTGCCTATCCAACTATTATTATGCTCTTCCCAATCATTTCTAACCTCCTCTGATTGATTCTTATAGTTGTCATGCAACATTTCATATGGTCTACTAATTATTCCTTTTTAAAGGCAGCTTCCATTTTATATTCTACTAAAAACTTTATCAATGCTGGCCTTTCATTTAGGACTCCCTATTTCTTTCTCTTTGCCTATACTCTGATATCAATCCTTGATAGGGAAGGCAGTCCCTAACCTGCAGTCCAAATAAACTCTTGGCATCTTCCCATTCTATTATCTTTCCCTCTCTAATTACTTACTCCCAATACCTTGGTTCCTTAGTTTTTTTCAATAAATTCTGGCCCTTCTTGCTTATTGTCTGTAACCCTAGTTGCAGTCATCCCTATCAGCAGAATCTCCTTTCTCCATTCCTGTGTTGGCTTAGTTCTCAGAATACCTTCTGCTACTTTATGAATATAATATTCTGCATGATTATTGTTATTCTCCTTAAAGGTCTGCACGCAAAATCCTAGTCTTTCCTTGTTTCTTGAGCTTCCACCTGTTCTGCCATCATCCCATTCCACTTTGAATTATAGTTTTCTGCTTGTGCTATGTATAGCAGCTGTAACTGTGTTGCTCTGCAATACCTCTTCAAATCGGGTAATACCAATCTGCTTTGCTCTACTGGAAGAATCAGCTTATCCTACTTGACTCTTGCCCTCTTGCCATTTTCCCCTCCCAGATAAAATCCTTTAGCTCTTTAATAATTGTTATCCACAACTTCTCCTGTGGTTGATAAAAATATGTCTGATCTGTGTATAAGATGAAAGGGATTAAAATATTTTAACTACTTGTATCTTACTCTCAATATCCATAAAAAGCTTCCATTTTATCAGTTTTTGTATTATCTTTTGTTTACTCTCTGCCCTCATATCCTTAGATGCCACAGTGGAATTGTTTTTAATCCATAGTCCTAACTACTTCATTTTATCATGTCCCCATAAATATGGATATTGCTGAACCAATTCCTGTGGGGGCACATCATTTGCAGCAATTGCCTTTGTTTTAGCTTCATTAATTTTGTATCTAGAAAAGATCTGAAACTGTCGCAAAACATTCTGCAACACTATAATGTCACTTTCTGGTTTTCTCAGGTATAAAATAATATCATCTGCAATGATTGCCAGCTCTTCTTGACTACCATACAAATTATATACTTGAAATTTGGAGTTCCTTATTTTCTTTGCCAATGGCTGTAAATACAATGCAAATAAGAAAGGGGAGAGAAGATACACCTACCTACTTCCTCTGCTCAAGCAGAAATTATCAGAAAGGACCAAAACCCACTTTAATTTTCACCTCCGATCCCTCATATATTCTCCTAATCAATCTTATAATTTTATCAGGGGAATGCAAATGCTTCCATTGCCCTGCTCGTAAAGTCCCAGCTTACTCTGTCAAAAGACTCACTAACAACAGTGGTATTTTCTTACATTCTGATTCCCTCTGGATCATCAGTGTTCTGTTGTTATTGTGCCTTTCGGCTTTTCCCTGTTAGGGGTTGCCACAGCGGAACTCCGGTCTGCTAATGATTGGCAGTAGATTTTTTTGTGCCAAGTTGGCAGCCCTGACGCACAACTATCAATGAAGGTACGCCCATTCACGCATGTCTCCACACAGAAGACGCTCTAGCTGAGAATCGAACAGGACAATGTCTTACTGTGAGGCAACAATGCTACTGCAGCACCACCACCGCAGTTAATGTTGTCAAATGTTTGCCTCAACTCCTCAAAACCACATTGATCCATATCTATCAATTTTGGCATCACTTTTGCCATTCTTTTAGCCATTATAAACACTTTATAATCATGGTTTAGTATTAAAATGGGCCTGTGTGAAACTGGATCTGATGGATATTTACCCTTTTTAGGTATTACAGCTACCGCCGCTTTCTTCAAGGATGATGGTGCTTCTCCTCCTCTTAAAATGCTGTTAAACAAAACCTTCCAGATCTTTACCAGTTTTTCCCTCCTAGCTTCCAAATTTCCACTGTAATACCATCTATTCCTAGGGACTTTACTGCAGATTGGTTATACATCACTATTTTTATCTAATCTCCTCCTATCCTGTTAGTATTTGAGCCTCATCTACCTCTAACCTTGGCATATTTAATTCTCACATAAACATTTCCATTTGTACATTTTCTTGATTTCCATATCTCTCTGCTTTATAAAGACTTTCATAGAATTTCCAAAATATTTCTAATAATTCTACGGGATCTTATTATCTTGCTTGTTATAGGCTCCCTAAGTATGGCAACAGCCCTTTCTACTTTCTGTTGCTTGAGTCATTGTGCTAAAAGTTTTTGTGCTCTAGAGTTATTATCAAAAACAGTTGCTTAACAGCAATCTTTCTAAGCTCATGCATATTATTGAGGTAATTCCTTATTTTCTGTTTAGCATTCTGCAGTTCCTCCTCTTTTTATTCTGTGGGATTCCCCCTATTTTGCAATACTTTAACATTTATCAGACCCTCTAAATAATTCTTGTTACTTCTTAACCATATCTCAATTTCTTTTATTTCCAACCTATTTTTAAACTCCACTTTAATTTTATCTCACTCCCTAGCTATATTTTCAGAAGGAATTTCTATCTTCTGTAATAACACCTGAACAATTTCCACTACCCATTCCTTAAATTCCTCTTTTTTCAACACATAGGTGAGAAAGTGCCAGTGTCTCATTTTTATTTAATTATCCTGTGTTTTTATTTTAGTTATTATTAGCACATGATCTGAAATAGTTATTGGGTGCATACCAAGACCTTCAATTACATGCACATGCTACTATGAAATGTAAATTCTGTCTAGCCTAGCCCAGTTTTTGTATTGTGGAGAATATGTAAATTCACTCCAAACTCCTAGTACTGAATTCACATCTTCCATGCCAAATATTTTCATAAATTTCTTCAAATATCTACCCTCCTTTGTTATGTTTTCCCTTCTGCCCCCGACACATCTTCATTGTTGCAGATCAAATTCCAGTCCCCACTTAAAAGTAATATTCCTTGCTAAAATATGAATATTTATTCCAGAAATTTCTTAAGCTCCATTATAGCAGTTTTCAGTGGAATATAAATACATGCCAGTGTAATCCTCTTCCCTTGCCAGTAGCCTCTTATTACTACAAATCTACCATTATTATCTTTTGATCCTCTTCTACCTATATTGGAGCTCCTCTTACAATTAATATAAGTATTCCTTTTTTTCATTTTCCCTGAGTATTCTGCTGAATAACCATCCTGAAAACCTTTCTTTATCAGATTCACTTGTTCATTTCTTTCAAAGTGTGTCTCCTGTAGCACAGATAATTGCACTGTAAATTTTCAATATAGTTCACTACCCTTTTCACATCTATCTGTGAGATCACTGACATTTAAAGAAATACCAAAATGCCTCATATTCTTAAAAAGTTATTATTCCCATTTTTGTGTATAACAGCTTTTTGTTAAATGTCTAGTTCCAGCTTTTGTGCTACATGCATATACCGTTGCAGGTTAATCTTTTATACAGTTGTTTCTTGTCATCTCCATTTGAGCCTATGTCACATCTTACAAAACTTTTTGTTTTATTGAAAGCCCTCAAACACAACAAACCCCCCACCTCCAATACCCCTAAAATCTATTAACTTTACATACACAACTATGTACATCTTCAAATATTGAAGTTTTGCCCTCCTAATAGGAAAAAAATGTTCTAAACTGACAGACACACACACACACACACACATACATACACACACACACACACACACACACACACACACACACATACACACACACAGACTTGAGATAACCTATAAAAAGGTTATCCATGCTAAGACGCATGGTACAGCCTGTGCTTCTACTAAGTGCTGTCTGTCTAGAGAGCTCTCTCAGCTGGAAAAAACACTTGGATTGTTTCAGAAAACATTTTCTTAAAGCCATTTCTCTTTATCAGATTGTCCCCTGCAGATACAAGAACCAGACAAAAAAAACTGCCAAGTATACATTTGTTTACTAGAAAACAAATCATAGGATCATAGGGGGTTACTAGGCTACCAACCCATAGATCATTTAAAGCCTAGTTGTTTCATCCTAACCTAATACCATAGATCCTCTAGTCAATACCCAGAATTGTATTTATTAATGATTACCCATGTCCAGGAAAAACTGACAGAAAGGTTGCAGAGGCTGTGCTAGAACACAGGACCATTTATATTCTAGCCCTACACATACAAGTGCTGCCACAGGAATAGTTATAACATTCAATATTTTTCATTTACTTACTTTCTTTTAAAACTTGCTACTAGATTAAGTTAAGGGCCTCAACCCAGCTGTTCCCCTATGCAAGAATGTGAAAAAGCACACTATTTTTTTCTTTTGTCATACTCTTTTACACAGATTTTTCTTCTTCTTTTTTTTACGTTGCAGTGCCTACATTTCTTAAAACTAAATAAGGAGAAAGAGAGAAGAAAAAATGGATCACCTATTTATATTAGTATCGCCATTACACTAAAAAATAACTGAGAAAACTTTGAAGCATGCAAAGAAAAGCATGCAATATTATAATAGTGCCATTAAGAAAAAAATGTTTTTCTTACAGTTAACTTTCTCCCTCCCCTTCCCCTCTCTGGAGTATTTTTCTAAACATTAATGACATGAAGTAAGACATATGCTGTAGAGTCCATTACAAATTTAACAAAGTCCAAAAAAGTCCAATATTCCCAGATTTTCTTGTTCAGTCATGCTCTATAAATATAATTATTGATTTTTAATCCCACATTTGTCATTTTCCAAGTTACTGTTTTTTATTGTCTGAACATTAAACTACATGAAACAGGGCATATGCTTTAGAGTTCCCAACAAGTTTAACAAAGTCTAAGAAAGTCCAACATTTTCTTGTTCTGTCATGTTTTGCAAATATAATTATTGATTTTTAATCTCACATTTGTCAATATCCAAGTTATTGGTTTTAGTCCTGTTCATTTCTATCTCCCAAATCTTACCTCTGCTTCATTTCCAACATACTCTTGATTCTTCTAGTTGACTCTTGTGATTTTTTTTACTTCTCTCAAGCATTTTCTGTTGAAACATTGGAAAATGTTTCACTGGCAGAGTCTCTCTGTGGTCTTTATTACCAGAAAAACAAGAAGCAGAATCTCTTTCTGTTTCATAGCTCACTTTTTGTTGGACAAATGTTTGTATTTCTTCCTTAACATACACTTCATCAAAACATGATTTTGCTACTCCAGGGGAAAATATTTTGAAGATAGCTGGGTACAGTAATTTGAAACTCATGCCTGTTTCTCACATTCCCTGAATAATGGAATACATTTACTCCTCTTCTGCTTAGTATACAATGAGTAATCATTCTCCACAAACACTCTGCTGTCTCCCACTCAGGGCGAACTACAAAGAGAAGGCGGCAAGAGCCCTCAGGCTCTCTCAAGCAGCAGGGCGGGGCTTTATGCCGAATGATGTCACGGATTGTGCTTTTTATTTTTTAATGTTTAATCGTTGAATTTCAGTCCAGAATCTAGTCTGCAACCTGCCAAAAAAAAAAAAAAAAAAAAAAAAAAAAAGAAGAAAAAAATTTTCATTCAAGACCAAGCCAGGCAGTCAGACCCGGTACAAAGAAAAAGCAGGTCCAGCGCCCTCAACCTGCAACTACTGCAACAGGAACACTTCCCAAACTGCTTCCTTGCAGTCAGGGCCAATGAGGAAGGAGCTGAGAGCTCTCTCTCTCCTCAGCTCGCTGATTTTGCGGAAGGGTGCGGTAGCGCGTCGGCGTTTCAGGACATGTCGGGACGCAGACTGGCTTAGTTTTTTTTTTTTGGGATATGAGGTTTAGGAGGGAGGGAACTCATGCTCTGCTGATATCCTACTTTATGGTTTTTTTAACACACACAAACACATGTAGTTGCGAGAAAACATGTTACTGCTACAGCTACAGTTAACAAAAGTTGAAACCATAATCTGGATGACTGAGAGAGAAAATGTTAGGAGCAGTTAGTTCCAGAGTAGGTAGTTCAGCTAAAACAGTTGCATAATTCTGTTGTTGTTGACTGAATGATGTCTCTGATGTTAAAATGTTTTATCAATGATGATTTACAAAATAAAAAAGCTTTGAGAAACAAATTTCTTTGTGTGAAGAAGATTATTATTATTAACTGACCATTAAAATGTGTGATATACCATCATATGCTGGAACAACAAATCAATAAATATAAATGAAATGAAATGGAACAGCTATTCAAGACAAGAGAAGAGCTTCTTAGAGAATTTAATTAAGCAAAGCAAAAGTAATTAAAAGCAAATAGATGTGCTGTAACATGAACAAGGCATAAGTAATTTTGGTTTCCATCAGTGAAAAACTTCAGTTTGCATTTTTCATGGTGGTGTGTGTACACTTAACAAAAGCCAAGCTCAAAAGCACAGCAAGTGTAAGCATATAGCATAATAATAGTAGTAGTGAGTCACAGTGAGTCACAAATGACAACATGTACAGTCTCTAATTCTCAGGATAGTCTAGAATATTTTTTTTTTGGTTTTTTTTTAATTGGTCCCGCACCCGTTTACATTTTTCTTTATTTATTACAATTATTATATGTTTATCTAGCATCGATTTAGTTTTTATATTTTTTTTATACTTATGCTTATATATTATACATGTCAATTGTTATTTGTATGGCATTATTTTATTATCACAGATGTATTGTGTTCATTGTTTTGTTGTGTGTGTTGTGAACCTAGCCATTGTATTTTTGTGTCCCTGCACTGAGCCATGTGGAAGGCACCATACATCTATATACTTGGTATATTGCACCATATTATATATTATATATATATATATATATATATATATATATATATATATATATATATATATATATATATACAATATATAAAATAAATATAACTGCATCAAAACTTTATAACCGAAAATATAAAAACAAAAAAAACACAAACAAAAACAAAAACAACACATCACACAAACACACACACACAAACACACAACGCCACAACAACCACAACAACACACACACAAAAACAACAAACACAACAACCATACACACACCACACACACCCACACCCCAATACCTACCCCTATGGGGACACACCCCCACCCTTATATACTTATACTCCAAGACTCCAAGGCACAAACACAAACCCACTCACACACACTCACCAATCCCTCACACACACTCCTACACCCACACACACATTGCCCAAGCAAAACCTCACTTACCTGAACCTACACTCAAACCCCTGCACGCACCATACAACAAAAACAACAACCGGCACATTGGCATACGCAACCACGCAATTCGCGACTTTATATTTTAACAATTCATCAAATTAAATTATAACGTTTATAAATTACAACGATCGTTTTTATAGCCATTTATATTCTATAGGATATTTTGTTTTATAAGTTTGTTTTAGAATCAATATGGACTGGTTATTATATATTTATTATGATGATCCAGCAAGAATTCACTTATTTTAATTAAAATTTTATAATTAATTACATTTAATTAAACGAAAATTAAATGATGGGGTGAACACTTTTATAGGGAGTTTAAATTAAAAACTAGTAAATTTTGTTATGTGTTGAATATGAACAGCAGTATTCAGTCTACAGTATTGATTATGAACATTAAAAAAAACACAAATATACAGTAAATTTAGGATATAATATAAAACATATATAAGTTAAAAACAAAATATATAACATATATTTTTCCATATTATTAAAACATAGTATAATAAAAAAAATTTATTGTAATTAAATATAGACATTCAGAAGTAATATTAATAATTATTAAAGAATAAATCATAAACAAAATTAAAGACCCAATTAAAGTTAAAATAAAATAAAAAAAAAAGTTAAATTTGGCTTAATATTTTAAAAATAAATGCCTTAATTTTAGCAATTAATTTTAAGAATAAATTGCTTTTGTTATACACTATTAGCAATCTATTTATTCCTCCCACTTTTAGTACTTTGTCCTTCTGCCACAGTTTTGTCAAAATCAACTCCTTCTGCTGGTAGGATTGCATCTTTACTATTAAAGGTCTAGGTTGCTTTCTCATAGCCAGGTTTGGAGCATATACACAATGTGTCCTTTCAGTTAACAATTCATGTTGTGGAATACCAGTCCAGTTGCTTATTTGTGCTTTTATAGAATTAATACAGCCTGTTCCTTCCAGTTTCTCTAGTACAGCAGAATATTTCAGGTTTCCCTACATGCTCTGTCCTCTAATTCTATTTTAAACATATCTTCTTGTGCAGTCTCATATGCAGCCTACCTTTTCTTCATTTTGGCCTCTGAGTTTTACAGTTCTATCACCTTATCTGAATATCTGTGTAAAGCTTCTTACATTTTCTCCAACCTTTTACTGTTTGAGTTGATATACTCCATCAGTGTTTCATTTATTTTAGTCAGGTCCGTGTGCAGTTGCCTTATACTTCCCTAGGTTACTGGAATTCATGTCTGAAGCTTGCATTGGTTTTTGCTGAACAGCTGCAGTACTTTACCCAGTCAGTGTTTCTTCATCACCTTTTGTAGCTTATTATCCTTTAGGTCCACTGTATTTCATTTTTCCTGGCATCCACACAGTGCACTTACTAGCCAGTTACTGAAATTTACCCAGAAATTTAGGTCCATTGGCTTTCTCTGCTAGGTTTCTGATTTTACACCGGGAGAGCTAGAATTAAGCTGATATTCAATGCACACCCACCTTGGAAGTCCTCTGCAGGATACACACTTATGCTCTTCTGACTAGACAGACAGACACACACACACACACACACACACACACACACACACACACACACACACACACACACACACACACACACACACCAGTTGACTGCAGTGAGAGTAGAACCTCTACCTGAATACAAAGACTAGAGAACTCAGTACTTAATGAAAGTGTCACTGCACAAGTCTGACATTTACAAGGCTGCAGGAAATTTTATAGTGGATGACATCATCACTGGATGTTTGAGAAAAGATGTTGGAAGGCCTGAATGAAATGGGTAGCTAGCCATGTACAACTGTCAAGATATTAAAGCTCTGCATCTTACCAGATTGATAAGTGTGCAAAGTGTAGCATTTGCTGTTGGGTTTCCAATGTGCATGTATACTTTAAATAGACAGCTTTGCAAACTATATGCAAACAGCTCTCTGCATTACTACAAGTGCTGGAAAATCTGAGTGTGTACTGTCAGTATAAAGATGTCCATGGTGTATAATAAAGCATTTTTTATTTATTTCTATAGTGTAGTTGATATATATGTGAACAAGTACTGAGAGACCAAGCTTCAAGTACATGGGTGCAGGTAACACATGGCTGTGGTATAAATATGTGCTCTTTCCTTAAAAAGTGCATTCCCTTTGTGCTTTTACATGTACTTTCATGGGATGAAGACTAAATGAACAGTAAACATAAGTAATACATGCTATTGTGCACTTTCCACAGGTCAATACCAAGCAGCGGGTTTGAGTGATCAATGGCAAGGTGTTTGTGCATGCAAGATACGCAGTTCTATTAGTTTGCTTACCCCCGTGCAAACACATTAAGTGGAGAGGCGTGGCAGTCAGCAGTGTATATAGCACTGAGTGCAAGGAGTATACCTGCTGCCTAGCTGACTCTGTGGCAGTAGGCGTAAATGCATTGACAGATTTATTTTGTGGCACATATGATATATGTTTCAAATCCAGGCCTATCTAGTACTTTTAGATATGTATTTATACTGTAATAAAATAATTCTTTATTCTACATTCACTGTGTGTTACCTTAGCACAGTATGTTTAAGTAGCACTGCACAGAGCCAATGAAAATCCGTTCACCATAACTTACAAAATGCAATCATACCTTATCATTGGTGCACAATGCCAAACTCTGTGAAAACACAGAAGCCAAAAAGTGAAGGGCTGCATTGCTTTTTTTTAAACGTATGTGTTGCTTGTGATTCTATTTTTTGACCAGATTAAAGGTGTTAAAATGGGTTACATGGGAAAGTGGTTAAATGGGGGGGTAAGCAGGGGGAAGAACAAATGGAAAGCAATATAGAAATGTGCAGGAGGGAGGGAGGAAAGAACCATAGCTATCCACTTATTAAACAGTGTTAAATGAAAATTTGTACAGAATATTAGCTGAAGCTGGACTGTCACCTCAACAAATTGGGGTGACAACAATACAATCATGTTGTATAGCCAATTGGACCAAATCAAGTGTGTCAAGAAGACATATGTGCAAAGTGGAATGCTATGTGTGAAACTATTTTTTTTTACTTCAGTAAGAGAGTAATGTAATTAAGAGAGGAATGTTGGGTAAGGCACTGGTGCAGGAGCCAGTGGAGCAGAGGCAGAGTGAGCCATGGGGATTGGCCTACCTCCCTGTGCTGTAAAGGATTTTGTGATTTGTCAGAGATGAGTGACATGGAAACATTTTGACAACACATACAAAAAAAGAGAGAGATAAGGGTTGGGGTAAGAAAAAAAAAGATATAATTAGTGACATCAAATGTGACATACAATACATTATCACAATACTAAAGTATTTTATCTCTACTTTTACATTTAAGTATACTTCTTAACAACTACAAACTATAAGTAGGGATTGCTCAAAGTAATCCTTGCAATGTGCACATACTCCTAGTCCAATTATACAGATTAAGTTAACAGCAGGTCATTTATGCCACTTGTGTTGAAATTAGATTATGTAATCTTTTTAAAGGATTTTACTATATATTTGTTACTTGTGTTATTTGAACCCACAATGTCCTGACTACAGTATTAGACTTGACTCCTATAATTGGCTTGTGGTACAGACTGAAGCTTGCATGCTTGCTTTTACAGTTATGATACACATGCTTTCTTTCCTACAACTGTATATAAGAGTAATACTTTAGCAAAGATAACAGTTATGTTGTGCTACATACATACCCCTTGCTTCCCTCTGTTTGTCTGGATGCTCAGCATGGGCATCTCTATTCACCATAATCTCTTGGCTGATTGTGGAACAGAAGAGTACAAGAGAAGAGCCTTATGCATACTACTCTTATCTATATGCTTATCTATATGCAGCTTTCTACTATAAATTCTCTTTATCAGTATACTTACACAACTGTGGAATGTCAGCAGTTCTGAACTCATCCAGCAACTAGTTGAGTATATGCCACTTGCCCCTCTTCAGGTCATTAAAATGATGTCTACATTGTTTTCCAGTATGTAGAATGCCAGTCACACTGGAGACAGCCTTGGCCAGACTATCCCATGCCTTGTACTGGGAGTTGGTAAAGTCCCCCTACAAGAGACTTATGCTCTGGCTCTTTAGAAGGAGTCCAATGAAGATTCTGGACTCCTCAACACCCCACCTCTGCACCCTAAATTGGGCACCTTTCCTTCTACCATCAGACATGTCCGACCAGGGAAAACAGCAATAGTTAAGAATGATTTCCCACTAGTGTGCTTTATCATGTTTACTGGTACTGACCAAACCCAAACAATGATGCCAACTGCATTTGCTTGATGTTAAGTGGAGACCAACAGTGGCAAACAAGGAATAAAGCAGTTTTTGAAATTGGAAGGTTAATCTGACACTTGCCATTAGTTTGAGGGTTCTTTGCTGCTGTAACTGTTAGGTGATTTAACTTTAAAGATGTGCTGGGGACATAAATTTTATGACATGAAACATTTTTGTGTGGCTTTACAATGTGGGGTTCAAACCTATGCATAAAAGACAAAACATTTTCTTCCACAGCGGTGATTTTTCATCCTTGCTACAAAATAAGTGCTTCTCAGACATACTCATGAATTATATACAAATTTACATGACAACTGAGGGGTTAACCATGTATTTGTGTGATCTGACAATGTCCTAGTTCATACATTCATGTGTGTATGAGTATTATTGAAGTCTGAAGGCCATCCAAGGCGAGAGAACATAATTATAATTACAGAAACACAACAGTCAGTGTACCCTCAGTCACACAAATAATTCATATGAGGTCCACTGCTGTACATACATATTATTTATAATTACTTTTAATTTTTTATGTGTTTATTAAAATTGAGTGTACAACCCTTAATACAATTGGGAGTGTGTAGTAATTTTTTCCACATAAATTTTAATATAAAGTAAAATGGAACAACAGTAAAAATATTTGGAAGTTGCTGTATTAGAACACAGGATCATCTGTATTGCAGCCCTACACTTACACCTGCTGCCACAGGAATAATTAAAAAACAGTTGGATATTTTCATATTCATTATTAAATTTGCGGGTTTGCACAGTGGAAAGTTAAGGATGCAAAAATGTATCAGTTTTGAAATAGAGAATGTCTGCATCCTGTCTGCAGGTGTTCTCTCTGCGTCATGTGTGGGCCATTAGTCCAGGTTTGCACAGCAGTAAGCAAGGTGGAAATGTGAAAGGTAAATCGAAATTTGTTTTATCCTTGTGAGCAGTGTTTTTTAGGTTTAATCCTTGAAAGACAAATGTGGGACTTGAACCGTGATCTACAGAAAATATATACTGTGTGGATCACCATGTTTAGCAGATGTGCTCTACACACACACACACACACACACACACACACACACACACACACACACACACACACACACACACACACGATTCCCAGGTGTAGTTTATTTACTGGTTATCACAGAAGTACATTACGTGATATTTATTGTATTTTTCTGTTTCCTATGTTTGCGCTAAGCTGCGTGCCATGCAAACACTTTTATTAAAAAACAAAAAACATATATATATATATATATATGAAATAAACATTCAAAATAAATGTTAGAACACATGAAAGATTTTTACACAAGTTTGGGTTTGAACTCACACCAATGAAACTACAACACATAATAAGGGTGTCTTATCCCTCTTTGCCACAGAAACAGCTTTGCAGCAGGAATGAAAATCATTGTGTATACAAGCAAGTCCAAAATCATGCACAGTATTAACAAGACGCATGACACTTGTTCCCTTCTGAGTTGTTTGTACATGTGTTAATTTCAGATTTAGTGCAATGAGTGATCACACAACCATTTGTAACTATTGTTTGCAGAAATGCAGCCTTTTCTTATCTTTTTATGGTGTTAATTCTTCTCTTATCTGAGCAGGAATCTGAGACATGCAGTCTATAAGGCATTTTGTATTATTGTCCTTAAAATGTATGAGAACATTAAATGGCAATAATATACAGTTTCCAATAAATGCAGGGGAGTTTGGATATTACTGAACAGAAAGTGAGAAACCTGTGCTGCTTTCTTACATTCCAAACCTTAATACAATTACTTCTACACTTTGTAAGTGTAACCTGGCTGACACACCCACTGGAGGAAAGGGAGTTTAAATTGATGTTGTGTGTTCCTTCTCCCTACCAGCAATCATTCACAGTTATAATTCATTAGCAACAGACACTGAGGGAGTGCCTGCACTATGTTTACATTGGCTACATAGAGCCAAGAATTTGGGATTTAGCAATTCTAATGAGTTCACACCTCATTTGCATTTTCACTGTGCCCACAAGCCAGAATCTACATTATAAAAAGGGAACCATGTGGCTAGGGAATCTGAGAGTTGTGTATGCAGATAACACGTGTATGTGGATAACATAGAAGAAGATTGCTATTACTTTGGATTTATCTTGCATAGAAGAACACTGATCTTGATAAGTAATGATTGCATTTTTCAATTATACACTGCATTTGCATGCATGTCATTATGGAGGGAAATATATATATATATATATATATATATATATATATATATATATATATATATGGTACACACACACACGTGTGTGTGTGTGTGTGTGTGTGTGTGTGTGTGTGTGTACATATATATAAATATGTACATACATATAGACACACACACACACACACACACACACACACACATATATATATATATATATATATATATATATATGAGTCCTTAGTTGATTGAGTTTTCAGAAACTCGAAATTCATATGGTCGAGAACATATGATTGAGTTTTTGAAAACATTTGAATGGAGATCTCAGTACAGTGCGAATCGGGACATTTACCCTTTTCCTCAATGTAGTACGATCTCGGTTTTGGTATATTTAATTTGCAGGGGATGTGGAGTGAAGATGTAAAAAAGGTAGATTTTTTGTGGGGGGTTTTTTGATGTTTGAGTTCTCTCAGTCCCCACAAGCCCCCCTTCAGTAACTCAGAGAAAGACGTGATTGCCCAAGACGTTCACTAAAATGGTGCATTTCTGCTTGAGAGAGTATGTGTGGATATGGCTAGAAGAATACAAATTTGGAACCAGATAGTGAACAATGTAAATGCTGTTGTGGGATGCAGCAGGACATATGACCAATTGCATCATATGGCCACTGACATGATTTTGTAGGTTTGGAGGAGAGTAGCTGAAGTGGACGTGGACAGCTGGCTAAGGGCGAGTCTACTACACACTCACCACTGACATCAAATGAAAATTTCATGTGCATTTTCAAGGATCCACAGAGCTCAGTGGAAAGTGCACAACAGCATGTGATTGATGTTGGTCCTGCTGTTTCAGGAAGGACAAGTATGCCCCAGGAGGAAACTTCCAGGTAGGCTTACATATGTCAGTTTTTAAATATTTCTTGTATAGTAGAATATTAACAGTATAGTTAAATTGACTTAATAATTTTTGTGGGGGGGGACTATTTATAGATTGATGCAGTTAACAACACATTCTGCTTCATTACACATGGGCTTGAGGTGGAAGTTTCATTCACGTTTCAGTTAAATGTATTGTTAATAGACATATGAAGGCCAAAAAAATTTCTCCCTGTGCTATTGCTATTGTGATGATGATGTCCTTACATTTTACTTAACTTCTTCCAGGACCATCCTCCTCAGCAAGTGTGGAGTCATCTGCACATGGTAAGCCAAACAATTTTATTTCAGTATTGATGAGCATTTGACAGAAATATGCATTTTTCCTTATGTGTGAGATGGGTCTCAGGACTGAGTGTGCATTGTTGTACCGTTTGTGATAGTGGAACCAGTGTTACTTTGTTAGCATATGTTAAACTGTAGTAGTGTAGTTATTAATTTCTTTCCTGTGTTTGTTGCTTATTATCAAAGGTGATCCTGACAATGGAAGTGTAGGATTCTTATCACCTGATGTCAGAGTATCACAGACTCTGACAATGATGGTGGCCAAACACAGGCACAGTTGGGGAGTGCAGAGGTTCAATCCAACACTGAGGTTGACATTCAGCCATCCCCTGTAATTTCATCAAAGGCACAGTTGGGGGTGCAGAGGTTGAGTGTGACACTGAGGTTGACATTCAGCCATCCCCCTGCAATTCCATTCAGCCATCCCCTGCAATTCCATTGGCAACAATGTTGCCATGCCAGATCACAGCCATTATGCCTATGCAAACCCATTCCAGTAAACCCTCCAATATTGGACAGGTGGAGGATGAGACACTTGATCAGAGCAGTGTGGTTACTGTGGTTTCAATGCCTGTTTCTCTGGCCATAGCCAAAGTGTGGGCAAGGTGCAGCACTGGACAGTTGTTAGAGGTGCTTGGAGGAGGCCTGCTATCCATCCTTTGCCTGATCCTGGTGTGTCTTTCCATGCCACTTGACATAGGTTTAGGGTCATCATGGAGGTACAGACACATTCTAATAGGGCCTCTGAGAAAATGTTTAGTGTTGTAGATGTGGCATAGGCTGACATGTGTGACTGCCTCTACCGTGTTGCTGATTCAATGGATTGGATGAATGACACGTTGAAACAGGTGGCGTCCATGATGGAACGTTTGCTGGGAGGAAGGAGGCATCTATGTGGGTGTAGGTTAGCCACATCATCTGATGTTAGCCAATGTTGCCATGCTAGATTACCCTCCTGTAGTGGCACTACTTCCACTGCTTCATCAGTGGTTGAGGTGACCACACCCAGACATGGTGGGCAATGGGTTCATGGTCCTAAATGTACTCATGCTTTTCCAGCAGACATCAGTCATATTCAGGTAGTAGCAGTGTGTCTACCCATGGATGTGCCGATGGAACTCCTGGCAGAGCCAGTTCTCTGGGTTGGGGATGACGACGATGAACTATCACCCCTCCCATGCACAGCTCACACTTGTCTGACATATCAGGACATAGAGCTAGCACAGAGCTTGGCTGTGTTCTTGCAGACACACACACACCAACTTCACCTGGAGTGCCCACACAAACACACATACATAACAGTTACATGGGTCAGTCATGAGGCGTAAAGCTCATTCTGTTTTAGTGGTTGTTTGATACTTTATTCTAATGTCGGCCTGTTTCTCCTTTTTACTCTCACCCACTACCTTTTGGGTCAGCCTAGGCCTTCTGCCCCCCCAACACCCTGTGCAAATGATGATAACTGTGTCATATTCTTGTTTTCTGTCTTTTGGATTCAGGGACACAAGTCTTTTGTCTGATAGTCAAGGTGCATAGCTGACATAGTGCTTAGTATATCTATTTTTGTGATGCTGTTTTGCAGATTGTAATGCTTTCTTACAGGTTTTAGTAATGTGTACATCCCTTCCAAACTCTTATATCAACAAAGCTGCACCAACCCATAAATAAAAGTGTGACAAAGGCCCAACAATGAGGCGAGATTTTAAACATTGTGGTCTTACAAACTTAGTTAATGGAATAACAGGTTTGCATTACTATTTTTATGTTTGTCCTGAGGGATATGAAGTTTGAAACTGAAATGTGTGTCATTATTTTCTAACTTCACTCTTTAATGATTTGCCATTACAAATATATGAGGCCAAACTGTGGGCATTCGGTGAAAATCTATACATTTTAGATGTAATGCCTATTAGTCGATAGAGGACACATGTATTGACATAAGTCAGTGCTATCACAACTTGATGTAATTGCTGTAAAAAAACTCCCACACTATACTTACAGTACCAAATAACAGTATGCAAGGATATGCCATTCATTTGTATGCTTAGACATTTATTTTTCTACTCCAGGTTCAAAACTTACCTTGTAAATCCAGCAGTTGCAAGAGTTTTAGTTCAGGGTGACTCTGAGGGTCTACTTCATGTTGTCTTAAGCTAACAATATCGAGTCTGATATTGTCGGCACGACAATATCGAAAGTGAAGAACATCGTGCAAGTAAACATAAATCTCTGTACGGGGAGATTTCCGTTTACCTCAATGTAGTGCAGTCTTGGAGTTGGTATATTTAAGTGGGGGGGGGGGTGCAGGGGGGCTTGCCTCCCTGCCGACGCCAGTTAGTTTTTTTTTTTTATTTGTTTTTTATTTACGTTATTCGATGTTTTACTTAATCAATCAATAAAGTTCAACCTTTATTGATTCAAGTAAACTTTCAATATCGTGATATAGACGCGACTCTGATGCTAGCAGGACACAGCCATTACATAGGTAAGTAAAGGTTGTAAGCATTCCCCGGCATTAATGTTACTGTATGTATTTGCACAGGATGAAGGTTTTAGCCCCTTAGGTGGTGAGTGTGTGTTGTTATCTGTTGCCTCTTGGCCAGTGCCATACTGTACTCATCTACTTCTGACTGCACCTATAGCAGCTGCTGGTTCCAACTCTGGCTCCTCACCTGCATGTGGCTGTGGTGACATTGTCAATGGTGGTGGGATGTGTGGCCCTTCCTCTTGCTGTTCCTGCTGAAGCTGTTTTCTCAGCATAATGCTGTGAAGCATGGCACAGACAGTGAATATTTCAGTCCATGAATGGGGATTGTACTGCAGGGCTCCTTTGGATGTATCTAGACACCTGAACCACGACTTCAGCAGCCCAAACACATCCTCTATGATATTTCTGGTTTGAGCGTGTGCCTCATTATGGCATTCTTCAGTTGGTGTGTGTGCATTTCTGATGGGTATCATCAGCCACAGTTCCAGTGCATAACCGGTATCCCCCAGTAAATGACCTTGTGGGATATCCCCCCAATAAACATCTCATATAGTTTACAGTTGTGCTAGATATGTGAGTCACGGTAACTGCCTGGGTTGCCAGCACACACATTCATGATGATTCCCTCAGCATTACACATGACCTAGCAATTAATGGAGTGGTAGCCCTTTCTATTTATGTACACCTTTCTCTGTTTCCCAGGTGGTGCTTTGATTTCTACATGTGGACAGCCTATGACACCCAGGACTTCAGGGTAGTGTGCTACAGGGTAGAATTCCTACATAGTTCTGGCTCTGTCCTCAGGTGTATGGGAAAATATATGTACCCACTGGCATGCTGCAGCATAGCATTCAGGAACTGATGGCGGACCTGGACGCTGATGCCTGTGATTCCCCCCAGCATGTCCCCTGTTGGTCTCTGGAAGGTTCCTCTAGCTAAAATTCTAATGTCCCCTGTTGGTCTCTGGAAGGTTCCTCTAGCTAAGATTCTAACTGCTACACATTACGTTTGTCTCCACTGGTACTGTTTCCCCCTTGGTTTGCCCTTGCTCTCCTTTGAGAATGACAGATGTTACAGAGTTCCTGCAGTGTGTTTCTACTATCCACCCTGTAGCTCTCTAAATTTCCACCTCATGCAGATTGTGAGAAGTTAAATGGGGACTAAAAACCCTTCTCCTTCTTGGCCATGGTTTATTAGCAGCAGTAGCAGCATAGACATGGGCCTGCTGCACATACACATGAATAAGAGCAACAGCATCACCTAACATTGTTTCCATGTAGCCTAGTTCCTGTGGCTGTATTCCAATAGGTTTTGGAATTCACAGGGAAAACCTGCACAAAGTCTACATGGTTGCTTTATGGCTTATTGAATAGCTCCTCCATCTTGGATTGATTGATTAGCATACAGTTCAGCTGCTTATGCTGTAATTAGCATGCCATGATGTTTACCTTGTAGAGACACTTACTGAATACAAATGGTATGCTACCATGTGTGCATCGTGCCATGACACACACACGGTTTTAGCAGACCATGTAGGCTTTATTGAATTTGCACCATTGAGTATTTTTATTGAAGCAAAAGTTGCAAGTTGGAAACCTAGCAAAAAAAAACTGTCATAGAATATGCAAAAGTAATAGCTCCATATCAGAATGACTGTTTTATCAATTACACCATGGAAAGTAAATGGTATTGTAGATATGGTCAAGAAGCAAAGCGTGTTGAATTACATTAAGAAGTGTAGCATAGTGTGCAAATAAAAATGTTACAGGAGAGACACTGGGATAGAAATGAGCATGTGAGTTTGGTAAAGGAAGCTTTTCAGGATCGGCATTCAACAGAGTATCAGCAAAGGAAAAGGTCAGTAATAATAATGATTGTGACAGAGACTCTAACAGTGACAGAAGAGGTAAAGAATGACAATAATGGTAGATTAGTGGAAATAAGGGATTTTTTGCAGGGAAGGAGGATTATGCTGGCATGTATTTATATTCTATATAAAACTACTATTAAGGAGCTGAAGAGAATTTTGGGAGAAGTAATTAGCTTTCAGCAGGTAATATTTTTCATGGGTGGGGACTGGAAAATACAGTTGTGTACACTTACCATAAATGTAGATGTTCGAGTGTATTCACTGTTGCAGTCATTACATTTGGGGTAATCTGCTGGCAGATTGCCCTCAGTCGGCTTGATTAACAAAGTCTTGGATTCTGCATCGGTTGCTGTCCCTTCTTCCATGACATCAGGGGTATAAAACATGCACCCGACACTATTTTCATCAGTTTTTCTTGCCCCAGATGTCAGGTGCCCCCCAAATGGGCAGCAAAAAAAAAAAAAAATATATATATATATATATATATATATATATGTAGATATATGCAAATAATTTAGAACACAAAAAATATACCTCCAAATAAAAGCAAATACACCAAAAAGGCTTTTGAGAAAAGTAAAAGAAAGATGAGGTACAGTAAGAGAAAAACAGGGGGCTGGCGGGTGGGTAACCAGAACTGCAACAGTGAATACACTTGAACATCTGCATTTATGGTAAGTGTACACAACTGTACTATGTTCTTCATGTTTCACTGTTGCAGTCATTACATTTGGGTAGAATCCCAAAGCTATGGTTGGGAGGATGGAATTATACAGCATTAGGAGCAGCTATAAGGCCCTGCAGGACAGCAGTGGCAAAGCCTGTTCTGGATTTAGAGAAGAGAGGTAAATGGTAATGTTTGGTGAATGTATGAAGTGAGCTCCAGGTAGCAGCTTCTAGAATGTCTCTGGTAGGAACCCCTCTGAGAAAGGCTGTAGAAGTAGATGCAGCCCTGGTGGAATGGGATCCGATCCCCTTGGGGACAGGTTTACCATGGTGTATGTAGCAGAAATGAATACAATGGCTTATCCATTTGGAAATAGTCTGCTTTGAAATAGCCTTTCCCTCTGCCCCTGCAGCAAATGCCACCAGTAATTGCTCAGATTTTTTTTTATAAATTTTGTCCTGTTTAAGTAGAATTTTAGTTGTCTGTGTACATCCAATGAATGCAGAATCCGCTCACCCTTGTTCTGTGGATTTGGGAAAAAGGTTGGCAGATGAATGGTCTGATTAAGAGCCATGCTAGATACCACTTTAGGCATAAAGGATGGATTGGTCCTGAGAGCCACCCTATCTGGATAGAAGATAATAAAAGGCTCCACTGCCATGAGAGCCTGTAATTCTGAAATCCTTCTAGCTAAAGTGACTGCTAAAAGAAAAGCTGTCTTCCAAGAGAGAAATTTTATGTCTGCAGTAGCAGCTGGTTCAAAAGGAGGTAAGGTGAATTTTTCCAACACAAATTTGAGGTCCCATGCAGAAGTTGGTGCTCTCCTTGGGGGTCTTAAATTTTTGGCCCCTCTGAGGTACTGCTTTAGCAGGGGATGAGAAAAGAGGGGAGGCTCGGTGTTGTAATAACCTGAAATGGCAGAGGCATGGATTTTTATGGAAGAAAAAGACAGGCCCTTGTGAAGCATCTCAGTTAAATATTGCAGAATCTGAGGAATATTGAGCATTGCTGTGCTTATTCCTTGTGACTGGTTCCAGGCACAGAATCTTTTCCATTTATCAGCATAATATTTTCTAGTACTAGGCCTTCTAGCCTCCAAAATGACATCCATCACAGGTTTCCTGAGAGATGTAACTGGTGAAATTAGTTGATTAGCCATGCTGCAAGATTCAGAGTTTGGAGCTGAGTGTGCAGAATTTGATAGTTCAGCTGAGACAGTAGATAAGTTGTCTGAGGCAGGTACCACGGAGGAAGGTGTGACATATTGCATAGGAGCAGGTACCAGTGTTGGCGAGGCCAATCTGGAGCAATCAGAATCATTTTTGGTCTTTCCTGTCTGACTTTTAGTAAGACCTAGGAGAGCAGAGGCAGAGGGTGAAAGGCATAGATAGACTGATAGGTTTTTCCAGCTGAAGGATAGAGCATCCACTTTCCAAGCTTTTTTGTGATGAATTCTTGTGCAGAATTTGTCCAACTGATAGTTTTGGGGTGAGGCAAAAAGATCTATGTCTGGGCTACCCATTTGCGTGTCAACATGCTGAAGATTTGTGGATCCAGTTTCCATTCGTGAGGGTCCATAAGATTTCTGCTTAGTTTGTCTGCCAGAGTATTTTGCTTTCCTGGCAGGAATTGAGCTTGTAGATGTATTTGATAAGTCAAGGCCGTGTTCCACAAAGCCATGGTTAGTCTGCAAAGGGGGTAGGAATGGGTACCCCCCTGCTTGTTTATGTACCACATGACTGTGGTGTTGTCTGTCTTTATCAGTAGTTGTCCTGGATGAAGATAGTCCTTGAAGGCTGTCAGAGCATTCTGTACAGCTAGCATCTCTTTCTGGCTGATATGTAGGTGCATTTGATTTGGGCTCCATTAGCCCTGAATGCATCTCCCTGCCAGATGCACCCCCCAAGCATAATCTGATGCATATGTAGTCAGGGTTTGGGTGGCAGGGGGTAGAATGAATGACAGTACCTTGTTTTGGTAACAGGCCTCTGCTCACCACAGGAACTCTTGCTGCAGGCAAGGAATGATAGGAATCAGTCTTTCCAGGCTGTGACAATGTTGACTCCATAAGCTTTTTAGGTACCACTGAAGTTTCCTCATATGCAGTCCCCCAGGCCTGCAGAATTTGTCTTGCAGATAGCTGGGTTTTTGTGGCCACTTGTTTGAAGTAAGTCATCAATTGAATTTGGTTTTCTGGCATGAGGTAAGTCATCTGGGCAGTTGTATTCAAGCTTGCACCCAGGAATGTAATTATTTGAGAGGGTACCAGTTGTGATTTCTTTTCATTTATGGTGTACCCTAGACAAGTTAGAAGCCTTTTTACAAATGCCAGATGTTTTTGAAGAGTGTTTTTTTTTCTGCCTGAATTAGACAATCGTCCAGGTAAGGATAAATTTGAATGTTCCTTTGTCTGCAAAATGCAATTACTGGTGCCAGGCACTTTGTGAAGACCCTGGGTGCAGTAGATAAGCCAAAGGGCAGTTCAGAGAACTGCTAATGCAAATAGCTTGCTTTGAAGCGGAGGTATCTTCTGCAAGATTCCCTGATTGGGATATGCAGGTAAGCCTCTTTTAAGTCTAGAGTTACCAACCAGGCATCCTTGCCTAGCATAGGCAGTAACTGTTGTAGAGTCAGCATCTTGAATTTTGGAATGTCCAGAAATGTATTTAGAATGGATAAGTCCAGAATTGGATGCCATGATTTGTCTTTTCTGGGTACCAGGAAAAGTACTGAATAAAAACCTTGTCCCTTTTCTGGTACTGGTTAAATAGCCCCCATATTCATGAGGGACATAACTTGTTTCTGAGCCTCTGCCCACTGATTTGGAG
This sequence comes from Protopterus annectens, assembly GCF_019279795.1. NCBI lineage: Eukaryota > Metazoa > Chordata > Ceratodontiformes > Protopteridae > Protopterus > Protopterus annectens. Next base: position 493,265,969 of record NC_056728.1, on the reverse strand, counting down.
GCAGATCTGGCCATCCGTTTGGGATTAGCAACGAGTGGAAATGAAATCTGTATCCCTGGGATACTATATTTAAAACCCACTTGTCCTGGGTAATTAGTTGCCAATTTCATGCATGAAGTGACAGTTTTCCCTCCAAAGGGGTGGCCAAGAGATAAGTGCTTGGTGATTGCAGAGGAAAGTCATTGAGACTGTTTACTGTAGGGAAGTGCCTTGTTACTTCCAGATTTGGAGATGGAGGCACCCCACTGTTTTGTTCTATAAGTTCCTTGTGACTGAAACCTGGAGCCTTTGGAGTGTCTGGGTTTGATTTGAGTGGCTCTGGTGGGTACTGGAAAGGATCAATTCTTAGTAGGCCAGTGCCTACTGAACCTGGTAGGAAATCTTTTACAGTTTGCATAGATTTAGCTTTATTTTCCATCTTTTTAAAAACTTCTTCTGCCTTATTACCAAATAGACTGTCCTGTTGTAAAGGAACATCCAACAATTTTGCTTTAACATGATCAGGCAGATTTTGCTCCTTGAGCCAAGCATGCCTTCTTATCACAGATCCGGTTACAGCGGCCCTGCAAGAGGCCTCCAAGGAATCAAAACCACATTGCAAAGTATGCTTTCCAACTTGTTCCGCTGAATGCAATAAATCCTGCAACTCTTTATTTTCCACACAGTCAGAAATCAACATAATTTTCTGTTTAAGTAAGCCCATGACATGCTGCTGATATTTAAGCATATGAAATTGACAGTTTAAAGCCCTGATTGCCAAGGTTGCAGACGTATAAACCTTCTTACCCCATCTATCCAGCGCCCTGGAGTCTCTATCAGAAGGGGTAGGACTTTTATCAGTAGAAGCCTTAACGCCTTTGGGACCCTGAGAAATGGTTTCAGGGTCAGCAGTAGGATTTTTAAAAAGGAATTTGTGGGAGTCAAGGAACTCTGTAACATCTGTCTGGCTTACTAGGAGCCGGAGGCAGGGAATCAGGAGCCATGCTGGATTCTGAGAAAACATCATCAACAATGTCTAGAACAGGGAGTTTAGCCAAAGGCCTATGCTGAGGAAGAAAAAGGAAATCCCTAAGCCTCTTTTTAGATTCAGAGAAATCCTGACTCTCCCAGTGAAAGTGTTCCCTTAAGGTATGTAAAGTTTCTCCAAAAGAAAAATATTCAGGAGGAGAAGCAGAAGGGATGGAATCTTCTGCATCAGAGTCCTCATAAGGTAGAATAGATAATTTCTGTTCAGAAGAGGAATCAGAAGAAATAGAAACCTGATCTGATGATTCATAGTCAGTGCCTTGCCTAGGCCTCTTAGCAGGAGGGGGATGGGAACCCCTGATCAAGGTAATTAAATCCTCAGCCATTTTTATTATTTGTTTTTTAGGCATGGGGGCCTGTGCATGTGGCCCAAGTGTCATTTTTTTAGACGTGGAAGTTGATTTTGGCCTAGGTTTTGAAGATGGCGTCGGTTTAATATACAAATCTTTAGGCCTGAAAACACCCTCAGAAGCCAGTGCCTGCTCAACGGCTCCGGGCCCATCTAAGGTAGAGACATCCGCGGGTTCAATACTTAAAGTGTCTCGTGGCATACCGGACTCCTAATCAGTCTCAGTAGAGGCCTGCAAATCAAAAGTAGCAGGTATCAGGGGCTGCGAAAGCACCTCAATGAGTACCGGCGAACAGGCGGCTGGCTTAGGAGAAGCTTCATCGTTGGTTTTGGACCTCGACGGTCCATCTCTGCCTTTTTCTTTGCATTTTTTTGTGTATTCCGGTAGTCAGATTGCTAACTGACGACATTTCTGGATAGTTAAATCTTGAGCCAAAATATTTTGATGCAAAAATATACCAATGCTTAATAGTGCGTTGATTAAATGTAGCACAAAACCGACAGCAAGGCACGTTGTGGTCAGGGCCTAGGCAAGGAATACAGTACAAATGAAAATCCTTATGAAGTATTTGCTTCCCACAAGTAATACAATTATTAACTTTTACTGACATCGGTAAGGAGCAAGAAAAAGTTTCCCCAATGTGGTACTTAGCTTTAAGTTGAAGACCTCAGTTCTGAAACTCGAAAATGAAAATTTCAGGAGTCGGCCAACCGGCACTTGCGAACTGCTTCTGCTTTGGGCACCACGCTGCAAGAAGGACTGATGAAAATGGCGTCGGCTGCATGTTTTATACCCCTGATGACCTGACGTCATGGAAGAAGGGACAGCAACCGACGCAGGACCCAAGACTTTGTTAATCAGGCCGAGTGAGGGCAACCTGCCAGCAGATTACCCCAAATGTAATGACTGCAACAGTGAAACACAAAGAACATCCTGATCTGCAAAAGTGAGGATGTTTCTGGGGGATCTAGAAGGGACATGTAACAAAAGCAGGTAGATTTGTGAAGAATTACGGGAACATTTGCAAAGGAAGTTGTGAACATACTAGCAGAAACCTAGATGGAATTAATAAATTATTCCCCAAGGTACAATAACTGGGTCATATGGACAGACATTACATTTCACAGATGCATTTGTATTTAATTGAAAGACGTGAAACATATTTAATAAAGACTAAGATAAAGATGCATGACAATTGAGTAAATAGAAGACACTGGCACTTTCCTACTTATTTGTAAAAAAGACAGGAATTTAAGCAGGGTGTAGCCAGATAATTCCATTTTGTACTCACATGCTCTTATCACTGCCCCAACCACCTTCTAGTTTAAAAAAAAGGACACATTTCTCAACATGGTGTCCCTCAAAGCACTTAATAAATGTACACATCAGCTGTTTCCTTTAAAAACATTAAATATATATTTTTTCAACTATGTAGCTAGAGGCATTAATTTATACCGCTGTGGAGATAATTAAGTAATTCTCTCAATAGGCCAGTCATCGAGTACAATGCCCTATTTGGCATGTACCTCACTAGACACTTGCAACAACTGAAGAGGCTGCAAAAGTACCTCACAAAGAGGATCCTAGGCCTTAAACACTTGTCCTACATGCACAGACTGAAAAAAACTCCAACTATTCTCTGTCTCATATCGCCTACTTAGACGTGATCTCTGCTTGACTTACAAAGTCATGTCTGACCTAGCTCTGCTACATCTAAAGAAATCCCAATCCCCTTTGCACCACATGCTCCAGAGACCTCAACCTCATTACCACAATCAATATAACATGCTGGAGGGACAGGTTCATAACCCAGAGACTGCCCATGCTATGGAATAGACTTCCCATACATGTCAAACAGATCACTGGCCAGGTGGCACGATGCCAGGGTAATCCTATGGGCTAGGCTTGTAAAGGCTCCAGGGCCATTAGCCTAGTACACACCTATGAACCTATAATATAGCTCTGAAAATTGTGCTCAGTACAGTACAAAGTTTGTAGTATCTGGCTACACCCTTGAATTTAAGGACTGGTTAGTGGAAAGAATTCAAGAGTTATGATGGAAAATTCAAATTTCTTCAGAAGGGATGGCTATGGAGTGTGGTAAAATAAAAATGAAATGCAAAGTAATGGTAGAAATAAGAGAGAGAAAGCAAGAAAGTAAAGAGGTACAAGGAATTATTTAGAGGGTTTATTAAAGGTTTAGGTGTTGAGCCAAATGAAAATTTTACAGAACATGAGGAGAGCATTTGCTAAATGCTAAAAGGAAAGTAAGGGAGTCTTTGGATAAAATGCATGATATTAGAAAGGTTGCTGTTTGAAGAGTTCCTATGCCATTATTGATCAGGTCCATGACAGTTCTCTCCATGGCCTTGCAGATAAAACTGGTTAAGATTATGGTTCTGTGGTTCCCTGGGTCAGTTGATGGTCCCCTCTTATGCAGAGAGATGACCGTTGCAGTCATCCATTCCTCTGGGACAAAGCCTGTCCAGAGGCTATGGTTAAAGAAGGTTTCTAGTGGCTTTAATAGATTCTGTTTTATGCTGTTTAAGAAGCATCCTGGAATGTTGTCAAGACCCATGGAGGCTGTGTTTTTGACTTTATTGAATGCAGTAAGGACCTGTTCCCTCATAATAACCAGTAGGCGGGTGGTTGAATGTATTTCTTTGGGGGTGGTAGGAGGTGATGGGGGAGGAGTTTTAACTGAACTTGTCAGCCAGTAGGTTTGCATTAGTTTCAGGCTGGGTATAAGTGTCGCCAGTCATGATCAGCTTGGCACATTGCTGAACATTTCCTCTGAGTTTACAAACATAATTAAAAAAAAAAAAAAACTTATGGTTATTTTTCACCTGAGAGGCTAATTTGCCTCATAGTTTGCTTTAGCAGATTTGACCAGCTCTCCAATTTGTTTGTTTAGACAGATGAGTGTCTTTTTGAACTGTTTTGTCTGTTCCTTCTTGGCTTTGGAGAGGATTTTTTCCTTTTGTTGAACAGCCTATTTATGCTAGGGGTCTACCCGGTTGGTTTGTTCTTGACAGTAATCATAGATTTGACTCATACAGGTACTGCCTCCTCTATACAGCTATGAATGTGGTTGCACAGTGCTTTTGTGTACAGCTCAGAGTAGGCCTCAGTGTCATACAGGTCCAGAGGGGCTTGGAAGTTTAATAAGCTGTCATATAGTTTGAGGTAATTGGCCTTAGCAAAGTTTTTAAAAGGTTTGGAGTTTGATGGGGGTTCTAAGTTTGTTTGAAAACTAAAGGATATAATTTTGTGGTCAGATCTTACCAGGAAGTAGTTAATACAATGGAGGGAGCAGCATCCCCCATGTTCATGAGTACTGGATCTGGGATATATGTTCTTGTAGTTGGGGAGCTAACTAGTTGCTCAAGGGTGTTTGCAATGATGAAATCCAAAAACATCTGAGGAAGTGAATTATCGGTCATATAAGTCTCCCAGTTTATGGAAGGGTAGTTGAAGACACCCATAAGTATGGTGTCAGGCTGAATGTTAAGAAATTCCAGTAGGTTTAGGTAGGAGGTGTGGTTTCCCAGACTCATGTTAGGGGATCTGTAGCTAGCAAGGAAATGATGGGGGTGGGGTGGGGGGGGCACAACCATAGTTGGGCATACAGCAGCTCAAGCAAGTCATTTTGTTAGACCAGTCTGACAGTGTACTTGTCCTTTATCAACACTGACACCACCTCTGGGACACTTGGTTATCAGGGGAAACAGAGAAAAGCATATGGGAGACCCACATCCAGGGGCCCCAGGGCAAAACAGCCACTGATTTTTTTGTTCATTTGGGAGGTGAAAAGATCACAGTAAGGCTGACCCCTGTGACTGAAAATTATTGTTGACACTGACTGAATGAAGGGGCCACTTGTGAGGCAGAAGAGCAAACCTGCTCAGTTTGTCTGCCAGTCCCTGGAATGTATATTGCCACCAGAAAGCCTTGAGAAGACATTGCTGACTGCCACACTCTCATGGCTTCAAGGCATAATGGATATGAACATGTTTCCTTTTGCTTGTTGATCTAGCAGACTACTGCCATATTGTCTGACTGTATGGATATCCCACTCTTGGGGAGGGAATCCTGGAATGTCTGCAATGCTAGGAGGACCACTTTCATCTCCATGACACTAATGGGAAGTCTGGCCTCTGTCACCAACCACGTACATTGAACCATCCTCTCTTCATAATGCTCCCAACCCCAGAAGAGAGGTGGTTACAGTGGCTGTCATGGATGAAGGAATGAAAGGTCGACCCCAAGTGACTATTGCAGTAGTCACCACCAATGAATATGGTTCCTGTAAACTGATGTAAGGTGCACTGGGAACTGAAGAAGTTGATGCAGCATCAACCACTGTATGGCAAGTGTCGACTGTAGCAGGCTCATGTAAAATCTTGCCTGAGGTACTAACGTGATAGATGAATCCATCAACCCCAGTAAATGCAGTACCAGTCCTGCTGGGGAATTTGGATGAGACAGGACCTCAGAAGCCATTTGACATAAAGAGGGGATTCTTGACTCTGGAAGCCTAGCAATTTGTGACACTGAATCCAGCTAGCAACCTATGAACTCTATTTTCTCTGATAGTGTCAACTGACCTGACTGATCATTATACACAAGACAGGAGCAAACTGGAGCAAGCAGTCTCTGCAATGAATGTGTAGATCCCTGGTGGATGCAGTGAGGAGCCCCTTGTCAAAGTAGGGGATCACCTGGAATCCTTGCAGCCTTAGGTACCCTGCAATGGCTGCCATGTATTTGGTAAATGCTCTGAGGGTTGTGGAAAGGTTAAAGGGCAGCACCCTGAATTGGAAATGGCTGGTTACCAGCCAGAAACAGAGACATCTCCTGGACTGCCTCGCTACTTTGATATGGTAGTAGGAATCCTGGAGATTTATCAAGCACATGCAATCATCTTTCTTCAGCAGTGGAAGAATGGACATTACCATGACCACCTGGAACTTTGTTACACAAATTGGTTGAGAAGGCTTAGGTCCATTTTTCTAGCAGCTTTGCAACTTCTGCCAATTCCCTATGACTGGGAGGAACATTGGAGATTCTAATTCTCTTTTTTGGAGGGGAAATCAAAATGAATAATATAACCCCTGGTGATCATCTTCTGCACCATGAATCTTGAGTGATAGCTAACCAGGCATGAGTGTGCAGGGATGAGTCCTCAACATCCTCAAGATGCACCAGATGGGCAACCCTTCAGGACAGCTGAATGGGCTTCTTGGTAAAAGGACCTTGAAAGCTAGATTCTGTGGTTCACCTCTGCCCCTGGGGTGATGTTCACTAAAGTTATTCCACCCTCTGTCTCAGGGCTGCCTGTCAGCAGTAGTGTCTTGACCAGAACCCTGGAACTTTCAAAATCACAGCTTTTTCCATCCTTCTGTTTCTAGGAAAATGTTCTTTGAGGGTAGAAAAGCATTTGCTTATGGAAGACAGGGTCTTGCTTTCCTGTTCACTTTTGGTAAGCGTGTCTTTTACCCTAGATCCAAAGAGGGTTGAACTATCAAAGGTGTACTAATGAAGGACATCTTAAAACTTTCTGCAAAATTGCATAAACACATCCAGGTATGCAGACGAATATTAGTGCTAGTGCCTTCCACTCTTGCTTTCCCATCAGCTGTGTTCAAAAGCAAATGAATGGACACACTGGATACAGACTGTAAGCTAAATAGCACTATAGCATTTGAGTGGGGATTTTTTTGTTTGCTTTTTATTTTTCTAGGAGAGGGAAGGCAGGAACATATATTCATGAAAAAAATACCCTATAAAAGTTAACTACCAAAGAACTTTAGATAAGATATGTCAGCTACTAATACTTCTTGGAAAGACCCAACAATTATAAGAAAAAAAAAACACTTTTAAGTGCAGAGCCCACAGATTAGGCAGCAAACAAGATCTGAGGTATTCCTGGTACTAGCAGGAATTATGGGTAATGGAGGAGCTACAGCCAAGATCCAACAAACCATCAGTTGAGTAGTACAGAAAAGACAACATCAGATGCACAAAATCTGTTAGCACAATAACTCAGGCATCAGAAAATAGAGATGAGGTGTTGACAAACTTAGGAAGCCTGTGACAAGAAAAATAACCAGAGATCGTATAGAAGTATTATACATAGCCCAGAAATTTTATAAAAATCTGAATACAACAGAAGACTGGGGAAACTAAAAAAAGGAACAAACAGAAATATTTATGGAACACTTAACTATGCCAAGGTTAGAGAAAGATAAGACTCACTAATTAACAGCGAAGACATGAGAGGATAAGATAAAAAATAGTGATGTATAATCAATCAACAGTGAAGTCTTCAGGTTTACATCAATGTTTTTATACCCCAAGTAGACTCCAGATAATTTTTTCTCAGGTAGACAGCAAATGTTGGAGGTGTGACGGGGAAGAAAGATGTACTTGGGAACATATTTTCTGGGAGTGCGGTGGGTTGGCGGACTTTAAGGATTCCCTGCGGGATGAACTGTCGGAGATGCTGGGTGGGTGGACTGCTGTGATGAGGGAGATGATTTTTCTGAACTATGACACAGAACTGGAATTGCTTAGACATGGTAAGGCCTCGGTGTGTCTAATTATGGCAGCTGCCAAAAAAGCAATTACTAGAAAATGGAAATCTAAATCTAAACCAACTATAGTAGAAGTAGTGAATATTGTAACAGAGATAAAAGTGTAGGAGCAAACTACATAGGAAAAAATGGGAATTGTGAGAACAATACATACAGGGGAGGAATGAGGTTTAAAAGAAGGTAGGACTTAAATGAGCTATGTAATGTTTGATTGAAAATGATTGGGTAGGTTATAAGTGATGTATGATGTTTCAACTGGGAGTGTGTCAGTATGGTTTGTGATGTAAAATGCTTGCAACTAGGATTGTGTCAGTATGGTTTGTTTTCATTTATATAAATGTATAATTGCTTATGTTGTGATTGTTTAATAAAGATGTTTCATTCTTTAAATCATGGGCAGGAATTGAATAATTTATGTAATGTTGCTTAGGTTATATGATATATAGCAATATATGTGATTTATAATGTTTGTTAAAGGTAATTTGTTAATGCAGTTTGATTACTTTTGTATAAATGTAAATTTGCGTATGTCACAAGTGATAATTCAGTAAAGGTGTTTAAAAAAACAGTGAAGTCTTCAGGAACAGATGGAATTTTTAGGGAAGTTGGTAGGGAAGGAAGTTGATAAACACCTGGAAGGTTTTGTTTAATAATATTTTAAAAGAAGGGACAGTGCCAACTTCTAGGAAGAAAGTTGTAGTGGCTGTACTGCTCAACAAAGGTAAACTCCCTTCAGACCCAGCTTCATATATATCTATTTCAATTTTATAGTGGCTGTACTGCTCAACAAAGGTAAACACCCTTCAGACCCAGCTTGATATACATCAATTTCAATTGTAAACTATGTTTATGTTTATGCTACTTAACAGAATAGCCAAGGTGTTTACAAAAGTGAAAGATACGTAATTGATGTGGTTTCATGGAGGGGAGGCAAACATTTGACATTAATAAAACAATGATTATCCCAAGGGAAGCAAAGTGTAAGACACTGCTATTGTTGATGGGTCTTGATAAAGAAATGAAATTTCAATAGTCAGGATTTTATGTGTAGAGCAATGGTAGCATTTGTGTTCCCTAACAGAATAATGGAATTTACTTTGGAAGTTATATGAAGATGTGTTTGAAATGAGGAATTAGTCAGGGGTGATTACTTTCCCTTTTGCTATCTGCTTTATATTTAGACCCCTTGGTAAATAAAATAAGGAACTCACAAATTCAAGGATATAATTGGCAAAATAATGAAGAAAAAATATTTTTATTTGTAGATAATATTGTTTTGTATTTGCAAAATCCAGAAAATGACACATCAGTGATGTGGAACATTATGAGACGGTTTCATTTTTTTAGTGGTAAACTATCTCTCATAGAGTGAACTGGTTCAGCAAAATCCATATTCATGGAGATATAATTTTAATCCATAGTCATAAATACTTCAACGTATTTTATTATGGTAGCTAAGGATATGAGGGAAGAGACAAAACACAAAAAGTGAGAAACTGGAAGCTCTTGATTATGGATGGTAAGATAAAAGCAGTGAAATGTTTCTAGACCCTTTAACTTTATATGCAGGTCAGGGATATTTTTATCAATAACATGAGAAGTCATAGACCATAATCACTAAAAAGTTAAGAGTTTATTTGAGATGGGAAGAGGGCAGGAGTTAAGTGGGATATGTTGATTCTCCCCAAAGAACAAGGTAGTTTAGGATTATTTGATTTGAAGGGATAATTTAAATCTATGCAGTTAAGCTTCATATCCATAACCCAAGTTGAAAGTTATAAATCAAACTGGAAAGGAATAATGATATCAGGGGTCAATAAATAAGGAGAGAGTGAGATTTTGGTTGCAGCTCCTTAAGAAGAATACCAACAATAAAGAAAACTGCAGTCATAAACTACAAGAAAGTATTCTAAGAAGTAAGCCAATATGAGAATGAAGAAAGGTGATTTTTTCAATATGAATGAATAAAAGTAAGGGTATAGAAAAAGGCAAAAGGAGGCGAGCATTTATTGGAGAAAATTAGCAAAGGATCAAAGGTATTCACAGCAAATGCTTAAAGTGGGGAAGACAACAGAGTGGGATGAGGTCAACCAGAAGTTTGGACTGCAGGTTAGAGATTACCTTCCCCACCAGGAACTAATGAAACATAGCTAAACAGAAAGGGATAGGTGACTGCTAAGTGAAATACCGGCTCAGGCAGAGTATAAACTGAATCTAGAACATAAGGTGCTGCTAAAAAAGGGATAATTGGTAAGACAGATAAAATATTGTATGACAACTATAGGAACCAATCAGAGGAATTTAGAAAATATTAGGAAGAGAGAACAGAAAGGTAATATTAACCAGAACAACTGAAGGATATCGGTATGGCTCCCAAGTATGCAACAAAGTTCAGAAGAATTAGGATTTTTGCTTGGAAGTATATGCATATGTATGTTTATATCCAAAGCAGACTTCAGAAAAATTTCCCTGAGATAGATATCACATGCTGCAGGTGTGATGGAGCAGGTAATTGGGAACATTTTTGGAGGGATGTAACAAGATGGCACATGTTAAAAATTCCCTGTAGGTCCTTTGTTATAAATGCTGGAGGAACAGATGGTTGTGACTAGGGAAATGACTTGTTTGAGCTGGGATATAGGATCTGAACTGACCTGACATAGCAAGACTTTAGAAAACACAGTGCTATTGGCTACCAAAAAAGCAATTACTAGGAAATGTAAATCAAAATCTAAACCAACTGTAATTGAAATACAGAATATTATAAAAAAGATAAAATAAACGAAGAAAGGATCTCTAGGAAGTGGAAGCAGCAAACAATACAGAAATAAATGGAATTTGTTGGAGCAATACATGTAGAATAATATTCAGAAGGAGTAGTGAAGTTTAAGGGAAGATTGGAATTGAACAATTTATGTAATGGAATATATGATAATTGTTAAAAAGAAAGCATATATATGTACTGTATGAAAATGAAAAATGCATACTGTGCTTTGTTTTATATTATCGCATGTGCACCTGTGCTATTGATTACTATATAATAATTTAATTAAGGTGTTTAAAAATGAACTGATCATGCTTCCAATCTCTAGTACCTGAGTCATGGACCCAAGCAGGGACTCATCCTGTAATTCATCTTCTACCAAACTGAGAAGTTTGAAGTTCTTGACTATGGATAAGAACAGCAAGGTACAAGCAGCAGTGACATTGTTTCTATCACCTTTAGCATTATACACAGGTTAGGCATATTTATCAACCACAGGAAGTTGTGGACCACAAGTAATAAAGAACTGAAGGAATTTATTTGGGAGAAAAAGAGCAATAGTCAAGTGGGATTTATTTCTTCCCATAGAAAAAAGTGGTTACATATTACCAGACTGGCAGTGACACTTTAGAGCTACACAGTTAAAACCTATATTTGTATACAAGCAAAAGACTACAAATTGAAGTGGAAATAAATTATGCTGAAAAAGGGAAGAGTTCATAAAATAAGGAAAGAGTAGGATTCTGGATGCAGGCCATTAAGGTGAATACTAATCATATTGATTATATTTATAAAGAAGCAGAAAGTATTTTGAGAAGTCAGGCCACAAGGAAATGGAGAAAGGAGATCTTAACAGTAGGGATGACTGCAAGTACAGGTATAGAAAATAGGCAAGAGGGGACTGGGGTTTATTGTAAAAAAAAATTAACAAAGGAGCGAAGGTATTTAGGACTGAATATCTGGGGGGGGGGGGGTAAGAGAGTAGGATGAGGCCAAGTAGAAATTTGGACCGCAGCTTTTAGACTGTGTTCCCTACCAGGGATTGACATACCTCTCAATCTCTCACCACAATAAATCTGGACAAAGTCAAAAGTATTTGGGAGACAGAGGCCAAAAATGGGGTCAGATTTTAAATATTGCTCTTAAACCTTAGAAAGTTGCTAGAATAACAAATTTTATATTAGTCTGGAATTTCTAAAGGATAAATGTCTGTCATTATTAAGTGATTTCAATCTCCATTGGCTTACCAGAAGGATACTCTGAGAAAATCTGGACAGTTGAGAGGTACAGGTATTGACAACACAGTACAGGCAATGAGAAAGAGATAGGAGAGTGTTAAGGGAAAGATTAGCTCTGGTTGAGTTTGAGTCTAAAACAGAAGCTACTGTTAAAAAAGGATAATTAGTAAGGCATATGAAATAATGCATGACAAAGTACAGTTTTGTACACTTACCATAACTGTAGATGTTCGAGTGTATTCACTGTTGCAGTCATCACACTTGGGTTATCTGCCTGCAGGTAGCCCTCAGTCAGCCCAAATACCAGAGACTTAGTATTTCTGAGTCGGTTGCTGTCACTCCAGGACTGACGTGAGGTCGTCAGGGGTATAAAAACAGGCAGCCAACGCCATTACATCAGTTTTTCTTGCCCGAAATGTCAGGAGACCCCCAATAGGGAGCTAAGCTATGGTGGGAAAATCACCACCAGTAAAAAGTAAATACCTATACCCCTGCAAGGGGTGAGTAATATACACAGAGAGGAGAGAGAAGGGGGCTGGAGGGAGGGAAACCAGGACTGCAACAGTGAATACACTTGAACATCTACATTTATAGTAAGTGTACACAACTGCACTATGTTCTTCGTGTTTCACTGTTGCAGTCATCACATTTGGGTTGATTCCCAAAGCTGAAGAAAGGGTGGAGGCAGTCAAGAAGAGTTTGGGCTGACTAGTATACCCTGCAGAGCTGCAGTTGCAAAACCCACCCTGGATTTGGAAAATATAGGCAGGTGGTAATGCTTGGTGAGTGTGTGTACAGAACTCCAGGTAACAGCCACCAGAATGTCCCTGGTAGGGACACCTCTGAGTAATGCTGTACAGATAGAAGTTGCCCTAGTGGAATGTGTTCTGACCCCCTAAGGGGTTGGTTTCCCATAGTGTTTGTAGCAGAAATGGATACAGTGTGCTATCCATTTGGAAATTGTCTGTTTTGAAATGGCTTTGCCCTCTGCCCCTGGTGTAAAACTGAGTAGTAACTGGTCAGATTTCCTGAAGGGCTTAGTCCTATCCAGGTAGAATCTGAACTGTCCATGCACATCCAAGGATTGCAGGATCCTTTCCCCTTTATTTTGAAGATTAGGGAAGAAGGTTGGCAAATGGATAGATTGGTTGAGAGCCACACTGGGCACCACTTTAGGCATAAAAGAAGTTTTAGTCCTGAGGGAGACCCTGTCAGCATGAAAAATAATGAAGGGTTCCACAGACATAAGTACTTGTAGCTCAGACACTCTTCTAGCTGAAGTGATGGCCAGAAGTAGGGTCTATATTAGATGAACGAAAGTTCATCTTAGCGAACGATCACATGAGTGAATATTGCAGAACTCGAAACCGCAATTGTGAGATTGCGGTACAGTGAAGATGGGAATATTCACCCTTTCCTCACTGTAGTGCGATCTCAGAGTTGGAATATATATTTAGCGGTGGGGGGGTGGTACACCCCCCACAATTGCAGTTTCGAGTACCTGGATATTCGCTCATGTAAGCGTTCGCTAAAATGAACTTTTGTTCATCTAATATAGACCCCCAGAAGCAATGCTGTTTTCCAAGAGAGGAATTTTAACTCTGCTGATGCTGCAGGCTCAAAAAGGGGTAGCATGAGCTTTTCCAATGCAAAGTTAAGGTCCCAAGCAGGGGTGGGTGCTCTCCTTGGTGGCCTTAAGATGTTTGCCCCTCTCAGGAACTGTTTGATGAGAGGGTGAGAGAAGATGGGTGGCTCAGTGTTGTAATGGGCCGAGATGGCAGAAGCATGGATCTTAATGGAGGAGAAGGATATGCCTCTGTGGAGTAGATCTGCTAAGTAATCCAGGATTAGAGGTAGTGAGGGCACAGCTGTGTCCTCTCCTTTAAATTGACTCCAGGAGCAATACCTTTTCCACTTATTAGCATAGGAGTTCCTTGTAGTGGGTCTTCTGGCTTCAAGAATGACGTCCAGCACCTGCTTGCTTAGGCTGGTCACTGTGGGAGAATTCAAGTAATAAGCCAGGCTGCAAGATTCAGAGTTTGCAGGTGCGAATGCAAGATCTGTCCCCCCTGCTGAGTGAGGAGGGTCAGGCTCTGGGGTAGGTGCCAGGGTGGCACCGGTGACAGGCTGCGCAGTAGTGGGTACCAGTGCTGCCGTGGCCAGTCTGGGGCAATCAGGATTGTCTTTGGTCTGTCCTGTCTTATCTTGAGCAATATTATTGAGAGAAGGGGCAGAGAGGGAAATGCATAGATTGAGAGGTTTACCCACTGGCAGGATAGGGCATCCACTTTCCAGGACCTGCTGTGAGGTGTCCTGGTGCAGAATTTACTGAGCTGGTGATTGCAGGGGGAGGCAAAGAGATCCACCTCTGGGGTCCCCCATTTCTGGATCAGAAGACTGAAGGTGCTGGGCTCTAATTGCCACTTGTGTGGGTCTAGGAGGTTTCTGCTTAAGTCATCTGCCAGTGAGTTTTGCTTTCCTGGGAGGAATTGAGCTTGCAGATGTACCTACATGTCCAAGGCCATGTTCCACAGGGCCATGGCTAGCCTGCAGAGTGGGTAAGAGTGGGTTCCCCGCTGTTTGTTGAGGTACCACATAACTGTGGTGTTGTCTGTTTTTATTAGCAGGGGTCCTGGTGAGAGTAGGGATCTGAAAGCTGTTAGAGCATGCTGAACAGCTAGCATCTCTTTCTGGTTGATGTGCAGATGAATTTGCCTTGGGCTCCAGTGGCCCTGAATGCACGTCTTCCAGGTGTGCTGCCCAGGCATAGCCTGATGTGTCTGTGGTTAGGGTCTGGGCGGCGTGGGATTGAGTAAAGGGAAGTCCCTTGTGGTTGCATGCTGCTGGCCACCAAAGAAACTCTGTCCTTAGAAAAGGTATGATAGGAATGACAGTTTCCAGCTCCTGAGAATGTTGGCACCAAAGACATTTTAAGTATCACTGAAGATTCCTCATATGCAGTCTGGCATATGGAATTAGTAGGATGCAAGAGGCCATGAACCCTAGGGCCTGCAGGATTTTCCTTGCAGAAAGCTGGCTTCTGGTGGCCATTTGAGTGAAGTAGTCTGTCAGATAGGTTTGTTTTTCTGGAGTAAGGAATGCCATCTGGGATGCTGTGTCCAAACTTGCTCTCAGGAATACAATCTTTTGACTGGGGACTGGTTTTGATTTCTTTTCATTGATAGTGTACCCCAGAAAAGTTAGAAGGTTCTTTACAAATGTCAGGTGCTGTAACAGCTGTTCCTGACTGTCTGCTTGAATCAGGCAGTCATCCAAGTACGGGTACATTTGAATTTTTCTCTGTCTGCAGTAGGCAATGGCTGGAGCCAGGCATTTTGTGAATACTCTGGGAGCAGTGGATAAGCCAAAGGGAAGTGCAGAGAACTGATAATGCATAGATCCTGGCCTGAAACATAGGTAATTCATGCATGAGTCCCTGATAGGGATGTGCAGATAGGCTTCTTTTAGGTCTAGGGTAGCTAACCAGGCATCTTTGGCCAGCACAGGAAGAAGCTGCTGAATGGTGAGCATTTTGAACTTTGGTACCACCAGGAAGGTGTTTAGAATGGAAAGATCTAGAATTGGGTGCCAAGTGCCCTCTTTTCTGGGTACTAGGGAAAAGTCTGGAATAGAACCTTTGACCTATCTATTCCACAGGAACAGGCTGAATTGCCCTTATGGAGAGCAGGGACTGAACTTGGTTTTGTGCCTCTGCTCACTGGTTTGGAGGAAGGTCTGGGAACCTTTTTGGGGTTGGCAGTGAGTGGAAGTAAAATTTGTACCCCTGGGATACAATGTTGAGGACCCATCAGTCTTTGGTGATGGAAGTCCAGTTTTTGGAATGATGGGCAAGTTTTCCTCCTAGGGGCATGAGCAGTTGAGTAGAGGTGGGGAGTGGAGTTGAGAAGTCATTGTGAATTCTTTCCATAAGGGGGTGGCTTAGCACTCCCTGTTTTTGAAGTGGAAGCACTCCATTGCTTAGATCTCTGCATACCCTGAGACTGTAGTCTAGGGGGTCTGTTTCCCCTGGGTCTAGTTTGAGATGGTCTTGAGGGGGCTAGAAAGGACCAATGCTTCAAGGGGTAATGCCTACTAAATCTAGGAGGCTGTACTTGCAAGAAATCTTTGACTGTCTGCATCGATTTAGCTTTTTCTTCCATCTTTTTAAGAATCTCTTCTGCTTTGGTGCCAAACAGATTCCCTTGTTCAAAGAAGCGTCTAGTAATTTTGATTTGACATGGTCTGGCAAGGTCTGCTCCTTAAGCCAAGCATGCCTTCTCAATATAGAACCAGTGACTGCTACCTAATCAGCATAATAAGGTCGTCTGCCATTTTAAGCATGTTGTGGCAAGGAAGCAGGTGCTTGAATTTGGGTCGTTGTTGTTTTAGGCGTAGCTCGTACTCTTGTCCTTAGAAACTCGGTAGTCTTAGACATAACTGAAGATGTGAAAGAAGTCATCGGTTTGTGTCAAATATCGGTAGTGCAAAGAACTTCCTCCGAAGCCAGTGCCTGCTCAGTGGCTCCAGACCCATCCAAGGTAAAGACATCCACAGGTTCTGCAGTCGAAGAGTCTCACAGCATACCGGACTCTGAACGGGTCTCGGTAGAGGCCTGCAAATCCACTGAAGTGGGCATCAGGGGCTGCGAAAGTGCCTCACTGAGTACCGATGAACTGGCGACTAGCTTAACGGAAGTGTTGTCTGCAGTTTTGGACCTGTGCGGTCTGTCTCTATCTTTATTCTTATGTTTTTTGGAAGATCGGTAGTCGGATGGCTTACCGAAGCCATTTCGGAATACGGAGATTGAGAACAAAAGTATTTAGCTACAATAAGGGCCCGACGACAAATAGTTTGGGCGTTGAACAAGGCACAAAACTGACAGTGAGGTACGTCGTGGTCTGGGCCTAAACAGGTGACACAGTAAGGAAAGTATGGAAATCTCAGTGTGGTATTTGCTTTCCACAGGTGAGACAATTGTTAACTTTTTCTGACATCAGTTAGAGCAAGAAAAAAGGATCCCCAACGGGGTCCTTAGCTTTAGAAGACTTTAGGATGATTCAATTTGGAAACGAAAAATCAGGCAGCGGCCGACCGGCACTCGTGCGAACTGCTTCTGCTTTGGGCTCCTCAGCAAGAAAGACTGATGCAATGGCATTGGCTACCTGATTTTATACTCCTGATGACCTGACGTCAGTCCTGGAGCGACAGCAACCAACGCAGAAATACTAAGTCTCTGGTATTCGGACTGACTGAGGGCTATCTGCAGGCAGATAACCCAAGTGTGATGACTACAACAGTGAAACACGAAGAACATCTACAAGAATCAATCAAAAGAGGTTAAAAAAGTCTGGTAAATGAGAATGTAAAGCCAACATACAAAGGAACAGTGGGGGACATTTGTATACCTCCTAAGTAATAAAATCTAGAAGGCTTAGGACTTTTGCATGGAAGTGTTTGCATATTTTTTTTATACCCAAACAAACTTCAGATAATTTTCCTCAGGCAAATAGCAACTGCTGGATATGTAAATGGAAAAAGAGGGGTGTAATTTGCAACATTATGTTTTGTGAATGTAATTAGTTGGCAGATCTAAAAAAATTCCCGACAGTCTATTTTATTAGAATATTGTGGGAGTAAATTATTAACAATAATCATACAGAAAGAAATTATTCTTTTGAGCTGGGATACAGACACTGGATTGCATAAACATACTAATGTCTTGCCAAGTTTAATGCTATTGTCACTAAAAGAAGCAATTACTAGAAAATGAAAATATAAATCTAAACTGCCAAAATTGAAGTATTGAATGTTGTAAAAGTTATGACAGAATTGGAGGTGGGATTTTCTGAAAAGTGAAGGCGCAAATCACATACAAACAAATAGAATTTGTGGGAACAATGCATGCAGAATAGTGTTGAGGAAAAGGTGTGAAATTTCAGGAAAGGCAGGGCTTTTTTTTTAAAACACCTTTACGCATGTGAAAAGAAAATAAATCATGTTAACGTTTGTAAAGAAATAAATCATGTTAACATTTGTAAAGGAATTATGCATTACATATACATTTTCTTTCTTTATAACAACCATCTTTCACTCAAACATTACATAAATTACTCAATTCCTGCCTTTCCTTAAACCTCACTCCTGCTCCCCTTGAACATTATTTTGCATACATTGTTTCTAAAAATTATGTTTATTTCTATGTAATTTACTCCTTCCCTTTTCTAAAGACATCCCTTCCGGTTCTTTTGTGTATTTCACAATATTCAATATTTCAATTACAGTTTGTTTAGATTTTGATGTCTATTTTCTAGTAATTTTTTTTTTGGCAGTCAGTAGCATTAAATGTAATAATGTCTTACTATGTCTAGGCAATTCAGAACCTGTATGAGAGCTCAAAAGGATAATTTCTATAGCTACACCTACCACCCCAACTTTCTGAGTACTCTGAAGGCATGTTTTAACATTTGCCAACTCATTACACTCCTAAAATACATGCTCCCAGTTATTTCTCTCTTTCCCATCACACCTCCATCATTTGCTATCAACCCAAGGAAAACATTTTTGAAAGTCTACCTGCGGCATAAAAATACCTTTGCAAACCCTTCCATGCAAAAATCATAAACCTTCTGGACGTTGCTGTATACCTAAGAGTTATAAACATGCCCTTTCATTATTTCTTTATAAGTTGCTTTTGCAGTCTCTCTACTAAAGCTTTCCTAACCTCTTCTAATTCATTATTATAGTTATTGTGAAATATTGTATATGCCTTTATGCCTTACTAACTATCCCCTTTTAAAATCAGCTTCTGTTCTACACTCAATCAAAAACTCTACAAGAGCTGATCTTTTCACTTTGTACTCACCAATTACTTTCTTTTTGTCTGTACTCTGATATCAGTCCCTGGTATGGAAAGTAATCTGTAACCTGCAGTTCAAACTTTGGCTTGACTTCATCTCACTCTATTACATTTCTATTTCGAGTTATATGCTCCCAATATCTTGGTTCCTTTGCAGGTTTTCTCCCAATAAACTCCATCCCCTTCTTGTCTATTTTCTGTACCCTAACTTGCAGTCATCTCTATTGGCAAAATCTTTCTCAATTTCCCTATGGAGTTTGTTCTTTGAATACTCTCTGAAACTTTATGAATATAATATTCTGCATGGTTGCTATTCTCCTTGAAGATTTGCAGCTAAAATCCTACTCTCTCCTGTTTTCTTGAACTCTCCCACTTGATCATCATATATTTCCACTTTGATTTATGAAACATAAGCTATGTTACCTGCCAGAATGAGAGGATGCAGAGAAACGTTTATTATCCATAAATAAACAGACTAAGTGCTTTCATTCATGTAACAGTAATGAACTTCTGCAGAAAAAGTTGAACAGAAAAAAGTTTTAAATAAGGTCCAAAGCAGTCATCTGATCAAAAAATGATGTCATTAAACACTCCCATTTACATTTCTTAATGTGCCAAAGTGCTTTTTAAAGTGCCATTCAAACTGTATAAACAAAGCAACTTCTTTATTTAAAACCTGTTTTTTTTTGTGTCCAGTTTTATCTGAAGGAGTTCATTATTGTTACATGAATGAAAGCACTTATCAGTCTATTTATTGGTGGATAATAAAAGTTTCTTCAAGAACTTTGCAGCTTCTCCTTCTGGCAGCTAACATAGTTTATGTTTATGCCTTTTGCTATGCTGCTTTGGTTTGTTTTTCATTGTCTCCACTTTGATTTACAACTTTCTGCCTGAGTTATGTACATGAACCTTAGCTGTGTAGCTCTAAAATATCCATACTAATCAGGCAATCCTAAATCACCTTGTTCTATGAGGAGGATCAACCTATGCCACTTAACTCAACCTCTTCCCCTCCCAAATAAATTAATTCAACACTTTATTAATTATTGTCCACAACTTATCCTCTGGTTGATAATAAATATGCTTGAACTGTAAATAAAACTAAAGGAACTAAATATATTTTCACTGCTTGTATCTTACTATCCATAAAAAAGATCTAGCAGTTTTTCAGTTTTTGTGTTATCTTTTTAATGTCTTCCCACATATCCTTAGCTGCCATAAAACAATCCTTTTAGTCCACATATCTAAATACTTTATCTTGTAGTGTCTCCATAAATATGGGTATTGCTGAATCAATTTGTGTGTGAATACATAATTTACCGCTATAGCTTTTATTTTATCTTCATTAATTTTATATCCTGGAAAGACTGAAACTGTCTCAAAATGCTCTATAACACCAAAATGTCCATTTCTGGATTTATCAAGTACAATATAATATCAAGTACAAATAAAGCCAGCTTTTCTTGATTACCATACCACTTATATCCTTGAATTTGAGTCACTTGTTCTTTTCCAGTTTCTCTAAATATGAAGCAAATAACAAAGGGGAAAGAGGACATAGCATCCCAATTCCCCTGTTCAAACATAGCTTATCATAAAAGACCCCCCACCTTAATTCTTGCCTCCTATTCTTCATAGTCCTCCTAAGTAACCGTATAATTGTATCAGGCAATGCAAATGCTTCCCTTGCCCTTCTAATAAAATCTTATCTTACTCTATCAAATGTTTTCCCTGTGTCAAGACCCACTAACAACATCTGAATTTTCTTACATTCTATTTCCTTTTGAATCATCATTGTTCTATTAATGGCAACAAATGTTTGCTTCCCCTCCACAAAACCACATTGATCCATATGTATTAATTTTGGCAACACCTTTGCCATTCTCCTACGTAGTTCAGACACATACTTTAAAATCATGGTTTAAAACTGAAAATTGTCTATATACAGCTGGGTCTTCTAGCCTTTAAACTCTTTGGCTAATACAGCCACCACAGCTTTCTTCCAAGATGCTGGTGCTTCCTCTTCTTTTAAAATAGTATTAAAACCTTCCAGATCTTTATCACTTTCTTCCATTCTAAATTCCACATTTCCCAGGAATAGCATCTGATGCATGAGACTTTTCTGTAGAGTGATTAGACATCACTGTTTTTATCTCATCTCCTCCTATCTAAACTATTAGTCGAGTCTCATCTTCCTATAACCTTGGCATAATTAAGTTTTCCATAAATATTTTCATTTTTCCTTTTACTTGGTTTCCACATTTCTCTGCTTTATACAAATGTTCATAATGATTATGAAAAATCTATAATACCCCACAGGATATCTTATTTTTCTTGTCAAAGGCATGCTAAGTTTGGTGGTAACATTTTCTATTTCCTGTTGCCAAAGTCACTGTGCTAAAAGTTTTAGTGCTCTGGAGTGTACAAAAATAGTTGCTTATCAGAAACTTTTCTGAACTCGTATATTATCTAATACTCCTTTACATTCCCTTTAACATTCTGCAGTTGCTTCTGTTCTTGCTCTGCAAGATTCCTTTTATTCTGCAATACTTTAACTTTTGACAGCAACTCTAAAACAAGTTCTAATCATAGCTCTTTCCCTTTTATTTCTACCCTATTTTTAAACTTTAATTTCATTTTATCATGCTCACTAGCTACACTTCTAAAGACATTTCTCTATTCCCTAATAACTCTCAAATTATTTTCTCTACCCATTCCTTGAATTCCTTACATTTTAACAGGTAAGAATGAAAGTGCCCGTGTCTTATGTTTACTTCATTAGCATCTGAAATAGTTATTGGAGGTGTGTCAAAGCATTCAATTAGATGAACCTGCTTCTGTGAGTCAGTATTATTATTCACCTTTTCCTTTGTCCCTGATATTCTGTTGAATATCCTTCTTGAAATCATTTCATTGTCAAATTCATGTGCTCATGTCTATCCAATGTTTATTTTGCAACATTGCTATTTGTACCCTACATTTCTTAATATAATCCAATGCTATAATTTTTTGTTGATACCTGTAAGGCCATTTACATTCCAAGATAACATGGACAGAGCAGCCATTATGACACAAAATTATTGTACCCAGCTATTACACGACAGTTCTTTTGAAAGTGGATTTCATATGCTTTTCTTAAATGAACACTCTGGCAGTCCAATTTTTTATTCAGTTGTTTCTTCTCATCTCCATTTGAACCTATATCACATTTTTTAAGGTGTTTTTATTTAATAAAAAAACTCAAACACACAAAAAAATTACATTTTTAGAACTCCCCCATCCCCTATTATCTTAAAACAAACATGCAAAACTATATTCATTTTTAACAAATAAAGTTTAACTCACAATATAACAGCAATTGCCCCAAACTGACAACTGCACCCACAGCATTACCTAATCTAAAATTAAGGTTAACATTATGCAGCACATTACAGCCTGTGTTCCCACTTAAAATGATTGATTTCTGAACTCTTCTATCTCTATTCCCCTCCCAGATATGAAAAACAGCTTGCGTGGTTTCAGTAAACATTAACTTTTAGCTCTGTGAAAGGATGCACTGGCTACCTTTAAATAAAACTAAATTGTGCACTGTTCAGGTAAATGCATTAAGTATTAAATGTGCTGGCAGTATACTATTTCTTTTTTTTTCTTTTTTGAGAGGCTATTCTTTCTTATTCACTTCCCCCAATTTCAAACATTACTTTTTTACTGAACTGCTTGATACTGTACTTTTACATTTCTCTCAGCAAACAGTGCACAGAACTATCAAGATTAATTGCTTTCAGGACTTCCAAGATGGGTGTACACTGATCCAACAGCTTACAGTGATCTTTAACCTCAGTGACATCAACTCAGGGAAACGTGAAATGCTTCCATTGAGTTTAATAGACTCATGCTTTGCATGCACAGAAATGCGTACATTAAACTCTGTGGACCACTGCCTTACATGACATCACCAAGGAAAAGTAAATGTATTTGGGCTGTTGTAAATCAGAATGTAGCGTGTGTGTACTATGTCTTCTGAAGCATGTGAGGCTGTGTGTGCATGTATAAATTCCAGACACGTGAAATCCATAGTGCCATTTTGAAGAAGCAGCCGGTGTGTAAGCATGCATGATCACAGCAGTTAGTTTATATATAAGTTACTTAGTCATAGTCAAATAAGCTTTTCAGTAATGTGTTTGTATGGAATAAAGCTGCTTAGACAGAACCCATGAAAACTCATTTATTTCTGTACCAACACGAAAGTGACAGCTGTATTTCAGTAAAACATTTACAAAGCTTTTTATTGCAAAAATAGTCCAAATAAATTAGTTTTGGCTAAGGCAAGATGCATCATAGTGCTCAACTCACCAAATGCCACAATGCAATGTTAAAGTGTGACAAACCACTTTAATTTCAGCTCTCCCAGTGTGAAAACAGAAACTGAGAAACAGAAGCCAGTGATATCAACTTGAGTAAAATTTAGTTATGGCTAGTACACTGACTGGATGCCTGAAAAGAAGAAAGTAAGCTAGCCTGAAAGAAAATAAACTAGAAAAGGTGAAAAAAACACTGACTGGGGAAAATACTACAGCTTTTCAGCAAAAAGCAGTTCATGCTCCAGCTTTGGTGTACGACATGACTTCCAATACTCTAGAGGAAAAAAATAAGTCAAATGTGCTCAGAGCTGATTAAAATAAACACTGAATGAGTATATCAACTCAAATAACAAAAGGCTGAAAAATGCAAAAAAGGCTTTAAACAGACATTCAGATGAGCTGAGAAAATTGCAAAAATCAGAGGTTAAAATTAAGAAAAACTGGCTGAGTATGAGACTGTTCAAGAAGAGATGTTTCAAAAAAAGAAAAAAATAAAGAACACAACATGCAGGGAAAATCAGAAATTGTCTGCTGTACCTGAGAAACTGGAAGGAACAGACTGTATTTATTTTATGAAGGCACAAATAAGCAACTGGGCTGGTATTCCCCAGCAGGAATGTCAATTGAAAGGGCACATATGTCTATGCTCCAAATCTAGCCATGAGAAAGCAGCCAATACCCTTATTAATAAAGATGCAAACCTACCAACAAAAGGGTTGATCCTGACAAATCGTGGCAAAAGGGCAAAGTATTAAAAGTTGGGGATGACAGAGTGCTTGTAGGAAATGATTATTCAATGTATACCAGAAGGAAGAGAAACAAATGTATCCCAGTATTCAGGGAATGTTGAGAGACAGGTGAGATTCAAGTTACTGTATCAAGCTGTCTTCAGAATATATTTTCCTGGTCAAAGTCATTTGTTGATGCGTAACATGCTGAAGAAGAATGCAAAAGTTTTTTTTTTAAACACAAAACATCTTTATTAAATTATCATGTATTACATAGGCAGTCATACATTTAAATAAATTAAAACAACCCATTTTGACATTATTTTAGTTGCAGATATTATACAACACAAACTGTGTTGCCATAATTTTAGTGGCAAACATTATGCATCATTTATAATCTATCCAGTCATTGTCAAACATTACACAGCTCATTCAAATCTTGCCTTCTTTTAAACATCGTTCCTCCTCTGCATGCATTATTTCCACAATTCCCATTTTTTCCTGTGTAATTTTCTCCTATTCTTTTCTAAAGATCTCATTTCCAGTTGTTTTATCTCTGTTACTAAACTGACTATTTCTAGTAAAGTTTGTTTAGGTTAAAATTTCCATTTTCTAGTAATTGTTTTTTGGCAGCCACCATAACTAGACTCAGCGAGGACTTACTATGTCTTGGCAATTCCGATTCTGCATCATAGCTAAAAAAATAAATTCCTTAGTTATACCAATTTACTCACCCAACATCTTTGACAGAGCAGTCTGCAGGGAATCTTTAAAGTCTGCCAACTCATTACACTCCCAGAAAATATGTTCCCATTTACCTCTTTATTCCCCATCACACCTCCAACATTTGCTGTCTACCTGAGGAAAAATTCTTTGGAGTCTACTTGGATTATAAAATACCTATGTAAACATTTTCAAGCAAAGATCTTAAATCTTCTAGGCTATGTTGCATATTTGGGAGATGTGCATATATTCTCCCCATTTTTTTTTTTTTTTTTGTGAATTCCTTATCCAATACATTTTTTTTTTACTTCACCTACCCCCTTTTCTGGCTTCATTTTAACATCTCTCTCTTTCCTTACAGTCCTTACAGTCCTTTATCCACATTTAAAAGTCCAACAAAAAAAATAAAACCCTGAAGCAACTGCCTGCATACAAGAATGCAGGTATTGGAATCCTGTAAAAAACAGTAAAAAGCTACTGCAAGTCCTACTTTTAGCAACAGACTGTGAGCAGTGTATTTCTAATATAATCCTCTCTGTGATACTCCCATCGGTTCTTCTGCTGTGCTCACTACTGGACCCTTTACCTTCTGTTTATTGTAACACAAATATACAGTTTTCCAAAGCTTTGCATTTATTTTATATTCTACCTCATTGATGCTCTAATAAATCTGCTTTTGAGTTCACACAGATAAAAAGATGCCTTTAGGTACTGACCTGGGCTAGTGGTCGATTGTTTTTCTCATCTCACAGCTTTTCCCAAGTCCTGGTTAAACCCGCTCTGTTCGCCCTTCCTCCACTTGGGCTCATTCCACTCCCCTATACTACTCCCATTTCTACCCAGCCCCACTTTCCTTAAACTTATACACTCACTTTAATTAACCACACCTCCACAACCACTCAATTTCCTCCTAACAGCCAATCCTAGCTATCCAATCACTCAAAACTACCTCCTCCATCCTATTACTCTAACTCTTAACTACCCTCACTTTTTTCACTCAACATACACGTTACTCTTTCTACTTAACTCCTACCTTCTACTCACTCTTTCCAACTCCACCTTCTATCACTCCCACTACCACCACTCCTACTCTTCTCCTATCTCCCTCAATCACTACAATCAACTAACCTCTATAAACTTCTCAATAGCTCCCTCACTGTTTACTCACTTTCAAACTGTCTTACATAAATTTAAACTACTCCCCCCCCGCAAAACCTAAACACAAACTTCTCTTCTACAGCCCCCTTACCACAGCATACAAACCCTCCTTTCCAAGACTTTTGCTGGCCGGTGATATTCACCCCAACCCTGGCCCACCCTCCAACCCAACCACAGGTACCAATACTCATCCCTCTAACACCTCTCCACATTGCCTGACCATTCTCCCTTCTAGCCTCCTATAACCTCTATCCAAATTCCTCAACCTCATACTACAATACCTTGAAAATACTCTCGCTCAATATTCAAAGCATTGCTAACAAAGTTACTTCTTTCCATGCCCTTATCTCTCTCTTTACAACCCTGACATTCTCACCCTGTCAGAAACATGGTTACAACCCCATATTACAGACTCTGAAATCCTCCCCCCCCTGGTTACAACAGCCACTGCCTCGACTGACACAACAAACGAGGTGGTGATGTAGCTATCGTATACTCTGACAAACTTTCTCTCTATCCTCTACCTACATCTCCTCCCAATTTCCATCCAGCTAAAATTCTTATTGCTAAATGTAAATTAAATAATCACAAAAACTTAGCCATAGTAGCAATTTATATCCCACCTGGCAACAACATTCCTACCCTTGAACACTTTCTCTCTTGGGCTTCTCAAAACATCTCTTATGAGACTATCATCCTAGGTGATGTCAATATTGGTACCCCCTTAATTCCTACTCTTCCATCAATCTCTTTGGATTCTCTCAACTCATCACCTCTCCTACCTGTATAAATAAACACACAAATAAAAGCAATACCCATGACTGGATCCTGACCTCTAACCAAATCTGTATTACAGTGCCACCACTCCACCTGACTTCCTCAGTGACCATCTCCCTACCCACATGTTGCAACACTCAAAAACCTCATCAATACAAATACAGCTGTAATCTCTCTAATTTCTGCCAGGAAAACGTCAATAATCTTCTCTCCTCTATTGACTGGTCCTTTCTCTATGCCCTCCCTCTCAATGAGGCTATCTCCAAATTTAACAGCTTCCTGAATATCCTAAACTCCTAGAAAAATAAGAATCAAAACAAACTTTGCTCCATGGTTAACCCAATCCACTCATAAACTAATGTTTAAATGACACAGCACCTGAAAACCTGGAAAAAAAACAAACATCCATCACCATCTCCAAACCTATAGAGAACTTAGGAACCTAACCAATACACAAGTTGATCTGGACAAAAAAAACAATACTATCAAAAACCACTAGATAACCCCAACTCCAACACAAGAATGTTTTGGAATAGTATCAACAAACTTTTACATCCAGGCAACCCTTCTATCCCCGGCCCTGGTCCTAACAGATCACCAACATACACTGCTTCCTTTCTTAATTCATTCATTGGCTCTATAAAAAAGTTAACTAAACCTGACAACACCTGCTCCACCCCTTCTGATCCACCTTCCCTTTACCATTTCCACCCAGTTTTGTCTTAAACCTGTCCCTACTGCATACATCAAATGTCTTCTTACCAAACTGAAAACCTGCTCCCCCTCTGCTGACAACTTACCTCCTCTATTCCCTAAACTTGCAGCTAACTCTGTTGCACATCCAGTCTCTATATTAGTAAACAGGTCAGTTCAAGACAAAACAGTCCCTGACATCTAGAAAAAATCCTATGTCATACCCCTCCATAAAGGTGGCAACTGAACTGAACCAACCAACTACAGACCTACTGCCATACTATCCCCCTTATCCAAAATGCTATAAAAATGTATTCATAACCAGCTTCTCAAAGACATCATACAGGACAACCTGTTAACTCCCACCCAATGTAGTTTTCTCCTGACCACAGCACCTCTACAGCTCTCATTTCATTTATACAGAATATTGCCAAAGCATGGGACAACAAACCAGTCTCATAACTCTTCCTCGACCTATCTAAAGCCTTCAACACCATTTCCCATACCCTACTGCTCTCAAAACTTTCTTCCCTTAACCTCCCCTCTTCTACTATACTATGGATCTCCAGTTACCTCCCCAACAGATTCCAGTCAAATGGTTTCCGCCTCATCCCCCTTCCTCCCAGTCCTAACAGGTGTCCCCCAAAGGTCAATCCTTGGACCTCTCCCTTTTAATATCTATACAAATAACCTACACACTTCCTGTCCAAACTTCCCACTAATACAATATGCAGAGAACTCCACTATTATCTAGTGCTCAGATAACTTTCCCCACCTCCTTGCTCTTACTCAAGATTCCCTCCTTTCAATCGAAAAATGGCTGACCAATAATCAACTACTTCTCAATCCTAAAAACACAAAACTTCTACTCTTCCTCCCCAAATCACTACAGAAACACAAAAATACCTTCACAGTATTTTCTCTTAATAATACACTTATCTCTGTTGAACCACATACTAAACTTCTGGGTGTAATCACGGATGACCAAATAAGTATGACAGACATATTCAGCTAGCCATCAAAAAAACCCACCAAAAACTTGGTCGCTTATACAGACATAATAAACACCTCACAATTAATGCCAAATGTTCTCTAGCACAGATGTTCCTTCTCCCAACCTTATTTTATGCAGCCCCTATTCTCAACAATATTCAATCTAATCTGTTAGCTAAACTTGAAACCACCTACAACAAAGACAGACAGATTTGAAGCCAACCTTCCCTATCACTCTCACCACTGCATAGCTTTAGAAAACCTACAACAGCTTGAGCTATATAACCAACTCCTTCTTCTCCAACTCCACCTCACACACAATATCTTAAATTAATCCTTCTGCTGTCCTGCCCTCATGGACCTCATCACTCCCTATTCTCCTAAGTGTAACCTATGCAGCACAGACCTACACCTCAAACATCTGCAAACCCCAAAAAATATTGGCAAACTTTTATATAGCCACTCCATAGCCAATGCCTGGACACTCTTCCCCTTTCTCTAAGAACAAACAGCAACTTCCTTAACTTCAAAACTTGTAAGGGACTTATTTACTAATTCCTGGACCTGTCCTTGTCCCACTTCCACCTAAACTACTCCCTCACCTCCCTCTTCCCCTCTCAGCTTGCACACTTTGCCCTAACTACTCATTTAAGGTCTTTATGATATTCTACCAACCTTGAATTTCTCTCTGATGATAACTGTTACATAGAACCTAACGTTTTATATTATATTTTATATATCTAATATGTACCATGGTTGTTTAACCTTCAGTGTTACTCTTGTAATCTAACATGTTCATTTTTAAGTTGTATTCTGTTTCTCCTGTGTATATATACTTGTATGTTAATATTTAATTATTAAATATTAAAATATGATTTTTTTTTATTTGTTTATCTCTGGAGCTTTTCTCCTCAGGTCTCCACTGAAAAAGGGCTCTGCAGCCCAGTCGGACCAACCGAGTTAACAAATGTCAAATAAATAAACAAATCAATCTCTTACACTTATTATGCAATGTTTTGTATGCTCTACTAATTATTCCTTTTTTAACAGCAGCTTCTGTTCTAGATTCCACTAAAAACTCTACCAGTACTGGTCTTTCAATAAGGATCTCCATATTTCTTTTTCTTTGCCTATATTCTGACATCAATCCTTGATGTCGAAGGCCATCTCTGTCCTGCATTCCAAATAAATTCTTGGCCTCTTCTCATTCTATTACCTTTCCTTCTGTAATTACATTTTCCTAATACCTTGGTTCTTTTACCAGTTTTCCCCAATAAATTCCAGCCTCCTCTTGCTTATCATCTGTATCCCTAATTGCAGTCATCCCTATTGACAGAATCTCTTTTCTCCATTCCCATGTTGCCTTAGTTCTTAGAATACTTTCTGCTAATTTATAAATGTAATATTTTGCATGGTTACTGTTATTCTCCTTAAGGATCTGCATCCAAAATCCCAGTCTCTCCTCGAATCTTGGGCTTCCCCCTGTTTCATTGTCTCTTTCCAATTTGAATTCCAGGTTTCTGCTTGTGCTATGTATAGGAGCCTTAACTGTGTAGCTCTGAAATACCCCTTCAAATCAGGTAATCTGAAAATGTCTTGTTCAGTTAGAAGAATCAGCTTATCCCACTTGACTCTTGCCATCTTCCCCTCCCAGATAAAATCCTTCAGCTCTTTATTAATTGCTATCAACAACTTCTCTTCTGGTTGATAAAAATATGACTGACCTGTGTGTAAAACTAAAGGGACCAAAAGCATTTTAACTGCTTGTATCTTACTATCCATATCCATATAACAGAACTTCCAATTTCTCAGTTTTTGTATTATCTTTTAAGTTTCTTCCCACATATCCTCAGCTGCTACACCAGCATCCTTTTTAATCCATACTCTTAAGTACTTAATTTTATCATGCCCTCACAAATATGGATATTGCTGAATCAATTCATGTGTGGGTACACAATTTGCAGTTATTGCTTTTGTTTTAGCTTCATTAATTGTGTATACCGAAACGATCTGAAACTGCCTCAAAAATGTTCCACAACACTGAAATGCCTTTTCTGATTTTATCAGGTATAAAATAGTATCATATGCAAATACAACCAGCTTTCTTTTTCTTCTTTCCAAACACCTGTATTGAATTATTACTTGTGACATAGGCACATTTGCATTCATATAAAATAATCAAACTATATTATCATAACAAACATACTTTATATACATTGCTAAATATCATATAACCTAAGCATTATTACACAAATTATTCAATTCCTGCCTTTTTTAAACAAAAACATCTTTATTAAACCATCACTTACTAAATAGGCAGTCATACTTTTATATAAATGAAAGCAAACCACACCAACACAATCCTAGTTGCAAGCATTTTACATCACAAACCATGCTGACACACTTCCAGTTGCAAACATTATACATCACTAATAATCTACCCAATCTTTCTCACTCAAATATTACATAGCTCATTTAAGTCCTGCCAGCTTTTAGACCTCATTCTTCCCTTGTATGTATTGTTCCCACAATTCTTATTTTTTCCTATGTGATTTGCTTCTACCCTTTAAAGATCTCAATTACAGTTGTTTTATCTCTGCTACTATATTCACTACTTCCAGTAGAGTTGATTTAGATTTTGATTTCCATTTTCTAGTAATTGCTTTTTTGGCAGCCACCATTATTAGAAACAGCAAGGCCTTACCATTTCTAGGCAATTCTGATTCTGTATCATAGCTCAGAAAAATCATCTCCCTTGTCAGACCAATCTGCTCACCTTGCATCTTCAACAATGCATCCTGCAGGGAATCCCTACAGTCTGCCAACTCACTGCACTCCCAAACAATATGTTCCCAATTACCTCTTTCTTCCCCTTCACACCTCCAACATTTACTGTCTACCTGAGGAAAAATTCTCTGGCGTCTACCTGGGATATAAAAATATCTATGTAAACAATTCCAGACAAAAAAACCTAAATCTTCTAGATTTTGCTGCATAGTTGGGAGACATACATATATCCTACCATTGTTTCTTTGTGAATTGCTTATTCAATCTCTCTTCACAATCCTTTCTAACCTCCTCTTATTTTTATAGTTATCATGCAATATTTTATATGCTCTACTAATTATTCTTTTTTTAATGACAGCTTTTGTTCTAGAGTCTATTAAAAACTCTACGAGTGCTGGTCTTTCAATTAGTAACACCCTATTTATTTCTTTTTGCCCATACTCTGATATCAATCCTGATAGGGAAGGCAATCTCTAACCTGCAGTCCAAATAAATTCTTGGCATCTTCTCATTCTATCATCTTTCCCCTCTCTAGTTATTTGCTCCCAATACCTTGGTTTCTTTGCCATTTTTTCCAATAAATTCCATGCCCCTCTTGCCTATTGTCTATATCCCTAATTGCAGCCATCCCTATCGGCATAATCTCCTTTCTCCATTCCTGTGTTGATTTAGTTCTTAGAATACTTTCTGCTACTTTATGGATGTAATTTAAATGCCAGCATCCAAAATCCCAGTTTCTCCTTGTTTCTTGAGCTTCTCCCATGTTTCATCATCATCCCTTTGCACTTTGAATTGTAGTTTTCTGCTTGCGCTATGTACAGGAGTCTTAACTGTGTAGTTCTGAAATACTCCTTCAAATTGGGTAAACCCAGTCCACCGTGTTCTACTGGAAGAATCAATTTATCCCACTTGACTCTTGCCATCTTCCCCTCCCAGGTAACGTTCTTCAGCTCTTTAATAATTGCTACCCACAAATTCTCCTCTGGTTGATAAAAATATGTCTGATCTGTGTATAAGACTAAATGGACTAAAAACATTCTAACTGCTTACATCTTACTATCCATATCCATATAACACAGCTTCAATTTTCTCAGTTTTTGTATTATCTTTTTAGTCTCTTACCACATATCCTTAGCTGCCACACTAGAATCATTTTTAATTCAGTCTCCTAAATATTTCATTGTATCATGTCCCCATAAATATGGGTATTCCTGAACCAGTTCATGTGTGTACATAATTAACCGCTATTGCCTTTGTTTTAGCTTCATTAATTTTGTATCCTGAAAAGATCTGAAACTGCCTCAAAATGTTGCATAACATTGTAATGTCTTTTACTGGTTTTATCAGGTACAAAATAATATCATATGTAAGTAAACCCAGCTTTTCTTGATTACCATACCAATTATAGCCTTGAATTTCTGAGTCCCTTACTTTCTTTGCCAATGGTTCTAAATTTAATGCAAATAATAAAAGGGAAAGAGGACACCCCTGCCTGGTTCCTCTGCTCAAGCAGAAATGATCAGGGAGGACCCCACCCACTTTAATTTTCACCTCTGATCCCTTATATATCCTCCTAATCAACCTTATATTTTTTTCGGGAAATGCAAATGCTTCCATTGTCCTGCTCATAAAGCCCCAGCTTACTCTATCCAATGCTTTCTCTGCATCAAGACCCACCAACAATAATGGCATTGTCTTTTATTCTGCCTCCCTCTGGATTATCAGTGTTCTGTTAATGTTGTCACGTTTGCCTCCCCTCTACAAAACCACATGGATTCATATCTATCAGTTTTGACATTACTTTTGCCATTCTTTTAGCCATTATAGACATGAACACTTTATAATCTGGGCCTGTATGAAGTTGTATCTGAAGGACTTTTACCCTCTTTAGGTATCATAGCTACAATTGCTTTCTTCCAGGATAGTGGCACTTCTCCTCTTAAGATACTGTTAAACAAAACCTTCCAGATCTTTTGCAGTTGTTTTACTCCTAGCTTCCAAACTTCCACAGCAATACCATATTTTCCTAGGGTCTTTCCTGTAGATTAGTTATTCATCAAACTTTTTATCTCATCTCTTCCTATCCTGTTAGTAATTGAGCCTTATGTACCTCTAACCTTGGCATATTTAATTCTTCCATAAACATTTCCATTTGTATCTTTTCTTGATTTTCATATTTCTCTGCTTTATAGAGACAATAATAGAATTTCTGAAATATTTCTAATACCTCTACAGGATCTCGTTACCTTCTTTGTTATAGGCTCCCTAAGTCTGACGAAAGCCCTTTCTGTTTTCTGTTGTCATTATGCTGAATGTTCTTGTGCTCTAGTGTTATTAAAAACAGTTGCTTAACAACAATCTTTCTAAGCTCATGCATATTATTGAGGTAATCCCTTATTTTCTGCCTAGCATTCTGCAGTTGATGCTCTTCTTGTTCTGTCAGATTCCCCTATTCTGCAATACTTTAACATTTGTAAGTTCCTCAAAATAATTATTGTTACTTTTTAACCATAGCTCCCTTTCTTTTATTTCCACCCTGTTTTTAAACTCCACCTTAATTTTATCCCACTCAGTAGCTATATTTTCAGAAGAAATTTATATCCTCTCTAACAACTCCTGAATAATCTCCACTACCCATTCCTTAAATTTCTCTCTTTTCAACAGATAGGTGGGAAAGCACCAATGTCTCATTTTTATTTAATTTCACTGTGTTTTATTTTAACTATTATTGGCGCATGATCTGAAATAGTTATTGGATGGGTATCAAGACCTTCAATTAAATGCACATGTTCCTGTGGAGTCTATATTAGAAGAGCAAAGCAACAAGAGAGTGAACACTCTTTCATCAACACGTAAAACCTGAAGTCTGAAAACCGCAAAGTTACGGAACAGCAATTTTTTTCCCAGTGAAAAAAATCACTGGGTGGTTCTCAGGACTTTGCTGTTTTCGCCACTGTGGTGCAATCTCGGAGTTGGTATATTTAAGGGGGGTGAAACCCCTCAGTTTATTTTGTCTTTATAATTTTTTTTGGAACATTTGCTGTTTTCGCCACTGTGGTGCAATCTCGGAGTTGGTATATTTAAGGGGGGTGAAACCCCTCAGTTTATTTTGTCTTTATAATTTTTTTTGGAACAGCGATTTTTTTCCCTGGGAAAAAAAATCGCTGTTCTGTAATGTTGCTGTTTTCAGTCTTTGGATTTTACATATCGATGAAAGAGTGTTCGCTCTTTCATCATTTCGTTCTTCTACTATAGACCCGTTCCTGTGAAATGTAAATTCTGTGTAGCCTAGCCCAGTTTTTATATTCTTGGGAAATAATATGTAAATTCACTCTGAACTCCTATTATTGAATTCACATCTTCCATGCCAAATACTTTCATAAATTTCTTCAAGAATCTACCCTCCTTTGTTATATTTTCCCTTCTGGGTCCTCCAGACACATCTTCACTGCTGCAAATCAAATTCCAGTCCCCACCTATAAGTAATATTCCTTGCTGAAAACTGATTTTTTTCTGCCAGAAATTTCTTAAGCTCCATTATAGCAGTTTTAGTTGGAATGCAAATACAAGCCAGTGTAATCCTCCTCCCTTGCCAGTAGTCCCTTAGCACTACAAATCTGTCATTGTTACTTTTATCTTCTTCTATCACTATTAGAGCTCCTCTTGCAATTAATACAAGTACTCCTCTTTTCCTTTGTCCCAGTATTCCACTGAATAACTATCCTGAAACATTTTATCAAATTCACATGTTCAGTTCTGTGTGTGTCTCCTGTAACACACCTATGTGAATTCTAATTTTTTAATATAGTTCACTACTCTTTCTTGTTTGTATTTTATATGAGCCCATTTACATTTAGAGACATTAAAGAAAGCATCATGACATTAAAGAAAGCATCATTGTATTAAAAAGTTATTATTCCCACCTTTTATAAACAACATCGTTTTTGTCAAATGTCTAGCTCCTCCTTTTGTGTTGCATGCATACACGGTTTGGCTGGTTGAAATTTTATATGGTTGTCTCTTGTCATATACATGTGAGCCTATGTCACATCTT
Organism: Protopterus annectens; assembly: GCF_019279795.1. NCBI lineage: Eukaryota > Metazoa > Chordata > Ceratodontiformes > Protopteridae > Protopterus > Protopterus annectens. The sequence continues at coordinate 493,230,865 of NC_056728.1, read as the reverse complement.
ATAAAACTTTTTTGTTTTACTGAAAGCCCACAAACAAAACAACAAACACCCCCCAATACCCCTAAAATCTATTAACTTAAAACTAACACACACAACTATGTACACCTTCAAATGTTGAAGTTTTACCCTCCAAATAGGAACAAAAGTCCCAAACTGACAGTCACACTCATTGACTTGAGTTAACCTAAAAGAAAAGTCATCCATGCCAAGATGCATGGTGCAGTCTGTCCTCCTACTAACTGCTTATTGGTTTTGTCTTATCTTTATAGCTCTCCTAACTGGGAAAAACCCTACATGTTTTCAGAGAACATTAACTAGCCTGGGAAAGCCTTTGAATACTTTCAGAAAACATTTATCTACTTTGGGAAACCTCCTGAATGCCTTCATAGAACATTATCTCCTAGCCAATTTCTCTTTTCTTCTTTTTTTTCACTCAGCCAATCACTCTCCATCAAACTGTAGCCAGATTCTCTTTATCTGTTTGTCACCATGGAGACATGAGAACCAGGCAGCCAGTTTCTCTTTATCAGATTGTTTCCATGGAAGCATGAAGATCAACTGCAGAATTGTTTCTGAGCATACATGTATTTGCTAGAAAAAAGTCTCATAACATTCAATGTTCTTATTCATTTACTTGTTATCTCTTAAAACATGTTACCGAATCAGTCTAAGGTCTTTAATCAGTCATTTCCCTATGCAAAAATGAGAAAAAGCACATTCATTTTTCTTTTATCATACTTTTTAACCAGGCTTGTTTATACATTGCAGTACTTACATTTCTTAAAACTGAACAAGAAGAGAGAGAAGAAGGGAGAAAGAAAAGAAAAAAAAGAACAGAAGCACCTGTTTACAATCCCTTTTACACTTAAAAATAACTGAAAAAAACTTTATATCATGTAAAGAAAACCACATGCCACAAAATTGGTACTATTTAAGAAAAAATATTTACTTACAGCTAACTTTCTCCCCCCTCTTCCCCTCCACAAAGCACTTTTCTGAATATTAATTATATGAAGTAGGGCATATGCTTTAGAGTCCACCACAAGTCCAACAAATTCTGAAATCATCCAATATTTCCAGATTTTCCTGTTCTGTCATATTTCACAAATATAATTATTGCATTGTAATTCCATATGAAGTTACTGGTTTTATTAGTGTTCATCTCTGAAATCCTACCACTGCTTCATTTCTAACATACTCTCAATTCTTCTAGTGAACTCTCATGCTCACTTCCTTCTCTCCAACATTTTCCGTTGAAAATTTTGAAAAGGTTTCAATGGTACAGTCCCCTCTGTGGTCTTTATTGCCAAAAGAATAAGCAGCAGAATCTCCTTCTATTTCACAGCTTATTTTTTGTTGGACAAACATTTGTATTTCCTCCTTAGCATGCACTTCATCAAAAAATGATTTTGTCCCTCCAGGGAAGAATACCATGAAGACAGCTGGGTACAGCAGTTTGAATCTTACACCTGCATCTCAGCATTCCCTGAATAGTGGAATAAAATTGCTCCTCTTCTGTCTGGTGTACAATGAGTAATCATTCTCCACAAACACTCTGCTGTCTCCCACTTTTAGTACTACATCCTTCTGCCACAATTTTGTCAGAATCAACTCCATCTGTTGGTAGGATTGCATCTTTACTATTAATGGTCTAGATTGCTTTCTTATAGCCAGATTTTGAGCATACACACAATGTGCCCTTTCAACTAAACTCCTGGTGTGGAATACCAGTCCAGTTGCTTATTTGTACTTTCATAAAATTACTGCAGTCTACTCCTTCCAGCTTCTCTGGTATAGCTGAAAATCTCAGGTTTTCCTTTCATGATCTGTTCTCTAATTTTATTATTTTTTTAAACATCTATTCATGAGCAGCCTCATATTCAGCCAGCCTTTTCTTTATTTCAGCCTCTGATTTTTGTAGCTTTATCATCTCTCCTGAATCTGTTTAAAGTGTCTTCCATTTTTTCCAGCCTTTTATTGTTTGAGTTGATATACTCCATCAGTGTTTTGTTTATTTTAACCAGGTCTGTATACATTTGTCTTATATTTTCCTATAGGTTACTAGAAACCATGTCTGAAAGTTGCATTGCTTTTTGCTGAACAGCTGCAGAACTTTCCCCAGTCAGTGTTTCTTCCTCACTTTTTGTAGCTGATTTTTTCCAGGTCTTCTGTATTTCTTTATTCCTGGCATCCAGGCAGTGTATTTACTAGTCAGTTACTGAAATTTACCCATAAACACATGTCTAGAAAATAGAAGTTATGTCCTTACCATAACGTTCCATGTGGAGTGTTCATCTCGCCTTTTGTTCTTACACATGGGTTCGGAGCCGATCCTCGGCTCCGAGTCGGCCGCTTCCAAGCTCTGCATCGAGAAGAAGCTCGAGACAATCTAATACCCACAATCCCCCTCTGCCTTTACCTCAGATCTAGTTTGCAAGCAAACCAGAAGTCAGAGAGAGCACACTCATGCTTACATCACATATGCACAGAACTAAGAGTCTATATATATATATATATATATATACACATATACAGATATATATACATGTCAACTATATACACAACCACTGCAATGCAGAAGCAGAATGCCCCAGGCCAGGCACCAAAACTGAACGTTCTTCCTAAGGGCGGTAGGGTGGGAATGTAAGAACAAAAGGCGAGATGAACACTCCACATGGAACGTTATGGTAAGGACATAACTTCTATATGTGATAGTGTTCAATCTCGCCGTTTGTTCTTACACATGGGTAGCGTCCCTAGCTCCTTGTTCCTGAGGAACTCACGGAAGGACGTTCTTGAGCACAGTGGAACCAAAGGTTGCTCTGTCCCTAGAAACCTTGTCTACCTTATAATGAGAAATGAATGTATGTGGCTTAGACCAAGTAGCAGCCGCACAAATAGCGTCTAGTGGTAGGCGAGCTGCATGAGCCAGGGATGTAGACACTGACCTTGTTGAATGTCCTTTGGGTTTGTGCAAAGAGTTTGATTTGAAGAATCATAGACATAGATGATACAATCCGTTAACCACTTAGAAAGAGTTCTTTTGGTAACCGCTACTCCTTTCCTGTTATCAGCAAAGGCTACAAAAGTTGATCAGTTTTTCTGTGATCTTTTGTTCTATCCAAGTAAAACCTTAGTTGTCTGTGAACATCTAATTTGTGCAACATATACTCCATTTTATTGGAGTGATTCTTGAAGAAAGTGGGTAATTCAATGGACTGATTAATATTATTAATAGAACAAACTTTAGGAAGGAAGGATGAATTAGTGCGAAGAGAAACTCTGTCAGAGTGAAAGATCAAATAAGGGTGCTTAATGGAGAGAGCTTGAAGTTCAGATACTCGCCTAGCGGATGTAATGGCTACCAAAAAGAGAGTCTTCCATGACAAAAATTTTAATGGGCAAGAGGAAGCTGGTTCAAAGGGGGGCAACATTAACTTAGATAATAATAAGTTTAGACTCCAAGGTGACATAGGAGATCTAATTGGTGGTCTAATATGAAAAACCCCTTTTAAAAAGGCTTTACAAAGTCTGTGGGCCATAACAGGAGCCCCACATTCTTCCACATGGAAATTAGAAATGGCAGCCAATTGAACTCTTAATGTGGCAGGAGAAGCACCCTGATGGAACAAGTCTGTTAAAAACTCTAATATTTTATTCAAAGGAGCTATAACAGGATCCACCTGCTGTGTATTCGCCCAGAATACAAATCGCTTCCATTTACTAGTATATGTTTTAGTAGTGGAAGCTTTATGAGAAGCCACTAATATATTCTGAACTGCAGGCGAAAGAAGATCAGACCTGGCTAAGTTGGGAATTGGAGCAGCCAAGCTGCTAGATGGAGGGACAAAAGCGCGGGGTGAGGAGCCCCTGACGAGTGAGTCAATAGATCTGGCTCTGGGTCCAGGATCCAGGGTCCCCGAATGCAATGTGTCATCAGGAAGGGGAACCAAATTTGACGAGGCCAGAATGGGGCAATGAGGATTATTGTCCTGTGTAGGTTTCTGGCTTTCTGGAGAAACTTTGATATCAGGGGGAAGGGAGGAAACGCGTACAGGAGTCCCGGGGGCCAATCGTGAATCAGTGTGTCCCTGGGGACTTCCCCTGGAGGGGGTAATAGGTCAAAGTAGCTCCTGCATTTGGCGTTCATTGGAGACGCAAACAGATCGCAGGACGGCTGGCCCCACGTGCGAAAAATCTTTTTCGCAACTGACTGTTTTAGGGACCACTCGTGCGGTAACAGAATTGCTCTGCTCAGCCTGTCAGCTATGACGTTGGATGACCCCGGGATGTGCGTTGCTATCAGGAAGCGACCCGTGGACTCCGCCCATTGCCAGATTCTCATGGCCTCTCTGCATAGTTGATAGGACTTGGTTCCCCCTTGCTTGTTTATGTACCAGACTACCGACATATTGTCCGTCTGAACTGCAATAGTTCCCAGAGGAAGAAGGGGAGCAAAGTGTTGCAACGCTAGAAACACTGCCCTCAACTCTAGAACATTGATGTGCAGATTGTACTCTAAATTGGTCCATTCGCCTTGGACTGTCTGTCCCTGAAAGATGCCCCCCCACCCTATCAGGGAAGCGTCCGTGGTCACCGTAACTGTAGGCGTGGGTAGCACAAATGGTCTCCCCTTGGAAAGGTTGCACGTTTGGAGCCACCAGTTTAGGTGTGTTTTGCATGTGTTCGTTATGAGAATCTCGTGTGTTAGAGGTAGTTGTTGGAACGACCATTGTGCAAACAGTAGCCATTGTAGGACTCTCATGTGCAGTCTTCCCAAGGGTATTGCAATAAGAGAAGCTGACATGAGTCCCAAAACCTTCAGTACCAGTTTTGCTGGGGATTTCCTGGACAAGAGAAGAAGACGTATGTGAGTCTGAAGTGAAAGTATCCTTTCTGGAGGAAGTCTTAGAATTAACTGATGTGTATTTAATTCCGCCCCTATGAATAAGATACTTTGTGATGGCTGTAGTAAGGATTTCCCGAAGTTTACGGAAATTCCTAGGTGAATACACAGTTGAAGAGTATAGTCTCTGGCCTGTACTAGTTGACGCTGGGTGGTGGCAGAGAGGAGCCAGTCGTCCAGATACGGAAACACCTGAAATCCTTGGCGTCTCAAGTGAGACGCTACCACTGCCATGCATTTGGTGAAGACCCTGGGGGCTGAGGTCAGACCAAAGGGCAGGGCTCGAAATTGAAAGTGACTGGCACCCAGCCGGAAGCGCAAATGATCTCTGGATGCCCTGGCCATTTTGATGTGGTAGTATGCATCCTTCAGATCTATTGAGCACATCCAGTCGTCCTTCTGTAAGAATGGAAGGATCGATTGAAGCGTGACCATTCGGAACTTTTCTTTCTTGACGAAGGTATTGAGGTCGCTTAGGTCCAGAATGGGCCTCCAGTCCCCTGTTTTCTTTGGAACTAAAAAGAACCTTGAGTAAGTCCCGAATCCTTGTTGGTCCGCTGGGACTGGTTGGATGACTATTTTTTCTAGCAGCTTTGAAATTTCTATAGCTGCTGGCTCCTGCAGATGGGGCGGTACATCTGGGAGTCTTTTCTTTGGAATGGGATGGGATAGAAAGGGTATATTGTAACCTCTGGTAACCACGCTTTTTACCCACTTGTCTGTAGTTATGTTTTGCCAGGCCTGAGGGTATAAAGCTAAGCGACCCCCGACTGCCTCCAGAGCAGGACAGTCGGGCCTCCTCTCAGGAGTGCTGGAAAGGTTTACCAGGGAGTGTATCCCTGTCACCTTGATTCTGTGGACCCCCTCTGCCGCCAGGGCGGCGTCTTCCACCTCTGCCCCCTCCTCTGCCTCTAGAAGGGGCATCACCCTGTGTGCCTGGGAAAGATCCTTGGGGTTTTCGAAACCACATTTTTCCACCATGTTGCCCTTTGGGGTACGGTCTGGTTGGGGTGGAAAAACGGACTCCGACAGCAGACAGAGTCTTTCCCTCCTGCTCACACCGGGTAAGGGTCTCCTTTACTTTGGGGCCAAAAAGAGTGGCACCGTCAAATGGGGCGCTAGTAAAGGAAGACTTGAAGGCTTCCGCAAATGAACATAAGCGCATCCAGGATTGTCTGCAAAGAGCAATCGCTGAAGCTGCTGCCCTACTCGAACCTTCGGCTGCGTAAGAGATTAGCCTCATGGACGAGTTCACAATGGATGTAAGGGTATTAAGTTGCGCTGTCACTTTCTCTGAGACAGCAGCATCTGTAGTACCCTGGAGGGTATCTCCCAACTCTTTGACTAGATCCCTCTGTAGTCATGTAAAGTGGGTCAAATAGTTCAGGGATCACATGGAAAAAGCCGCTGAACTAAAAATGCGTTTCCCATACCTGTCCATAGTCCTAGAATCTTTATTAGGGGGATGGACAGATGAGGGAGATTCCGACATCTCCTTTTTTGTGGCCGCTGCCACCACCATAGCGTCCACTGGAACTCCTTTTGTTAAGTAAGTCTTGTCCTGGGGTGCAGTGATATACTTATTGGGTTTCCTTGGGACTGGTTCCACTGTGTCAGGAGCCTCCCACGCCCTTCGAGCAATAAGTTCCATTAATTCATCGAAGGGCGGAGTGACCCAGGAGGAAGAAGGGCGAGCACCGAATGCCTTCAGCAAGACTGACTCATCCTCAGAAGGGGGGAGGGACTGCCAGTCACCTCTCTGTTTCAGGATCTCCAATATGTCAGAAAAAGAGACATCTTCTGAAGGTGACTTAGGGGACCCTTCTGACTCATCTAAGTCAGTATCGGATGTCAAGGATTCTTGTGGAGAATCCAAGTGTCTCCTCTTACACAATCTTTTCCTAGGGACTTCTTCATGGGGAGCATCCGAAGAAGCCTCCGAGGAAGAGGGGGCACCCTCCAGGGGTGGCTGAGACACCGGTGCTCGACGCTTGGATGTGGCCGTGAGTGCAGAGGAGGATAACGGCCCTTTATGGGGAGGAGAGGTTGCTTCTACTGATGTGGTTGTCTGGGTAGACAACACCTTCCTCATCAGATCGAAAGCCCCCGGGGCCCGAGTCGAAGAATCTCCCAGTTCCGAAGAAATGGGAAGAATCCCCGAAACAGGCACCGAAGGCATCGACCCTGAGGATGGAGCCGAATCGATCCGCGCTGAGGCCCCGAGGGGAAGGGTCGGAACCAAAACGTCGGTCCGACTCTCGGCCCCGGAACCAAGGACAGATCGTCGGCTCCGAGACTCCAGTACCGGGTCCGACGGAGTCGAGGTGAGAGGAACAGACCGAGAGAAGGACGGTTCTGGACCCGAGGGCTCCACAATCAGAAGATCAACCTCTTCCGGCTCCAAAGACTCGATAGGTCTCGGAGGAGGAATGGATGGAGACAATGGGAGGCCTTCAAGTTTCGACACCAACTGGGTGGAAACTGAAATAAGTTTGGATAAGGCCAAATGCTCCAATAACTTCTGCACCACACGATCCACATCGACATCTGAGAGCTTAGAAGAAGAACGGGTCGAAGGAACCGAAGACGGAGCCGACCTCAATAAAGTCGAGGGAGGGAGCTCCATCACCGGTTCCAAGACTCGAGGCTCAGGAACCGACACCAGTTGAACACTCAGCCCCGAAGTCTGTGGAACCGGTGATCTAACTTTACTCGAAGAGCTCAGAGCCGATGACTTGGGCTCCGACGTCTTCGATTCCTTCGAGGATTTGGATGCCTGGTCTGAAGCATCCAGAGCCTCCTGAAAGGAAGGTTTTAATAACCCTCTGTCCATGAGTTTCCTGCGCCTATCTGTCATGACCCTCCCACTAAAAGAGTGACAAATTGAACAGTCCTCTTGTAAGTGGAGAGGGCCAAGGCAGTAGACACAGGAACTATGGTTGTCAGTAACTGACATTTTTTGGCCACACTGGCAACGTTTAAAGCCTGATCTAATTTTCTCAGACATTTTCCAGGAAAGAGAAAAGTCAAGTCCAGTATAAGAGCCAAGTCCAATAGAAAAGAGTCAAATCCGATGAATATGTCAGTCCGGTTGTCAAATTTAAGCAGGGGTGGTAGGCCCCGAAAAACTCTAACCAGTTAAATAAACTTAACGGTACCGAGAAATTCTACCTACACACACACATACACTAAGTATACCAAAAGGTACTTTTAGAACAAACTTTTTCCTACAATATAACAAAAAATAAAGTTATATCTTATCTCAAGATGCTCGAGCTAGCTCCCAGCGATGCGAACGCAGCAGCGGCAAACTAGATCTGAGGTAAAGGCAGAGGGGGATTGTGGGTATTAGATTGTCTCGAGCTTCTTCTCGATGCAGAGCTTGCAAGCGGCCGACACGGAGCCGAGGATCGGCTCCGAACCCATGTGTAAGAACAAACGGCGAGATTGAACACTATCACATCAAGCTGTTACTCAATGTGCAGCCATCTTGGTAGTCCTTATACAAACAGCTTTTCTTGACAAACATAATTATTATTTTTTTAAACAACTTTATTGCCTTATCACTTGTGACATATGCACATTTACATTTATACAAAACCAATCTAACTAATAACACATTAACAAACATTATACTTCACATATATTGCTATATATCATATAACCTAAGCAACATTACATATATTATTCAATTCCTGCCCCCTTTTTTTAAACAAGAAACATCTTTTTTAAACCATCACTTACAACATAAGCAATCATACATTTTTATAAATGAAAACAAACCACACTGACACACTCCCAGTTGCAAACAGTATACATCACTTATAATTTACCCAATCATTTTCAGTCAAATATATAGCTCATTTAAGTTCTGCCTTCTTTTAAACTTCATTTTGCCCCTGTATGTATTGTTCCAACAATTCTCATTTTTTTCCTATGTTGTTTGGTCTTACCCTTTTCTAAATATCTCAATTCCAGTTGTTTTATCTCTGTTACTATATTCACTAGTTCTAATATAGTTGGTTTAGATTTAGATTTCCATTTTCTAATAATTGCTTTTTTGGCAGCCATCATAATTAGACACAGCGAGGCCTTACTATGTCTAGGCAATTCCAATTCTGTATCATAGCTCAGAAAAATCATCTCCCTCATCACACAAATTTGCCCACCTAGTATCTCCAACAGTGCATCCCACAAGGAATCCCTAAAGTCTGCCAACCCACCACACTAACATACCAATTATATCCTTGAATTTCTCAGTCTCTTATTTTCTTTACAAATGGTTCTAAATATAGTGCAAACAACAAGGGGAAAGAGGACACACCTGCCTGGTTGCTCTGCTCAAATTATCAGAGAGGAACCCACTCAATAATTTTCACCTCTGATCCATCATATATCCTCCTAATCAACCTTATAATTTCACCAGGGAATGCAAATGCTTCCATTGCCTTGCTCAACTCCAAGCTTACTCTGTCAACTGCTTTCTCTGCATCAAAACTCACCAACAATAGTTGCATTTTCTTGCATTCAGCTTCCATCTGGATCATCAATGTTCTGTTAATGTTGTCAAATGTTTGCCTCCCCTCCATAAAACAACACTGATCCATGTCTATCAATTTTAGCACCATCTTTGCCATTCTTTTAGCCATTATAGACATGAACACTTTATAATCATCGTTTAGAATTTAAATGGGCCTGTATGAAGCTGACAGCCACCACCTCCTCCTTCCAGGACATTGGTGCTTCCCCTCTTCTTAAAATGCTGTTAAACAAAACCTTCCAGATCTTTATCAGTTTTTCCCCTCCTACCTTCCAAGCTTTCACAGGAATACCATCTATTCCTGGGGACTTTCCTGTTGATTGGTTACACATCACCATTTTTCTCATCTACTCCTATCCTAGCAATTAGTGACTGAGTCTCGTCTATCTCTAACCTTGGCATATTTAATTCTTCCATAAACATTTCCATTTATATATTTTCTTGATCTTCATATTTCTCTGCTTTATTCATATTTTCATAACATTTCTGAAATATCTCTAGTACCTCTACAGGATCTCTTGTTATCTTCCTTATTACAGGCTCCTTAAGTTTGGTGACAACTCTTTCTACTTTCTATTGCCTGAATCATTGCTCTAAAAGTTTTTCTGTTTTAGAATTACTATCAAAAAACAGTTGCTTAACAGCAATCTTTCTAAATTCATGCATATTATCGACAGAATCTTTTATTGTCTGTTTAGCACTCTGCAATTGTTCCTCTTCTTGCACTGTGTGATTCCCCCATTCTGCAATACTTTAACATTTGTCAGTCCCTCTAAATAATTCTTGTTGCTTCTTAACCATAACTCTCTTATTTCCACGCTATTTTTCAACTCAACTTTAATTTTATCCCACTCCCTAGCTATATTTTCAGAAGAAATTTATGTCTTCTCCAATAACTCCTGAATAATTTCCACTACCCATTCCTTGAATTCCTGACGTTTCAACAGATAGGTGGGAAACCACCAGTGTCTCATTTTTATTTCATTACCCTGCATTTTCATTTTAGTTATTACTGGCACATGATCTGAAATAGATGCATATCAAAACTTTCAATTAAAAGCACATGTTCCTGTGAAATGTAAGTTCTGTCTAGCCTAGCCCATTTTTGTATCTTGTTGAATAATATGTAAATTCACTCTGAATTCCTAGTAGTGAATTTGCATCTTCCATGCCAAATATTTTCATAGATTTCTTTAAAAATCTATCCTCCTCTGTTATATTTCTCTTTCTTGGCCCCCCCAGACACATCATCACTGTTGTAAATCAAATTCCAATCCCTAACTATGAGTAACATTCCTGCTAACAGTTGATTATTTCTCCCAGAATTTTCTTTAGCTCTATTATAGCAGTTTTCAGTGGAATATAAATACATGCCAGTGTAATCCTCTTCCCTTGCTAGTAGCCCCTTAGTTCTACAAATTTACCGTTATTGTCTTTTTTCCTCTTCTATTGCTATTGCAGCTCCTCTTGCAATTAATATAAGTATTCCACTCTTCCTATGCCCCAGTTATTCCACCGAATAACCATCTTGAAAACCTTTTTTTATCAGATTCACATGTTCAGTTCTTTCCAAGTGTCTTTCCTGTAACATAGTTATTTGCACTCTACATTTTAAATGCAGTTCACTACTCTTTCTTTAATTTTATTACTTATTTATTTGCATTTGTTTACCGGGATAGCCCACTGGGTCAAGGTATTTAATTATATATATATATATATATATATATATATATATATATATATATATATATAAAGTATTTTTAAAGATAGGGTGGAAATAAAAGAAAGAATAATGGTTAAGAAGCAACAAGAATTATTTAGAAGGACTGACAAATATTAAAGAATTGCAGAAGTATTGTATTTAATTAAAGGTCTTAATATGCACCCAATAACAATTTCAGATCATGCACCAATAACTAAAATAAAACATAAGGTAGTGAAATAAAATTGAGACACTGGCGCTTCCCCATCTATCTGCTGAAAAGAGAGGAATTTAAGGAATGAGTAGTGGAAATTATTCAGGAGCTTTAAGAAAAGACAGCATAGCTGGTGTTAGGCACTGGCACTGGCGAAACCCACTGCCGCGGGCAGCCCCCGATTACCTCCCTGTGAATGAGGGCCCCCATTCAGCAGCCACAGGTTGCTCCAACCATTACTCTTCTTTGGCTCGGCTCCTCATGGACGTCCGCATAGTTCCTGACCTGGACCCTGTCATCATAGTGAAAATCGGAACTGTGTTTCCGTTTTTTTTTTTTTGATTTGCTGGCAAACTGCACTCAATCAGGTCTGCTCACTGAAACAAGGGATCTGATTGGCTGTAGCAGCATGCGAACTAAGTTCTTGTTTTTTTTTTTATTTTTTAAAGTAGGAAGAGATGAAGCAAGGACCTAATTGGCCCTTGCAAATCACTTCCTGAACAAACTGCCTTTAAAAAGGCACCCACAGCTAATAAGGATCACGTCTCTTCTTTTTAAACAGAGGAGTGTTCCTTAGCAGCAGCAGAGTGCAGAGATTGAGCCAGATTTGGACCAGTGTGAGGATGGACTACATCGGGAACAGATCAGCGGTGGATTCAAGCCTTTTGAGCAGTCGTAGTCTTTGGATTATACCCTTTTTTCAGCTGTCCTTCTAAGGGCAACTTCTCAAAAGGTCTGACAAACTGTCCTTTTAAGGGCAATTTCAAAGGGACTGAGTGGTCTGAGTCTGAGGAAGGCAAGCAGAGCAGGTGAGCCTTCAGTCATGAAGAGGTATCAGAGTATTGGAAGCAGCCTTCTGTAGAAAGCATAAAAGGTAAGTGTTTGGGTTTAGTTTAAACTTTATTTTTTGTTGGGGGGGTGATTGTTTTTTGTACATATTTCTTGTGCTAAGAGGTGAGGGCTGTGGTTGCACTAGTTTTATTTTAGTTTTGTGTACCGTTGTTGTGCTAAGAGATTTTGGGGGTGAGGGCTGTTGTTGTACCAGTTTTATTTTGGGACTGTGGTTGTACTAGTTTTATTTTGATTTTGTGTAGATTTTTTGTGCTAAGATGATGGGAGGGTTGTGGTTGTACCAGTTTTATTTTGGTTTTGTGTAGAGTTTTTGTGCTAAGAGGGTGGGGGGTGAGGTTGGGGTTGTACCAGTTTTATTTTATGTTCGTGCTCTAGGGGTAACAGCATGGGGGTGAGGGGCTGTGGTTGTACCAGTTTTATTTTACTTTTGTGTAGTGACGTGTTGTGCTAAGAGGATTTGTGGGTGAAGGGCTGTGGTTATACCAGTTTTACTTTACTTATTTTACATTTGTTTACTGGATAGTCTGACTGGGATAGAACCCATTTTCAGTGGAGGCCCAGGGAGAAATGCTTTAGTAAACAGGTGCTAGAAATATGTAAAATAATATAAGGGAATGTGAAATGTAATATACATTTAATTTTGATTGCCCGTTAGTTAGGATAGTGTGTAAGTTAATTATTTGGGGCAAGAGCTATAGTTGGCTCATTATTTTGTTTTGGAAGTATCTATGCTGTATATGTAAAAGGTAGAGAGAATGGAATAGGGGTGACAAAATGGAGGGGAGATAAATAATGGGAGAGAGAAGGATATTGTAGTTGGCTAGAGCAGGGATAGGTGGGCAGTCTTGTGAGCTGCTGCTGCTGTCTAAGTCAATAGTCTTAGGCGTATGGGGTAAGTGGTGAAGATTAGCTTACTTTAGCCTGGGTTGGGACATGACCTGTTGCATGGTAGATGTGACACAAGTGTATCGATGTCAGCATATTGGATTTTGAGTGCTGGGGATGTGGAGGCATTGAGGTTGATAATAAATCCACTAAACTGAAGTGGATCAAGGCTGTAGCCTTGTGAGACTCCTAATGTGAGTGGAAGTAGAGGGCGGTAGATCCTGGAAACATTTTATGGATGTTTATGACCTGTTGGATAGCTTTGGAGCCAGTGGAGGGCTAGGGAGATGCGATCAAGGTTGGCGAGAGTAAGTAGTTTGTTGAGAGAGACTGACAAAGGCTACCCCCTCTACTTCCACTCACATTAGGAGTCTCACAAGGTTACACCCTTGATCCACAAATTGAGAAAGCCAGATGATCCTATTTTACCTTAATTTGTAAAATGATGGTGTTGGTATAACTGAGGAGGGCAGTTGCAGCATGAGGCCTGATGTCATGTTGGGATTTGGCAAGTAAATTATTGGTTGAGAAAGGATGCAGTCCTCTAGGAGTTCAGGTAGTGGGGGAAGAATTGCTCTTGGCCTATAATTTGTAGGTTCTGTCATGTTTCCACCTTTCTGCAAGGGTATAATGTATGATATTTTCCAGATGGTTGGGACGTACTGCTCAGTAATGGATCTTTAAAGTATTCAGGATAAGAACTGGCTTCAGCTGCTATTTTTGAAACTGTTGGTAGATTGTCAGCTGAATTTGCAGTAGGTTTTGAGTTTTTTACAAGTTTGTCAAACACTGTTCTGATATCTAGGTTTATAGTAGTTTTACACTATCCCTGATGTTACACCTTGTTCTGCAGTTTTTTGGCTGTTTGAATTATGCTGACAGGTTAGGAGGTTGATGGGGCCTGTACATTGCTTAAAATGCTTAATGTTGGGAGGGTAGTTAGCAGCTGTGAGAATTTTGCTGCTGAAGGCATAGATGTTTTGAATATATACTAATGCAAACCCTGTTATGCTACTATTGTGTATAACTGCAATGTTATATACTGATGTAATGACTGCAATTTTTTCGCTGTCCATAGTTAATGTGTTGAAAGTTTGGGAGTGTTGTTAGGGCCTGTGAGAATGTCGCAGTGCTCAATGTTTGCCTGGAGTTTTTTTAATGGGGATCACATACTGTATAAGCACATTGTTAATGTTAGGCCTATGTTTTTGGTTTTCACATTATCCAGGATTATTGTGCATCGGCTGGGGGGGGGGGTGAGAATTCCGCAGAATGCACTGATATCTTAATGCATGCTAATGCTTCTAGGTTTCTAGTACTGTTTAAATATCCCTGATGTTACAGCTTGTTCTGCAGTTATTTTTGGCTTCTTGAATTATGTAATTTGGAGGTTGATGGGGCCTGTACATTGTTTAAAAAGCCTAATGTTATGAGAGTAGTTAGTGGCTGTGAGAATGTTGCAGTGTTCAATGTTTGCCTGGAATTCTTTTAATGTGGGACCACGCACTGTATAAGCACATTGTTAATGCTACGTCTATGTTTTTGGTTTTCACTTTATCCAGGATTATTGTGCATCGGCTGGGGAGGTGAGAATTTTGCAGAATGTACTGATATCTTAATGCATGCTAATGCAAACACTGTTATGCTATCTAGTTTTATAGAACTGTTTAAATATCCTTGATGTTACAGCTTGTTCTGCAGTTATTTATGGCTGTTTGAATTATGCTCTTTGGAGGTTGAGGGGGCCTTGTACATTGTTTACAATGCCTAATGACGGAAGGGTAGTTAGCAGCTGTGAGAATGTTGCAGAAGATGCAGATGTTTGAATGTATACTAATGCAAACCCTGTTACACTACTATTGTGTTTACTAGCAATGTACTACTGATGCAATGGCTTAACTTTTTTCATTGTCCGTACTTATTGTGTTGAAAGGTTTGGAGTGTGGTTAGGGCCTGTGAGAATATTGCAGTGTCCATGTTTTGCATGGATTTTTTTAATGGGGGGTAATGGACTGTATAAGCACAATGCTAATTTTGTTTTCACTTCATCCAAAATTGTGCTGAGACTCGAGGGGGGGGCTTAAGAATTCCGCAGAATGTACTGATGTCTTTAATGCATACTACTGCAAACACTGCTCTGCTATCTAAGTTAAAGTTTTAAACTATCCATGATGTTGCACCTTCCTCTGCAGTTATTTTTGGCTGTCTGAATTACATTGACAGTTTGTCCAAATGTTTTTGGCCTGTTCTCTCTCAAAATTATTGCATAGCACAATACGGAGGGCTGAGGCTACTAACAGAAATGGACTTCATGGTTCACACCCTCCACGTAATGCATGGTACATTCTCTGGCTTTATGCTTTTGTACACAGATCCTATGCTAAGAGGGGTTGTGGGAATGTCTCCCAATCTGTGTGCCACTTCTACATCCCTCACAAATGAGGGTTTCTAGCAAATCCATGATTTCACTCCTTTGTTCAACCAATGACTTTGGTTTGTTTAAGTGTGCTAAGAGATTGAGAGGTAGTGGGCATGTGTAGTCTGTATTGTACAGTAACATTTGTCTTGCCTCAGTTTAGTGTATTCCCCTTCAAACTTGTACCTCTCCTAGTCATTAGTTCTTTCAGACTTTAGTCTGTTCCAGAGAGCTTGTAACATCGATCTTTTGCATCATTTATGGCCTCTTCACATGTTTAGGGGATGAAAGGGGAAGAATTGTGTAGAAAAAGCTGAAGTTCACCTCTAGTGTTAGATATTTAATTTGAAACTGTAACCTGGGCCTCTCATTACTTGTTTGTGCCTACTGGTTAGTCATTCTTCAGTCTTTCTGCCTGCAGCACAATAGTGACTGATGTCAATGCAAGTCATTATGCATTTTTAATAATAGTATGACAAAAGGACTCTGTCTGCATGTGTAGTAATTCTGCTTTACTTCCATTCCCAGTTAGAGATGAAGCATACATATTTGTCAGGAGCAGCAAAAAGAAAGCTGCAGCAGCAGAGGAATAAAGATGCAAAGAGACAGGGTTCCATTATGAATTTTTTCTGTGGGTCATCAGAGAGGGGAGATTCAGGAAAAAGTCTTCCTTCAGAACAACACAATGGTTCTGCATTACAGTCTGACCACTGTGAGGCCAGCATCCTTTCAATAGAAAGTGACCACTCTCTTGCGGTTACACCACAGGCTACCTCCTGTGGATCTACAGCCATTACCATGGGTGAAATCATGTCAGCAAATCCAGATTCACCTGTAGAGGTGTTCCCTGGATCACCAGACTTTGATACAGAAGGAGCCCATACTTCCGTAGTGACAGATGTGGCCTATGACTTGCTGGGAGTGTCAGGTGCATCTTTTGAGGATCTAGGGACTTGGCCAGACTTGATTAGGAATGAGTTTAGGGTAGCTGCCATTCAGCATGGACCTGTGCAAGTGGCGTTACCACAGTTCCCATTCAACGAGCAGAAAAGAAGATTTACATCGTTGAACTATTTCCATGTGCTGCCTAATGGAGACAGAGAAAAATGCACTTGGCTGACATATTTGGTCTCAAAGGATGCACTGTTTTGCTTTGCATGCAAATTGTTTGAACATTCTAACCATCTTCTCAGGTCAGGTGGTTACAAAGCATGGAGAGAGATGTCCAAAGCTTTACACAGCCATGACCGAGCACCGCATGCATGATGAAGTGGAAGGAACTGGGCAATAGAATAAAAAGTAGGCAGACTACGGACGATAAGAGACGAGCAGTGGTTGAAAAGGAGAACTCACTGGTGTGGTGTGTTAGAATGCATTACTGCTGTTGTCCAGTACTTGGCAGAATGGAACATGGCATTCTGTGGTACAAGTGATGCCCTGGACACCAATGGCAATTTCTTAGGTCAAGTGCAACTTTTGTCGCAGTTTGATTCTGTCATGGCTGAACATTTACATTGTATTTGGAATAAAGAGGTAATGCATCACTATCTTGGGAAGGACATACAGAATGAAATTATCCAGCTGATTGCAAATGCTATTTTAAGGATCATTGTAGGGAAGGTGAAGGACACTAGGTACTTTTCTGTGATTCCTGATTGCACTCCAGACATCAGCAATCAAGAGCAAATGACTGTAGTAGTTCGGTATGTGGATATTTCACAGACTGCAGCCACAGTTGAGGAACACTTTCTGGGATTTGTGCCTGTGAATGATACAGCTGGGGCAGGACTTACAGAAGCTCTTCTTCAGGCTCTTCAAAATCAACTGGACATTAATGGCTGTCGAGGACAAGGATACGACAATGGCAGCAACATGAAGGGGAAACAAGCTGGAGTGCAGGCCTGGATAAAACAGATGAATTCAATGGCTTTTTTATGTGCTGTGTGCCTGCCATAATTTAAATCTTATAGTTAGTGATGGAGCACATTCATCAGTACAGGCAGTGTCATTCTTTGGATGTCTGCAGAACATTTACATACTCTGTTTAGCATCAACAAGCCGATGGCAGATCTTGAAACAGCACACAAATGTCACTGTGAAGCCACTGTCGGAGACTAGTTGGGAATGCAGGATAGACTGTCAAGGCAGTAAGGTTTCAGCTGAAGGGAGTCATTGAGGCATCACAGGAGATAGGTCAATCAGTACATACAAATGATGCTGCAACATAACAAGCAAGGGGACTGTGCTCAGAACTTGTCATACCAGTTCATTGTATGTTTAGTGGTTTGGTATGATGTGCTGACAGAGGTAAATCATGCAAGCAAAGTTCTGCAGAGTCCATCTGTTGATATTTTGACATGTGTCAAAGTGCTGGCAACCACTATGGACCTGCTGAAGAATTACAGTGACACAGGATTTCAGCATGCCATGGGCAAAGCCTCCAAGATAGAGGAAGAACTGGATGTTGGCACCACATATCAAGAAAAGAGACAGAGGAGAGTAAAATGGTTCTTTGACTATGAAGGAGAAGATGAGACTGTACAGGATCCAGTGGTAAAACTACGTGTAGAGTTCTTCAATGTGCTGCTGGACAAAACAATCCAGTCATTTACTGAACGGTTTCAGCAGCTTTCAGAATTTGATAAGGCCTGTGGATTTTTATAAAATATTAAAGCCTTGAGTGATGTTGAGAAGACACATTGCTGCAACATTGCAAGGCTCTGAAAGAACAACTGACTGACAGGATAAGTGGCCACTGTGATATTGATGACTCTGACCTTAGACATGAACTTAAAAGCCTTTCTCGAATGATTGATAATGAATCATCACCACTGAATGTGTTAAATTTCCTGATTCGCAACCACTTGCAAGACATATATATATATATATATATATATATATATATATATATATATATATATATATATATATATAAATACTTATGTTCCACTGCACATTTATTTGACTGCACCTGTTACAGTGGCTACTGCAGAACACAGCTTTTCTAAGCTGAAACTCAAAGACATACCTGCATTTGTTAATAAGTCAGGAGAGACTTTCAGGCTTGGCTGTGCTCTCAATTGAGCATGAAGTGGGACAAAATGTATCACATGGCAGCCTCATTGAAGACTTGTCCGGAAGAAAATTCGTAAGAGCCCAGTAAAACTGTAAATTAGGTATATGCTCATATTTCCTTTCCAGTAATCTTTTATAATGCTGTCAGGCAGTAAATTTCAGATAGTACCTTAATGTGGCTTGTATGCTGTGTATTCACTTTTTGTTTGCTTACCTCCAACAGGTAGGACCATGAGGATGGAATTAGCAGGATGTTAGGCAAAGGCAGCTATGAGCTGCAGGACTCATCAGGATGGTAAGACAGTTTGGAGTGGCAGGACTCATCGGGGGGCTAGGACAGAAGCACAGGAAGGACAGGCAAGTGGCAGCAGTCAGAAACTGAAGAGGTAAATGCACATGAAAGATGAATGACACTCTAGTCTTCACTGTTTTCTCTCTGGGTTTGAGTCTGCTCGTGTCAGACTTACTAATCCCCATTACTCTCTTGTGCACAGGTTTGAGTCTGCCTCAGGCTCAGTAATCCCTATGTATATTTTGTGTGTTTAGTTGGGTTTGAGTCTGTCTGCCTCGGGCTCAGTAATCCCAATGGCTCTATTGTATTTTTTGGGGGGGTTGAGTCTGTCTGCCTCAGGCTCAGTAATCCCTATGGCTTTCTTTTGGGTTTGTTTGGGTTTGAGTCTGCCTCAGGCTCTGTAATCCCCATGGCTTTCTATTGTATGTTGTCTGTAGTCTTTTCTGTGTCCCATAGCTGTGTTGTGTACATCTGCAGTGTGACTGTTCTGCATGTCAGTTATTGTCTTGAGTGATGTCAGTTTATCTAATGCTGCTTGTTTAAGTCTTGCTGTATTGCTGTTATTGTCTTGTATTTGAGAGTGGTGTCTGTTCTGTTTTGTAGTAGTGCTGATGTAATCTTGTGTGGGTTTATGTTCAGTCTTGAAGTAAATTTGTCCTGGTCTTGTCTCTAGTTGTGGGGGTGGGTGCCTCTGTCCTGTGTCTGTGGGGTGTTAATGTTCAGTCTTGCTGTAGTGCAGTCTTTATCATGTGTGGGCGACTGTCCTGTGTGCAAGAGTCTGTTTTAGTGTGCTTCTGCAGTATGTGAGGGTGTCTGTGTCTTTGTGTGTGAGCCTCTATGTGGGAGTCTGTGGGACTCTTTATATGTGAGTTTTTGTGGGAGTCTGTGGGAGTGTCTTTGTCTGTGGGAGTCTATCTTTGTGTGTTAATCTGTGTGTGTCAATCTGTATAGGAGTGTGTGTGTGTCAATTTGTGTGGGAGTCTGTGTGGGTGTCTATGTCAATTTGTGTGGGCATCTTTGTGTACCTCTGTGGGACTGGCTACCTTGATGTGGTACAGAGGCTTGTTGTAATGTAACAACATTGCTATTAAATGCCAGTCAGTGTGGGTGTCTTTGTGTACCTCTGTGGGACTGGCTACCTTGATGCGGTACAGGGGATTGTCATAATGTAACAACATTGCTATTAAATGCCAGTCATAGCTCTCGATCCCCTGGCACAAAATCTGGAAAAAGCCACAGATAGTGGGGTTCCAGCCTCAAAGATCTGGGTAAATTTTAAATATTGCTGTTATAAAGTGAAAATGTTCCTAGAATAAAAGGTGTCACCATGCATGTCTTGAAGGATATGAAGTTAAACTGAAATGCCTGTCATTTAATGAATTCGGTCATCAATGATTTGCCACAAAAAAATCCAGAAAAAAGTACAGTTGTGTACACCTACCATAAATGTAGATGTTCGACTGTATTCACTGTTACAGTCATTACATTTGGGTAATCTGCTGACAGGTTGCTCTCAGTCGGCCTGATTAACAAAGTCTTGGGTCCTGCATCGGTTGCTGTCCCTTCTTCCATGACGTCAGGTCGTCAGGGGTATAAAACATGCAGCCGACGCCATTACATCAGTTTTTCTTGCCCCAGATGTCAGGTGCCCCCCAAATAGGGAGCAATATATATATATATATATATATATATATATATATATATATATATATATATATATATATATATAAATATATGTATATAATTTAAAACACAAAAAATATACCTCTAAACAAAAGCAAATACATCAAAAAGGATTTTAAGCATAGTAAAGGAAAGTAGAGGTATAGGTTCATAGGTTCATAGATTAGTACTAAGCTAACTGCCCTTGCGAGCCATTTTAAGCCTAGCCAATTATACCTTGTGAGACTCAAACCCTGCACCTTGTGTTTGCAAGGCAAACACCTTAACCATTAGGCCACCCTCCCAATAAAGGCATCACAGACCTGTTGTTTCTCAATCTCGTGTGGCTGAAAGCCACTTGTCCCTCTAAGAAGTTGGAGATGACCGCACGGGGCCGCATAAACTAGTTAGCATGGCGGAGTCTCGTACGTTAGCATAGACTGAAAGGTTTTTCCAGCTGAATGATAGAGCATCCACTTTTCAAGCTTTTTTGTGATGAATTCTTGTGCAGAATTTGTCCAACTGATAGTTCTGGGATGAGGAAAAAAGATCTATGTCTGGACTCCCCCATTTGTGTGTCAACATGTTGAAAATTTGTGGTTCTAGTTTCCATTCGTGGGGGGGTCCATAAGATTTCTGCTTAGTTCATCTGCCAGAGTATTTAGCTTTCCTGGCAGGAATTGAGCTTGTAGTTGCATTTGGTTGCTCAAGGCCATATTCCACAATGCCATGGCTAGTCTGCAAAGGGGGTAGGAATGTGTACCCCCCTGCTTGTTTATGTACCACATAACTGTGGTGTTGTCTGTCTTTATCATTAATTGTCCAGGATGAAGGTAGTCCTTGAAGGCTGTCAGTGCATTCTGTACAGCTAGCATCTCTTTCTGATTGATATGAGGGTGCATTTGATTTGGGCTCCATTTGCCCTGAATGCACTTTCCTGCCAGATGAGCCCCCCAAGCATAGTCTGATGCGTCTATAGTCAGGGTTTGGGTGGCAGGGGGTGGAGTGAATGGCAGTCCCTCTGCCCACCATAGGAACTCTAGTTGCAGGCAAGGTATGATAGGAATCATTGTTTCCAGGCTGTGACAATGTTGACTCCATAAACTTTTTAAGTATCACTGAAGTTTCCTCATATGCAGTCTTGCATATGGAATTAGAAGAATGCAGGAGGCCATGAACCCCAACTCTTGCAGAATTTGTCTTGCAGATAGCAGGGTTTTTGTGGCCACCTGTTTGAAGTAAGTTACCAATTGAATTTGCTTTTCTGGTGTAAAGTAAGGCATCTGGGCAGTTGTACTCAAGCTTGCACCCAGGAATGTAATTTTTTGAGAGGGTACCAGTTGTGATTTCTTTTCATTTATGGTGTAACCTAGACAAGTTAGAACCCTTTTTACAAACGCCAGATGCTTTAGAAAAATGTCCTTGTTTTCTGCCTGAATTAGACAATCGTCCAGGTATGGATATATTTGAATATTTTTTTGCCTGCAAAATGCAATTACTGGAGCCAGGCACTTTGTGAAGACCCTGTGTGCAGTAGATAAGCCAAAGGGCAGTGCAGAGAACTGGTAATGCAAGTAGCCTGCTTTGAAGTGGAGGTATCTTCTGCAAGATTCCCTGATTGGGATATGCAGGTAAGCCTCTTTTAAATCTAGAGTTACCATCCAGGCATCTTTGCCTAGCATAGGTAGTAACTGTTGAAGAGTCAGCATCTTGAATTTTGGAATGTCAAGAAATGTGTTTAGAGTGGATAAGTCCAGAATTGGACACCATGATTTGTCTTTTCTGGGTACCAGGAAAAGTCTTGAATAGAAACCTTGTCCCTTTTCCTCTTCTGGTACTGGTTGAATAACCCCCATGTTCATGAGGGACAGAACTTGTTTCTGGGCCTCTGCCCACTGATTTGGGGGCAGGTCTGGCCATCCATTTGGGATTGGCAATGTGTGGAAATGAAATCTGTATCCCTGGGATACTATATTTAAAACCCATTTGTCCTGGGTAACAAGTTGCCAGTTTCGTGCATGAAGTGCCAGTTTCCACCCAAAGGGGCGGCTAAAAGGTAAGTGCTTGGTGATTGTAGAGGGAAGTCATTGAGACTGTTTACCATAGGGAGGTGCCTTGTTGTTTCCAGATTTGGAGGTTGCGGCACCCCATTGTTTTGTTCTAAAAGTTCCTTGTGACTGAAACCTGGAGCATTTGGAATGTCTGGATTTGACTTGAGTGGCTCTCAAAGGGACTGGAAAGGACCAGTTCTTAGTAGGCCAGTGCCTACTAAATCTTGGAGGTTGCACTAGTAAGAAATCTTTCACAGTTTGCATAGATTTAGCTTTATCTTTCATCTTTTTTAACACTTCTTCAGCCTTATTACCAAAGACATGGTCCTGTTGTAAAGGAGCATCCAACAATTTTGCTTAACGTGGTCAGGCAGAGTTTGCTCTTTGAGCCAAGCATGCCTTCTTAGCACAGAGCCAGTTACAGCAGCCCTGCATGAGGCCTCCAAGGAATCAAAACCACATTGCAAAGTATGTTTTCCAACTTGTTCAGCTGAATGTAATAAATCCTGTAAATCTTTATTTTCTACACAGTCACAGATTAACATCATTTTCTGTTTAAGTAGTCCCATGATATGCTGTTGATATTTAAGCATATGAAATTGACAGTTTAAAGCCTTGATTGCCAAGGTTGAAGAAGTGTAAACCTTCTTACCCCATCTATCCAGCGCCTTGGAATCTCTATCAGAAGGGGTAGGATTTTTAGCAGTAGAGGCCTTAATGCCCTTGGAACCCTGAGAAATGGTTTCAGGATCAGCAGTAGGATTTTTGAAAAGGAATTTGTGGGAGTCAGGAACCCTGTAGTATCTGTCTGACTTACAAGGAGCTGGAGGCAGAAAATCAGGAGCCATACTGGATTCTGAAGAAACATCATAAACAATGTCTAGAACAGGAGGTATAGCCAAAGGCCTATGCTGAGGAAGAAGAAAATCCCTAAGTCTCTTTTTAGATTCAGAGAAATCCTGACTTTCCCAGTGGAAATGTTCCCTTAAGGTATGTAAAGTTTCCCTAAAAGAAAAATCCTCAGGGGGAGATGCAAAAGGAATGGAATCTTCTGCATCAGAGTCCTCATAAGTAGGAACAGACACATCCTGTTCATTAGAAGAGTCAGAAGAAACAGAATCCTGTTCAAAAGATTCATACTCAATGTCTTGCCTAGGCCTCTTAGAAGGAGGGGGTTGGCTATCCCTGATCAGATTAATTAAATCTTCAGCCATTTTGTTCATTTGTTTTTTAGCATAGGGGCCTGCACATGTGGCCCAGGCGTCATTTTTTTAGACATAGATTTAGATTTTGGCCTTAGTTTTGAAGATGGCGTCGGTCTAATATACAGATCTGTAGGCCTGAAAACACCCTCAGAAGCCGGCTCTGGACCCATCTAAGGTAGAGACATCCGCGGGTTCCATAACTGAAGCATCTCGCGGCATACCGGACTCCGAATGGGTCTCAGTAGAGGCTGCAAATCAGAAGTAGTGGGTATCAGGGGCTGCGAAAGCACCTCACTGAGTACCGGCAAACTGGCGACTGGCTTAGGAGAAGCGTCGTTGTCAGTTTTGGACCTCGACGGTCTGTCTGTGTCTTTTTCTTTGCGTTTTTTAAGTATTCTGGTAGTCGGATTGCTAACCGACAAAATTTCTGGATAATTCAATCTTGAGACAAAATATTTAGAAGGAAAAATATACCGACATCTAATCATGCGTTGATTAAATTTAGCACAAAACCGACAGCAAGGTACATTGTGGTCAGGGCCTAGGCAAGGAATACAGTACAAATGAAAATCCTTATGAGGTATTTGCTTCCCACAAGTAATGCAATTATTAACTTTTACTTGCATCGGTAAGGAGCAAGAAAAAGTTTCCCCAATGGGGTACTTAGCTTTTAGTTGAAGACTTTGGTTCTGAAACTCGAAAATGAAAATTTCAGGAGTCGGCCGACCGGCACTTGCGAACTGCTTCTGCTTCGGGCACTGCATGGCAAGAAAGACTTATGTAATGGCGTCGGCTGCATGTTTTATACCCCTAACGACCTGACGTCATGGAAGAAGGGACAGCAAACGAAGCAGGACCCAAGACTTTGTTAATCAGGCTGACTGAGGGCAACCTGCCAGCAAATTACCCAAATGTAATGACTGCAACAGTGAAACACGAAGAACATCTCCAAATTGTGAGGAACAGACCAAACAAGAGTCACATCTGGACATTTTTTGAAAATCTGGGCAGTTGAGTACGCAGTCAGTGTCTGCATCTGTGAGTGGCTACCTTGCTGTGGTACAGGGATTTGTCCATAATATAACATTTGCACTAAATGCCATTTGGTGTGTGTGCAGCTGAGTGGCAAACTTGCTGTGATACAGGGGTTTCATAATGTCAGATTGGTACTAAATGCCAGTCAGTGTGTGCACCTGTGAGTTGCTACCTTGCCGTGTGCACCTGTGAGTTGCTACCTTGCTGTAGTACAGGGGTTTATCGGAATGTAACATTGGTACTAAATGCCAGTCAGTGTGTGTACCTGAGTTGCTATCTTGCTGTGGTACAGGGGTTTGTTATAATGTAACATTGGCACGAAATGCCAGTCAGTGTGTGTGCACACGTGTGAGTAGCTACCTTGCTGTGGTACAGTGGTTTGTCATAATGTAACATTGGTACTAAATGCCAGTCAGTGTGTGCACCTGTGAGTCGCTACCTTGCTGTGGTACAGGGGTTTATCGTAATGTAACATTGTTACTAAATGCCCATCAGTGTGCATCTATGAGTCGCTACCTTGCTGTGGTACAGGAGTTTATCATAATGCAACATTGGCACTAAGTGCCAGTCAGTGTGTACCTGTGAGTAGCTAACTTGCTGTGGTACAGGGGTTTATTGTAATGTAACCTTGGTAATAATGCCAGTGTGTAGCTTGGCACATCAATTCTTAATGATCTGAATGTAGTGACACTAGTGGTTAAATGGTGCTGGATGAGCTTGACAGGGAAGGGGGTGCAATGGCAATGTGGTCACACTTGATGTTCTCCTGAGTAAGGCCCCCAACTTGAACCTTGCTGGGGGCCCCCAAAATGGTAGCACCGGCCCTGATAGACAGAAACTACTTCCAAAAATATAGCTAGAGAGCAGGATAAAATTAAGGTGCAATTTAAAAATAGAATGGAAATAAAAGAAAGGGAGATATGTTTAAGTAGTACCTAGAATTTAGAGGGACTGACAAATATTAAATTACTGCAAAATAGGGGGGATATCACAGAACAAGAAAAGAAACAACAGAATGCTAAACAGAAAATAAGGGATGACCTCAATAATATGCATGAGTTTAGAAATATTGCTATTAAGCAACTGTTTTTTGATAACTCTAGAGCACAAAAACTTATAGCACAATGACGCAACAGAAAGTAGAAAGTGCTGTCACCAAACTTAGGGAGCCTATAACAAGGAAGATAAGGGATCCCGTAGAAGTATTAGAAATATTTTGGAAATTCTATGAAAGTCTGTATAAAGCAGAGAAATATGGAAATTAAGAAAAGGTAAAAATTGATTTTTTATGAAAGAATTAAATATGCCAAAGCTAGAAGGAGAGGGTGCTCAATTACGAAGAGGATGAGATGAGATAATAATGGTGATGTATAAACAATCTACAGCAAAGTCACCAGGAATAGATGATATTCCTGTGGAAGTTTGGAAGCTAGGAGGGAAAAAAATGATAAAGTTCTGGAAGGTTTTGTTTAACAGTATTTTAAGAGGAGGAGGAATACCAACATCCCGGAAGAAAGTGGTAGTAGCTGTAATACCTAAAGAGGGTAGAGATCCATCAGATCCAGCTCCATACAGGCCCATTTCATAACGGATAAAAAATGGCAAGAGAGATGCCAAAACTGATAGATACAGATCAGTAACATAAACACAACAGTCATGATTCAGAAGGAAGCGGAATGTAAGAAAATACCACTGTTGCTGGCAGTCTTAAAGCACAGAAAGCATTTGACAGAGTAAGATGGGATTTTATGAGCAGAGCAATGGAAGCATTTGCATTCCCCGATAAAATTATAAGGTTGATTAGGAGGATACATGATGGATTGGAAGCAAAAATTAAAGTAGTGGGTTCCTCTCTGATAATCTCTGCTTGACCAGAGGCACCAGGCAGGGGTGTCCTCTCTCTCTTTTGTTATTTGCATTACATTTAGAACCACTGGCAAAGAAAATAAGGGACTCAGCAATTCAAGGATATAATTGGTATGGTAGTCAAGAAAAGCTGGCTCTGTTTGTAGATTATATTATTTTGTACCTGACAAAACCTGAAAGAGACATTACAGTGCTGTGGAACATATTGAGACAGTTTCAAACCTTTTCAGGATACAAAAGCAATGAAGCTAAAACAAAAGCAATAGCAGTAAATTATGTACCCACACATGAATTGGTTAAACAATATACATATTTATGGGGACATGATAAAATGAGGTATTTAGGAGTATGGATAAAAAATGGTACCAATGTGGCAGCTACGGATATATGGGAAGAGACTAAACAAAAGAGAATACAAAAACAGAGAAAATGGAAGCTCCATTATCTATTGAGTGGATAATGATAGTAAGAGATAACCAGTTAAAATGTCTTAGTTCCTTTAGTCTTATACACTGGTCAGGCATATTTTTATCAACCAGAGAAGCTGTGGATAGCAATTAATAAAGAGCTGAATGATTTTATCTGGGAGGGGAAGATGGCAAGAGACAAGTGGGATAAGATTATTCTTCCAATAGTACAGGGTGGATTAGGATTACCCAATTTGAAGGGGTACTTCACAGCAACACATGTAAGGCTCCTATACATAGCACAAACAGACAACTATAATTCAATGTGGAAAGAGATAATGATGAAATGGGGGAAGCTCAAGAAGTAACAGAGAGAGACTGGGATTTTGGATGCAGACCTTTAAGGGGATCAACAATAATCATACAGAATATTATAAAGTAGCAGAAGGTCTTCTAAGAACTATGCAAACATGTGAATGGAGAAAGGAGATTCTGCCAAAAGGGATGACTGCTATTAAGTATACAGACAATAGGCAAGGGAGGCCAGGAATATATAGGAGAGAACTGGCAAAGGAACGAAGGTACTGGGAACAAATAACTACAGAAGGAAAGGTAATGGAATGAGAAAATGCTAAGACATTATTTGGACTACAGGCTAGAGATTGTCTTCCATATTAAAGACTGATACCAGAGTATAGGTAAACAGAAAGAAATAGGGGGTTACTAAATGAAAGACCAGCACTGGTAGAGTTTTTAGTAGAATCTAGAACAGATGTTGCCATTAAATTAGTACAGCATATAACATACTGCATGATAACTATAAGAATCAGTGGAGGTTAGGAACAATTGGTAAGAGAAATTAGAAAAGCAATTCACAATGAAACAATGGGGGGATATATGTATGTCTCCAAAATATGCAACAAAATTTAGAAGATTTATGAACTTTGCCTGGAAGTGTTTACATAGGCATTTTTACACCCCAAGGAGACTTCAAAGAAATTTTCCTCAGGTAGACAGCAAATGTTGGAGGTATGATGAGGAAGAAAGAGGTAACTGGGAACATATTTGCTGAGTGTAATGAGTTGGAAGACTTTAAAGATTCCCTGCAGACTGCTCCGTCAGAAATGCTGGGTGAGCAAATTGGAGTAATTAGGGAAATTATTTTTTGAGCTATGATACAGAATCAGAACTGTCTAGACATAGTAAGGCCTTTCTGAGTCTAATTATGATGACTGTGAAAAAAGCAATTACTAGAAAATGGAAATCAAAGTCTAAACAAACTTTACTAGAAGTAGCGAAGATAGTAACAGAAAAAAACAACTGGAACTGGGATCTTTAGGAAAGGATAGGAGCTAAGTACATAGGAAAAAATGGGAAATGTGGGATCAATACATGCAGAGGAGGAATGGGGTTAAAAGAAGGTAGTATTTGAATGAGCTATGTAATGGTTGACTAACAATGGCTAGATGTGTTAAAATTGATATATAATCTTTGCAGCTAGAGGTGTGTCGGCACAGCTTGGAAGGTATAATGTTTGCAACTGAGATTCTGTCGCTATGGTTTATTTTCATTTACATAAATGTAACATTGCCTACATCATACATTATAATTTAATAAAGACATTTCTTGTTTAAAAAAAGACCTTTGACAATCTAATAAAAATTTTAACTGAAAACAAATAAATATGACAATATTTAATATAATGAAAGTTTTTCTTTAGCAATAAATATTTCAGCTCGTCTTTCAGGCTGAAATAGAGGAATATTTTTTTCTTTTACTTTTCCATGAAGGCAAGGTGATAACAGGGCAATAAAAGAGCAATGGTGTCTTCATGGCTAAAACTTAATGATTTCTGAAAGCATGCAAGTACTTTTCATATCCAGGGGAGGAGGAACAGACACCAATTAGTGCAAGTAGGAGCACGGGCAATAGCATGCCCTTAGCATGGAAAACCTCAATTTCTGGCTAACTATGGCCTGTGTTGGCAGCTATTTGGCACAGATATTCCTATTAGGAAGGTTAAACTTCATTATTTGAAGATGTACAGTCATGTGTGTTTCTATTATGTTAACATGTTACAGTGGTGTTCTTGGGTGTGCCTGTTTTTTTGACTGACAGCATTTATTAAAGCAAAAAGTCTTGTAAAATGTGACATAAGTTCCAAAACTGATAAAAAAAAAACTTAAAGGATTAACCTGCCAAACACTGATGGGTGCATGTAGCACATAATCTGGAAAAAGACATTTAAAAAAGCTGTAATATGTAAAAAGTGGAAATAATGACTTCTTACCATAATGTAGACACTTTCCATATTATCTTGGAATGTCAGTGGTCTCACAGGTAAAGATAAAAGGAAAGAATACTTAATTGTTTACGATACTCCTCCACACCCAGTACGAAGTACAGATAAATTCCTTCTACAAACATACAAATCCAACAAAACAGTTGCCAACATTTTATGTAAATCTGCTATCTCTCATTTCTGGAATAATCTCCCTTTCACCTTACATAGCATCTCAAACACAAACAGCTTCAAAAAAGAATTAAGAAGTTCCCTCTGTAAGACATGGATATGCCCCTATCCGGACTCTACTTAAGTGGATCTATCATCCTCTTCACTTTCTAGAATCACCTTCTTGTAGTTTATGCCTTAAGCATAAGACACCTCTTACTTAACCAAAAAACAAATCAGATGGTGCTATATTCTCACTAATTTTTGCCTAACGTATAAGAAACTTTCTCCTATATTATTTGTTACTAGTCCTATATGCATGTACTGTAAATAGAGTACCAACTTTACTATGTCTTATACTTGTTACTTTCTCTGTTCTTCTATTACTCAACTTTGTGATTATTGTATAAATGTTATTATTACTCAAATTTGAGAAAACTGTATAATTGAATAATATGTACATTTTAAAAACCAAAAATCACTGGCAGCAATAGAACAAACTGAATAAGGAGACATCTAGTAAAAGTTTGCTTTCGTCATAAGACATCTTCAGAAAACTGAGTACATATCAAATACAGCAAAATATATAGTTTAAAATAACCAGTAGTAAAAAAGTTCACATTAAACAACTAATCAATAAGTAAATCAAAAGGATTAAAGACCAATTAAATAGTCAAATTCCTATCAAGTAAAAAACATTTAATATTAATGACGTCATTTAAATCAGGGGGACTATCTGCAGATAAATTTATTTGCCACTCTGTCTCTTTTCTCTCTATTCGATTTTTAAGGTTGCCACCTCTCTTGTCCTGACAAATCTAATATAGTAAAAGTAATTTTTTGTAAGCACCACACTAAACTGAATGCTACACAAAGCATTATTCACATCTCTTACATTAAGTGCATAGTTGTGTTCCTTAATTCTCTTACTAAGACTTCTGTTAGTCATGCTACATAAACTGTGGGACAGCTACACCATAAAGCAATATAAACTTAATTTTTAGTGTTGCAAGAAAATCTATCAGGAATTTTAATAGTGTATGGTATGTGAGTGAGTGATATAGTCCTTCACATATAAACGTACAGGTGCTACAACTAGTACACTTAAAATTCCATAAATTTTAAGAGTAGATGGAAGAGAAAGTATTATTTCATTAGTCTCTAGCAGCTGTTTGATACTGCCATTTTTCTTGTAAACAAAATAAGGAGTGTTGCCCAGGACACTAAATTTATGTTCCCTTCTATAACTTTTCAATTATTAAGTATGATTTTCTAATCATACCATTATCAACAGTAATATCTAAACAGTACCTAGGCAATGATTTATCTTTAACTAGGTTCAAATCACTATCCATAGTTTTCTTACTATGAAAACCCTTTGTCAGTATAGGAGGAAAATCCATTATTCTTTTGCTCCTAATTTCTTGAGCTGTTGTTTGTAATAAATCAAGAGAATAACACTTTTCAAGAAAATGGTAAGTAATAAAAACAATTTCAGACTCAAAATCTGTTTCTCTACTAACCATACACAAGGCCCTTATAAACTGGCCCCCTCTGAATGATTTTCTTGATGTAACTGGGATGATTGCTTTTATAATGTAGATAACTGTTAGAAAATGTATTTTTTCTATGTATCTTACTAAAAAAAATAATCATGATTGTCCCAGCCTAACTCAGCATCTAAAAAGTTAAATTTCTGGCCAATGTCACCTGCTGTAAAAGACAAAAAAATACAGCTATTAATTTCATCCAACAATTCTACATGAGAAGTGGTAGAACCTTTAATAATAAAAAACAAATCGTCGACAAACCAATGATAAAATTTTATGTTCAAAAAATGTTTGATAGAGATTTTGACCATTTTCTCCCACCACCCTAATACTAACCTAGCAAAAGCTGGAGCCACAGTAGCCTCCATGGCAACCCCTCTTAAATGCTTATAATACTTACCATTAATTGAAAAATAATTATTCTCTAATAACTCTAATAAAGCAATATAAAACTTAACTAAGGGGTCTCTTAAAGAAACATATTTGTTTAAAAAAACAAAAAAAAAATTAAACCCCTTCTTTTTGAGGCATAGTAGTGAAAAAAGAAAATATCCTGCAAACATGTAATAATCATTGTCATTGTCATTGTATTGTAGATCGAGTGGAAATAGTCTAATACTGTTCAGAAAGTCAGGAAGAATCACAAATGTCAGAAGGAGGTGAACCAAGGGGTTAAACATGGAGTCTAAAAATAAATACCTTCTATAATACCTCCTGAAGCAGATACAATAGGTCTAAAAGGGGTCTTTGTGTATCTTAGGTATTCCAAACACCCCAATTTTGGGATTATCATCATGTAAGAAATCATACAGGTCAATACTCAAGTCACCACTTATGAGGTGGTCATATAAACAGTGAGGTATAAATGTATAACTTTTTAAAACTTCTCCAAAGGAAACCTCAGAATATTCTTCCTTATTATTTAACATCTCCTCCATCATACTATTGTATCTGAAAACATTCATAACAACCACCCCTCCCCTTTATCTGCCTTCATAAACCTCAAACTTCTTTCATTCTTGAGCTCTAATAATGCTTTCCTTTCTTCACAATCTAAACTGAAATATGGTTTAACAGTTTTAGAATTTAAAACAGACCTAATATCCTTCTCACAAAATTGTTCAAAAACCTTAACAGTAGGATGCAAAACAGGATTAAAAGTGGAAGGTTTACTGATATTTCTTTTGACTTCCCTCACATGCCAAAGCCACGCAGTAGGTAGACTGGACACACTAAATGGCCACAGGTGTGAGTGTGTGGTGTAAATGAATTGCCGTGGCAGGGCTAGCCACTCGGCGATGTAAACCTTGGCTCTAGGTAATCATCACTAGTGAAGTCACACCCTGACCTCATGTGCAAAAAATGGGAAAAGGGGTTGTGGATTGATGGATGGATACATACATCACAGAATATAATCGATACAATTTTACACTCTATTCCACTTCCCAGCAACCTAAGATCACAGTATATTAACTTAAATGCGTTTTTTTTGTCTAGCCTTCCTGATCTTTTAATTGTGTAAAACCTATATATCATGCAAGTAAGAAAGAGTACTTTGTTTACTTTAATATCTTTAACATAAACAACAGTCGTTGAAAAGAATCCGTCATCATATTTAAAATACTCCTCACACTATAAAAAACTGCTTCACAATTTAACATATAATTTACACCATTAAATATTTTACACGCATAAAAAAGTGTTTTACTTACGGTTTTCCCTTTATAGTCTTTATAAACATTAATGGCAAAGTTGGGTACATGCTTTACAGTCCACCCACAAGTTTAACAAAGTAAAAAAAGTCCAGTCTTTCTTAGACACCTTTTCTTATAAGGCCATACATCTCCTATCACCAGACTCTGCTTCAGGTCCAAGATACTCCTGATTGTTCTGGTGAAAACATGTGCTTTTTCAGTCTCTCAAGCATTTTCCTTTGGAACACTGGGAAATGTTTCACTGGCTAAGTGTCTCTATAAGCTTTGTATTCAGAAGAATCACAAGTAGATTGTTGGCTCACTCTAAACTTTTTTTCTTCCTTCTAAGTCTGTTCTGCATCAAAAAAGTCTTTGATTCTGCACTTGAATACAACACCTGCCTTTCAACATTCCCTGATTGCTGGGATAAATTTTATTTTCATCTGCCTAGTGTACAGTGAATAATCATTTTCCACAAATAATCTGTTGTTGCCAATTTTTAACACTTCCTTTTTTCACAATTTTGTCAAGATCACTTCCTTCTGCAGTTATGACTGCATCTTTACTAATATAGGTCTGGGCTGCTTTCTCATGGTGAGATTTGGAATATACACATGATGTGCCCTCACAAATAACAAATCTTGCTGTGGAACAACAGTCCAGTTGCTAATTTATACTTTTATAAAAGTAACTCAGTCTGTTCCTTACTGTTTCTCTGGTATAGCAAATTGCAGGGTTTCCCTGCATGAAGAGTTTCCTAACTTTACTACTTTTTGAAACAACTCTTCTTGAAGCCTCATTCCCAGCCAACCTTTTCTACACTTCAAATTCTGATTTTTCAGTTTTAGCAGCTGACCTTAACAGCTAGTTAAAGCTTTTAGTATTTTTCCAGCCTTTTGAGCTGATATATTATTTCACTGTTTCGTTTATTTTAAGTACCTATGAGTGGATTTGATTTATTTTTCCTCTAATGTACTAGAGCTAAAACTTGAAATGCTTTTTGGTGAACACCTGTAGGATTTGCCTTAGCCAGCATTTTCTCTTCTCCTTTTCTGGTTGATTTTATCTCAGGTTCTCCAAATTTCTTCTTGGTTGGCTTCCTGGTGGTGTAATTAACAGTCAATAACTGAATTTTACCCAAACAGATTTGTGTCCATTTTCATATTAAGAGAGCTCAAATCAACTTGTTGATAAATGTGCAGATATCTTGCAAAGCTCAGTATAGGCAGGATTTGAACAGTTTATGTAATGTTGGAGTGAATCATTAAAGAAAAAATATATACGTATATGTACCACATGCAATGCATGAACAAGAAAAATGTATGTAATAATTTATTTTCTATTAATGTATGTGTACCCATATAATTACTCAATATATGTGAATTTAATAAAGGTGTTAAAATACTCCAGTCCAGCTGGGGATTCACATCCAGCTGAAGTTTACTTTGCTCAACTCAGCTTTTTTAATGCATCTGCATTTGATTCTATACACCACATTTTCAAATTGAGTTCAACGACTCTTCTCACAATATCACACGTAAAGTACTGAAGGAAAGTCACAGTAAAACTGTGATCAGCCACAGCACCTTTAACACAATTAAACAAGAGCTGTATCAGTGTGCAATACACATTAAATTTTCACTTCCAGAGACAGAAAGACTTTATTATAGGGGTACTGTTGACAACAGCACTCTGCAATCTTTTTTTTTTTTTTTTTGAGATAAATTAATGCAACTTAGCCCAGGATCTGAAACAGGGATCTGCTAGTTGCATGTGAATTCATTTTGTTTGTCCCATCTACACAGCAATAACTGCCTGTAAGATCTGAAGGACAAATTCATGTAAGCTTGCATGGTATGCTTTGTAATAACATGCGATTCATCACGGTAAATACAACCACTCCGTTCATCAGTAAGATGGGGCTGAGGTTTTAAAAAGTGGCTTTATCTGCAAATAGCATATCACTAGCTTGGCTTACTGATATAGTTTGCTACTAGCTTACAATACTCAGTTAAAGACAACTATCATGAAAAAAATAATAGTGCATTTATATGGTAAAATGAATGGGGCTCTAGGTGTTACAACAGACTCTACACTGTGTCCTGTAGAGGGAAGAGTTGTATAGACAACTGCTTTGTGCATGTACTGTGGTGCTCAGAATCCTCAATATAGGAGAGAACGGATCAAAGAATGTGTGCCAAGGCAGGGATAGCTACTTGATGGTATAAAATATGGCTCTAGGTGATTCGGTCATGTTGACTAATGTTGTCACATTGCATAGGTATTTGCCAATGATAAGTGAGTTGAGAAACCGGCCTACCCAGACCAAAACCAGGGATCCATGCTAATGGTGAGACAGGTGTATGTGCCCCTATTTTTCCAGTGTGTGCCAGCCATAAAGCCCAGCCACCCTGGGTCAGTAACCTATTTGCCAGACAGTGTCCAGCTGCCCAGCCTGGGTTACCTGGGATAGTTTTACTGAGCAAAAGCTGGACATAAAATCAATCAACCTGCCAAACATGAATTACAAATTACTACACTCAATGTAGGCTCAACTGACAGGATGGCGCTGAGCTTGGAAGTGGATGACATGATGGTACATAGGAGGTTGGACATCCTATGTGTCCAAGAGATAAGATGGAAAGGCAATGTAGCAAAGACACTTGGCTTGGGATCCAGAGTCTACTACTCAGGAGGAGGACAGGCTAAAAATGGTGTGGGCATTGTAGTAACACAGAGGCCTCGGAAAGCAGTGAGGGATATCATCAGAATTAGTTACAGACTCATGGCAATCAAACTGCAGTGGAATGATAAGACAATATTCATAATCTCAGCCTATGCCCCAGAGCAGGGTTGCAATAGTGAGGAAAAGAGTGCATTCATACAGCAGTTGCAAGACCTAATAGACAAAGCAGGACAACAGGAATTGGTGTTGATAACTGTCAACTTGAATGCACATATTGGGACAGGCAGAACAGGATATGAGGACTGCCTGGTTCCACATGGGTGGGGCAAAAGGAATAAAAAAGGAAAGGCCAGGGGGACTTCCAAGTTAGCTGCACATTGAGTAATAACTTAATTCTAGCTCTCCCAGTGTGAAAAAAAGGAACTTAGCAGAGAAAGCCAGTGGACCTAAATTTCTGGGTAAATATCAGCAACTGGCTAGTAAGTGCACTGGCTGATGCCAGGAAAAAAGAAATGCAGAGGACCTGAAGGAAAATCAGCTACAAAAGGTGACAAAAAAAACCCCAGTGGGAAACCTACTGTAGCTGTTCAGAAAAAAGCAGTGCGAGCTCCAGACATGACATCCAGTAACCTAGTATAAGGCAACTGCAGACAGACCTGATTAAAATATGCCAAACAGTAATGGAACATAGCACAAAAAATAAAAGTCTGGAAAAATGGAAGAAGCTTTAAGCATATATATAGATGAGGTGATAAAACTATAAAACTCTGAGGTCAAAATGAAGAAAACGCTGGCTGAATATGAGACTGCACAAGAAGAGATATTTCAGAAATAATAGAATTAGAGGAAAGAGCACATAGGGGAAAACCTGACATTTTCTGCTGTACCAGAGAAGCTGGAAGGAACAGACTATATTAATTTTATGAAAGCATAAATAAGCAACTGGACTGGTATTTCACAACAGGAACTGTTAAACTGAAAGGGCACATAGTGTGTATGTTCCAAACCTGGCTATGAGAAACCAGCCTAGACCTTTAACAGTAAATATGCAAACTTAAAAGCAGAAGTAGTTGATTCTGACAAAACTGTGGCAGAAGGACAAAGTACTAAAAGTGGGAGACAGCAGAGTGGTTTATGTAGAATGACCATCTAAAAAAACTCCAGCTATACTCTGTGGCATATCGTCTACTCAGAGGCAATCTCTGCTTTACATACAAGGCCATGTCAAACCCTGAGCTGTTGGACATGCTCCA
Source organism: Protopterus annectens (assembly GCF_019279795.1). NCBI lineage: Eukaryota > Metazoa > Chordata > Ceratodontiformes > Protopteridae > Protopterus > Protopterus annectens. Next base: position 493,194,122 of record NC_056728.1, on the reverse strand, counting down.
CTTAAAGAAATCCCAATCCCTCAGAGCCACACGCTTTAGGGATCTAAACCTTATCATCACATTGAACAAAACATGCTGGAGGGATAGGTTCCTGACCCAGAGACTTCCCATACTCTGGAATAGACTGCCCATACATGTCAAGCACAACACCTCATTGGCACTCTTCAAAAGGAACCTTGATGATTGGATGGGAGATAGGAAATTCACCCCGGGGATCATGTCAGTCACTCTGCTAGACAGGGGCCCAGAGAAGTAAATATTGTGGGAAAAAATTTCCAGGGAATTGTTATGGCTAGGCTTGCATAGGCCTTAGGTCAGATAGCCTAGTACCAACCTATGAACTACTCATTGCACACCAGGCAAAAGAGGAGTAAATGTATTTAATTATTCGGGGAATGTCAAGAAGCAGGTGCGAGATGCAAAATGCTGTACCCAGCTATCTTCAAAATATATTTTCCTGGGGGGCAAAATCATTTTAGATGAAGTGCATGCTATGGAAAAAATACAAAGGTATGCCCAACAAACTGAGCTGTGAAACAGGAAATTCTGCTTCTTGCTCTTCTGGTAATAAAGACCACAGAGAGAGACTATGTCAGTGAAACCTTTTCCAATGTTTCAACGGAAAATTTGTAAGAGAAGGAAAAACACACAAGAGTCAACTAGAAGAACTGAGAGTACATTAGAAATGAAGTACAGACAGATTTGGGAGACGGAGTCGAACAGTAATAAAACCAGTAACTTGGAAATTGACAAATGTGGGATTACAAAGCAATAATTATATTTGTGAAACATGACAGAACAAGAAAATCTGGAAATAATGGACTTTCTTGGACTCTGTTAAACTTGTAGGGTACTCTAAACCATATCCCCTGTTTCATGTCATTTATTTGTTTATTTTATTTGTAGTTTGTTTACCAGGGAAGAAAAGCTCCAGAAAAATACAAATAGTAAATAATAGAATTAAAGATTAGCAAATAACAATTTCAGACTTTCTAAATTTGAACATGCTTAATGAGACATAACAAAAAAATCAAAGTATTAACAATAATTACAATAAACTGGCATACACTGGAGTAAAAAGCATGAGAAGGCTCATTATAGAAAAATCTATGGAAGTATAAAATAGTGCCAGTTCATTCAGGAAATAGGTTAAAGGTGTATTTTAGCAGTTTGTAGGCTAAAGGAGGCTGTTAGCAGATATGTTTGATATAGGGAGAAATTGTAGACAGGGATGTTATGTAGGATGGGAGCAGGAGCATTCCCATTTTGAGATTAGGTGTGAGTGAAGAAGAGTTTTAAAGATTGAGAGACTGTTAGTGGTATGGATAGGAGGTGGGAGAGAATTCCAGTGGCGAGCTAAGCAGAAGGAAAGAAGATTTCTGCCAGGAGGTCGGCTGGGTTTATGTAGTTCTATTAGGTTTTGGAAGCTGGATCGTAGGCATCTGTTTGGAATATGTATTTTGAAAGTAGAGGAGAGGGAGGGGCAGAGATAAGGTTTAAAAATAAGTTTATGTGCTTGTATGAGTTGCATATAGGTAAAATAGTTGGGCAATTCAAGCCAGTTAAGTTGGTGCAGGGAAATGCAGTGATGGGTATTGGATCTGTGGCCAGTTGCAAATTTTGAAATGTTATAGTAACAGGAGGAGAGTTTAGATTTAAGGGAGGACTGCAGATTAGTAAGGATAGAGGCACCATACAGGTGGGAAGGAATGAGGTATGTGTTAGCAAGAGTGAGTCGGGTGGAAGGAGAGATGAAACGGTAAAGCATGCCTAGTTTCTTGTGAGTTTTTTTTATGTTTACCTAGATACGGCTATCAAATTTTAGTTGGTCATCAATGAGGATTTATAATAATTTGGCAGTGGAGACTATTTCCAGAGGAGTCTTATTTTGCTGGTAATGGAAAAAGAGATTTTGTCTACGGTAATACTTTTAGAGGGGGAAAATAAGTTTTGTTTTAGTAGCATTTAGTGCTAGATGGTTTTCTAGCATCCACTGTTCTGTGGAGGAGAAGGCATCTTGGGTTAATTTTATTAGTGCAGGAGTGGAGGTTGCAGAACAGATTACTGTTGAATCATCTGCGTATTAGATGAAGCTAGTGTTAGGGATGGCCAGGTAGAAGTCATTAATGAAAATATTAAATAGAAGGGGGCCTAGAATTGAACCTTGGGGAACCCCTGTGAGTGTGTGTGAATGGGGAATAGCTTTTTCCACTTAACTGCTTGTTGCCTATTAGATAGGTAACTGGGGAACTAATTAATAGAGGAGTGGGATGGATTTAATTTAGAGAGTTTAGTAAGAAAAAAAGGTGTGAGATGGTCTTGAAAGCCTTAGAGAGGACTAGGAGGAGGGTAGATACAATGTGACCAGAGTCTCGGGCTTTGTTTATGGTTTCTAGAAAGGAGAGGAGGGCTGTTATGGTGTTGTGACCAAGACAAAATCCATGGTGGGTGGGAGTAAGGAGGTTATAATTTCTAAGATATGGTAGGAGCTGTAGGTGGATGCATTTTCGAGCAGTTTTGAAATAGGAGACAAAATAGCAATGGGACGGAAGTTGGAGATGTTATTATTATTGCCACTTTATGTAATGGAATGATATAGGCCTTTTGTCAGAGCTGGGGAACATAGCTTTCTGAAACTGAATGATTTATTAGGATGCAGATAGGGAAGGTGATGGGTTCTGAGGCTATTTTTAGGAAGTAGGAGGGTACTTCATCAGGGGCATTAAAGCAGGGCTTTAATTTCTGAAGAAGTTTTTTATGGTAGAGATGGGGATAGGGTTAATGGAGAAGGGAGGAGGTAGGGAGCTAGATATACTGGAGGAGAAGAGGGCATGTGAAGGTTGTTGTGGGGTAGATAGGTTATTAGTGAAGGATGATGTTAGCTTCAATATGGAATCAATAAAGAATTATTTGAATTGGGTAGCTAGATCAGAGTTAGAGACATTTGGGTCAGGGCAGGGTTTTTTTTTTTTACCAGGGTTTAGAAGGGAGGAGATTCCATCCCAGAATTTTTGGGGGTTATTGTTGTGTTCTGTTTGGAGAGTGCAGAAGTAGGTTTTACGGTCTGAGTTAATAAGTTTTTTTGCTTTGTTGCAAAGTGTTTTGTATTCATTGAGGTAAAAAGTAGTCTTAGTTTTATGGTAGTGTTTCCAGGCTTTATCTCTTTGTCGCATGGTGGCTAGTGCATTTTTAGTTAGCCAAGGGACGGAGTTACTTTTTGTGAGTTTTGTTCTCCAGGCAGCAAAGGAGTCTAGTAAATCTAAGAAGGTTGTGTTGAAATAAGTAACAGCGTTATCCAGCGGTAAAGTTTTTAGTGGGTTCCAGTTGGTTCTTTTTAGAACATCAGAGAATGCACTGGGATTAAAGTATTTTAGGGATCTAGTAGTAGTGTAGGTGTGTGAAGTGGTAAGGGGAGGAAAGACGATAGGCAAAAGTGGGAAGGTGATCACCTAATGGATCTGGAAGGATGCCACTATTAGAGATGTAGTAAGGATGGGAAACTAGAATCCAGTCCAGGGTACTACCAGTAGTGAAGTCTTTGGAGGGTCTGGTTGGGGAGTTATTAAGTTGAGTAAAGTTATATAGATTTATATTTAGGGAGTTAGTTGGAGATTGAATAGTGTCCCAATTAATATTAACATCTCCCGGGATTATAGCTTCATTTGTTATATTGGTTGAGAGCCAGGAGAGTATGTCTTCAAGGATTGGGATAATGTCTCTGGGAGGGATATATAGGGTGGCTATACAGATAGATTTTTGTTTGTTTATTTGAAGGAGGGCTAGAAATAATTCAGCTTTGCCAAATTTGGGGATTGCTTTGGAGTAAGGGGTGACTAAGAAAGATGAGGAGTAGAGGAGACTGACAACTCCCCCTTTTTTGTATGTTCTATCATTTCTGATTATACAGCAGTAGAGTAAGTTCTGAATCTTTTATGTGAGGTTTAAGCCAGGTCTGAGTGATGGAAAAAAATATAGTTTTTTTTTTTTTGTGGAGAAGCCAGGCATAGAGGTTTGGGATTTTTTTACATATGCTTTGGGCATTTAGAGCAGTGAAGTTGAGGGATCTACCAGCTGATTTGGGAGGAAGAGATGGGGAGGGAGAGATGTTTGATGAAGAGGGTCCAGGGTGTGGGTGTTATGCCCCAGAGGCAAGGATAAAGATAAAGTGGTGTATGTGGGAAAATAGGTATTTAAGTTGTTTAGTATGTGGTTTATAAGTTATGGAGTTTGTTAAGATGGAGTTTATGAAGATGGGGCTGGTAAGAATTGTAGTAGTAGCTTGGTGGTATGGTAACAGTTTATAGGTAAAGAGCAAAATGTTGTTGAGGGAGTAGAGGTTAGGGGATATGCATATGGAAGAATGTGTGTGCTGTAAAGGACGAGATGGGGAGGGAGAGATGTGTGATGAAGAGGGGCCAGGGTTTGGGTATATGTCCCCAGAGGCAAGGATAGAGATAAAGTGGTGTATGTGGGAGAAGAGGTATTTAAGTTATTTAGTATGTAGTTTATAAGTTATGGAGCTTGTTAAGATGGAGTTTTTGAAGATGGGCCTGGTGAGAATTGGAGTAGACGTTTGGTGGTATGGTAACAGTTTATAGGTGAAGAGCAAAATGCTGTTGAGGGAGTAGAGGTTAGGGGATATGCAGATGAAAGAATGTGTGTGTTGTAAAGAAGATGAGATGGTTGAGTGGAATGGGGGAGAGTAATTGGTATAAAGAGGTCTGGTGAGATAGCATATGTAGGATAGTGAGATTAATGATAGAGTTAGTGTTATAAAAGTTACTAGTTTGAAAGTTTGCAAACTGGGAGCCATTATTGAATCCCCAAATGATGTGGATACTCTACAAAAGGGCCTTACAGAAACATATGCTTGGTGCCAGAGCCATGGGCTCAAGCTCAATGCCAAGAAATGTATAGTTATCCCCTTTGGGAAAAAAACATGCATCTGTGAATTACCATATAGGTGGCAGTACACTAAACACTGGAAGTGTGATAAGAGACTTAGGGACACAGGTGGACAGTGGTGTCACCTTCGATAACCACATCGCCACAACAGTCAAGAAATCCTTCTATGTGGCACACCTCATCACTAAGGGTTTTTCATCCAGAAAAAAGGAGGTCATTGTCCCACTGTACTCATCCCTCATTAGACCCATTATAGAATACAACTCCCCATTTAGTATGTACCTCTCAAGACATATGCAACAACTGGAAAGGCCGCAGAAATACCTCACTAAAAGAATCATAGGCCTAAAGCAGATGCCCTACGCTGACCGCCTTAAAAAACTCCAGCTATACTCTGTCGCATATCGTCTACTCAGAGGCGATCTCTGCTTAACATACAAGGCCATGTCAAACCCAGAGCTGTTGGACATGCTGCACTTAAAGAAATCCCAATCCCTCAGAGCCACACGCTCCAGGGATCTAAACACTGTCATCACAATAAACAAAACATGCTGGAGGGATAGGTTCCTGACCCAGGGACTCCCCAGACTCTGGAATAGATTGCCCATACATGTCAAGCAGAGTGCCTCTTTGGCCCTCTTCAAAAGGAACCTTGATGATTGGATGGGAGAAAGTAAATTCACCCCAGGGATCATGTCAGTCACCCTGCTAGACAGGGGTCCAGGGAAGTAAATAGTGTGGGAAGAAATAGCCAGAGAATTGTTATGGCTAGGCTTGTATAGGCCCTAGGGCTGATAGCCTAGTACCAACCTATGAACCTATGAAAGCATGGTGTTATATAAGTTGAGACTATGGTGTAAGTTTAAGTTAGGGAAGGTATTTAGGTAGCTTAATTTAATGAGTGTAGATTTAGTGGGTGGAGTAGAAGTAAGGGTTGGTATGGTAGGACTAATCAAGTAACTGAAGGCAAATTAGGTAAGTCAATTAGTTAGGGGAGGGGTGGGTGTGGTTCATTAACTATAAATGTAGAAGTAGTGGGGGTGGGTGGGATATGGGGGCAGGGTAGGGGAGTGGAGTGAGCCCGTAGGGTGAACGGAGTGGGTACAGCAAAGGAGGTGGAGGAGGAAGGTAAGAAAAAATAACTATCAGTCAGTATGGATGGCAATAAGTAATGGGCTGAGGAGCAAGCTTCAAAGATAGAAGGTCATACTGAAGATTAGGAATGTAACTCTGTGATTCCTGGGGACAATAAACTACAGAAAGGATATTATTTGCTTACAATAAAATGCAACTCTATCAAGGGCTGGGCAGGGGTAATCCAGGAGACTTTCAGCTAGAATATAAGGGTATGGTTTAGTGATGTGTTGAAACTGACACTAAGCTGAACAGGGTAAATAGGTGGGTTTACAATCAAAACAATTTTATTACTGGGTTGGACTGTACTTAATTTTAAGGAAGTTAAGCAAGGATAATTGTGAGGGTGACGAGGAGATACTGGACTTATGTAGAGTAAATTGGAAGAATAATAAAAGGATTAATACTGCCACCTAATGGCCACATTGTAGAATTACAGTATGGAAAAGCCAGAAAAAAAAAACTGTCAGGGAATTGAGAGGACAATGAAGGGAAAGGGTGAACACGTGGCTTAAGTCCTTAATGGGACAATATTACAGACAGTTACAGAAAGAGAATAAAACACAATCTTGTTACATACACTATTATTCTAGATGAGAGACTGTAAGATTAAAAGGTGGTGCAGTATTCCCGTATGTTGTAGCTTCAAGGGGCAGGGTGCTGTTTAGGGCAGTAGGAGGCACCCGAGAAGGTAGGAACGCAGCAGAGCTGACTGTAATGGAGAATGGAAAAAAAAGGTTAACTGTTAGAGTACAAGTTCAGCATGAGGGAAGATTAATAATTAAGGACTTAAAGAAGTTAGTTAGTTATAAAAATCCTGAAAGTGAGGTTTGCAGAGCATGCAAGTTTGCTATGCAAGGAATTGGAGGGAAGAAAGGGAAGGAGACTAGAAGTTAAACACAACTAAAAAATCAGTAATTAAAAGTGCATGGAACTGGTAATACTTGAACTGGAGGATAGGAAACAGCAGGCACAATTATATTCTCTCTTAAATATAAGCATTATATTGCAAAACTCATGGCAAATACATCAGCATAGAGAAAGAAATGCAGTTACTAAAAAAGAGTGCGTTTTACCATAAACAGGTAGCAGATTATTAAATGCAGCAGTAAAATAAATAAAGTGCATTGCAAGATATCATGGCAAAACATATCGGCAACACATAGAGATGAAATGCAGTTATTAATAGCAAGTATCTCTCACAAGCTTAGGTCACAATATATTAAATACAACTGCAAAACAAGTAAGCACTACAGTCAAATGGACAGATTTAAAATATTCTAGCAGTAATAACCGGAAGCAGCGATTGCAGACCTGTGAGCACTACCATAAGGGAAAGATAATGTAACAGCTTAAATGTAGGAGGTAGCACTATGGCCACTGATAAACATATAACTGAGTAGGCTAAAAAACAATTGCTTAATCATTTAATGTTTGGAACCTAGAAATTGACAAACTTTTCATTACACAAAGCAATAAATATATTTGTGAAACATGACAGAACAAGAAAATCAGGAAATATTGGACTTTTTTGACTTTCTTAAACTTGTAGGGGACTCTAAAGCATACCCTCTACTTCATGTCATTAATGTTCAGGAAAACACTCAGGAAAAGGTAAGAGGAGGTTCTTAATGGTACTATTTTAATAGTGCATGCTTTTCTTTACATGCTACAAAGATACATTTTCTCAGTTATTTTTAAGTGTAATGGGGATACTAATTTAATAGATGCTTCTGTTTTTTTTCTTTTATTTCCTCCCTTCTTTCACCTTGTTCTGTTTTAAGAAATCTAGGCACTGCAATTAAAAAAAAAAAGAAGAAATGTGGTTAAAAAGAGTATGAAAAAATAAAACATAATGCACTTTTTCTCATTCTTACATAGGGGAGCAACTGGAATAAAGTCCTTAGCTTATTCTAGTAACAAGTTTTAAGAGACAGCAAGTAAACGAAAAAGAATGTTGAACATTATAGGGATGTTTTTCCAGAAAACAAGTGTATGCTTGGCAATTCTGTGTCTGGTTCTCATGTCTTTAGGAGACAATCTGATAAACAGAAATGGCTTAGAGAAAATGTTTTCTTAAAATATTCAAGTGTTTCCCAGCTGAGAGAGCTATAAAGATAAGGCAAAGCCATACAGAATGTATAGAAGCACAGGCTGTTCCACGTGTCTTAGCATGATTAACCTAGGTTATATCCTGTGTGTGTGTGTGTGTGTGTGTGGCTGTCAATTACTGGAACATTTGTTCCTATTAGGAGGCAAAATGTCAATATTTCAAGATATACGTAGTCTTGTGAGTTAATAGGTTTTAGGGAGGTAATGGGGGGTTGTTTTTATTCTTTGAGGGTTTCCAATAAAACAAAAAGTTTTGTAAGATCTGACATAGGCTCAAATGGAGACAAAAAAAACAACTGTATTAAAAATCAAGCCACCAAACAGTATATGCATGTAACACAGAAGCTGGGACTAGACATTTATCAAAAAAACAAATCTTTTCATAATACAAAATGAATGAAGCTAAAACAAAAACAATAGTGGTAAATTATGTACCCACACATGAATTGCTACAGCAATATCCATATTTATGGAGACATGATAAAATGAAGCATTTTGGAGTATGGATTAAAAATACCAGCGTGGCAGCTAAGGATATGCGGGAAGAGACTAAACAAAAGATAATATAAAAACTGAGAAAATGGAAGTTCTGTTATATGAATATTGATAGTAAGACAGTAAGCTACAAGCAGTTAAAATGTTTTTAGTCCCTTTAGTCTTATACACAGGTCAGCCATATTTTTATGAATCAAAGAAGAAGTTGTGGAATGGACAGAAATTAATAAAGAGCTGAAGGATTTTATCTGGGAGGAGAAGATGGCAAGACAAGTGGGATAAGTTGATTCTTCCAGTGGAACAGGGTGAACTGAGATTACCCGTCATGATGGGGTAATTTCATAGCAACACGGTTAAGGCTCCTATACATAGCACAAGCAGAAAATTCTAATTCAAAGTGGAAAGGGTTGATGATGAAATGGGGGGGGGGGGCTCAAGAAAGAACTCTAAAAACTAAGCCAACAAGGAAATGGAGAAAGGAGATTCTGTCAAAAGGGATGACTGCAATTAGGTAAACTGATAATAAGCAAGACGGGGTGGAATTTATTGCAGAAAACTAGCAAAGGAACCAAGGTATTTGTAGTAATGGGAAGATGCCAAGAATTCATTTCAACTGCATGTTACAGACTGCTTTCCCTATGAAGGATTGATATAGGCAAAAAGAAAGAAAAAAGAAGTTATGCACTTACCATAACGTTCCCTGTTTGTAGTCCATTTCGCCTATATTCTTGCTGGATGGGTTCGGAGCCAATATTCGGCTCCGACTCAGCCTATACTAAAGCTCTAGAGCTTTTTACTGGCTAGAGGCTAGCCCATATCCCATGGTGCCTCACGGCAATTCCCCAGATCTAGTTTGCAAGAAAGTAATAAATACCTATCAGGTAGTAATAATAATAATAAGAATCTGTAAACATACAGGAAGGGATTAGAAACATAATCCATTCCAGGTGGACAATAAAGAGCAAAGTCAGACAGCCCCAACAAGAGGTCCACTAGATCCCCCCAGAAACGGGAAGAGGGTTGGAGGGAGGGATGCAAGAATATAGGCGAGATGGATTACAAACATGGAACGTTATGGTAAGTACATAACTTCTTTATGTTATGTAGTCCTATCTCACCGTAATTCTTGCTGAATGGGACAGCGTCCCTAGCAACTTTATCCTGGGTGGCTCAAGCGAAGAGACTCTTCAGCACAGTGGACTCAAAGGACGACCTGTCCAGGGAGGCCAAATCCAATTTGTAATGAGTGACAAATTATGTGGTCTTGCCCAAGTAGCTGCTGCACAAATAGTATCAATTGGGATAGATCTAAAGGTGCATGAAGTAGCTACAGCCCTAGTAGAGTGACCTTTAGCTTTTAACGGTAATTGTCTACCAGCTTGTTGATAAGCAAAGGATATGCAATCCTAAAGCCATTTTGAAAGAGTAATTTTTGAAACCGGTAAGCCTTTCCTTTTGTCAGAAAAGGAAACAAAAAGTTGATCAGATTTCCTGAATTCTTTGGTCCTGTGTATATAGAATCTGAGAATCCTGTGGACATCTAGCTGATGAAGTCTACACTCTGATTTATTAGCATGGTTTGGAAAAAACACAGGTAGCTCAATGGTAGTATTCAGCTTGTGTTCTGAGCATACCTTAGGGAGAAAGGAAGGGTTTGTCCTAAGAGAGACTCTATCCTTGTGAAAGATAATGTAAGATCGAATATTTAGGGCTTGAAGTTCTGAGACTCTCCTAGCCAATGTTATAGCTACCAAGAACAGGGTTTTCCATGATAACAATTTTAAGTCTGATGACGGGGATGGTTCAAAGGGTACAGACATCAAAGATGAGAGGACTAAATTTAAGTCCCAGGGTTCTAAAGGTTGTTTTATTGGGGGCCTAAGAAGAACTTTTAAGGTTTTACAGAGGGAGTGTTGTATGGTTGGATTTCCCATGAAACCAAAACGGAAATTGGAAATGGCAGCTAACTGAACTCTAACTGTAGCGGCTGCTGTTTCTTCATGAAAAATTGTTGTTAGGAAGGATAAAATGGATTCTAAAGGAGCTGTACATGGATCTAAGCTCTGGTTCGTAGCCCAAAGGAAAACCTTTTCCATTTGCTAGAAAACAGTTTCTGAGTAGAAGGTTTATGGGATGAAATTAGGATGTGTTTGATAGTTGGGGATAAGGGAATGCACCTGGATATATGTGGAATTGCAGCAGCCATGCTGTCAATTTAAGGGTGTGGATGGAGGGGTGGAACTGTCCCAATTGATGAATCAGGAGATCTGGAGACGGATCCAGAATCCATGGTTCCTCCAAAAGGTAGGGCTACAGGAAAGGAAACCAAACTTGTCGAGGCCAGTAAGGAGCAATGAGGATCAAGGAACTCCTCAACTGTCTTGCTTTCTGTGTTACTTTGGGTATGAGTGGAAAAGGAGGAAAGGCATAGAGAAGTCCTGGGGGCCAATCGTGAACTAGAGCATCCCTGGGTGACATCCCCGGATGGGGAATGAGGGCAAAGTAGCTGCTGCATTTGGTGTTCAGGTGAGTGGCAAATAGATCGCAGCAAGGCTGGCCCCATTTGTGAAAGATCTTTTTCGCAACCATTGGATTCAGGGACCACTCGTGAGGCATCAGAATTGCTCAGCTGAATTTGTCCACTATTACGCTGGATTTCCCCGGGATATGCAATGCGTTGCTATCAGGAAGCGTTGGGTATCCATTGCCAAACTCTTAAGGCCTCTCTGCAAAGTGGATAAGACTTGGTTCCCCCTTGTTTGTTTATGTACCACACAACAGACATGTTGTCGGACTGAATTGCAATCGTTCCAGTGGGAAGGGAGCTGTGAAGTGCTTGCAACGCATATAGCACCGCTCTCATCTCCAGAACAGTGATGTGTAAGTGGTTCTTGTGGTTTTGCCAAGGACCTTGGACTGTCTTTCCCAGATAATAACTCCCCCAATCTGGGAAGCGTCCATGGTCAAAACTGCTTTCTCTTGGGGAGGAACAAGTGGACGACCTATGACAAGTTGTTTCATGTGTAACCACCATGTCAGATCCCTTTTGCATGCGTTTGTTATTAATATCTGGTGAGATAGTGGAAGATCTTGCATCGACCATTGTGCAAACAGCATCCATTGGAGAATCCTCATATGTAGATGAGCAAGAGGAACTAATAAGATGGCGGAAGCCATAGTCCCTAGGACTTGAAGGACTACTCTGGCCTGGACTCTGTTTAGTAAGGATCTGATCTGACTGCATAGAGATTCCACTCTTTCCTGTGTTAACTTTACTGACATGGTGGTTGTCTATTTCTGAGCCTAGATGTACAATATGCTGCGAGGGAGATAAGACTGACTTTTGCAAGTTGATAGTGACGCCTAGGCTGGCGCACAAGGATAGAGTCTTGTCCCTGGTCCTTATGAGTTGATGCTTGGTGGTAGCAGTGAGGAGCCAGTCGTCTAGGTATGGAAACACCTGGAATCCTTGACGTCTCAGGTGAGCCATTACCACTGCCATGCATTTGGTAAACACTCTGGGGGCTGTAGTGAGGCCAAAGGGCAGTGTTCTGAACTGTAAATATCTGGCTCCCAGCCGGAAGCGTAAGTGTCTCCAGGAGCACCTGTCCATTTTGATGTGGTAGTACGCATCCTGGAGATCAAGTGAGCACATCCAGTTGTCTTTCCCAAAAAAGGGAAATATCAACTGCAGAGTGACCATTCGGAACTTTGATTTTCTTACATGCTTGTTGAGACTGCTGAGATCTAGAATTGATCTCCAGTCCCCTGTCTTTTTTGGAACTAAAAAGAATAGAGAGTAAGTTCCAGATCCTACTTGCTCTGCGGGGACTTCTTGGATGACTCTTTTTTTGTAGCAACTAGATGACCTCTGATGTTGCACGGTCTAGTTGGATGGGTGGTACATCTGGAAGAGACTGGTTTGTTGGGGTTTCAGAAATAAAGGGAATCAGGTAACCTCTGGATATTACTGCGTGTACCCAATGATCTTGAGTGATAGTTAGCCAGGCGCTTGGGTACAGTGATATACGGCCCCCGACTGCCTCCAGAGATGGACAGTCGGGCAACCCCTCAGGGTCGAAGTAAGGGATGATCATAGAAAGTTTCTCTGTCTCCCTGATGTTGCAGACCTCCTCTGCCGCGAGGGCGGCGTCTTCCATTATATCCTCCCCCTCTGCCCTTGGGGAAGGGGTTGACATTGTGCCTGAGGAAAACCTTTTTGGTATTTGCGGAACCACATTTTCCCTCCTGTATTACCCTTGGGATAGGGTCTGGACAGGAGAGAGAAACTGACTCCAACGGCAGATAAGGTTTTCCTTCCTGCTCACACCTAGTCAAAGTCTCTTTCACTGGGGGTCCAAAAAGAGATGAGCCATCAAAGGGAACGATAGTAAAGGAAGACTTGAAGGATTCCATAAAATTACAAAGAAGCATCCACGAATGTCTCCTGAGAGCTATTCCTGCTGCGGCTGCCCTGCTCGCTCCATCTGCCACATATGAGATCAGCCTCATGGAGGAGTTAGCTATGGAAGTAAGGGTGGAGAGCTGTGAGGAAACCTTGTCCATGGAAACCGGAGCTACTGAACCCTGGGGGGTATCTCCTAACTCTTTCAGGAGATCCCTCTGAAGACGAGTGAAATGAGTCAGGTAATTCAGCGATCTTAGTGTAAATGCCGCTGAAGAAAAAGTATGCTTCCCGTACCTATCCATCGTCCTAGACTCCTTGTTAGGAGGATGGATATTAGAAGACGTCTCAGATAATTCCTTCTTGGTGGCCGCTGCTACCACCATAGCATCAACTGGAACTCCCTTGCTAAGGAAAGACTTGTCCTCAGGTGCTGTCATAAATTTGTTTGGCCTCCTCAGGACGGCTTCCACTGAATCTGGAGAGGTCCATGCTTTCTGCGAAATGCCCCCCAAAAGTTGGTCATAAGGTGGTGTCACCCAAGAGATGGAAGGTCGGGAGCCAAAGGCCTCAAGATACACTGATTTATCCTCAGTAGGGTTAGAGGTCTTCCAATCACACCTCTGTCTAAAGATTTCTAGGAGGTCAGAGAAGGAGACATCCTCAGAGGGAGATCTGGGGGACCCTTCTGATTCCTCTAAATCAGTGTCTGATGTGACAGACTCAGGGGAGTCGACATGTTTCCTCTTACATAACCTCTTCCGAGGGAGCTCTCCAGTGGGATAAAATAAATAAATTAGTACCAGGCTAACTGCCCTTGTGGGCTCTTCCAAGCCAAGCCAATTACCCCATGTGAGAATCAAACCCTGCACCTTGTGCTTATAAGGTGAACACTTTAACCACAATGCCAACCTCCCACCCTCGAACACTCATAATCTGGGGAGGTTTCGGAAGAAGGGGCGCCTCCAATGGGGGCTACTTGGACCTCTGGTTCCCTACGCTGTGGGGGTGGCAGGGGGGAAGAGGTTGCTGCCTGCTGCTGGTGGGACACAGGTTCCAAAGGAATGGCTTTGGCAGAGGATAAAGCCTTTTCTATAGCTTCGAAAGCCCCCCCTACTCTGAAGAAGACCTCCTCTCCGAGGGGGTGGATTATCGACACCTAGCAAGAGGGAATGGCTCCAAAGCAGAAGTGGGAGCCGAGCTGAGTCGAGCCAAGGCTTCGAGAGGGAGGGTCGGTTCCGAAGAGAACCCAGGGTGACTGTGCCCCTCGGAGTTGAGACGAGAGTGTCGGCTCCCAGAACCCTCGGCTCCAGACTGAGCCATCAAGGATAGAGTAATTGGCTCCAAGGAAAGAGGCTGAATCCCCGGAGCCGAAGGGTCAAAGACAGAGGAACCTGATGTAATAGGCTCCGAGAGCGGAGGAGGAACAGTGATTGGTATGGGGGACGGCTCCGAAACCTTTGGGTCTGGAGGGGTCAACTTTCTAGCCAGAGCTGTATCCGAAAGCAACCTCTTCACCACCCTCTCAATGACCTCATCTGATAGGGTCCTGGAGGCTCTGGTGGAGACTGAAGGAGACCTCCTTCTCTCCAAAATAGGAGATCTCAAAATAGGAGATACAGTCTCGATGTCAGGCAAAACCTTTGGTACTGAAGACTGTCTCGGAACCGATGGAATAGACTGCACCAAAGATGAAGCAGAGTCGGAACCGGAACTCCTTGGTTCCGACGCTTTAGACTTTTTGGTCGGCTCCTAAGTCGGGGCCAATGATTTTCTCTCTGAAGATGTTGGAGCTGCCTGACCAAGTTCCAGCTGCTCCTGGAAGGAACTGGTCATGAGACCCATCACTTTCTTTTCCTTTCGTTTAACACTCTTGTACTAAAAGCGTGACAGAAGGTGCAAGGTTCCTGTAAATGGGCTTTGCCCAGACAATATACGCAACTGGTGTGGCTGTCTGTAAGAGACATTTTCTGCGCACACCTGTCACATTTTTTGAAGTCCGAAGGGCAATGATCCTTGTGATCCTTATCTTTATCTTTAGACATAGTTAAAGACTAAAAAAAATAAAAATGTAAGGAAGTTTTTTTTTTTTTTTATAACAGTCTCACACACACACACACACACACACAGGGAGGAAAGGGCCTCTAACTTAAACTTAAATGGGCACTACGGCCCTCTAATTTAAATGGACCGTACAGTCCTAAGGGGGAACAGGGGTTGAAAACTTTCAAAAAACAGACACACAACACAGAAGAAACTATTACGATATATATATATATATATATATATATATATATATATATATATATATAACAGAAAAATGTGATAGAAAAGGACTAAAGTAAAAAATCATTCAACTTAGCCAACGAACTAGTAACACACAACCTCGAAGCTTTCGCGGCAAACAAGATCTGGGGAATTGCCATGAGGCACCATGGGATAGGGGCTAGCCTCGAGCCAGTAAAAAGCTCTCAAGCTTTAGTATAGGCCAAGTCAGAGCCGAATATCGGCTCTGAACCCATCCAGCAAGAATTACGGCGAGATAGGACTACATAACATTAGAGGGTTCCTAAATGAAAGACCAGTACTGGCAGCGGTTTTAGATGAATCTGGAACAGAAACTGCCATTAAAAAAAGGGATTATTAGTACAGCATATAAAATATTGTATAAGAACCAATCAGAGGAGTTTAGAAAGGATTGGGAGGACAGATTGGATAAGCAGTTCACAAAGAAACGATGGTGAAATATATGTGTGTCTCCCAGATATGCAACAAAGTCTAGAAGATTTAGGATATTTTCTTGGAAGTGTTTACGTAGGTATTTTTATACCCCAAGTAGATTCCAAAGAATTTTTCTGCAAGTCGACAGCAAATGTTGGAGGTGTAATGGGGAAGAAAGTAGAAACTGGAACATATTTTCTGGAAGTATAATGACTTGACAGACTAACGATTCCCTGCAGACTGCTTCATCAGAGATACTGGGGGAGCAAATTGGTATAGCTAAGGAAATAAGTTTTTTGAGCTATGATACAGAATCAAAATTGCCTAGACATAGTAAGGCCTTGCAAAGTCTAATTATGGTGGCTGCCAAAAAAAGCAATTGCTAGAAAATAGAAATCAATGTCTAAACCAACTGTACTAGAAGTAGTGAATATAGTAACTGATAAAACTACTGGAACTGGGAACTTTAGAAAAAGGTAGCAGCAAATTACGCAGGAAAAAAATGGGAACTGTGGAAACAATACATGTAGAGAAGGAGCTAGTTTAAAAGAAGCACGATTTGAATGAGCTATGTAATGTTTGACTGAAAATGACTGGATAGATTGCACATGATGTATAATACCTGCAACTACAATTGTGCCAATGTGGCTTGTAATGTATAATGTTTGCAAATGGAATAGTATCAGGATGTTTTTTTTTTCAGTTATATATATGTAAGATTGCCTACATCATATGTGATAATTTAATAAACATATTTCTTGTTTAATAAAAAAGGGAAAGGCCATTCTAGATTTCTGTCTAGTAAATGGCTTGATAGCAGTCAACACATGCTTCAGAAAGAAAGCTAGAAGATCCTATAAAAGAGAGGCCAACATGCAACTCAGGTGGACTTCCTCCTATTAAAGAAAGGGCACAAGGGTAGACTCAGTGACTGTAAATTCATCCCCAGTGAAATAATCAGTCAACAGCATAAACCACTGGTTGCCATAAAAAGCTGAAAGCAATGGTCAGAGAAGGTTCTAGGGTCAACAGAGACCAGGTTGAAGACCTGGAAGTTCACTGGAAAGAAAGTACAACAGTTCAAGGAATTACCCAGGGCTCTAGCACCCTAAGAAGAATGGCAGCTCTTCAAAACAGCATGTGTGAGAACCACAGTACAGATATGTGGCAGAGACAGGTATGGAAATAAGGTACATAAGGAAAGTTGGTGGTGGAATTTAGAAGTCCAGAAAGTCATCAAAACAAAGAGTGCAGTAAAAAGTGGGGTACAGGAAAGATGGGCTAGGAAGGAATTCTGGTTGGCTAACAAAGAAGCTAAGAATGGAGATGCAATAGCAAAGAACAGGGCATTGGAGGCACTTTACCAGCTTCTGGAAAGTGACTCACTAGGTGGCTCAAAAACTACATCAAGTTGCAAGACAAAGAAAGAAAGAAAGAAAGAAAACAGACATCCTTCATAATGGAAGCCAGCAACAATCTGGTCGCCAGTCCACAGGACATCAAAGGCAGACAGAAGTACTTCCAACAGCTTCTGAATGAAAAAAAAAAACACAAGGAAGCTGTACTGCCCCAAAGACAGCCTATAAGAGAAGAGGAGCCCAACCTATAAGAAAAAAGAACAGCTCTTAGAAACATTATGTCAGAGAAAGCAGCAGACTCAGATAAGGACAAAGCAGATATGATAAAGATGTTGGGTGAGATAGGGCAGAAATGGCTCCTGAGGGTACTCATAGCACTGTGGAGAGAAAGGCATATCCCAGATGACTGGAGAATAAGCATACCTGTGAAGTGTACAAGAACAAAGGAAACATCCACAACTGTGATAAGTACAGAGGCATCAAACTCATCACATTGCATGAAAGTTCTGGAGAAGGAAATGGATCTCCAGAATAGTAGAAAGTAAGATGGGAGATGTGCAGTTCAGATTCAGATCAAGGCAAAAAAAAAAGCTGGATCAGCGTGTCCACTACCCATTGAAATGGTACTGCGGTTGGGTTGCTCATCCCGTTTCCCACCTGTTACCTCGTGTGCTCCCTCTCTGAATCTCAAAATAAACCAAGGAACACCTCCCTTCTAAAACAAAGATGACACCCTCAAACTGCCTACTCCCCAGGCACCACTCAACGCTCCCTTCAGTGTGGATATTCTCCTAATTAAGGAAGCCTCAGTCCTGTTACCTCGGGTGCTCTCTCCTTGCATCTAAAACAAAATAAACCAAGGAACACCTCCCTTCTAAAACAAAGACAACGTTCTTGAACTCCCTGCTCCCCAGGCACCACTCAACACTCCCTACAGTGTGTATATTCCCCTAATTAATGAAGCCTCAGTGTATGTAGCTTAAACTGTTCAACTTGTTTGCTAGTTAACTCTTTGAACTGTAATTTTACCTCCTGCATGCATGATAGCAGCCTACCACAGCCCGTTTTGCCACTCTTTCCCGTCTAGTTGTTTTATTTTACTCCTTTCCCCTAAAACTAACTTAGGTTTAAATTAAAAGTATAGGATGTATCCTCGTTATACTTTCTGCTTGCCATCTCCTTCCACCACTTGGAGGCAGCATACATCTTAGCACACGTTTGCACAGTAATAACATTTCCAATCTCCACTATTTAAATATTTGTAATTTTGCTTCTCCTCCCCCAATCTCAGAACCGCAAATTTACTCACTGATTTCTTGGCCTAAAACAATATACTAAAAAAAACTTGGCTAAATTATACAAAACGTACTCCATAGCTGTAGCCCCTTGTCCATATCTGACTCCCAGTCACTGATAAGTTTTTCTCTCTGTAGTCTTTCACTCCTTCTTGGCTCTTTTCTCCCTCCCCTTTCCCCCTCTCTAGTCTTACCATCCCAGTCCTCCTTATCACTTCCCCTTAACTAACTTCCTCCCTGGAGTTTATTTCTAGCTGGTGCTATTTGCAGCGCCATTTTTAAAAAAGCTAGATCAGCGTGTCCACTACCCATCGAAACAGTAATGCGGTTGGGCTGCTCATCCCGCTTCCCGGTAGGTTAATCACTCTGACATGTTAAGCTGAACACCCAGAATCTCTAAATCTGCTTGAACTGCTTGCAGTTAATGGAATGTTAAATACTGTTTTGATAGCAAGCTTTTATGCAGACCTATCTCTCCACTAGCCCTAGCGTTGGCACAGTCGGCTATTCTCTGGTAAATGGTCAGTGATTTGTGTGCTCTCTTGGCCACTTGGCTTAGCGACTGTTGCTGTTCAGCGTATTATAACCGCTTAGAGTGGTCTGTCTCTTCATTTGATGCTGCAAAATACATCTATGAATGAAACATTAGCAAGCGCATGGATAGTATTCAATGTACTGTGTTTGAATGGCTGCCTCTTATGCTTAATACGAAACAGTGAATGTTTTAGTTTGTACCTATTCATGCTCCCTGTGCCCAATGACTTGTATATTGCTATTGCACGTGTGTTAAAAGTGCGTTGAAAATGTGAATTTGTTTTACTGCTCTTTCTGCCTTTGCATAATAACTTGCATATTGCTATCGCATGTGTGCTAAAAGTGCATTGTACGTAATATAACTCTTCAGCTATGCCTTCTCATACAGTTGTGCGATATTTTTAATCTACTTGGGTTTAAAAGGGAAAAGGTTTGTTTCAGGACTTTCTACCTACAAAGGCACTGTTAGTCTGCTGCCATACTTCCTACCTCTCGGATTCTTTTTTCTCTCCCTCTTACTACACACCTCTCATCTTAATCTGTCTTCTAGTCCTGCTCTACCTTCAGTACACCCTAGTATAAATCCTCTAGGCTAAAATTTCCTTACTTCTGCCCTATCCTTCTACCCGATTCTCCCCTATTATGCCATGTATTTGCCAAACTGTTTTTGTCTTTCCCTATTCTTTTACAGCCTGTTACCTCGGGTGCTCCCTCCCTGCATCTAAAACAAAATAAACCAAGGAACACCTCCCTTCTAAAACAAAGACGACACCCTCAAACTGCCTGCTCCCCAGGCACCACTCAATGCTCCCTACAGTGAGGATACTCCCCTAATTAAGGAATCCTCAGTGTATGTAGCTTAAACTAGCTTAGGTTTAAATTAAAAGTAAGTTTTTCTCTCTGCAATCTTTCTCTCCTTCTTGGCTCTACCCGCTCCATTCACCCTGCGGGCTCACTCTGCTCCCCTACCCTGCCCCTAATTCTCACCCGCCCCCACGACTTGTATATTTATACATCCTGTAACTCCTCCCTAACCCACTCCACACCAATCACAATTAACAATTAGTCTAAGTCTCAGCCACCCATAAACACTATTCATTCCACTTACCCTCTACCACCTGCTCCCACAATGCTCTGCATATCAACACTCCCCTGTACCTTATTTGCCCTTCTAATCTCCCTCTCCTCTATCTCACACAATTTCCTAACCCTTTAACATATCCCTCATACATACTCTACTTCTTACCATCATCCTCACTCCCCCTCCTACTCATTCATCGCTCATGAACTCTTCAGCACCAACCAAATTCACCTATTCAAACCAAAACTCCCCCCCTCCACTCATCCCTTAAATACCTTACCAAAAAATAATTTCTCTCACAAAACACCTGCTATCTATCCCCTACACACTACCTCACTTTACTCCTCCACCATATCTCTCTCTGGCCGGCGACACTCATCCTAACCCTACACCCAACTCTAACAGTAACACCACTATACCCTCCACTCAACCCACAAAACCTAAATCCATTCACATCACTACTTTTAATGCACAAAGCCTTAGAAATAAAATCCTAAACCTCCATGCATGGCTCTCATATAACCACCCCAACATAACCGCCATTTCTGAAACCTGGCTCAAATCCTTCATAAAAGACAATGAAATATTACCACCAGGTTACCAAATGATTCGCAATGACAGAACCCACAAAAAAGGAGGTGGGGTAGCCATAATCTAGCCCTCCTGCCATACCATAACTCCCTACAATAATAAAGTTCCAACCTTTGCCAACACTGAAATTATTATAGGTTTACTAAAACTAAATAACAACAAATCAATTTCTTGTCGCTGCCCTCTATATTCCCCCTGGTGATAACATCAGTACTCTTAAAAACATCCTCTCCAGGTTTTCCTCCAACATAAAAAATGAAACCTATATTCTCAGGGACACCAACATCAACTGGATCAATATTAACTCCAAAGCCCTATCCCATACAATAAACATATACAATTTATCCCAACTAATCCACTCTCCAACCAGACCAAATAAAGATAGTACCTCTGGAACCATCATTGACTGGATTCTTACTATTCACCCAAATCATAACACCGAAGCTGGAACCATACCCGACCCTCTCAGTGATCACTTACCAACTTTCGCCACCTGCCTCCCATCTCCACTACAAAAACAACACCTCTACATCCAAACCCACAACCTCTCCTCTTTCAACCCCTTAACTTTCTCAGAATGCCTAAGGCATACTGACTGGTCCCCTCTGAAAACCCTTCCTCTAGATGACAACATATCCTATTTTAACCACTCATTCGTAGCCCTCCTCAACCAACAAGCCCCAAACGAGTCAAAACCAATCTCTGTCCATGGTTATCCAATGAAACTAAACTAGCCATTCAGCTAAGAGAGAAAAAATGGAAACAATATCAAAAAACAAAAAAAACCCTAACTCCCTCTTAGAGTTTAAACAGCTTTGAAACTCCATAAAAACTAATAAGTAAAGACGCAAAGCACATTACTCCAAACTACAGTCCTTACACTCAACAAATCCCCAAAAATTCAGGGACTCAATCTCATCTATTCTGCACCCTGGTAATAAAGATTGCCCCTGCTCAAACCCCAACTTCTGCACCCTGGTAATAAAGATTACCCCTGCTCAAACCCCAACTTTTCTGACCTTGATACAGCCACCGAGTTCAACTCTTTTTTTTTTTTTTACTGACTGCATTGCCAACTATCTTCCTCCTTCCCACCCATAACATCCAACCCCAGCCCCCCCCGACACCAACCAGGATGACAAAAAAACTACCTCCCTCCGCACCTTTTTGCTCCTCAAACTCAAACCCTGCCACAATGCACCTGACAATCTTCCACCCGCCTTCCTCAATCAGCAGATAGTATCGCCTATCCCATCTCTATTCTTATAAATAGATCCATACAAGAATCTTATGTCCCTTCTATCTGACATCACGCTTACATCATCCCTCTCCACAAAGGTGGCAAAAACACAGACACCAACGATTTCAGGCCTATCGCCATCCTTTCCCCATCTCTAAAGTACTAGAAAAATCTATCCAAGCACAACTCATGACACACCTAACTCAAAACAATCTCCTATCCCCTACCCAACATGGCTTCTGCCCTGGCCACAGTACCATGACTGCCCTGCTCTCCTTTCTAGAAACCCATCAACCTATAACGTGACTCAGGCAAATTCGTATCTGCACTATTCCTAGATCTGTCATAAGCTTTTGACACTATCTACCAAACCCTACTCATATCCCAACTCTCTACCCTACACCTCTCTCCCTCCACCATTGCCTGATTTTCCAGCTACCTATCAAACTGCCAACAAGCTGTGCAATGGAAAACCTCAACCTCCCCCTTTCTACCCACACCCACAGGAGTCCCTCAAGGCTCCGTTCTTGGCCCTCTACTCTTTAACCTATTCATTAACAACCTTCACCACTCCATCCCAGAATCATCTGTCATCCAATATGCAGACGATTCGGCTATCGTCTGCTCTGCTCTCTTCCCTTCTAGTCTCCTAGCAAAAATGCAATTAGCCTTCTCAACAACTGAATCCTGGATGAAGTTCAACCATCTAGCACTAAACACAAACAAAACTAAACTAATGACTTTTACACCTACCAAAAACTCCTTTATTGACAAAACCTCTTTCACCATACAGAGCCAAAACAACTCCACCCTTGAAATTATTCCCAATACCAAGTTTATTGGCATCATCATTGACGATGAACTATAGTTTGATACTCTCACCCTCTCTGCAATTAAAAAAAAAAACAAAATTAGGTCTCCTCTACAGACACCATTGCTTCCACATCCCCTCTACCCATCAAACTCTTGCATCCACTTTCCTGCTCCCCTCCCTTATGTACGGTGCCCCTCTGTTCACCAATCTCCAACTTGGCCTATGATCTAAACTTGAATGCTGCTACCACAAAATCTACAAATTTGCAACCAATTCAAAGAACTCATCCTACCACTGTCACTCTCTCCTCACCCTCAACTGGCTCGGACTACCCAACTATCTCAGGTACCTACAACTTGTCATTGCCCACAGGCTAATCTTTAAACCTGCAGACTGCCCACTTCTCGCCACCTCCTTAAAAACCTACATAACCAACCGCTCACTGAGATCCTTAAACCAAAATCTCCTCCAGGTCTACAAGCCATCACTACCACCCGGCCAACTACTTATGTCTTTCGCCTTAGCTAAACAGTGGAACTCTCTCCCCCTCACCTATGCAACCTACCTAACCATATGAAATTCAAATCACAGCTTTTCTCTCATCTATCAAAATGGGAATGCCCATGTCATGCTCCAACATAAACCCCTATAAACCACCCCTCTTATTACTCTCCACTGAAATCTACTCTTATTAAATCACAACTACTGCTTCTAGCAGCTGTATGTTTTACAAATGTCCTTGCTAAGATCTCTGACAAAATGTCTAGGTTTCCTATAAATGATCACCCTACCTAGCTCCTAAAGGCTAGCAGCCATTGTCTACATGTACTCTATGATCTCATGACCAATTGTTTATGTTTTGCAAATATGTTGCATCTTAAACCTTCTGTACATACTATTGTGTGTTTTTTCAACATTTAATCATTGTAACTGCAATTCTTGGAGCTTTTCTCCTCGAGCCTCCACTGAAAATGGGCTCATTATGGCCCAATGGACTTCCCCAGTCAAACATAAATAAATAAATAACATGCAGTACAACTGACCCAATGTTTGCAGTGAAGCAGACAGATAAGAAGAAGCTAGAGATGAGGAAAGAGTCCAACTGGGCATTCCTAGACTTGGAGAAAGCATACGACAAGGTCCCAAGAAAGTTGATTTGGGCAGTACTGCGGTGGTTCAAAGTCCCAGAAATATTGGTAGAATTAGTGCAGGCTATGTACAAGGACCCAATGACTTACGTACAAACAGTGTTAGGTCTCACAGAGGGGTTCCCAGTGGGAGTAGGTATGCACCAAGGCTCAGCTCTTAGCCCACTGCTGTTCATACTGGTGATGGACTACATTAGCAAACAGGATGGAGTGGACACATCAAGAGATGATGTGACATTACAGGCAGACTCTAAGTAAGAACTATTGTGCAAAGGCTAGGGGAAAGGAATGCAAAACTGAAGGCAGATGGGATAAAACTAAGTACAGATATGATGGTGGTAATGGCAGCAACTTAGAAAAATCAGAAGAAGCTGAGAATTGATGTAAAAAGAAAACAGTGGGACAGGTTAATAGCTTTAAATATCTGAGTGGTGGTTGATGATAAGGGAAGTCTGAATGAAGAGGTCAAAACTAGAGTCAGACAGGCTGTAGCAAAATGGCACAGAGTGTCAGGTGTTGTGTATGAAAGACGAATGCCAAAGAAGCTGAAGAGTAAGGTGAACAAAACAGTGGTGTGACCAGTACTACTGTATTATACAGAACCCTGGACAGTAAAGGCAGGTAGATGAAAAAGTTAGAGATGATGGAAAAAAAGTGACTTGAGAAGGGTGGTAGGATGCACCCTGTGGGACAGACAAAAAAATAAGGACATAAGAGCAGAAGCCAAAGTAGCTCAAAATGCAGAAATGATCAAAGAGAACAGAATACTGTGGTGTGGGCACATGCAGAAAAGCAAATGATAATCTGGTGAAGAAGATTTGGGACAAACAGGAAGAAAGTAAATGGAAACAAGGATGTCCAGCAAAGGGGTGGATGAATTGTGTGTTAACACGACATCCGGACCCCCATGTAGAAAAATTGGAAAATAGGGGGTTGATGATGATGATGCTGACACACACATCTGTTCATTGGGCTGGTTTACTTTTTGCCTATTTGCCTAAAAAGATGAAAGACAGAAGCAAAGGGGACACAATAGTCAAATATGTCAGCAGTTCTCAAAGAAAACAGGCACTAAGTGGACAAGCACAAACCAGTCATTTAACTAATATCTTCAGTGTACCCATAACAGTAGCTGAAAACTCAATATTATGTGAAAAAAAAAAGAAGTTATGTTCTTAATCATAACGTTCCATCTGTGTTGCCACTGCATTTCTCCTCCACCTGTGGATTTTGGATCCGAGCCTCTGATCCGACTCAGCCATCTTCCAAGCTAAGGCATCGAATCTGCCATCCTACCCATAATGACCCATTTCCCCCAGTCAACCTCAGATTGAGTTTGCAGTAACTATCAGAAAAAAAAGCCTTATAAACACCAAAACTTATAAAGTCAAGTATATAGATCAAGAGCTCAACCAGGAACTGTGGCTCCCATGAAGTCATCCAACATGTCACTCATAGTCATGGACAGGGTGAAGCAGGGAGGAAGTTTGAGGAGGAATACAGTGACAACACAGATGGAACTTTATGGTAAGAACATAACTTCTTTATCTGCTGTTGTCACTGTCATTCTTCAACCTGTGGGACAGAGTCCCCAGTTCCAATAACCCTTGGGAGGTCCTCAAGGAAGAATCCAACCTAGCACTGCAGAGGAAAGGCAGTTCTTTTCCTAGAGGTAATGTCCAACTTGTAGTAAGTAATGAAGGTATGGGGATTTGACCAAGTTGTACCTGCACAAATGTCATCAATAGACACCCTAGAGCAAAAGGCTTGAGAAGTTGCCATAGACCTTGTAGAATGAGCCTTGATTTTTACCTAGTAGAGGCCTGTTCCTGTATGAGTATACAAAGGAAATGCAATCTCTTAACCATTTGGCAAGGGTAGCCTTGGTGATGGCTCACCTGTTCCTCACATCAGAAAAGGATACAAACAGTTGTTCAGATTTCCTGCAGGACTTAGTTCTATCCAGGTAAAAACGTAATTGTCTATGAACGTGCAGAAGGTGAACAGTATACTCTCCTTTGTTTTGGAAGTTGGGGAAGAAAACAGGAAGGCTGATAAACTGATTTATATTATTTTCCATAGCTGTAACTACTCTGGGTAAAAAAGATGGATCAGTATGCAGGGAAACTATCTTTGTGAAAGATAAGGTAGGGGAACTTACAGGAAAGTGCTTGTAGCTCTGAAACCCTTCTAGTTAAGGTGATAGCCACCAAAAAAAATGTCTTCCATAAAAGAAATTTCAGGTCAACCTTAACCTCAGGTTCAAAAGGAGAAAGAACCAAAGTTTGTAAAACCATGGTTAAATCCCACAGAGGAGTAGAACCTTATATCAGGGTCAAAGGAGAAAGGTACCTCTCAGAAAAGTTTTGCAAAGTTTAGATGAAGCCAGAGACAATTAATTCTCCCCAGTATGAAAACTGGAAAAAGCTAACTGTACTTTCATAGTGGAGTAACTGGCTCCATTTTTGAAGAGGAAAGCCAAAAAATCCAAAACTTTCATAATGGGAGCAGTGAAAGGATCCATGAGTTGTTGCTGAGCCCACAGATAAAATCTTTTCCATTTGCTCCTGTAGATTTTCCTAGTAGAGGATTTATGAGCAGAAACATGATTTTGCAGAACAGGAATGAAAGCCTGGAGTGTCTAGCCATCATCAGAATTGGAGAAACTATGCAGTTATATTCAGTCCTTGGAGATCTGGGTGGGAGTGCCCTAATGGGTGGGATAGCAGATCCGGGATTGGATCTAGAGTCATCGACGGGCAAATTACATGAGACCAAAGAAAGGTGAATCAGACTTGATGAGGCCAGAAGGAGGCAATGAGGATAACCTTGTTCTTACCTCTATGCTTTCTACAGAAATTTGGGGATTAATGGGACTGGAGGGAATGCACAAAGTAGACCGGAAGGTCAAGCATGAAGCAGAGCATCCTTTGGTGACTGACCCTGTGGAGGGACCCAGGCAAAGAAACTACTGCATTTGTTGTTGAAGGGGAATCAAACAGAGTGCAGCAGGGTTGACCCAATTTGTGGAAAATCATGGTTACCACTAGCTGATTCAGGGACCACTTGTGAGGCATCAGAAGAACTTGGCTGAGCCTGTCTGCTAGGATGTTGGACACCCCCGGAATGTGCGCTGCTGTAAGAAAACAGCTGGTAGAGATTGCCCACAGCCACAACCTCATCACTTCTCGACATAACAGGTAAGATCTGGTTCCCCCCCCATTTGCTGATGTACCAGACCACTGACACATTGACTGTACTGCAACTGTTCCCAGAGGAAGAGAGCTGTGTAGGGCTTGCAACACTAGAAGGACCACTCATCTCAAAGCTGTTGATATGCAATTTGGCCTCTTGGGGAGTCCACATGGCTTGGACCATCTGACCCAGACAATGCCTCCCCTGTACCCTCCCACCCGTTTGGGAAGCGTCCATCGTCAAAGTAGCTTTGGGAGAGGGAAGAATGAGGGTTCTTCCTTGCATGACCTCTGACTCATGAAAGTTTGATCAGAAAGTTTAATGTGCGCCTGTGTAATGACCACCGAACCCACCAGGATCCATTGCAATACTCGTATGTAGACAGGCTGTGGGTAACAAACTTACTGTGGCTGCCATGGAACCCTAAGCCCTCAGTACGAACTTCGCCGGGGGGGTGGGGTGGGTAGGGATAGCTAGAATTTGTTTGAAATGAGATTGCAAAGTTTTGATGCTGTCCAGAATATGGCAGGCCTTTGCTGAAATCATGTCCAGGTGAGCTCCAATGAATTCTATGGTTTGAACTGGCTGCAACTGGGATTTCAAAATATTGATCACTATGACAAGAGTAACAAATAATCTCTGGCTTGAACAAGTAGATGCCTGGTTCGAGTGGTTAGGAGCCAGTTGTCCAGATATGGAAACACAATGAATCCCGAAGCCTGAGATGACCTGCAACAGCCGCTATGCATTTGGTTAACACCCTGGATGCTGTGGTGAGGCTGAATGGAAGTAATTTGAATTGGTAGTGGTTGGGTCCCAGCCTGAA
The DNA here is from genome assembly GCF_019279795.1 of Protopterus annectens. Classification (NCBI taxonomy): domain Eukaryota; kingdom Metazoa; phylum Chordata; order Ceratodontiformes; family Protopteridae; genus Protopterus; species Protopterus annectens. Next base: position 493,166,268 of record NC_056728.1, on the reverse strand, counting down.
ATGCTGATACCGTTTGGAGCGCTCATCCATTCTGATGTGGTAGTATGCATCTTTCAGGTCTATAGAGCTCATCCAGTCTTTCATTCTCAGAAGGGGTAAAAAGGACTGGACTGTGACCATCCTGAATTTTAAATTCTTCACTGATTTATTCAGGTGTGTTAAGTCCAAGATTGGCTATAGGTCTCCCATTTTTTCTGGTACAAAAAGAATTTGGAGTAAATGCCCAATCCTCTCTGGTTGGGAGGGACCTCCTGAATGACCCTTTTTGTAGCCGCTTTGCGATTTCTTGAGCTGCCTTCTCCCTCTGAATGGGTGGGACATAAGGGAGGAGAGACTTTGGTTTGAGGATATACAAAAAGGGAATAAAGTATCTCCTGGATATGATCCTTAACACTCACTGACAATTTGTGATGGTTGCTCAAGCTTGTGGGTGTAAGGAGAAGTGCCCCCGACTGCCTCCAGAGGAGGCCAGTCGGACCAACATTCAGGAGCACTGGAAGGGTCTGTCCAAGAAGGAATCTCGAGACCCTTTATTCTGCAGACCCTCTCTGCCACAGGGGCAGCATCTTCCATTGTAGCCATTACCCCCCCCCCGCCTCTGAGGAAAAGTCTCCCTGAGATTCCTGAAAAGGACCTTGAGATTTCTTGGAACTGCAATTTTCCCCCCTACATTTGTTCCAGGAGAACTGCCTCTGTGGGGGAAAAAAAAACAGATCCCAATGGCAGACAAGGTCTTTCCATATTTCTCGCTCCAGAAGAGTGGGTCTCTTACTGATGGAGAGAATAAAGACTATCTGTTGAAAGAGGAACTGACGAAAGACACCTTGAAATGTTTCTCAAAGTCAAACAGATGCATCCATGCATACCACCTGATGGCAATGCCTGAACCCGCTGCCCTAGAAGTGTCCTCTGTAGCATGGGAGATCAACCTCATGGATGCATTACATATGGAAAGTAGAGTGGCCTTTCTGGAAGAAAAGGTCTTCTTATTCTCGGCAGACATGAACTCTGGGATAGACTCAGATTTCTTTGACAAAGTCTCTCTGCCGTCTAGAAAAATGGCATAGTAGTTTAATGCTCGTAGGGCGAAAGTAGATGAAGTGTAAACTCTCTTACCAAGTCTGTCCATAGCCCTAGACTCCCTGTTAGGGGGATGGACAGAGGAGCTTTCTTGAGCCAGCTCCTTTTTAGTGGCTGTCGCAATCTCCATGGCATCTATTGAGATCCCTTTAGTCCAATGTGGTTTGCCTGTAGGCATGTTAAGAATCTTGTCGGCCCTCCTTGAGATGGGCTCTGCAGTGTCCGATTCCTTCCATGCCCTGGTAGATACTAATTCAATCAGCACATCTGCAGTGGGGGTTGACGCACAGGATGTAGATGGGCTTGACCTAAAAGCCTCCAAAAGCACTGTTTCCTCTGGGGTGGGGTACTGGGCAGACCATCCAGCTGTCTGGATCTCTAGGATGTCCAAAAAAAGAGACATCCTTGGGTATAGATCTTGAGGACCCTTCCCCTTCCTCGAAATCAGTCTCAATGGTGATGGAATCCTGGTGGGAATCCAGATGCCTCCTTTTACACTCTCTCTCCTGAGGGACCTCCTCGGTAGGATTCTCCTGGGAGGTGGGGTTCCACTGAAAGACTGGACTGGAGGCTCTCAAGGACTGGATGCCCCCGAGGTAGACAATGGGGGTGGGGAGTGGTGCTGAGGGGAAGAACTGAGGCTCTCCTAGGGTGGGAGAGAACCCTCTCCCCCACTCTGAATGCAGAAGGACTCAGAGAAACCGAGCGTCGTCCATCCAGAGCCAAAGCTAATGGAACATACATCCTGTGTGCACCAGGAACTCCACCTTGAAGGGGGAGTCAGAGCCATGCTATCAAAAGTAGAGGCTCTGAGGGGAAGCAACAGCTCTGAAAATTTTGCAGTCAATGTAATACCCCCAGACTCGACATCGAGGCTCCAGTCTGAGACACACTAGGCACCATGGAGCTGAGCACATCAGGGAGGTCATCGGGGGCAAAGTAATTACCACTATCTGCTCCAATGTCTCAGCTCTTGGAACCACAGGATGGAACGGGGAGATTCTGCTCATGGATCCAGTGGGGGAACAGAATTGCAAAACCCCCATCTAGAGCTGTGCTTGAAGAAATTGCCTCATCAGTCTATGCATATCGTTCTCAGACAGACTACGGGAAGACCTGGTGGAAGGAGGGTGGTCTGGATGACTTCTTAGGAGAGATCTCATGGTTTACCATCAAAATGTTGTAAAAGTTACACAACCTTGGAAGGTTGAAAGGCAGTCTTCAAAGGTGTCGTAACATTGATTTTTAAATGTCTAAATCCACAAGAGTGAATGCTAGTGTGCATTCACTCTTGTGGATTTGTCATTTTGAATGGAGTTAGCACTATAGTGGGGATCAGGAAATTTACCCTTTCCTTCACTGTAGTGCCACCTTAAAGTTTGCATATATAAGTAGAAGGGGGTGTGGCGGGTGCAGCCCCCACATGGGGGGGTGCAGGGGGACTTGTCCCCCTGCAAAATGTTCAGAGCATATAACAGGAAGTGTAAAGTCGACATTCCTAAGATATTGACTTTCCTTTATTCCAACCTTTGGTTATGTGACTGTTTGGCAATTGAATTTTACAACATTTCAGGTCATGTAAGTGAACACTCGCACAAGTGAGTTGCAAGATTTTGATAGTACAAAAAAAAACGAGCCCAATAGTGCTAAGTCCACTATAAATAAAAAGTTGTCACTGCTGAGATGTAGAAACACTTGATATTTTATTATTCACACAAAAGATTAAAAAGTCCAACTGATTGAGCGCTTTCTTCCCACCTAATCCTGATTCTGATGAAATCCCTATAGGAGGGAAGAAAGCGCTCAATCAGTTGGACTTTTTAATCTTTTGTGTGAATGACAGAGATTTTGATAGTAAACTGATCTCTCTGTGGGGAGATCACTGCGCCAAAGTACTCAGCTCCGACACAGCATGTGGAGCCAGAGGAGGAAGAGGACATGGTGGAGATGACAGAGTCAGCCTTGAAGAAGTCGTATCCAATGGTTTTGGCGCTTTCTTCACTGGCTCCAACACTGAAAAAGAAGACCGATCCTGGGAGCGTTTCCTGGCTTCCCGGGTCTCCTTATGTTTTCTGGGGGGGGGGGGGCTGAGCCCCTAAGGTGGAAGGGACAGCAGAGAGGAGGTAAAGGGGAGCAAGCCCTTAGGGATAAGCTTGTCCTGCTGATCTGCCACAGCACGCGGATGGAAGGCGGAACAAATAGGCCAGCAGCTGTCCAAGTGAGAGGGGCCCTAGACAGTAAACGTACTCCCTGTAGGCATCAGACAATGGGATCCTGGAGGTGGGGAGTGGTGCTGAGGGGAATGAACTGAGGCTCTCCTGGGGTGGGAGAGAACCCTCTCCACAACTTTGAATGCAGAAATCAAGGGTCGTCCAGCCAGAGCCAAAGCTAATGAAACATACGTCTCTTGTGCATCAGGAACCCTCCACCCTGAAGGGGGAGTCAGAGCCATGCTATCTAAAGTCGAGGCTCCGAAGGGAAGCGACAGCTCTGAAAACTTCGGAGTCGATGTAAACCCCTCAGACTCAACATCGAGGCTCTGGCTGTGAGACACACTAGGCACCATGGGGCTGAGAGTGTCGGGGAGTTCATCGAGGGCTAAGTGATAACCACTATCTGCTCTGATGTCTCAGCTCTTGGAACCACAGTACCGGCAGACTTTGAAACCAAAGGTCGAATCAGAGAAGGAGCCACAGGATGGAATGGGGAGATTCTGCTCATGGATCCAGTGGGGGACAGAGCTGCAAAACCTCCATCTAGATATGTGCTTGAAGAAATTGCCTCATCAGTCTATCCACATCGTTCTCAGACTACGGGAAGACCTGGTGGAAACAGTGACCGAGGGTGGTCCGGATGGCTTCTTAGGAGAGATCTCATGGTTTACCATCAAAATGTGTAAAACAGTTACGCAACCTTGGAAGGTTGAAAGGCAGTCTTCAAAGGTATCGTACCATTGATTTTTAAATGTCTGAATCCACAAGAGTGAATGCAAGTGTGCATTCACTCTTGTGGATTTGTCATTTTGAATGGAGTTAGCACTATAGTGGGGATCAGGAAATGTACCCTTTCCTTCACTGTAGTGTGATCTCGGAGTTTGTATATATAAGTAGCAGGGGGTGTGGCGGGCGCAGCCCCCAACATGGGGGGTGCAGGGGGACTTGTTCCCTGCAAAACGTTCAGAGCACATAACCGGAAGTGTAGGTAGTTTTGGTAAAGTCGACATTCCTGAGTTGTTGACTTTCCTTTATTCCCACTTTCGGTTATGTGACAATTGAATTTTACAACACTTCGGGTCGTGTATGTGAAAACTCGCACAAGTGAATTGCAAGATTTTGATAGTAAACTGATCTCCCTGTGAGGAGATCGCTGTGCCAAAGTACTCGGCTCTGACATGGCTGTTTAGCCTGATGAGGAAGAGGACATGGTGGAGATGACAGAGTCAGCCTCGAAGAAGTTGTATCCAATAGTTTTGGCACTTTCTTCACCGGCTCCAACACTAAAAAAAAAAAAAAAAAAAGATCCAGGGCGCGTTTCCTGGCTTTCCGGGTCTCCTTATGTTTTCTTGCAGGGGGTTGAGCCTCTGAGGTGGAAGGGACAGCAGGAGAGGAGATAAGGGGGAGCAAACTCTTAAGAACAAGCTTGTTCTGCCGATCTGCCACGGCATGTGGATGGAAGGTGGAACAAATAGGGGAGCAGCTGTCCAAGTGAGAGGGCCCTAGACAGTAAATGCACTCCCTGTGGGCATCACACAATGGGATCCTGTGCCCACAGGAAGTGAATTTTTTGAAACCTAGAGGTTTGCCTGATTTAGGATCGGACTTAAGACTCCATCACGAAAAGTGGAGAGAGAACGAAATGGAGAAGAAAACTATTTTTTTTTTTGAAAGGGTATGAGAAAGAAGGGAAAACAAAGTCAGATAGAAAACCTGGTTAATAAAGGCAGGAAAGAATGGTGAAAAAGAGAAAACAAAGACTGAGTAAGAGAGAAAGTGACAGGGATAAACTAACGGATAGAGAAATTCAACTTGCTTACGGAAAAAGCTTTCCTAAACAAGAGTAGCTCTAGAGCTGTGACAACCTGAAGTGTACCCACGCGCGGCAAAAGAGATCTGAGGTTGACTTGTAGAATGGGGCATTATGGGTAGGATGGGAGGAGCTCCAGCTTCGATGCCTCAGCTTGGAAGGCAGCCGAGTAGGATGCAAGCGTCAGATCCGAAACCCATAGGCTGAGGAGGAAAGAGTGACAACATCAGATCATACTTTAATAAAGCATGTACATTGAAATATTTCTGAGGAAAAGGACAAGGGCCACAATTTACTGCAAAGCGGAGTTCTGAAAAAAAATAATCTTCATTATAGTTGTTAGTCTCATTAGCAGTGAGTTTTGAGTTAAACTGTTCACAAACAAGAATGAGATCATACATTGTTTGTGAGGAGTAGTGCTCTGTACAACAATATGCAGTACCTAAGTGGTTTACTGTTGAGGTCTCAATGTTTACATCAGTTTGTGTATTGAAACCTACATACGGGCACTCAGTATTAGAACCACTTGTAATATATGATGCTCAACATGCAGGTATGCTTATAATGACTGCAGATGCACACAAAACACCTTCCAGATAGGATCTCTACAACACAGATGCATTCCATGCATATCTGCAGGTGGTAATCTAGTACAATCACATACACCATAAACTGCCCTGATCTAAAACAAGAATACAACAACACATGTAAATTATACAGTAACATAACAGAAATGCTGCAGAAAGCATGGTATACCAAACAGAAAGTCTCCCAAAGAAGTTAGAAGTTGGCAGTATATGTATTAAGAGCATAAACCTGCACTAAACAACCCCTCAACTTGCCTTCATTCAGTGCTGATGACTTGGGAACCTCAGAAATTACCAGCAGTGTGAAAAGTCAGTTTAATTCTGGAGACACTGAATGATAATACAAAAAAGAAGTTATGTTCTTACCGTAACTTTCCATCTGTGTTGTCCAACTGCATTCCATTAACCTGTGGGAATTTCATTCCCACGCTTGGAACCGACCAGCTGCCTTCTTCCAGCTCAAGACTCCAAACTTGAGCTCCTCCTACCTACCCATAATGCCTCACTCTCCGTTACCTCACATCGAGTTTGCCAACAAGAACATAGTGTCCCTAAAATATTAACTGTAATACAAAGGTAAGAATTTCAAAATACAAGCAGATCTCACACTAACAGAACATCAGGAATTCAACAGAAGGAATAAAATTCCTGGTAACTTCTACTAGGCTTCCTGCACAACCTTTTGGATAGTGGGAAGGGAAGATTAATGGAATGAAGTTGGACAACACAGACAGAACATTATATAAGAACATAACTTCTTTATCTGATGTCCACTTCATTCCATTAACCTGTGGGACAGAGTCCACAGCTACCATAATCCAGGGTGGCCATCAAAAAAGGATATTTTGGAGTACAGCAGAATCAAAAGTACTTCTAATCCTGGATACAATGTTCAATTTTTAATGAATGACAACAGTATGGGGGTTTGACCAAGTAGCAGCAGCACAAATGTCCTCAACAGAAACTCTGCACCAAAAAGTTTGAGACTTGGCCATAGTGTGTGTTCTTACCGGACGTGATAAGGGGATATGTTTAGAAGAGTAAATAAATGTAATACATTTTTTCAACCATCTGGCCAAAACAACTTTGGTCACTGCTTTACCTGTTTTAGCATTCAAAAAGGAAACAAAACAGCTGATCACACTTCCTGAAGGATTTAATTCTATGGATGTAAAAACGAAGTTGTCTATGCACATCAAGCATGTGTAAAGTGTACTCCCCTTTGTTCTGATACTGAGGAAAATTACTGGAAGATTAAATGACAGGTTAATGTTGGTCTCTTTAGCCACCTTAGGTAAACATCTTAACATCCCCATTGTGAAAGTTAAGCTAGTGTCTCGACTCAAGCAAGAACAGTGCAAAGGGGACTCCTGACGCACAGGCGAATTAACTGACAGTAGAGAACACTGGCAGTTTCCCTGCCCTGCATAAAACTACAGTGTAGGTCCTTTTTAAGACTGCTGTTGTGCCTAGGTCATTTTAATAACAATTGTGCAAGTATTAACACTTGTTGCAAGCTTAAGTGGGGTCTGGATGGCACAAAGCATAGCCCCCTCCCCAGTAATTGAACAACCTGGTATTTTACCTAGCTTTGGCCCACCTTTCAAACATCATATTTCCCTTCTAAAGCTTCACCAAGCTTCAACAGCATTAGGTCTTACTGAAATTGTAGGCATGTAATTATAACTTGTGTGTATCCTAGACATAGGATGACTGCCACTGTACCTTACTTCATTACATGCAGTGCTTCAAAGGCTCCCATTACATGGTGAAATCTGCTGTCAACAAACCTGTCTGATTGTTTTCTGTGTGTGACGCTGCTCCGACTGGCTCAGCTCTGCTCCGTTCCCCTACCCTACCCCCAATTCCTACCCACCACCACTACCTGTAAACCTATACCTATCCTCAACCACACCCCTGCCAACAACCAACCAATCCTAGCAAACCTTTTCCTTACACACCTCCATACATCACTCCGTGTATCCACCTCTACTTCATCATCACTCACCCAACCCACACATTCAATCACAATCTCTCCATTCCACAATCACAGCACTAACTGCATACAGCTCATACACAATGCCCTCCATACTCAGAGTAAAAAAAATCACTAACATCTGTAGCACTCCACATTTCCACCACATTCTACCAATATCCCTTTATTCTTACACCTCCAGTTACACCCCACTACTACCCTTCTCCGCCCCCTCCTTGGGAAATCTCATCTCTCCCTAACCCCAGTAATTCATCATACTATGCCATAACCCCACTCTCTTCAATACCACCCAACATAATCTACAGCGATACAAACTACCATCTCCATTATCAAAACACACTTCAACCTATAGACTAACTAGACTCCACATTAAGCTCTCCAAACTACTATTACATCTAGTTGTCCAACTAACCCGGTCAGGGGATATACATCCCCAATCCAGGCCCCACCCTCCAAAACAACATTCCACATAGTTGCATCTCTTTCACTCCTGATCTCCTTCAGGAAAAAAAACACAAATCATCCCTTCGCCTTCTTAATATTAATTCAAGGAGTATCGCTAACAAATTCCATGACCTACATGCCACCCTCTCCCACTATTCCACTGACATTGTAATATTAACAGAAACCTGGCTAAAACCTAAAATTAACAGTAATGAAATCACAGCACCAGGCTACAGCATACTACGTAAAGACAGGCTAAGAAAGGTGGAGGTGCAGCAATCCTATTCAAAAATCACCTATCACTTGACCTCGTATACATCAAACTCCCTGACTTTGAAAACAAAGAAATAATATTTGCTAGGCTAAAATTAACCCCAATAAAAGTATGAATATCCTTGGTGGATACATTCCACCAGGAAACAATATTCCCACACTTGAATGCATACTACACTGGGCATCTAACTCCCTTTTCCAAAAAAATATCTTCTTAGGGGATTTCAACATTGACTGGCTATCATGCTCCTCCTCTAAACCATCATCATATATTAAACTACATGGATTTACCCAACTAATCACATCTCCTACTACGATAGAAAAAACCTCCAACCACCAATCCACATTGGACTGGACCTTAGTCAATAACCCAACCATAATGTTCCACTCAGGATGTCTCCCTAACAACTTAAGTGACCACCAATCAACCTTTCTCTTTCACACCAAAACCCATCAAATCCCCCAGACCACCTACCATCAATTTAGAGACAAAAGGAATTTCAATACCAATAATTTCATTTCCTCCCTCAAAAGCTGCAACTGGGAAACTCTCAGACAGCTACCTCTAGATGATGCAGTTAACTCCTTCAATTCCAACTTTCTTAAACATCCTCAACCATCATGCACCACCAAGAACCATAAGGGTTAAATCAAACTAAGTGCCCTGGCTAAGTAAAGCATGTAGATCTCTTCTAAAGACCCAGGATAAGGCTTGGGTACAATTTCACAAAAATAAATCCCACTTAACAAGACAAATATACCTTGAATTACGTAATAAAGCCAAAAAAACTAGTGAAATGGGATAAAACCAATTACTACCATACTATTCAAACAAAACACCAAAACAATCCACAAAAATTCTGGGCTGTAGTTAATACCATACTACACCCTAGTAAATCAGCTACTCCCATTCCATCAACACCCAATAACACAGACAATGTAGCAACCTAGTTTAATAGCTACTTTACACAGTCTATCCAAGCCCTCAAAACTCTCAGCCCTATAACAATGACCCCACTCCTGTCACAAACCAAAATACTTCCCCTATCCAAACCTCAACCAACCAGTTTTCATTCCTACCAGTCTGGAGACACAATAAAAAAAAGCTACTCAAAAAACTCAAATCAACTACCCTAGCAGCTGGCAACCTCCCTGCATAAGTCCTTCAAACTGCAGCTGAATGAATAGCCTATACAGTAGCCGTTCTTATAAACAGATGAATCACTGAGAGCCTGGTCCCCACTATTTGGAAAATGTCTCACATTATACCCCTACATAAAGGGGGTAACTCCACTGAGTTAACTACCACCCCATTGCTATCCTACCCCAGTTTAAAATTCTTGAGAGAGTCATCTACACCCAACTTATGAACTATGTTCAAAGAGAAAAATTGCTTACAGATACACAGCATGGCTTTTGGCACTCCCAAAGCACTACCACAGCCCTGATGTCCTTTACCAACACAGATAATCATCATAGGAATAATGGGCAATATGTATCTGCTATTTTCCTGGACCTATCCAAGGCATTCGATATGGTTAACCACGCAAAACTAAAGAACATCCTCTCCTCCCTACACCTCTGTACCTCATCCATCTTGTGGTTCCAAAATTACCTTACAGAACGTCAACAAGCCACCCTATGGCAACAACTATCCCCCCTCTTTCCAGTTAGCATAGGAGTTTCCAAGGGTTCCATCCTGGGGCCCCTACTTTTTTGTATCTTTACTAATCAACTCCATACCTCCACACCTCATGCCACCATAGTCCAATATGTTGATGATTCAACTCTTATAAGCACAGCCACCTCTCTTCAAATTCTCCACAAACACACCCAGGAATCCTTCCTATTGGCTGAAAATTGGATCACAAACTCCCACCTCATCCTTAATCCAAACAAAACAGAACTTCTCCTCTTTCATACAGGCAAACCCCCCTCCTCCCAAGCTAATACCCCCTTCCCAACTTTCAGGATCTTATCCACAAACAATACCATCATTACTCCCTCAACCCATACAAAACTGCTAGGAGATGAAATAGACAATCTGAAATTTGATATACACATTGCCCACACCATTATAAAGCTCCACAAGAAACTCGGTCTCCTATAAAGGAACAACAAATTCCTAACCAAGAATACTACCATCCACTACTGCCCGTACTCACCTACTATCTACTCTCTTATATGCTTCCCCAATACTAACCAACCTCCGTAAAACAGACCTTACCAAACTTGAATCTTACTACAGTAAGATAGCCAAATTTGCAACTGGTGCCTCATATAGATCCCATCACTGCACATTACGTAGACAACTAAACTGGCTGGAACTTCCACAATTTCTGTACTTGAATCAATTTACCTTCGCTCACAAAATCCTCCATCACCCAGATAAAACCCCTGCTCTTCATAACCTCTTACAGCCATACAACTCCTCTAGACATCTCCACTCTTCCAAAAAATCCTTCCTAAAGGAATCCAAAGTAAACAACACAGGTGGTGAATCAATATTTTCACACCACATTTCCAGATTATGGAATAAACTCCCAAACTCTCTTATTCCCAACTGCTCTATCCCACAATTCAAAAAGCTACTCAAAACACATCTTTTAAATTCTTGGCGCTGTCCCTGCAGCCCTACTTGACAAACCAATTTCCTTTCCTCAGTAGCTAATACCCACTTCTGTATGACTTCCCCTGGCCTTTAAACTAAGTATGGAAATTCTGCCGAAAGAGCTTGCCGCTCAGACACTCTCCTGGCCAAGGAAACCGCCACTAGGAAAAGAGGTTTCCAGGAGAGGAATTGTAGATCTACAGTGGCTAAGGATTCAAACGGAGATGGACTAAAGTTTGTAGAATCATTGCAAGATCCCAGAGAGACGTAGGGTCCTTGACTGGAGGCCACAACAGAAAGGTGCCCCTAAGAAAGGCCTTACATAACTTTAAAGAGACTAAAGAGGCTGAGTCAAAACCAAAGTGGTAGTTAGAAATGGCAGCAAGCCGAACTTTGACTGTAGAATAACTAGCACCATCTTTGAAAAGGGACACCAGAAAGTTTAGTACTACTGAAATTGGGGCTGTAAAAGGATATGTCTGGTTCTGTTCCACACAAAAGGAAAAATCTTTTCCACTTACTTTTGTAAATCTTGTGAATAGAAGTCCTATATGATGAAATCAAAATTTCTTGGACTGGAGAAGACAGCCTGGGAGATTTAGCCATCGTCGGAAGTGGAGAAACCATGCGGTTAATTTCAGGGCCTGACTGTTGGGATGTGGATGCCCCAACGAATGAAAAGCACATCCAGACTCAGATCTAACTTCATCTGGGTGGGGGGGAGGGGCAAATCAGATGAGACCAAAGAAAGGTGAGCCAGGTTTGTTGAGGTCAAAAGGGAGCAATGAAGCTCATTTTGCTTCGCAACCTGAGGGCTTTCTGCAGGAATTTGGGAATCAGCGGAAGAGGGCAAAAGGAGTACAGTAGAGCAGAGGGCCAAGCATGCATGAGAGCATCCCTGGGGGTCTGTCCCTTAGGAAGGATCAAGGCAAAATACTTGCTGCATCTGTTGTTGAAAGGAGATGCAAAGAGGTCGCAGCAAGGATAACCCCCATTCCTGGAAGACTGCATCTGTCATGGACTGATTCAGAGATCACTAGTGAGGCATCAGTAGCACTCTGCTGAGTCTGTCTGCTAGGATGTTGGATTCACATGGAATGTGCATTGCTACCAAAAAGCGGTTGGAAGAAATCACCCGCTGCCAAACTCTCATCACTTCTTGACAAAGGCCTGGTTCCTCCTAATTTGCTGATGTTCCAAACCACTAACATATTGTCTGTTTGGATAGCAAAGTCCCCTGAGGAAGAAAGCTATCTAGTTCTTGCAACACTAGAAGAACCACTCTCATCAGTGGTGCGTGTGTTAAGTACGGTGATCTGAAGTATGACTAGGTAGGGGTTCTAATCTCACTCCAGCCCACTTGGTGTGTTGTGTGTGTATGTGCATCTCCCTACAATGACTTCAAATAGCAACATATATGCACTTTTAATGTTGGGAGGTTGGCATAATTGTTAAGGTTTTACCTTACAGATACAAGGTGTGGGGTTTGATCCTTATACAGGGTAACTGGACAGGCTTAAAATAGCCCACATGGGCAGTTAGTCTACTATAAACCTAATTATATAATCTCAAGAACTTTGATCTGCAACTTGGTCTCCTGGGGCGTCCATGTGCTTTGGACCTTCTGGCCCAGAAAATGCACCCCCTACCCGAACTGGGAGGCGTCTGTGGTCAAAGTGGTGGTTGGGGAGGGGAGAATGAACATTCGACCCTGGGGAATCTCTGGAGAATGGAGTCACCAAAGGAGAGAATCCTTGCACACATGAGACAGGCTGATGGGAAGGTTCAAAGGATTTCTGAGAAGTGACCACTGTACTGCTAGGGTCCACTGTAGAATATGCTGTGGAAGTGTGCCACTGGAAGAACAGTTACGTCTGCTGCCATGGAGCCTAAAGCTCACAGAATTAGACAGGTTGGGGGGTTTGGAACAGTCAAAATCTGGCTGACATGGGATCTCAGATTTACCACCCCATCTGATACAAGGTAAACATGAGCCACTGTTGTGTCTGGACATGCCCCTATAAAATCTATGGTTTTCACTGGTTCCAGATGTGACTTCTGCAAGTTTATAGTTATGCCCAATGTTGAAGTAATATCTGGCCTGAAGGAGTAGATACCTGGTTGGGGCGGTCAGCAGCCAGTCGTCCAGATATGGAAATATCAGACAGCCTTGCAGTCAGATATGAGCTGCCACTACCACTAGCCATTGGTGAACACCTGCGGCTGTGGTGAGGCCACACGGAAGTGCACAAAACTGGCAGTGACTGCCTCCCACCCTGAAATATAGAAAAGACCTGGTGGACTGAATCATGACCACCTGACCTGTGTGTGCTTCACTGACTTGCTCAAGAAGGTTACATCCAAGATAGGCTGCAGGTCCCTTGTCATTTTGGGTACCAAAAAGAATCTGGAGTAAAGACCCGATCCAACTTGATTGCGGGAAATGTCTTGGATGACCCTCTTTTGGAGCAACGTTTTTATCTCTTGGGCCACATCCTCCATCTGACTGAGTGGAACATCTGGGAGGCGAGAGTTTTGTTTGGGAGTGTTAGAAAAGGGAATGGAATATCCTCTGCATACTATCCTTAGCACCCATTTGTCATTTGTGATAGCCTACCATGCTTCTGGGTGCAGGGAGAAACGTCCCCAGACTGCTTCCAGAGGACAGCAGTTGGGCAACAGTTCAGTATCAGTGGAAAGGTATGTCTGGAGCAGGTTCCCGTAACCCTTGATTTTGTGGACCCCCTCGGCCATGTGGGTAGATTCTGACGATATCCACCTCTGCCGAAAAGTCTCCCCGGGTGTCCTGTAAAGGACCCAGTGACTTCCAAAACCACATTTTCCTACAGCCATGCTGGTTCCTAGAGGTGGTCCATTGTGCAGTAGATAAACGGATCCCGACGGCAGACAGGGTCTTAACATCTTTCTCACTCTGGGTCAAAGTGTCATGTACCACAGGCCCAAACATGGAGGAGCCATCAAAGGGGGCATTAATGAAGGACTGCTTGAAGAGCTCCGCAAAAATCACACAGCCTCATCCAGGCATGATGCCGAATGACAAAACCAGAACTGGCCACCCTTGAGGGACCCTCCGCAGTGTGAGAGATAAGCCTCATGGATGCATTGGCTAGGGAATGTAGTGTAGCCAGCCTAGAGGAAATAGACTCCTGTTCCTTGTTAGGCATGGACCCTGAGACTAAGCTAGAAAGTTAGTCCCTTTGTAGCCAGGTAAAATGAGAGAACTAATTCAACGCCTGAAGAGAAAAGGTAAATGAGCCATAGACTCTCTTGCCAAATCTGTCCAGTGTCTGGATTCTCTATTTGGAGGTGGAGGGAGGAGCTTTCCTGAGTGAGCTCCTTCTTGGTGACTGCCGCCACAACCAAGGCATCTACTAGGATTCCCTTGGTCCAAAACTGTTTGTCAGCTGGGGCACTTAAAATTTGGCATGTTTGCGAACAGGTTCTACTGTATACGGTTCCTTCCAGTCCCTCGACAACACCAGCTAGATCAACGAGTCGGCCAGGGTGATACCCAGATAGCAGATGGGCTGACCCAGAAAGCCTCCCACAATACTGATTCCTCTGGGGAAGGGGACTGGGAGGACCACCCACCCTTCTGGCGAAGGATTTCAAGGATGTCTCCAAAGGAGACTTCGTTGGTGGTGATTTGGGAGACCCTTCACCTCCCTCAAAATCAGGATATGTGGTGATGGATTCCATAGGGGGAATCTACGTGCCTCCTTTTACACAGTCTCTTCCTCTGGACTTCCTCGGGGGGACGCTCAGGGGAGGTGTTGGAAAAAGCTTGGGGATCCACTGAGAGAACAGTGAGGAGGCTTTCCTGGACCAGCTGTCCACGTGGTAGCTCAGAGGTCTCAGGCACAGTTCCAGAGTGGGGCATGGGGGAGTTCTGTTGCAGTAAGTCTTGAGGGTCTCCTAGGAACAGACAGGACCCTCTCCACAATATCCACAGAAGGACTCCTAACTACCTGGAGCTGTCTCACTGGATCCAAAGCCACCAGGGCTAGACACCTCCTGGAGAGAACAGGCCTCTCGCTCAGAGGAGGTGAGTCAGAGTTGAGCTGTCAAAGGCCAAGGCCCCAAGGGGAAGAGACGGCTCTGAAACCTTTGCAGTCAAAGTCAACCCCTCGGAACCGATCTCAATGCTACAGCTCCTAGACACATACTCAGAACCAAAGCTGCCAGAGCTGAGGAAGTCAGGGAGAATGTCGGAGGCAAAGGAGAAATCTCTTATCGGCTCTGACACCCTGGCAATGGGACTCAATGGAACCAACAAACTCTGAAACCAGGGGACGAATTGGAGAAAGACCTACTGGATGGAATGGTGAGAAACTCACAGATCTGGTAGTGGACAGGGCAGACACAAGTCCCACCTGGATCTGTGTCCCGAGGAACTGCCTCATGAGCTTACCACTATAAGCCTCCTGGACTCCTTGGAATCCTTGGTCTTCTTAGCTGGAGTTGAGCCCCTGATGTGGAAGAAGCCCCCGAGGTGGTGGAAGGAGGAAGCAACCCCTTTAAAATTAGTTTGCTTCTCCTATCCACCAGAGCCTGGGGGTGAAAAGTCCTGTATATATCACACAGGGCATCCAGGTGGAGAGGCCCCAAACAGTACACATACTTCCAAGTGGGTGTCACATAAGGGAATCTTCTGCCTACAGGAAGTGCACTTTTTAAACCCTAATGGCTTTTGCTAAACTATGGAGAAAAAAACAGTGAGAAAAGGAAGAAGAAGAAAAGCCCTTTTTTTTTTTTTTTAAAGAAAAGAAGTCTTTCGGACAGAACCTGGAGTCTAGATAGGAATGGAAGGCAAAAGATGAGAAAACACAAGTAGGAAGCACAAAAAAAATGGAAAAAAAAATCACCAAAAAATGCTGAAGGAGAATCTCAAGCTGGAACTCGCTGATAACACCAAGCACAGCAAAAAAAGATCTGGGGGAGCGGGGCATTATGGGTAGGTAGGAGGAGCTCAAATCTGGAGTCTCACGCTAGAAGAAGGTGGTGAGTCAGTTCCAAGCATCAGAACCGAATTCCCACAGGTTAATGGAATGAAGTGGACAGCATTAGAACAACAGGTTATAATTCCAAAGTTTTGTTGCTAATAATGGCCTAACACCTAGGACCAATAAGCAACTCAGGTGACTGAGCTGGGAGGGAGGATGGGACTGCCTATCTTGGGGGGTGTGGTATGTGCTGATGGAGTACGATCATTCATCAAACAGCCCTTGTGGAGACTGGAGCTTAGAATGATCACCAAACTAGGCATGCAGGCTGGTTAGTCATGGCTGCTCCAAAGCGCATGGCAACATCCACTCATGCCAATCCTCATGGACTGCCCATCTTACAAATACACATTAGTATGCTGGGGATAGGACCAAAGGAAAAACACCAGCATGGCCAAAGTAAAATGGCCCCTATGGCCTCACTCAACTCTCTCTGGTCATGGGGGGAGTTACAGCCAGTAAGACTGGACAGTGGAGAGGTCAAGATCATCCAGAGGGATGGAACCCATCTGGCAAGGAGTAACAAAGAAGTGCCCTCAGTGCACTGGCTCATGGGACAGAAGAAGGGGGAGATGGGGGAGTTTGAAGTCAGAGATACATTGGCAAAAACAAAAAACAGTTAAGGAAGGGCTTAACACTTGTATAAGGAAGGCAATGCCTTGCCAGCTTGAATGTACCTTATTACAAGTTCCAATGCATCAAACCTTAAAGAGAGTCAGCTTAGATCCAAATTAAGAAGCTTAAAAAAATATACTGTATTCCTGAGTGACACAGTGTTGAAATAACCTCATGGTTTATTAGAAAAAAAAAATAAAAAAAAGATACATTAGAATAAGGCAAAGCGGGACCATGGCATGAACACCAATGTACACAAACAAAACTTACCTGCTGTACTAGTGAACTGGGAAAGTACACTTTAAATACTGCAGTGCTTGACCAGAAACAGCACAGACCGCCCCCTACTTGATGGGAACTCAGATATACTGCAGTCCAACAACTATCAGCAGAAGTCATGCTTTTCCAGCAATACTGTACTTCCTGCTACAAGCACAGTTGTAGTTTATATAATGAAGCTTTTACTACTCTCCATTCCATATTTGGTAACTGCTGCTCAATTCTGCTGTTGAATATTAATAAAAAAAAGTACTGTAAGCAACTATTAAAATTAACCTAATAATAAACTTTACACAGAATGATTCATCATTGTCAATGCCATCAAATAGTGAATTGGTTCCCACACGTAGTGAGCAATAGATGAATCAAATGTTCTCTAAATGACAAACTCTGGGGATAATAAAGTCTAAAGATGAGAGGTATGCTGTGGGTAGCCTTTTGTGCGCAACTTCACCTTGGGGGCTAGTCTTCTCCAAGAACAATTTTCTTCTGCCAAGATTAGAATTTTGCCACTAAATACAAATGAAGACTGCTGCAGAAGGAACATCATTCTCCTCTCATTATTCCACATAACACATTATTAAGGTGACATAAAACATTTCAGATGAATGGTTATGAATGGTTTCCATGAAGTGACTGAATACAAAAATACAACTGAAGTTGAAACTTGCCCTTGTACAGTCTGAAATTAGTGTACAAGACACCAGCTGTCTTAAAAGAGTTCATTTCTCTTTATTTCGGCTGCTTTGACATTTCCAGTAAGATAGTCCAACAAAAAGAAATCGAACAAAACCAAAACACTTGCCACTATACGATGCAACAAAGCAAACATTTTATATGGTGCATCTTGCAGACAGACAGCAGTATTCTTGTCCATTTTCAGTTTGTCTCAAACAAGCTTCACAATGGGAAAATATTTGTGTACCGTGAAATCAAATTCTGGTGGGACCTAAAAAGTTTAACAGAAAAAGAAAACACTTGATAAAAAAGCAAACTAAAGACAGTGACTATTTCTCTCCTAAAACATGACTATGATCACAGAGTAGTCATTCTGTAAAATGATTACATTTGATACAGCAAAATATACGTGAGACATTTCTTTTACATTTGCAGCAATATGCAGGTATACACGACACTGTTTTATATATGGTTTTCTAAAACAGGGTGGCAAAATGTGTAACATTCAATAACAAATACGAAATCACACACTCACCTTAACTGCAGGTGTTGTATAGCTAAATTTACCCTTCATTAATTTGGGATGCAATGCTTTACTAGTTCAGCAGCTTACAGCTTTAATGGCAAAAATGTCCTCAGAGGAGGAGCAGTACTTCAGATTTCATCAGTCAAGAGACATGACACTCTAGAGACATGTCCTCCTCTCATCTAAATTTTGCCTTGCGGGTTCAAGAGAAAATGGTTTGGTGATGAGAGGGGGTACAAGAGAATCACAACACTAACAAGATATATACAATGGAGATGAACCCATGTAAAGGAAAGACAGAATAACTGCTGTGGCACCTGAGAGGAATTAAAACATCCTTTACTCAGGACTTTGTTTTTTTTTTTTGTTTTTTGTTTTTTTTAAACACCTTTACTGACTTATCACTTGTAACATAGGCACATTTACATTTACATAAAGTAATCAGACTGCATTAACAAGTTAAAATTAAGAAACATTATACTTCACATATATTGCTATACATCATATACACTACACAACATTAGATAAATTATTCAATTTCTACCCCTTTTTCAAAACAATAAACATCTTTATTAAACCATCACTTGCGGCATAAGCAATCATACATTCATATAAATGAAAACAAACCACAAGGACACAATCATAGTTGCAAGCATTTTATATCACAAATCATACTGACACACTCCCAGTTGCAAACATTATACATCACTCATAATCTACCTAATTGTTTTCAGTCAAACATTAAAAAGTTCATTTAAGTCTTGCCTTCTTTTAAACCTCATTTTCCCCTGTATGTATTGTTCCCACAATTCCCATTTTTTCCTATGTAGTTTGCACCTACCTTTTCCTAAAGATCTCAATTCCAGTTGTTTTATCTTTGTTACTACATTCACTACTTCTAATATATCTGGTTTACATTTTGATTTCCATTTTCTAGTAACTGCTTTTTTTTTGGCAGCAACCATAATGAGAGACAGCAAGGCCTTACCATGTCTAGGCAATTCCGATTCTGTACTATAGCTCAAAAAAAGCATCTCCCTCGTCACACCAATCTGCCCATCCAGCACCTCTGACAATGCATCCCACAGGGAATTCTTAAAGTGTGCCAACTCACTGCATTCACAGAAAACATGTTCCCAATTACCTCTTTCTTCCCCGTCACACTTCTAACATTTGATATCTACTGGAGGAAAAATTCTCTGGAGTCTACTTGGGGTATAAAAATATCTCTGTAAACATTTCCAAGCAAAAATCCTAAATCTTCTAGATTTTGTTGCATATTTGGGAGCAATACATATATCCTCCCATTCTTTCTTTGTGAATTGCTTAGCCAATCTCTCTTCCCAATCCTTTCTAACCTCCTCTGATTCTTATAGTTATCATATCTATGACTTTGTCTTAATGGTAGAAGTGAAGATGGTGTAAGGGCAATTAATGGGAGGGAAAAAAGACAACAGCTCTGGATGCCATATATCATATTTTCCTCAAGAGTTGAGAGGTTAACAGATGGCAGCAAAGCTGATATTACAAGCTCAGCTAAAGTGCTTCCAAAACCCAAATCGGCAGCATTACCATGGAGTACCCATGTTTAAGAGTACTGTCTTTTGTTCCCTGCCCTTCTTCCCCTTGCACTCACACGTGTGTGTGTGTGTGTGTGTGTGTGTGTGTGTGTGTGGTATGTCATGAAATTACGGTATATCCTAAATTGAAAACAGAGTAAAAAAGCATGGCATGAGAAGAATCATCAGAAAAAGTTATAAACTGAGCCTTAAACTCCAAAGAGGAAGAATTTGCTAAGTGGATATATTTCTCTGCTATGTGAGAAAGCATAAAATTTTTTATGTTTCTTTGACCCCCATCCACTTCCTTGTTTGGACAGGGGATATAAAATGAAATAAAGGTTATGTAAATTAGAACTCCATATCTTCTAGGTATGTTCAGTATGCAGGCAAATGTCATTTAAAATAATTAAAATCTATATAACTGCCTCCTCTCTAAGCATGGCAAGTAAAAAAATATAAGAATAAAAATAAAGTGGACATTAGATATGAAAGACAAACATTAAAAAAAATGACAACTCAAGGCCAAAAATTACAGTTCACAGGGGCTGTACCAGATGCCAAGTTAATGAGTATGATTTAAGGGAAGAGTTGAATGAGGCCATAGTGGTGCTAAGTTCCAGAGGCAAAGAAAACAATCACATAATAGAAATGTTGAAAACCATATCTTCAAAACTACCATCACCAAGTCTCAAGGACGAACAAAAAAAAAAGCTCTTTCTTGTACAATGGATATAAGCAATATATGGATAAAACTACCAACACTAACACTCTGAATAGTATACAAGTTGGGGCAAGGAACTAGTGAAGTCTCCTCAGGAAAATAATATGCTGCAACAATCAGTAGCAGTAAGTAGCTGGGCAACAGAGAATAAAGCATTAATCATATTTGTGAAATATGGTTTTACAATAAAAAGTGGAAAGATTGCACTTTTGCTGACTCTGTTACACTTCTCGGGGACTGCAAAGCATATATCCCACTTCATGTCATTAATGTTTGAAAGGACAATAAAAAAGAAAGAAAAAAGTAATAGTAACTAAAACAGTTTTTGTTCTTAACAATATTTCTATAAAACATTAAATGATATAAATTGTGTGTTATATAGCAAAGCATGGTCATTTATTTTTTTATGTTAATAAAAGATACTAATGTAAACCAGCACCTTCTTTTTTAGTTTTACAAAACAGGGACATTACAATGTAAAAAAGCGAAGAAAGGCTCGACAAAAGCATGTTCAAGTTAATATGCTGTAATCTTGGGTTGTTGAGGTGGGGGAGGAGGTGTAAAAGTGCATAAATTACAATATATGTAAAGCTGACTTCTTTTCTCTTGCTTTTGCACTGGTGAATCTCTGGATTAAGGCCTTTGGCTTAATCACTTAATCTAATAATAAGTTTGTGTGTAAGCAGGCAAATAAGAGAACATTGAATCTAATGAAAAGTTTTCATTAAGCAAGTAAATGTTTAGTATGAGTTGAAAAGTCCACAGTTGAGGGCAGTTGTGTATTTTGTTCTTATGTTTCCATGGAGACAAGCTGACTACAGTGGCAAGCAATAAAAGCCAGAGCACTTTTTTAAGGCTAAACTATGTTGTTTTCTGAATGCATACCAGCTGTTTTTCACATCTAGGAAGAGAATAAAGACAAGATAACAATAGACAGCAATTAGTGTAAGTAGGAGCACAAGCTGCAGAGTACAAACAGCAATGCTACATGAGACACATTTGGAAAGAAATGAGTATGTGAATTTGATAAAGAAATGATTTCAGGATGGATATTCAGCAGAATATGAGGGACAAAAAAAGAATGTATACTAATTGCTAGAGGAGCTCCAATAGTGATAGAATAGGAAAAAAGGATAACAATGGTAGATCTGTGGTAGTAATGGGCTACTGGCAAGGGAGGAAGATTATGTTTGCATGCATTTATATTATACCTAAAACTGCCACTATGGAGCTTAAAAACATTTTAGGAGAAATAATCAGCTTTCAGAAGGGAATATTACTTATAGATGGGGAATGGAACTTGATTTGAAGCAGTGAGGATGCATCTGGGGGACCTAGAAGGGAAAATATAACAAAAGAGGATAGACTTCTGAAGAAATATATGGAAATATTTGGCATGGAAGACATTAATTCAGTTGTAGAAACTTGGAGAGAATTCACATTATTATTCCCCAAGGTACAATAGCTCGGGCTAGACTAGACAGAAATTGTATTTTACAGGAACATGTGCATTTAACTGAAAGCTTCAGATCATGTGCCAGTAACAACCAAAGTAAAAAAGGATAATGAAGTAAAACTGAGACACTAGCACTTCCCCAACTACCTGTTAAAAAATAGTAAATTAAGACATAGGTAGTGGAAATTATTCGAGAGTTATTAGGGAAGACAGAAATATTTTCAGAAGTTATAGCCAGTGAGTCAGATAAAATAAAAGTGGAGTTTTAAAAATAGGGCAGAAATAAAAGAAAACAATATGGTTAAGAAGTAACAGGAATAATTTAGAGGCACTGACAAAAGTTAAGTACTGCAGATAAGGGGAAATCTCAAAGAACAAGAAGAGGCACGACTGCAGACTGCTAGGAGACACTAAGGGAGTATCTGGATAAAATGCATGAGTTTAGAAAGACTGCTATTAAGCATCTGCTTTTTGATAATAATCCCAGTGTACAAAAACTTTAAGCATGACAACTTAGGAACAGAAAGTAGAAAGGGTTGTTGTCAAAGTTAGGGAGCCTGTAACAAGAAAAACAACAGGAGATCCTGTAGAGGGAGCCTATAACAAAAATAATCAGAGATCCTGTACAGGTATTTCAGATATTTCAGAAATTACATGACAATTTAAATAAAGCTGAGAATTGTGGATATCAAAAAAGAGCACAAATGAAAATATTTATAGAAGATTTAAGTATGCCAAGGTTAGAAACAGATAAGGCTCAACAATTAACAGATAAAATAGAGAAGATGAAATAAAAATGGTAACATACAATCAATCCATCTTCAGGAAAGTCTCCAGGAATAGATGGCACTCCTGTGGAAGTTTATAAAGTAGGAAGTAAGAAAGTGGTAAAGATCTAAAGGTTTTAACAGTATTTTAAAGGAGGGGAAACACTAATATCCTGGAAGAAAGCTGTGGTGGCTGTAATAGCTAATACCTAAGGAAGGTAAAGACCTATCAGTCCACGCTTCATATAGGCCCATTTCAATTTTAAACCATGACTATAAAGTGCTTACGTCTATAATAGCTTAAAGAATGGCAAAGGTATTGGAGCATTAAATAAGATCAAAGAATTAGTTATAATACAATTATCCAACCACAATGCTTGAGTAAAATTTCTAAATTCAGTCCAGAATGGTGGTACCATTTTACACTCTATTGTCATATGAAATCCCAGATTCTGTCCTTATATTACAAGTGCCTCTTCTTTGGCCTGTATTAACCATAACAATGAAAGTAGTTACAAAAAAAAAAATGGAAATGTAAAACTACTCTGTTACTTGAATTTGTTGACTTGGCTAAAATGTTTGAAAAAAAAAGAACTTTTAACCATAAAAATGAAAACACCTAACATTACACAACACTATAGGTCTTAGCTAAAATTAAATTATTTGCTAGATAAGTTTTAGTGGCTTAGTTTAATGCACTGGATTTTGCTATGGGCCTCTGTAAACATAGTTATGATTTTGTTATGTTTCTTTTTATATAAGTGTTCATGTTTGATATTTTAAAAATTTAATAAAAAGTTTAAAAAATAGAAATGACAAAGGGTGTTGCCAACACTGACAGATATAGATCAATGTGGTTTTGTGGAAGGGAAATAAACATTTGACAACATTAATATAACAATAATTATCCAGACGGAAGCAGAGTGTAAGAAAATACCTTTGTTGATGGTATGTCTTGATGGAGAGAAAGCATTTGACAGAGTAAAAGCTGGGATTTTATGAGTAGGGCAATGGAAGCATTTGCATTCCCTGAGATGATAATAAAGTTAATAAGGAGGACATACGAGGGACTGGAGTCAAAAATTAAAGTGGGAGGGTCAGGCAGGAGTGTCCTTTGTCCCCTTTATTTGTGTTATATTTAGTGCCACAGGCAAATAAATAAGGGACTCAAATTTAAGGATTTAACTGGTATGGTAATCAAGAAAAGCTGGCAGTATTTGCAGATGATATGTTCTACCTGATAAAACCAGAAAAGGACATCTCAGTGTTATGGAACATCTTGAGACACTTCCATGTCTTTTTGGGATATAAAATTAATGAAGATAAAACAAAGGCTATAGCTGTAAACTATGTACCCACACAAGAACTGGTCCAGCAGTACCCATACTTATGGGGACCCAAAATTAAGTAGCAGGGTGTATGGATTAAAAAGGATTCTGTTCTATGTAAGAAGAGACTAAAGAAAAGACAATACAAAAAACTTGGAAACTGGATGCACTTGTTTATAGACATGAATAGCAAGATACAAAAACTGAAAATGTTTTTAGTCCCTTTGGTTTTATATATAGGCCATGCATATTTTTATCAACCAGAAGGAAACTGTGGGCAATAATTAATAAAGTGTTGGAAGGAATTTATCCAAGAGGGAAAGGGGTCAAGTGGGATACGTTGACACTTCTAACAGAACAAGGTGGTTTAGGATAACCTGATCTGAAGGGATATTTTAAAGCTACACAGTTAAGGCTTATATGCATAACACAATCAGAAAGCTACAATTCAAAGTGGAAAGAGATGATGATGAAACAAGATGAAAATTCAAGAAATAAGTAGTATGTGAGATTTTGGATGCAGATTCTTAAGGAGAATAACAGCATTGCAGAATATTATATTTACAGCGTAGCAGAAAGTATTCTAAGAACTAAGCCAACTTCAGAATTGAGAAAGAAGATTTTGTCAATATGGAATGCAATTAGGAGTACACTGAATAGGAAATTACTGAAGAAAGTTGGCAAAGGAAAAAAGTTATTAGGAGCAAACAGCTAGAATGGGAAAGGTAATAGAATGGGAAAAGGCCAAGAAGACATCTGGACTACAGGCTAGAGACAGTCTTCTCTATCAGGGATTGACATCACAGTTTAGACTAAGAAAAAGGGATATGGGAATCCTAAGTGAAAGACCTGCACTCGTACAGCTTTTAGTTGCATATAAAACAGAAGCTGTTGTTAAAAAAGGGATAGTTAGCAGGGGGTATAAACTATTGCACAGTAACTACTGGAATTAATCAGAGGAGGTTAGATAAGATTGGGAAGAAAGGATGGATAAGCAATGCGCAAAGAAACAATGGGAGAACATATAGATGGCTCCCAAGTATGCAACAAAGTCGAGAAGATTTAGGTTTTTGCTTTAAGGTGTTTGCATTGGCATTTTTATACCCCAAGCAGACTCCAAAGAATTGTTCCTCAGGTAGATGGTAAATGTTGCAGGTGTGACTGGGAAGAAAGAGGTAACTAGGAATATCATACCTCTCAACCTGGAAACATCAACAATCTGGACAAGGCCCATGAAAAATGGGTACAAATCTGTACGCTGATTAACATATTTGCATACATAATTACACAACTCCACCCACTCCAATGAAATTGTGGGATACCATCTTTCAAACTCAAACTGAAAAACAGACAACCAAAATATGGCACCAGAGTTCCCCTAGAGCCATTGCAATGTCCCATTACCTGGTTATTTTGCCCCATTTACCATAAACACTAATGTGCATACTGCTTTACTTCTACAATGATTATTTGGATTTTATTTTTACATTTTATAGCACAATGCACAACACTAATAGACATCGGTTATATCGGGGATTTAATTAATATAATGCAATATAGTCAACTGGGAAGAGCATGTCTAAGGTACACAAGTGCTGTGGTATTAGCTTGCATAATGACATAAAGAAGAGGAAAGGGACAGTAGATTAGTTCTCTACTGACAGTGACCCTAATTACCTTCTCTCCCTCTACGATGCTAAAACAGTTTTCTTTATAATGATCTAGCACGACACACTTTCTTCACTTGCCAGTACGATGACTGTTAATTTGCTTGAATACAAAACTGTACATTACAATTGTATTTTTGAAAACTACAAAACTGTAAATTGTAGCCATTCTCCTCGATAGTGCTATTTGTGCCATTGTCAAATTGTTTACCACTGTTTTAATTTGGGTAGTTTTTCACTGTTTTGTTTTAACAACAGGACAGGCCTGGTAATGGTCCACTGAGAAAAGTGTACTACTCCAGTAAACAAATTTAAATCAATAAATAAAAATATACAAACTCATCTCGGTTGTTAGCCTTTCCACAACTAGCAAGTCATATGAGGCTTTGAATAATGATATAGCAAACTGCAGCACAGAGGAGTTGTGTTTGCTGTGCAACACAGAACTTTATTAAACATAATGCACCAGGTGGAGTCTTGCCACATGGAAGTTCAAGACTTACTGCAAGAAGTTAAATTAATATTTTACATATTCACACACTTTCCCTTTAATTTGTTCTTCTACTCTTTCCTGCTTCTCTTCTTGTGACCTGTGTGCTTCCTCACTGATGTAAAACAACTCCCAAAACACACACACACACACACACACACACACAGAAAACCAGACAAGCCAGCTGTCAGCAAGGAACTAATGTAAGGTTGACCTTTCTTATGTTTGCAAGGCAAGGCAATCTTCAAACACAAGATCCATTCATGGATGCATGCACACAAGCCTGGTAGTGAACTGAAAGTGTCGCAGAAATGTAAATTGGAGGAAATAGAGGTGAGGTACAAAAATATATATATCTGTAGAACAAATCCTGACAGTCTTGAAAACTGTAACACAAGAGTCAATAGAAATATCAAACCATGGTAGCTCTGATCGATGTAAAAGATTCCAGGCATCTATCAGAAAGGGTAGTTTCCCGAAAGTTGTTAATGCTAATTGCTGTTTACTATGCTATTCTCATTCACTCTCTTGTATTTTTCTCCCGGTGACTCAGCTGAAAAGAGGTAATTACCTAATCAGACCACTACAGTCAACAAATGGAATAAATAAACAAATAAATAGAAGTTCTCTGATGCCCTGGCCAAACATCTCCTACATAGGATTAATACCAGTTTGGGTCTCCCCTGAAAAGAAGCCACTAACTTAATGGGAGTTACCTGGTCAATAAAGAATAAACAAAATATATAAATTACTCATTGCATGGGTCAAAGTAACATGTGTGCTACAATTTTCCAAGTAATGTTTCATGTAAGGGGTGCCTTTATACAGTAATGATGGGTATGTTTATACTGCAGTGATGAAGTTATGTACAAGCACGAACTATAAATTATATTATTAAGATTTGTGATCTCCTAACTGTATATAACTGGTGTCCTGCTACCCTGTAAACAAAATTTAAACATAAGGACCATGGGTATTATAGTTAGCACTCTGTACCGAAAATACTACATTGTGTGTGTATGGTATTCAAATAGGTGGAACAGTAAAGGAGATGCATCCTTAATATTCATTTTTTTAATTTTATGTTTCATACAAGAATACTATCTGCTTTAAATAAGCTTTAGTTCATTCAATAACAAGAAGACTGCAAAACAGCTACTTATTTATGCATTTCTTTTCATTATTCAGTTATTTTATTCAGGAAATGTTCATCTGAAGTTTGTCCATTTTTAGTAGGGTACACTAGAAAACTGGAAGGAAATATACATCAGCATTTCTCTCTCTATCTAAATATCAATCTGTCTGCCTGTCTCTATCTTTCTATCTACCTATCTGATTGTTTCCAAATAAGTAGAGTGGTCTGAGGAAGTTCAAGACATTGTATATACACACACACACACACACACACACACACACACACACACACACACCTTACTGCAAATAGCTCTCTCCGTACCTTACTTCAAATAAAAGAGCCGTTAAGCTCTCACATTCGCGGCCAAACACAGCTCGCATATATCCAAACTCTTCTCTGTTCTGATTCCAGCTTGCATAGCATATATCCAAACTCTATTCCCGCCCGCATTCGAATCTTACTGGTGATTCCATAAAGCTTCTCGCACTGGTGATTCCATAAAGCTTCTCGCATATACTCCATAATACCTGTCTAAACATCCTGCTTTCATTTGCGGCCAGCCGGAAATGATGTGAGCTTCCTCAGCTCAATTCCGACTGGCTGGTAGCCCTGATGGCACTGACGTCATCGCGCACGTGATAACATCAGCACCAACGGCGTGAAAAATTACAATCAAAAGGGAAATAAATCGGAAATGAAGGGGTGCCACTCGGGAATCGTGACACCCTTTCATCTGGACCCCAAAACTCGGTAAAAACGAATAAATCGGTATGGTTGGGAGGTATGAGGAATATATGCTTTGGGAGTGTAATGAGTAGGCAGACTTCAAAAATTCCCTACAGAGTACTCTGTCAGAAATATTGGATGAGCAAAAGAGTGCAACCAAGTAAATGATTTTTTTTAGCTGGGTTACAGATCTGAATTGCCTAGTCATAGTAAGGCCTTAGGATCATAGGTTTATAGGTAAGTACTAGGCTAATGGGCCTGGGACCAATGCAAGCCTAGCCCAATAGTGTTCCCAGTCATCTGGCTTACCAGACGATAGTTCCCTGTGCTCCTATCTAGCAATGCAACTGAAATGATCTCTGGGGTGAATTTCCTATTTCCCATCCACTCGTCAAGATTTCTCTTGAAGAGGGCTAGTGAGGTACTCTGCTTGATGTGAATGGGGAGTTTATTCCAGAGTATTGGAAGTCTCTGGGTTAGGAATCTATCCCTCCAGCAGGTTCTGTTTAATGTGGTGATAAGGATGAGGTCTTTGGAGTGAGTAGCACGGAGGGATTGGGATTTTTTCAGATGAAGCATGTCTAGCAAAACTGGGTCAGACATGGCTCTGTATGTCAAGCAGAGATCGCCTCTAAGTAGGCGATATGAGACGGAGTAAAGTTTGATTTTTTTTAAGCCTATCTGCATAGGGCACGTGTTTGAGTCCCAAGATCCTCTTGCTGAGGAACTTCTGTAGCCTCTCCAGTTGTTGGAGGTGTCTAGTGAGGTACATGCCAAATGGGGCATTGTACTCTAAAATGGGTCTGATGAGGGACAAGTAGAGAGTGATAATGACTTCTTTATTCCTGGATGAGAAACCTTTTATGACGAGATGTGCCACGTAGAAGGGCTTCCTAACTACAGTGGCGATGTGGTTGTCGAAGGAGAGGTTGCTATCTACCTGTGTCCCTAGATCCCTTAACACATTCAGAGATAAGTGGGTTACCTTCGATACGATAGTTTGTGGGCAAACAACCGTGTTTTTCCAAAGGGAATGACTATGCATTTTTTGGCGTTGAGCCTAAGGCCATGGTTTTGGCACCAGTCGTTTGTGTCAGTTAGGCATTTTTGTAGGATGTCCACATCAGCTTGAGAATCAATAACAGCTTCCAGTCTGCAGTCATCCGCAAATTTGGTTAACCAGAGTCCCTTGGTGTTGGCTTGAACTTCAGAGAAGTAGATACCAAACAGGAGAGGACCCAGAACCGATCCTTGTGGGACTCCACTTGTAACTGCCCGGTAGTCAAATTTGGAGTCAGCTACTATTATTATGCAGATTCTTGACATAACTAAGGAAAGCCTTGCTAAGTTTAATTCTGGTGGCTGCCAAAAAAGCAATTACTAGAAAACATACATGAAAGTCTAAACCTACCGTATTTGAAGTACTATTGGAACAAAGATTTAAAAAGAAAAAAAACTGGAAGTGGGACTTTTAGAAAAGGGTAGGGACAAATTATATAAAAATGGAAATTGTGGGACCAGTACCTGCAGAATAATGTTTTGGATGTCGTGTGAGATTTAAGGGAAAGTAGGAACTGAACAACTTATGCAATGCTAGATTAATGTTAATTGTAGAAAAACATGTGATGTATAATGCTTGCAATTAGGAACAGGTTAATATGTTTTGTTTTCTTTTATACAGATATATGTTTGCTTATGTCTTAAGTGATAATTCAATAAAGGTGTTTAAAAAAATAATGAAAAGTAATGAATCCCATACAGAACACTGCACCGTTTCCACTCCAGAGGATAACATTATGATTTAACACTCAAAATCGTCCCCCTGTGTATGACCAGAAGGGTACGAGGGAAACCATGTAAAACCAATCAATGAAATATCAGAGCAATTAACTAATTTTTCAATAAAGACACCAAGAACTGTAGTGCCAAAAGCCAACCAGAGATCCCATCCCTGTGGTGTGGAGAGATGAAGTCTTAACTACAGAACTGATGACTTGTTTTGAATTAAACAGACATCTTAAGGACTGAAGAGGGGCATATAAGTTTGAGTAGCCAATGCAAATGCTTGGGGAAGAAGGGCTACCAAATTCAATGCACTGATGACAAACAGGTAAATGGGAGTATCATCCATGTGCATTGGCCATGTTGGTTCATTCTCTACTGGGCTGGGAATTCCCAGTTAAGTCAGGGAAAGTACAGTTGTGTACCTACCACAAATGTAGATGTTCGAGTGTATTCACTGTTGTAGTCATTACACTTGGGTTATCCTGCTGGCAGGCTACCCGAAGTCGGCCTGAATTCCAAAGTCCTGGTCTGGCGTCAGTTGCTGTCGCCCCTTCCCTGATGTCAGTGCACCAGGGGTATAGAAGATGCAGCCGACGCCATTTTCTTCAGTTTTTCTTGCCCCAGATGTCAGGTGCCCCCAAGAAGGCAGGCAATACATATTGCTTATAAAAACATACAGTAAAATAAAACAATAA
Organism: Protopterus annectens; assembly: GCF_019279795.1. Classification (NCBI taxonomy): domain Eukaryota; kingdom Metazoa; phylum Chordata; order Ceratodontiformes; family Protopteridae; genus Protopterus; species Protopterus annectens. Next base: position 493,135,800 of record NC_056728.1, on the reverse strand, counting down.
CTTCATCTACAAGCAAATACACCACATAGGTTGTATAGGATAGGGAAGTATAGATAAGTCCCAGCAAAGAAAGGGGGACGGAGGGTGGGTAACCCGGACTGCAATAGTGAATACACTCGAACATCTACATTTATGGTAGGTACACAACTGTACTATGTTCATCGTGTTTCACTGTTGCAGTCATTACACTTGGGTTGAATCCCAAAGCTGAGGTAGGGCGGCTGGGTCTAAATATGATTAGGAGTGGCTATGAGGCCCTGCAGAACTGCAGTGCAAAGCCTTGTCTGGAAGAGGTAAGTGATAATGCTTGGTAAAAGTGTGCACTGAACTCCAAGTTGCAGCCTCCAAAATTTCCTTTGTTGGTACTTTTCTGAGAAAGGCTGCTGAAGTGGCTGCTGCCCTGGTAGAATGTGGCCTAATATGCTTAGGCACTGACTTGCCATGCTGTGCATAGCAGAAACGAATGCAGTGTCCTATCCATTTTGAAATAGTCTGCTTTGAGATAGCCTTTCCTTGTGATCCTGCAGCATATACTACAAACAGTTGCTCAGTTTTTCTGAAAGCTTTTGTTTTGTCCAAGTAGAAGCGTAGCTGCCTGTGTATGTCCAAAGAGTGCAGAAGTCTCTCCCCTTTATTCTGGGGATTTGGATAAAATGTTGGCAAATGAATGGATTGGTTAAGAGCCACACTGGATATTACCTTTGGCATAAATGTTGGGTTTGTCCTTAGAGAAACCCTGTCCGGATGAAAAATGATAAAAGGTTCCACTGCCATTAATGCCTGTAACTCTGAGACTCTTCTTGCTGAAGTTATTGCTAGGAGCAGAGCAGTTTTCCATGATAAAAATTTTATATCAGCTGTATTGGCTGGCTCAAAAGGAGGCAGTGTGAGCTTTTCCAAGACAAAGTTGAGGTCCCATGTAGGTATCGGTGCTCTCCTTGGGGGTCTTATGTTTTTTGCCCCTCTGAGGTACTGTCTTAGCAGTGGATGTGAGAAAATAGGAGGTTCCGTATTGTAATGAGCTGAAATGGCAGAGGCATGGATCTTAATTGATGAGAAGGATAGGCCTTTGTCCAGCATCTCAGTTAGGTATTGTAAAATTTGAGGAATATTTGGAACAAGTGGTTCAAGTCCTTGTGCCTGGTTCCAAGCACAGAATCTCTTCCATTTTTCTGCATAAGATTTCCTCATGCTGGGCCTCCTGGCTTCCACAATGACATCCATAACAGCTTTAGAGAGAGAGGTGTGTTCTGAGTGGCTATATTATTTGCCATGCAGCCAGATTTAAGGTTTTGAGTTGGCTGTGCAGGATCTGATTGTTTTGTTGAGTCAGAAGATGAGGAATTTGAGGTAAAGTCCAGGCTGGGCCTTGAGACAAGCTCTTTAGGATTGGGTACCAGTGCTGGCGTGGCCAGTCTGGGGCAATCAGAATCATTTTTGGCTTCTCTTGTCTGACTTTTAGGAGTACCTTGGGAAGGAGAGGCAGTGGTGGAAAGGTATAAACTGTTAGGGTTTTCCAGCTGAATGATAGAGCATCCACTTTCCATGCTTGTGAGTGAAGAATCTCTGAAGTTGGCAGTTGTGAGGGGAGGCAAAAAGATCTATGTCTGGGCATCCCCATTTCCTTGTTATCAGGCTGAAGACCTGTGGATCTAGTTTCCACTCATGAGGGTCCATGAGGTTTCTGCTTAGTTCGTCTGCCAGAGTATTTTTCTTTCCTGGCAGGAATTGTGCCTGCAGATGTACTTGATAGGTCAGTGCTGTGTTCCACAAAGTCATGGCTTGCCTGCAGAGGGGGTAGGAATGTGTGCCCCCTTGCTTGTTCATGTACCACATAACTGTAGTATTGTCCATCTTTAGCAATAGTTGTCCTGGATGTAGTAGATCCTTGAAGGCTGTCAGGGCATTCTGTACAGCTAGCATCTCTTTTTGGTTGATATGAAGATGCATTTGGTCCGTGGGCCATGTGCCCTGAATACATTTTCCTGCCATGTGTGCCCCCCAGGCATAATCCGATGCATCTGTTAGTGTCTGCCTGGCTGTGGGTAAAGTGAAAGGCCGTCCCTTGTTGTGGTGACAGGCCAGTGCCCACCATCGAAACTCCTGTTGCAGGCAGGGAATAAGAGTTATTATTGTTTCCAGGCTGTGGCAATGTTGAGTCCAAACACTTTTTAGATACCATTGTAGCTTCCTCATATGCAGTCTTGCATATGGAATTAGCAGGATGCAGGATGCCATGAAGCCCAAAGCCTGCAGAATTTTTCTTGCAGGTAGCTGGGTCTTTGTTGCCATCATTTGAAAGTAATGAGTCAGTTGCCTTTGCTTGTCTGGCGTGAGATAAGCCATCTGGGCAGTTGTATTTAAGCTTGCACCCAAGAATATTATCTCTTGAGAGGGCACTAGTTTTGATTTCTTTTCGTTTACTGTGTACCCTAGGCAAATTAGTAATCTTTTTACAAACACCAGATGCTTTAGTAGAATGTTTTTGCTCTCTGCTTGAATAAGGCAGTCATCCAAGTAGGGATATATTTGAATTCCTTTTTGTCTGCAAAATGCAATTACTGGTGCCAAGCATTTTGTGAAGACCACGGGCACAGTAGATAAGCCAAAGGGCAGTGCAGAGAACTGGTAATGCATTGAGCCAGCTATGAATCTGAGGTATCTTCTGCAAGACTGTCTGATTGGGACATGCAGGTATGCCTCTTTGAGGTCCAAAGTAACTAGCCAAGCCTTCTTGCCCAGCATGGGTAGAAGTTGCTGCAGTGTCAACATTTTGAATTTTGGAACATCCAGGAAAGTATTTAGAATAGACAGGTCCAGTATTGGTCTCTAGGCTTTGTCCTTTCTGGGTACCAAGAAAAGTCTCGAGTAAAACCTTGCCCCTGTTCTTGCTCTGGTACTTTTTGAATAGCCCTCATGTCCATGAGAGCAGAAATTTGTTTTTGTGCCTCTGTCCATTGATTTTGTGGCAGGTCTGGCATACCTTTTGACCTTGGTAGGGTGTGAAAGTGGAACCTGTAACCCTGAGAAACAATATTCAGTACCCATTTGTCCTGGGTGATCATGTGCCAATTTTGTGAGAAAAGTGCTAGTTTTCCCCCTAAGGGTGCTTGCTAAAAGGTAAGTGCTTGGCATTTGCAGAGGAAAATCATTGGGACTGTTTCCTATAAGGTTGTGATTTGTCTTCTCTGCCTTTGGGGGCTGAAGCACCCCATTGTTTAGGTCTCTATGAGCCTTGGGGCTGAGATCTGCCTCTTTGTGGCCTGTCTGACACTGAAAAGGACCAATTTTTAGAAGGCCAGTTCCTGCTAAATCTAGGTGGCTGAACCTGTAAGAAATCCTTTACTGTCTGCATTGACTTTGCTTTATGCTCCATTTTCTTTAACACCTCTTCTGCCTTAACACCAAACAAATTATCATGCTGTAATGGAGCATCCAATAATTTTGCTTTAACATGATCAGGTAAACTCTGTTCTTTTAACCAAGTATGCCTTCGAATGACAGAACCTGTAACTGCGGCTCTGCAAGATGCCTCTAATGAATCAAAACCACATTGCAAAGTATGCTTTCCCATTTGTTCAGCTGGATGCAATAAATCCTGCATTTCCGTGTTCTCAGGACATTCAGAGCTTGTAAGCACTTTCTGTTTTAGCAAAGACATTAGGTATTGTTGATATTTAAGCATGTGACACTGGCAGTTTAAAGCCCTTACAGCTAAAGTAGCAGAGGTGTAAACTTTTTCCCCCCATCTGTCCAGTGCACTAGAATCCGTATCAGAGGGAACAGGGTTTTTTGCAGTGGAAGCCTTGACCCCTTTGGGACCCTGAGAAATAGTTTCTGGATCAGCAACAGGGTTATTATAAAGAAATTTATGAGAATCTGGAACCCTGTAGTACCTATCTGGCTTTACTGGTGTAGGGGGTAAAGAATCAGGAGTCAAACTGGATTCAGAAAAAACATCATCAACAATATCTAGTACAGAGGGAATAGCAAGAGGCCTGTGCTGAGGCAATAAAAGAAAGTCTCTGAGCCTTTTCTTGGATTCTGAATAATCCTGGCTCTCCCAATGGAAATGTTCCCTCATGGTGTGCAGGGTTTCCCCAAAAGAGTAGTCCTCAGGAGGAGAGGATGAAGGGATAGATTCTTCAGCACCAGAGTCCTAATAGGGAGGGAGAGAATATCCCTGTTCTGAAGAGGAGTCAGAAGAAATAGAAACCTGGTCAGAGGAGTCATAGTCAGTGTATTGCCTAGGCCTTTTATCAGGAGGGGGATGGGATCCCCTGATCAAAGTAATTAGGTCCTCGGCCATTATGAGCATCTGTTACTTTGGCATGGATGACTGTCCAGGAGAATACTGTACTTGTTTCTTTGTCTTTAAAGGTGTTTTAGACTTTGCCTTGGCTGTTGAAGAGGTCTTGATAGTAAGCTGTGTAGGTCTGAAAACACCCTCAGAAGCTGATGCCTGCTCAGCGGCTCCTGACCCATCTGAGGGAATTGTTTCTGTAGGCCCAATACCTTGAGTTTCCAGAGGCCTACCTATCTCCATGTGGGAGTCAGAGGCGGCCTGTGGTTCTGAGGTAGCGGGTGTCAGGGGCTGCGAAAGCACCACACTGAAAACCGGCGACTGGCCTAGAAGAGGCTTCGTCATCTGTTTTGGACCTCGGATGCCTGTCTTTTTCTTTGTCCTTGCGTTTTTTATGGACTCCGGTCATCGTTTTTTCCGATGGCATGATATAGTTAAACCTTCGGCCAAAGTAATGTAATGCAAAATCGAACCGACGCTTAATAGTGCGTTGGTTGAATCTAGCACAAAACCGACAACTAGCAATGTCGTGGTCAGGGCCTAGGCAAGGAATACAGTAAGAATGAAAATCCTTATGAGGTATTTGCTTCCTGCAAGAAACACAATTGTTAACTTTTACTGACATCGGTCTGGAGCAAGAAAAACATTTTCCCAACGGGGTACTTAGCTTTATTGAAGACTTCGGATCTGAAATTCAAATTCGAAAATCTCAGGAGTCGGCCGACCGGCACTTGCGAACTGCTTTTGCTTCGAGTACCGCTCGGCAAGAAAGACTGGAGAAAATGGCGTCGGCTGCATCTTATATACCCCTGGCGCACTGACGTCAGGGAAGAGGCGACAGTAACCGACGCTGGACCAGGACTTTGGAATTCAGGCTGACTGCGGGTAGCCTGCCAGCAGGATAACCCAAGTGTAATGACTGCAACAGTGAAACACGATGAACATCAATAGGTGTGTGTTGGGTGTGGGGGGGGGGTAACCAGGCACCCAGTGCAAGTCTGACGGACTATTAGATAGCTCGTCTGATCCCATCCAATTAACTCTTGCAGTCAGTAAAATGGATAGAGTGATAAGGCTTCCCAGGAAGTAACAAATGGCTATCAGGGCTTTTACCTAAACAGAGATGCCTATCCCCCACACCCACATAATGAAAGGTCCAACAAGATGGAGGCAGTCGGAGTAACCATGCATGGCCTTTTGGATGTGGGAAGGCAGAAAAAAAACAAGACAGGACCAGTGAGGAATTAAAACACTGATCTTTACTCATATGGAGATCATTCACTATCCAAATAATTTCAGTCTTAATACTATGACAAGTGCAAAAGCAAGACTAATAATGGTCCATAAGCTTAGTGACTGTCAAAAGTGATTTAAGCTGGGCCCAAATGACTCTCAATAACTTTACTAAAAAGGAGGACAGAGACAAGCTAAACATTAACAATGATACTCTGATCCAAAGAAGGTTTTCTGAAGACAGAAATCATAAAGCCCTCTTTCAATAAACATGTAAAACCCAGTCATCATAAAACACCACAACTTGGTTATTAACTGGCAATTGTAAACACAGTGTAATGCTTGTAAACACTTAAGAAAATTTGTGGCCAATGGTGTCAGGAAGAGGAAGTGCCATTCTTTTAGTAGCAATCTTGTTGGTGATGAAATCAATAGCCATCTCACAATGATGTGAAGTTAAAGTCAGGCTGCAAAGCTCACTCAACAGTTGAAAAAGCATGGCTTGTTGATATGAAACAAATTAGCTCACTATAAGAAAAAAGATATTTTGATATGGGAAATATCAGTCTGGCAGACAGCATAATACTCCTCCAGATCAAATCTGCTACTCCAAAGACTCAAGCTTCTCTAATGATATTCCAATATCTGACCAGTCTGTCATAAGGAATGCTGTGCAAAGTCAAATTATGGCTCATTCGATAACTGGCTCAGAATCCTGATGGAGTGGACAACAGGGTACCCCCTCTCAAGGGGATGGAGGAAGGGATACACAATTCCTCACAGCAAGGAAGGAGATGTAAACACATGTTTGGGATGGATGCTTTGATCAAGCCACTGCCTACTGATAGCCTTCAATTTGGGTGTGTAGAAGCATGCACTGTCATGGGGAAGGCATTGTGGGTTACCATGGTGAGGCACAGCACACATCCATCCAGTCAGCAGTGGGGTTAGGGAACTAGAATGCCCTTAGTCCCATGATGCCTACAATGGCATCAAACACACTAACAGCTAACTGAGTTACAGCCCCCTCCAGGTAGCTTTTCTCCTGATCTTGGGTAAAATTTCTGAGTAAGGAATCAAATGAACTGTGTTCCATAGGGGAAGGCTTAACGGCTGGCAGGCATGGAGTAAATCAGACACGTTAAAAAAAATCAAACTTTGGTTCAACTGCCTTAAGCAGAATGATACATACATCGCTTGGGGCTAGCAGAGGACTGTGGCCTACTGTAATCAGAAACTAACTGATCAAGATTTTAACAGTGATCACCTGGAGGAGGAATGGGTGGAATGCTGAAGGAAACAAGAAAATTATAATTTTGTTTTCTTACTTAAGTGTATAGATTTGTTAACCAAGTAAATTTAATGGACAAAATTGTCCCTATTCAGTGGCAAACCAGCAGCACTGTCTGGTTAACTGACTTTCTCAGAGCCACACATTAGGCAAATGGAGGCTAATGGAATCAAACCCTGGACTACAGGAAGTAGGTTATTAACAGTTCATAGCTTTAATCTTCTGTGTTAATTGCTAGATCTTTACAAAAAGTATGATAATCCATAAACTCAGGAACAATGATACTAAATTAAAAAGCTTCAGTGAAAAGTGCATCTGGAAGAGGTCAGACCACTGTTGCACCACCAAAGGTCACAACAACAAATATGAATATGAAGTCTACCATATGCCTTTATCTTTTTGTTGCATAGGAAATAACCAGAAAAAATCCAAAACGTTACCATAATACGTAATAATTCCTGAATCAGAGATACTGACTTAAGTCATAAGGAAAGAAAAGATTGCAATGACATAAAACAAAGTCAACAAAAAATTCAGTGAACTTTTGCAGGAATGTCACAAAACTAGGTAAGTAGCAGACAAGAGAAAACTTGTTTTTCCCTGTAGCAAAAAGGATCCCCTTACTGGCAATATGAGCCATGTAAAGCTTAGATTTAAAAATGAAAGTGCAGTTGTGTAAAATCTTACCATAATGGTAGATGTTCTTTTCTTCACTGTTGCAGTATTCATTACAATAGGGATCCCCAGCCAAGTGCGCCCGATGTCCGGCCAGTATACCAAAGCCTTTATGTTGCTTTAAGGTATGCTATACATCACACACAAGCTCCTCACATAGTGTAGGGCATAAAGGTGATGTCCAGATGTACCATCCTCAGAACTAGTAACCCCAGTAGGAAAGCTAGTCCAAGGAGCAGAGAGGTAATCGGTACATCCAGAAGAGAAACGGACCAGGGGGCAGAGAGAGGGAGTGAATACTACCACAGTATAGAGGCCATCTACCTTTATGGTAAGATTTTACATAACTGTATTAAAGTCCTTCCATTTCACTGTTGCAGTATTCATTACAATAGGGACAGTGTCAAAGCTCAGGAAGAAGAGAGGGAGGAGGAAGGACCAGCAGAGCTCTCTAGGAACCCATGAAGGATGGCCCTAGCAAAACTAGCTCTAGCTCTAGAAATTCCATCCAACTTGTAGTGCTTGCTAAACGTATGCACAGAAGCCCAGGTATCTACCAAAAGAATAAAGTTAGTATCCAAACCTTTGAAAAAAGCACCAGAAGAAGCCACAGCTCTAGTAAAATGAGACTTAACAGAAGAAAAAAGGCTCTTACCATGAAAAGAATTTGAAAAAAGAAATAGCTTTAGAAATATAAGAAGAAACTGTTTGCTTGGATGCAGCCAATCCTAAGGATCTACGTAAGAAGAAACCTCTGGTATTCCACCACAGCACAGCAAAAATTCCACCACGATAAAGTCTTGTATCGGATAGCAAACAGGTTTAATAGAAAAAAATATATAATAAAAACAGCTTGTAAAATTCCAAACATGTAAAACTATAAGCGCTTTCGGCTGTTTAGCCTTCTTCAGATCGTTAACTTTTAATGATGATGCTTTATATTTATACAAAAACTAACCAATAGGATTTAAAATTAACTAACTTCTTAGCCTATCATATCAATTCATTCGCTTTCATTATTGCAATATCCAATAGACTTTCTTGTTCATTGTTAAGTAGCCTATGGCTACAATCTAAAATGGCGCCAAAATTATGCTAGTATGCTAACTTTTTAATCCGTCTCTATTGGTAGAGAGTCTCATATCGCCAGTCATTGGCACTTTGCTTCTGGTTAGAATAGCTAGTATTGGCCCATCATATGTCAGCAATATGCTAATACACAGTATTCCATCTGATTTATTACTGGTTGTAATTACCAAGTGTGTCATACCAATAGGTTTTATTTTCCTTTATTTCCTTGCTTCCACTTTGCTGCCATCCAGTGGTTAAAGTATAGTATTAGTTTTTCTCAGAAGCATTCTTCGTTTAACTTTTGTAAGCCTATTTTAAGTGAGTAATCACTTTTATCTAATGTATTACTTCAAGTATGTGAAACAATTCTTTATCAATATCTACTAAATTACTAAATGATAACTAGCGCGATCAAAAAACATGGTCACCATGTCAACCCTTCTTCCGCTAACATGGAGATCCACAGCTACACGTTAAATTTCTAATTTCTTTCCACTATGTGCAGTACAAAGTGTCCTTTATTCTATAGAAATCTCAAATATAAAGAACAACATTCCTACTCACTTTAAGTTTAAATTTTAGAACTTTTAACCTTATTAAATAAAATTAAATTAAGTTATCACTGCGGTGCACACATGTGCACATCCTCAGTGGAATGAAATGCTCTAGTCTAATGGACTTCCCTTGTCAAAATAAAGGAATATATATAGTCATACCTATAAATTGTGCAAAACCCTAACTAGGATATAAAATATAAAAATGTGAATCCACTATGTATAATTTATAAAGCAAAATAAACAATCAACTTAAAAATATATATGTGTAAAATAGTATTATATCAATCTTGAATCTAGCTATATGATTACTAATAAGTAAATAAGTCTAATGATACTGAGTTTTGATAGTATTTCTTCTTGTTTTCAATACAGGTTTCAATGGAACCATGGTATTTAGTCCAGGAGGGCGATTTGCTCTCATGTTAATTATCCAAGATATTTCACGCAATTCAGTTCGATTATGAACATCTCCTCCTCTATTTGTCTGAGTGACGGTTTCAATTACTTTGAAAAGGTAAGAGTGAGTTGTATTTTGTGTTATATGCACTGCAAGTGCATTGTTTGGTTCTTTTTGTCGTATATCTCTCAGATGTTATAGTATACGGTCTTTAAGCTTCTGATCTGTCTTGCCTATATAGAAAACACTGCATTGTCGGCAAGTGGCCAGATACACTAAATGTGCTGTAGTGCAGTCAGCGTATACATTGAAGTGTTGTTCATTTCCATGAATGGGAACAAAAGTACTTGAGCTGTCAATAAAAGGACAAGCTTTACATCTACTGCATTTAAAAGTACCCCTTCTGTCTGAATGTATAGTTTGTGTGGTAAAACCATCTCTATTGCATAAACGTCTTTTCAAATTTTTCTTATTTTTATACTGAAATCTCGGTTGCTCCCCAACTACTTGTTTAATTTAATTTAGCTGTTTGTTAACATACAGTTCAGATAACAAACAGGTATGTGATATAATAAGAAAACATTGGTCAATACTAAAAATGGATGAGAAAATTAAACAAGTAGTGGGAGAGCAACCGAGATTTCAGTATAAAAATAAGAAAAATTTGAAAAGACTTTTATGCAATAGAGATGGTTTTACCATACAAACTATACGTTCAGACAGAAGGGGTACTTTTAAATGCAGTAGATGTAAAGCTTGTCCTTTTATTGACAGCTCAAATACTTTTGTTCCCATTCATGGAAATGAACAACACTTCAATGTATATGCTGATTGTACTACAGCACATTTAGTGTGTCTGGCCACTTGCCGACAATGCAATGTTTTCTACATAGGCAAGACGGATCAGAAGCTTAAAGACCGTATACTATGACATCTAAGAGATATACGACAAAAGGAACCAAACAATGCACTTGCAGTGCATATAACACAATATCTGACTCACTCTTTCCTTTTCAAAGCAATTGAAACCGTCACTCAGACAAATAGAGGAGGAGATGTTCATAATCAAACTGAATTACGTGAAATATCATGGATAATTAACATGAGAGAAAATTGCCCTCCTGGACTAAATACCATGGTTCCACTGAAAACAAGAAGAAATACTATCAAAACTCAGTATCATTAGACTTATTATTTACTTATTAGCAATCATATAGCTAGATTCAAGATTGATATAATACTATTTTACACATATATATTTTTAAGTTGATATATTTTTGAGCGGATTGTTTATTTTGCTTTATAAATTATACACAGTTGATTCACATTTTTATATTTTATATCCCAGTTAGGGTTTTACACAATTTATAGGTATGAATATATATATTCCTTTATTTTGACAAGGGAAGTCCATTAGACTAGAGCATTTCATTCCACTGAGGATATGCGCATGTGTGCACCGCAGTGATAACTTAATTTAATTTTATTTAATAAGGTTAAAAGTTCTAAAATTTAAACCTAAAGTGAGTAGGAATGTTGTTCTTTATATTTGAGATTTCTATAGAATAAAGGACACTTTACACTGCACATAGTGGAAAGAAATTAGAAATTTAACGTGTAGCTATGGATCTCCGTGTTAGCGGAAGAAGGGCTGACATGGTGACCATGTTTTCTGATCGCGCTAGTTATCCTTTAGTAACTTAGTCGATACGGATAAAGAATTGTTTCACATACTTGAAGTAATAAATTAGATAAAAGGGATTAGACAATTAAAATAGGCTTACAAAAGTTAAACGAAAAATGCTTCTGAGAAAAACTAATACTATACTTTGGCCACTGGATGGCAGCATAGTGGAAGCAAGGAAATAAAGGAAAATAAAACCTATTGGTATGACACACTCGGCAATTACAACCAGTAATAAAACAGATGGCATACTGTGTATTAGCATATTGCTGACATATGATGGGCCAATACTAGCTATTCGAACCAGAAGCAAAGAGTCAATGACTGGCGATATGAGACTCTCTACCAATAGAGACTGATAAAAAGTTAGCATACTAGCATAATTGTGGTGCCATTTTAGATCGTAGCCATAGGCTACTTAATAATGAACAAGAAACTCTATTGGATATTCAAATAACGAAAACAAATGAATTGATATGATAGGCTAAGAAGTTAGTTAATTTTAAATCCAATTGGTTAGTTTTTGTATAAATATAAAGCATTATCATTTAAAGTTAATGATCTGAAGAAGGCTAAACAGCCGAAAGCGCATATCATTTTACATGTTTGGAATTTTACAAGCTGTTTTTATTATATATTTTTTTCTATTAAACCTGTTTGCTATCGATACAGGACTTTATCGTGGTGGAATTTTTGCTGTGCTGTGGTGGAATACCAGAGGTTTCTTCTTACGTTGCTTAATTTTTTCCACTGGTAAACCTTCAACAAGTGTAAGATAGTTTTTCCTTGAATCCTAAGGATCTAGGATGAAAAGAAAGCTGATCAGATTTACAAAAAGTCTTAGTGTTATCCAAATAAAATCTGAGCTGTCTATGCACATCCAATGTGTGCAGCACTTCTCACTGACAGATTGCACAAAAGGAAAAAGTGGGCAAGTGAATCGATGGACTAAGAGAAAACTCAATCACCACCTTGGGCATAAAAAGAAGGATTAATGAAAATTAACACCACTGAGAGTCCAAATATGGTTTTAAAAATAGTTTAATATTACAACTTAAAAAACATTAAGTGCTTTTGTCTCAAGGAAGATATACTTCATCAAAATAATAGAGTACCAACACAGAGGCATTATATACTGTCCAAACACAAATTTCATTGGCTGTTTGTTAATGAATCAATTAAATCAATTATTCTTTTAAAACACCAGTGTAAAAGAGCCATTTGTTACATAGGAAAGTTGTTACAAAAGAAATTAAATCCTGATACAAAAATAATCACACATTGTATATAAATACCACTTTTCATATTATCACATAAAATGCCGACCTATAATTTATTAGCTTTTATGTTAAGCACAGGAGCAATGGACTCATTCTCATTCAACCCAAGGGGAAGGTTGCTCCTAATCTAAGTTGCCACTTAATTTCTCTTGCTTTTAAAAAAGCCTTCCAGTACCCACCTCTTGAGTCCAGTTTAATTTTTTTGCCAGGATACCAAAACAAAATTTGTTAAATCCACTGCACCCCATGGAATGCTTGTACAGGCCACTGTTTTCATTTTTGCTGGCAATATCATATGTATGTTCATAAATGTGTGTTGTGTCCTTAGGGCATGCTCAGTTTTGCCAACTTAAAATGCTAAACATCCTAAACAATACACAAGGTATACGATACCACTCCAAGTAGTACAATTACCATCTTGAAATGTGAGTCTGCTTTTCATATTGTTACCCAACATCAAGGCCTGATTCCTTGTACAGTACATAGACTGTTTTATAACATCCACACTTTGTAGTTCCTTTGGCTCCCTTGGAAAAATACCATGATTGTTCTCCAATAATCATTTAAAATTCAGTGCTGTTTTAGAAATGAAAGTGGGTTCAGATTCCACCATTTGAAATAATTCAGGGTTAGTTTTAAAAATGCACCAGCTCCTTTTAATAGGTTCATAGGTAGGTACTAGGCTATCTGCCCGAAGGCATTTATAAGCCTAGCCAGAATGTGTTGGCTTTCGCCACCCCTTAGATTAGTTCCCTGTGCCTCTGTCCAGCAGAGCCACTGATGTGATCCCCGGGGTAAACTTTCTGTTTCCCATCCACCTGTCAAGGTTTCTCTTGAAGAGTACTAGCGAGTTGCTCTACCTAATGTAGACTGGAATCTTGTTCCAAAACATGGGAAGTCTCTGGGACAGGAATCTATCCCTCCAGCACATCCTATTTATTGCTGTGGTGAGGTTTAGATTCCTAGAGTGTGTGGCTCGAGGGGATACGGTTTTCTTTAGGTGGAGCATGTCCATCAATTCTGGGTTGGACATGGCCTTATATGTCAGGCAGAGATCACCTCTGAGCAGGCGGTATGCAACCGAATACAGCTGGAGTTTCTTCAGTCGAGCTGCATAGGGCATCTGATTGAGGCCAGTGATTCTCTTGGTGAGGTACTTCTGTGGTCTTTCCAGCTGTTGCAGGTGTCTTGTAAGGTACATCCCAAATGGGGCATTGTACTCTATGATGGGTCTGATGAGTAGAGGGGCACAATGACCTCTTTTGATCTGGATGCAAACCCTTTTGTCATTAGGTGGGCCACATAGAAGGATTTTCTAACCACCTTGGCAATGTGACTATCAAAGAAGAGATTACTATCTACTTGGGTCCCCAGATCCCTTATTATGTTTTCTGTACTTAGGCGACTATCACCTATGTGGTAGTTTGTGGGTACTTTGTTATTTTCAAAGGGAATAACTATGCACTTTTTGGCATTTAGTTTGAGGCCATGATTTTGACATCAGGTATCTGTCTAAGTGAGACCCTTTTGGAGGATGTCTGTGTCAGCCGGTGAGTCAATGATAGCCCCTAGTTTGCAGTTGTATGTGAACTTGGTCAGCCATAGTCCTCCTGTGCTTGTCTGTACCTCTGAGAAGTATATGCCGAACAGGAGGGGTCCTGGGACTGAGCCCTGGGGAACGCCACTTGTAACCGGTTTAGAGTCAGACCTAGCTCCCGCAACTCTCACCATGTGGGTTCTGTCCGTGATCCAACTGGCAACCCAGCTTGTGACATAGGATTTTATGTTCAGGCTGGTGAGCTTGTCTACAATACCAGAATGGGGAATGGTGTCGAAGGCCTTTGCGAGGTCTAGGGAGGCTGTGTATACCACCTTTCCCTCGTCTATAGCCTTGGTAACTGTCTCAAAGAAGTCCACCAGGTTTAGGATGCATGATCTGCCCTTAACAAAGCCGAACTGAGTAGGGTCCAGTGTTTGGAGGTTCACAATGTCTCTGTTAATGAGTTCCATGATGATGCACTCCATAGTCTTGCAGACTAAGCTAGTCAGGTTTACAGGGCGATAGTTCCCGGGGTCTATTGTGGCTCCACCTTTGTGGAGTGGAATAACTGTTGTTGTGCACCACTCTATGGGTACGTAGCCTGTGGAGAGGCTGAGTTTGAACAGTGTGCTTAGGTGAGGGGTTAATTCATCTTTGAGCTCGTGTAGGACGCGGCCTGGGACACCATCCGATCCCATTGATGCTGTGTTTTTGGCTTTGGAGAGGGCTATTTTAACCAGTGTCTGTGATTTCAGGGGCTCTACGTTCTTCTGGTATGGTTATGGGCCCTTTTGCGGGTGAGAGGGGGGGTGAAGTTTGCACTGAACATGTCTGCCAGGATGTTGGCAATATCGGTTGGTTCAGTGTATTTTTGTGCCATTCTGCAGTAACTCCAAGCAGATCTGAGCATTGTCACTTAGATTCTTGACATAGCTAAAGAATGCCTTTAGGTTATCTTTGGAGTCCTTGGCAAGTTTTCTTTCAAAGCTCGCCTTGGATGATTTTATGAGGGATCATAGTTTCTTGCTGATACTGATCAGGGATATCTTCCCTTCTTGGGATTTTACTCTTTTCTGTACTGGTTTCCTCCTTCTGTTGTACAGCTTGTTTATGGCAGGGGTCCACCAGACTGGTTTCCTTTTCTTGGAGGAGTGAGTCTTGGTTTTGCTTGGGATAGCAGGATCCATGCATTCTTGTAGGTGCCTGTAGAATGCATTAGTAAAGGAATTTGCAGCTTGGACAGCGTTATCCTTTAGCATGGGGACTTCAAAACTTTCCAACTCCATCTTAAGTAACGTGAAGTTTGCTTTTGAAAAGTTTTTCACAATGGTTTCCTTGTCCGGGGGTGGGGGCAGAATGTGGATATCCAAAGTGACTTGTTTATGGTCAGATCTAACTAGCGAGGGGTTGACCTCCGGTGTGGAACACCGGTCGCTCATGTTGGTGATGACCAGGTCCAATATGTTGTCACCTATGGTGGGAGTGTTGACCAGTTTAAGCAGGGCGTATGAGTTTATAAATTCTAGGAAATGTTGGGCAAGAGAGTTGGTACTTGAATAGTTCTCCCAGTAAATGTTTGGTTAGTTCAAATCACCCAATATTAGAGTGTTTGGTAGGACCTTTATGTTACCCAGTGTTTCCAGAAATGCAGAATGGGAATCCTGGGACATGGTGGGTGATCTGTAGCAAGCTACAATTTGAATTCCAGTTTTGCCCGTTGTTAATTGCACATAGATAATCTCTGAAGCATCGTGCTGTGCCACTAACTTGGAGGTGTGGGTATCCTTGATGAATATGGATACTCCCCCGCCTTTTGTATTTCGGTCCGGGTTCTGTGACCGAAATGTATGGTATGAGTTGTAGCCTGGTAATGCTGGGGTGCTCTCTGAAGCCTTAAACCAGGTTTCTGTTACTGCACATATATCGATTTTCGCCATACTGAGGAGTACCTCAAGTGCGTGCATTTTGAGATTTAGACTTCTGGCATTGAGTAGTATTACCCTCAGATTTTTGTTACTTGTGCTATTTACGCCAGTGGGTTTGTCTTTTGAGCCTTGCCTAAAAAAAGGCAATATGGGGGTGGTAAGAGCCTTGGCCAGTATTCGAAAGCCTAAGGGTGACAGGTGCAAACCGTCTCTAGCGAAGCAGTGTGGCTTGTCGAGCATGTCATCCCAGGCAGACAGACACTGGATCCCCTTTGAATGACACCAGAAACTTAGCCAACTGTTGAAATTGATAACTTTTTCTTTATACCATGGTATCATTCTTGGTGAGGACAGGATGCTACTCAGGGTCAGGGTCATACCAGCCCGGGCTACGTGATCAGAGAGCTCTTTCATGTCTCTTCATGCAGTCCAGGGAGGTACGGCTCAGGTCACTCACACCAACATGGACAATGACAGAGTCATATTTGTACTTGTTCTTGAGTGACCCGAGTGCTTGTGTTATGTGGTGGATCCTGGCACCCAACAGGTAGCTAACAGTAACCTTCTCCTTATTCAGCCTAGTGAGTGGGACGTCAGTGTGCCTGACTATAGAGTCACCTATTACTATTATCTTTAATCTCTTTGGAGAACTGATTGTGTGCCTGACTATAGAGTCGCCTGTTAGTATTATCTTTAATATCTTTGGAGAACTGATAGTGTTCCACTATATCTTTTCATACTTATGTTCCATGCTAATTGTAAGTGCAGATAATCCAATTCCTAGAAGGGGTTTGTACCTATTCTCCCATTCATTGTATACTTCCAGTAACGCAAATCTATCTAAAAATTGACCAGGGTATCCCCTTGCCAAAAATATTTCCCTTAGTTTGAGTAACTCGACCCACACATCATCCTTTTGTGATGTCATTTGTGCCACCCTGATGGCCCGTCTCTTCACTAATTTTTTTTTCTGCCATATAGGGTGGCAACTAGTAAAGTGTAGGTAGGAGTTACAAAAGGTGTCCTTCCTGAAACTACTGGACTTAAAAAACACTGGGTGTATGGAAAAATAAGTGTTTCTAAATAATTAATCTTGTCTCTGCTCCAAGAATAGGTAAATTTCAAAACTCTGTGGTGTGGTTCAAGTATTCTACAAAAGTGTGAATTTCATCGATTTCACCATCCCATAAAATGAATATGTTATCTGAAAAGCATACATAAAGATGTAAATGTTTAACAAACTGACTTGTAAATTCAACCTGGTTTTCCCAGCCCATTCCTGGGCACTTGCACTCTTTCTCACTCAAGGATGGGCACTTCCATCCTACCCTGCCTGAGCCGTCAAACACCCAAGCCTATAAATGGACTTGGGTCATATGAACCATAGTCAGGACAACACTCCTCTATGCAAACGGTGCAGACTTAGATTTATAAGAAATGCAGGTGTCAAGGTGATGACCAGGTACCAGCCGATGCATAAACATCATGTTTATCTTACAAAACTATCTTCTGGCCATTCACTCAAAAGTAAAAATAGATAGACAGACGGACAGACAGGTAAATAAATCTGACATAATGGCAATTAGCAGTATACAAAGAAAATAAAAAGCAGTGACTACCAAGCCAAAATCTGTAAAGCTGATACAAAATTACCAAACAAAGGAATGAGAAAACAAGCAAACAGCTGTAGCACTGGATGGTAGGAAAAGACTAAAGACTAAGGACATGACCCTTCCCAGAATTTTAGTAACACCATTCCATTGATATGTTAACACCAGGATGACAAGCAAAAAAAGTGACCTTCGATGTGACAACTGCTCTGAAATCCAAAGCTGGAATGGCAGTGCATCTCAGCAAGAAAAGCCACTATTTTTCATGCTGCTAAATTAATTCCCCTTTTAATGTACATGAATGTAAGTGTGTATACAATATATAAGTATCTCATCAAACACTGAGCACTCATAAAAGTGAACCAAGAAAGAGCAATAATTTTAGATTGAATCTGAAATGATAGAAAACAATTAAAACCGATTTTTTCAGGGGGCAAATATCCCTGCACCCCCCCCCCCCCCACTAATTATATATACCAACTCCAAGATCGCAGAACAGCATGGTAAGTGCAAATTTCCTTACCTTGCTGCACCACAATCCCCTACAAAAAGCTGCTGGCCAAAACTGCACTGAAAAAGTACAGCTGTGTACACTTACCATGAATGTAGATGTTCAAGTTTCTTCACTATTGCAGTCATCACATTTGGGTTATCCCTGCCAGGGTAGCCCTCGGCCGGCCCGAATACCAGAGACTTAGTATTTCTGCATCGGTTGCTGTCACTTGAGGACTGATGAAGTCATCAGTGGTATAAAGGAAAGCAGCCAACGCCATTACATCAGTTTTTCTTGCCCTAACCTGTCAGGAGCCCCCAAAGTAGGAGGCCAGGTGCTGTTGGAAGAACCCCACCAATGGAAGACAAATACCAAAATGTCCCTTGTAAGGAAAGGAGAGCAACAAGGAAGAAGGGTAACAAAAGGAGAAATGGGGATGGACGGAGGGAAACCAGGACTGCAACAGTGAAGACACTCGAACATCTACATTTATGGTAAGTGTACACAACTGTACTATGTTCTTCGTGTTTCACTGTTGCAGTCATCACATTTGGGTAGATTCCCAAAGCTGAGGAAATGGGTGGAGGCAGTCAAGGAACCTAGGGGCTGGCTAGGATGCCCTGCAAGACTGAAGATGCAAACCCTGCCCTGGATTTGGAGAAGAGAGGCAGATGGTAATGCTTGGCAAAAGTGTGAACAGACGTCTAGGTGGCAGCCTCCAGGATGTCCCTACTGGGGACCCCTCTGAGGAAAGCTGCGGAGGTGGAGGCTGCTCTGGTGGAGTGTATCCTGACCCCCTTGGAGGGAGGCTTGCCATGCTGTTTGTAACAGAAATGGATGAGTGTGCTATCCATTTGGAAATGGTTTGCTTGGAGATGGCTTTGCCTTCTGCCCCTGAAGAAAAGCTAACCAGAAACTGATCACACTTTCTTAAGGATTTAGTCATGTCCAGATAGTATTTGAGCTGTCTGTGCACATCTAGAGATTGCAGAATCATTTTCCCCTTGTTTTGGGGGTTAGGAAAGAGGATGGGCAAATGAATGGATTGGTTGAGAGCCACACTGGACACCACCTTGGGCATGAAGGATGGAATAGTTCTGAGGGATACCCTATCTGCATGGAAGATGATGGAAGGGTTCCACAGCCATGAGTGCTTGCAGCTCAGAGACTCTTCTGTTTGAAGTGATGGCCTGGAGGAAGGCTGTCTTCCAGGAGTGAAATTTTAGCTCTGCAGAAGAAGCAGGTTTGAAAGGAGGCAGGGTGAGCTTTTCCAAGACAAAGTTAAGGTCCCAAGCTGGTGATGGTGCCCTTCTTTGGGGGCCTCGTGTGGCTAGCCCCTCTGAGGAACTGCTTAATCAGAGGGTGTGAGAAAAGAAGCTGCTCAGTGGGAAAATGAGAAGAAATAGCAGAGGCATGAATTTTTATAGAGGAGAAGGAGAGACCACTGTGTAGTAGGTCAGCTAGGCAATCCAAGATGAGAGGGGTGGAGGGCTGTGCCATATTGGCCCCCTTAGCCTGGATTCAGGAGCAGAATCTTTTCCATTTATCTGCATAAGACTTTGTGGTGCTAGGGCATCTGGCCTCTCGGATAACATCCAGAACCTGTTTATTGAGGCTGGCAGATTGGTCAGGGGTTAGGGAATAAGTCAAGCTCCCAAATTGAGTGTCTGCAATTGGGGGTGCATGAATTCCCCTTCCCTCTGGGTTATGAGGTTTTGAATCTGAAGAAGATTCCATGGAGGCAGCGGGGACAGGCTGCTCAGCAACGGGTACCAGTGCTGTCTGGGCCAGTCTGGAGCTATGAGAATGGTCCTTGGTTTTTCCTCCCTTATTTTGAGCAGTACCCTGGGGATGAGATGTAGGGGAGGAAAGGCACAGACTGATAGGTTTACCCAGGGGAAGGACAGAACATCCACTTTCCAAGCCATGCAGTGATGCTCCCAGTTGCAGAATTTCCTAAACTGATGGTTGGTGTGGGAGGCAAAGAGGTTGACCTCCGGGGTTCCCCATTTCTGAGTTATTAGGAATAAGGTGCTTCTGTTGAGCTGCCACTCATGTGGGTCCAAAAGCTTTCTCCTTAATTGGTCTACCAGGGAGTTGAGAGAGCCTGGTAGGTATTGTGCTAAAAGACATAGTTGCATGGAAGAGGTTGTGAACCAAATGGTCATGGCCAGCCTGCACAGCGGGTAGGAGTGAGTCCCTCCCTGCTTGTTGATGTACCACATCACAGTGGTGTTGTCAGTTGTGATCAGGAGAACCCCTGGAGAGAGAAGGGGTTTGAAGGCTATCAAGGCCTGCTGCACAGCCAACATCTCTTTTTGACTGATGTGCAGGGGGATCTGCTGTGCTCCCCATTGGCCCTGTATGCACCTGCTGTCCAGGTGAGCACCCCAACCATAGTCTGATGCATCTGTGGTGAGGGTCTGGGTGGTGGGGTGTGGGGAGAAGGGCAGTCCCTTGTTGTGAGTGCAGGCTGTTGCCCACCAAAGAAATTCCTTCCTCAGGCAAGGAATAATAGGTAGAAGAGTTTCCAAATCATGACAGTGTTGACACCAAAGGCTCTTTAGGTACCACAGAAGTTTCCTCATATGCAGTCTGGCATATGGAATGAGGAGTATGCAAGATGCCATGAACCCGAGGGCTTGCAGGATTTTCCTTGCAGAAAGCTGAGGCCTGGTGGCCAGTTGAGAGAAGTAAGCTGACAGGAAAATTTGTTTATCTGGTGTAAGGCATGCCATCTGGGATGCTGTGTCCAGACTTGCTCCCAGGAAGATTATCCTTTGGGTGGGTACCTGTTTGGATTTTTTTTTCACTGACTGTGTACCCTAGGGAGGGTGGTAGTTTTTTTTTTTTTTTTTCCTGGCTGTCTGCCTGAATAAGGCAGTCGTCTAAGTAGGGGTAAATTTGTATATTTCTTTGTCTGCTAAAGGCAATGGCCGGAGTCAGGCATTTTGTGAAAACTCTGGGAGCAGTAAATAAGCCAAAGGGAAGCGCAGAGAACTGAAAGTGTTGAGATCCTGCCCTGAAGTGGAGATATATTCTGCAGGGCTCCCTGATAGGATTGTGGAGGTAGGCCTCTTTTAGGTCCAGAGTGGCTAGCCAAGCGTCCTTGGGCAGCATGGGTAGCAGCTGCTGGAGGGTGAGCATTTTGAATTTTGGGATCACCAGGAAGGTGTTTAGAATGGATAGATTGAGGATGGGGTGCTAGGTGCCCTCTTTTCTGGGCACCAAAAAAAGTCTGTAGTAGAAGCCTTGGCCTATCTGCTGTGCAGGAACGTGTTCTACTGCCCCCAAGGAGAGCAGGGAATGGATTTGCTTTTGAGCCTCTGCCCACTGATTTGGTGGCAGATCTGGGAACCCTTTTGTGGTTGGAAGCATGTGGAAGGAGAATTTGTACCCCTGAGACACAATGTTCAGAACCCATTGGACTTGGTAATGGTGGCCCAGGTGCTTGAGTGAAAGGAGAGTTTTCCTTCTAGGGGTATGTGATGGTGGGTAGAGGTGAAGTTGGGAGGAGGTGAATCATTGCGAGTTCTTACCATAAGGGGTTGGCTTAGAACTCCCTGGCTTTAAAGTGGAGGAAGTCCACTGCTTAGATCTCTGCAACCCCTGGGGCTGCTGTCTGGGGGGGGTGGTCTGTTTCCACGGGGCCTAGGCTGGGCCTGTTTACTAGGAGCAGGAAAGGACCAGTGTTTGGAGGGAAAATGCCTGCTGATACAATAAGGGCCTGACGACGAATAGTTCTGGTGTTAAACAGAGCACAGAAGCGACAACGAGGGATGTCGTGGTCTGGGCCTAGACAAGTGATGCAGTAAGAGTGGAAGTCCCAGTGTGGTATTTGCTTTCCACAGGCGAGACAATTATTAATTTTTTCTGACATCAGTTAGTGCAAGAAAGAAGGGTCCCCAACGGGGTACTTAGCTTTTGAAGACTTCAACTTCAATTCGGAAATAAAAACTCAGGTAGTGGCCGACAAGCACTCGTGCAAATTGTTTCTGCTTCAGACTCTACGGCAAGAATGACTGATGTGATGGTGTCGGCTGCCTTCCTTTATACCACTGACGACCTGATGTCAGTCCTCAAGCGACAGCAACTAACGCAGAAATACTAAGTCTCTGGTATTTGGGCCGGCCGAGGGCTACCCTGGCAGGGATAACCCAAATGTGATGACTGCAACACTGAAACATGAAGAACATCAACATTCCCTCATATCAGCATTCACTGTTTTGATCTGCAACCATATAAAGGTTTTTGAGAGGTGGGCAAAAGGAGAGCTACAACATAAATTCCTCTACCCAGAGGCATAAAAAGCCAATAATAAATTAGTTGTAACAGCACTATTAGTGTACAGGCTACTTATAACATAAATGTTCATAACACAGGAACACTAGGCAAGCGATCATACACAACAGACTAGCCAATGTACACCTTTAAAGAGATGCACTTCTGTTTGCCACCTCTTACAAGTGCTTAATAGTGCCCACCTTCCAAATCAAACAGAGATGTACATGATAACCCTGGTGTAAATTTATATTTACCCATCCAATCATTAACATCACAGCCTTAAAGGAAGACAAAGTAAAATTTTGCTTAAGGTCTAGTCTTAACTAATTCCACTGGCTGGGAATATGATGCGTTAGGAATCTACCCTCTAGCGAGTCTTGACCATTTATTAACATAAATTTAGGTTTCTGGTATGGATGTTTGTAGAGCCACTGCTTTTGCAAAGAAATAGGAGGCCAACTAGTACTGGGGCTTTCACGGCTCAAAAAGCAATACACAGCTTACTTCAGAATAACTAGGAGGCTCCTGAGTAGAGAGCTGTGCTAAACCATTAGGATTGCTGAATGATTTAAGGCCTTTAATTTTTTGGTTAAAAATTGTTGGGATCTTTCCACAGTTGAGTGATATGCTTGGGTTTTGTACATACCAATGGGGGCAATGTACTCAGTGATGGGTCTGAAAAAGGATGACTACAGTGGTAAGATGACTTCTTTGGATCTTGAAGATTTTCCTTCGGAAATTACCTGAGCTAGATAGAAGGATTACCTAACTATGGTGGAAATGTGATGACTGAATGAGAAAAAGTTGTCCTTATAAGTCGCTGTTTGAAGGGAAATACCACTTATATAAGGAACCAGCATTCACAGGCCAGGCCAAAGAATTAAATTATTTTGGGGTGACTCCTTTAAGGGAGTATTATTGCAGAATTCACAAAGGTGAGGAATGCTGGGCCAGTGCAAAACTACTGACCTTATATTTGAATTGCTTATCTATACTTTTTTTACTACATCACTCTAGTCTTTACTGCACTGAATGACAACAAGAAAAAAGACTCTGTCCTTATTCTTCTGCCTATGCAAACCAACTAATGCAAAACCAGAGGATGTTCTAGACTGCAATTAAAGCCACCCCCGTTTTTGAGGGAAAGTGGTTCCTGAAATCTAGAACACACAGCTCATCTCCAAGTGCTGACATGAACTTAACAACCTAACCACTGTAAAACTGAACAGAATGGACAATTATCTAGGTATGCAATAATGCCATGTACAGTTTTTTAAAGCACCTTCACTGAGAAGCCCTGGAGAGCAACATCCAGATAAACTATGACAGCAAGTTAATATTAACTTATTTCAAGCTGTAAAGATCACAGAAACAAGAGAAAAACAACTGTTTACACATCAACCAAGTTTCTCTCTGTCACGGATGGGCTATTTGAGCACTTCCTTCAGATGTTCTCACATTTGCCTCTACTACACATCTTGAGTCTTGGTACTCACATGGCATGCAACCTTTGACCCATGTACTGTATTTTATTACTGTTTGTTTATTTAATTTATTTACTTATTCCTCCTTTAGCCAACTAGGCTAGTTGACCTCCTCAGGGGAGACTTGAGGTTGTATTTATACTCCTGCAAAAATCTGGCCAGGACATCGAGGAAGTTTCCCCTTCAATAGGTGCTTTGGGATTTTTTACATCCACTTGCGTTCCCACCAGCTAAGAGTGCAGCACCTCTCTTATGCTATACTACACTGTCAGTACTGGAAAATAATCTATGTACTTGGAGTGGGAATAGAACCTACATCCTTCTGATCTTTTAGCTGCAAGAGAACATATTTACTAAAAGATGAAAGGGAGTAAGTAGGCTGCCTGCCTGAAAAATTAACATCAAATTGTGTTCCATTGAAAACAGAGCTTTTGAGCAGAGATTCAAGCATGAATTTAGCAAGATTTTTTTGCGGATGGAAATTTACCAATGCTCATGAACTTCCTACAGGTAAACATGCAACTACGGATGATCATCCAACAAAAATTAAAAAGAAAAGTGTGGGATTTGATTGCACTAGTCACTTTTGGATGAAAATGAGGATTAAGCCTCAAAAAGTCATAGTCCTTATGAAAGAACAAATAAACCAGCTTACATAAACT
Organism: Protopterus annectens; assembly: GCF_019279795.1. Taxonomy (NCBI): domain Eukaryota; kingdom Metazoa; phylum Chordata; order Ceratodontiformes; family Protopteridae; genus Protopterus; species Protopterus annectens. The sequence continues at coordinate 493,111,311 of NC_056728.1, read as the reverse complement.
ACAGCTCTGAGATACACTGAACCAAAGTGATACTTAACAAAAATACATCTACTAGGGCTAACAAAAAATACATCTACTAAGACTTGGATCACACTTCTCTCCAGTGGAGATTGGGGACTCCACAGAACTTGTGGCTTCAAAGGTGGCAGGGCTGTCTTGAGAGGTGAGGTCAGTCTCAGAAATAAGTGATACGCATAAGTCATACAGCATCTGCAGTGGGTATAGGGCCACAAGTAAGATCTGAACCACCTTGAATGGCTGCCTTAGTGACAGAACCAGTCAGTCAGTTCTTACCTCAGTGATGGAGAACAAATGGGCCAGAAGATAGAGAGGGTTTGATCATCAGTAGGTAGTGAAAGGAAAAATGGGAAAAAAAATTAAAAATGTTCTCTGTAAAACTCCACATCTGGGTCAGCTGCTCATGCACACTGATATATGCCATGACATAGCGCACCTACTACATAAAGCACATTCCTGGAGGTCACTGCTAATCCTACCATGCCCTCAGGGGGAAATCTTCCTGCAAATGCAGACCTAGCCTAGATTTTACAATGCATTATTAAACAAGTAAAATTCTGCTTATTCAGCTTACAGGAAAATCCCAACATCTGTAGGTGGGAAAGGAGACTCATCAGTGTAAGGACCCACAAGAGAATGCTAAGATCATATCTGGTATACCTAACACTAAGGACCCCTCATTCAGGTTCTGGTTGTTTTGAATCCCATGCAGTAATAACTAGGGTGGAAGAACAGAGAGGATCACAGTACTGACTTCCCAAAAGTAATCAGACTCCCAAAGTCATAGCTGAAAAAATAATGTTTAATGGAGGTGTATACCACAAAAAAAAGTAGCTCTTGCACACTTCTGCAATGCAGTCATTCCTGAAACAAGCCATAAAGGAAGTCACTACTGTGGTGCAGTGAACTGTGAACACAGCATTTGTCAGTAGGTGACTAGCTGCCTACAAGCAAAATATGGTGTTTACAATACACTTGAAGCAAAGGAGATGAATTGGTTCATCCTGCTAAAGTCCCACACAGTTCAGGTAGTACTCGAACTGCCACTGCATGTCCAGTGTTTGAGTGACTCTCTCCATGCTGGTTTCTGCCCCTGCAAAGAAAAACTGTGAGGTTGATGGACTGGTTTAGGTAAAAGTCTGAAAGCATCTTCAGAATGAATGTGAGCTCATCTTAAGGGACAATCCATCTTAGGGAATAATCAGATATTGTTCCATCCACCTTATGAAGGTTTGAAGATCTCAGATTCTATAGGAAGAGATAACAGCCACCAGGAAAATGTTTTCTTAAACTACAACATCAATAATGCCAAGTTAGAAGGCTCTGATTGACAGGTAAAACCTGCCAAATCCTCAAGTTCAAGTTCCATGGAGAATTAAGCATCTACATATTAAAACATGGTAAATGTAACAATTACACACTAACTGGTATGGAGCAGAGAGGTTCTTCAGGGAATGACAGAGATGCAGCACTCTTAAAAGATTTGGAGATACCAGCCATCTTGGCTTCTTTGCACACTCAGTGGATGACTAATCCCCACGTTTCAGTAGGAGCATTCAAGGTCACATTCCTTCTGCTGTTTTTATCTTCTACCACGCTCCCTAACAGTGAGATGAACTATTTTACTTTTAACTTTCTTTGACATTCTTCAAGAAAGGTCTTTTTAATCAATAAAGCATTTCCATAATTATTTTCCATGCCTCTGAATTCTAACGTTGAATATTATAACAAATGACTATACACTAACTGGATATTTACCATTTTTTAATATGTAGATGCCTACAGCAATGTCGTCATTGTTAATGCATTAATGCTGTACTTGAATAACGAGACTGTTAGCAGCCTATGCTTAGTCTCAATCAATATACTGAATCGAAATCAGATTGAATTCAAGGAACTGATTGATCGCTGTTACTGTGCCATGTTATTCAGTAATAAATGACACATGCACACTGGCAGTGGAAAAGTTGAGTTTGTACTATAAAAGGCCACACTCTACCGAAACTGAGAATTATTCCAACTTAGAGGCATAGGACTGTCAGGTGGAAGATATGCCAAGAGATTCAATCACCTCTAAGACTACAGCCAGCACACCCAGTGAAATCACAGGTATATGTTGAAAGTCAGGCCCTGGTGTGTTTACAGTACATCCTTGCCTTGGAACAAAAAAAAAAGTTTCCTGTATTTCTAAGAAATTAGTTCTAAAAGCCACACCCTACTTGATCACTAATTGCTGATAAGTTTTGGCCTTTCTTCCCTGACCTTTGTGAAGAGGTATGGATTCTGTAGATGCTGCAGAACTGTGCAACAGAAAATCCTCTGCCACAGGAAAAAAGAACTTTTGCTCTTATCATAACGTTCCATCCATGTTGTCTACTAGAATGTTGGACTCCCCACAGAAAGTGCAATGTGACTAGAAAGCGGTTGGTAGAGATCGCCCATTGCCACACTCTCAATGCTTCTCAACACAGTGGGTAAGATATGGTTCCCCCTTGCTTGTTGAAGTACCATACCATGGACATACTATCCGTTTGAATTGCAATGGTCCCGGAAGGAAGCTGTGTACTACTTGCAATGTTAGAAAAACAGCTCTCATCTCCAGGATGTTGACATGGAATTTGGTCTCCTTAGACGACCACATTCCTTGGACCGTCATTCCCAGAAAATGCCCCCACGCCACCCCAACTGGGAGGTGTCCTTGGTCAGCGTGACATTTGGTGAGGAAAGTGTGAAGGGATGACCCTGGTAGACTTCTGGGGAATGGAGCCACCAGAGAAGAGCCTTTGCACACCCTCAACAGTTTTATAGGGTGAGTCAGAGGATGCTGATGTAACGACCATTGAACCAGACAGCGTCCATTGTAGGATTTGTATGTTTAAGTGTGCCATAGGCAGTAACGTTATTGTGGCAGCCATAGAACCTAACGCTCTTACAACTAGTTTCACTGGAGGAGATGGGATTGCTAGGATTTGAGAGACATGAAACCTTAGAGTAGATACCCTGTCTGGAGGTAGAAAGGCCATAGTTCTGGTTGTGTCCAAACAAGCTCCAATAAAGTTTATCTGGAGAGGACTGAGCTGCAATTTTTGTGTGTTTACAGTTATGCCATGAGTTGGAGCTAGCTGTAATAGGTAAGCCCTGGCTTGTATGAGTAGATGCCTCATTGAAGCAGTTAGGAGCCAGTCATGGAGATAAGGAAACACATGGAATCCCTGCAGTCTGAGATGAGCTGCAACTACTGCCATGCATTTGGTGAACACCCTGGGGGCTGTGGTGAGACCAAATGAAAACTTAGAACTGGTAATGGCTGGCTCCCAGCCTGAAACAAAGATACCTTTCAGAGCACCTCTACATTTTGATATGGTAGTACGCATCCTTCAAGTCTATTGAGCACATCCAGCTATCAATCTTCAGAAGAGGTAGGATGGATTTGACTGTGACCATCCCGAATTTCGAGTTTTTCACTGATTTGTTCAGGGATGTCAGATCAAAAATTAGCTTTAGGTGCCCTGTTTTCTTTGGTACTAAAAAGAATCTTGAGTAAACACACAATCCAGCTTGGTTGAGCGGGACCTCCTGGATAACCCTTTTTGGAGTAGCTTTGTAATTTCTAGTGCTCCTGCCTCCCTCAGACTGGGTGGCACATATGGGAGGTAAGTCTTTGGTTTGGGAAAATTTAAGAAGGGAATGGAGTATCCTCCTGATACAATCCTTTGCACCCACTGATCGCTTGTGATGACTATTCAGGCTTCTGCGTAAAAGGATAAGCTCCCCCCGACTGCCTCCAGAATAGGCTACAGCAGAGGGGGCAGGAGTGAGGGAGTGAACACTGCAATGAAGAGAAGGACATCTGCTGTTACAGTAAGATTTTACACAACTGTACAATGTCCTTCCATGTCACTGTTGCAGTACTCAGAAGGAAGAATATAAAAGCTCAAGAGGAAATCTGGGACGAGGATGGCACTGAAGAGCCCTCTAGAAACCCATGCAAGATAGCTCGGGCAAAGCCAGCTCTAGTCCTGGAAATAACATCCAACTTACAATGCTTAGTGAAGATATAGAGAGAAAATGAAGTAGCAACCTCAAAGATAGAATTGGTATCCAACACCCTTGAAAAAAGCACCAGAAGGCAACAGCTGTGGTAGAATGAGCCCTTACTGAAGAGGAAAGACACTTACCATGAAACGAATAACAAAAGAAATGGCTTTAGAAATCCAGGAAGAGATGGTCTGCTTACAAACAGCTAAACCCAAGGATATGGGATAAAAGAAAACAAAAAGCTATTCAAATTTGTGAATAACTTTAGTTTTATCCAAATAATATCTGAGCTGCCTATGCAAATCCAGGTTGTGACGAACCTTCTCACTGGCAGACTGTGGAAAAGGAAAAAAGGAAGGCAGCTGGGATAGACTGTTTAAGGGACAACTCATTGACCTCCCTGGACGTAAAAAGATTAATACGAAGAGTCATCTTTTCCCTGTGGAAAACTAAGAAAGGAGGAACAGCCAAGAGAGCCTGAAGTAATGACACCCTCTTGGCCAAAGTGAGAGCCAAATGAAGAATGGTCTTCCAAGTACAACACTGTAAGGAAGCTGAAGCAATTGTCACAAAAGGAGGCTGAACCAATTTTTCAAGAACAAAACTCAGGTCCCAGGAAGGCAGAATAGGCTTACCGGGAGGCCTGATATGAAGGACACCTTTAAAAAATTGCTTGACCTCAAGTCTAGAAGCCAGATGAGGAGTCAAGGGCAGACAACCAAAACTTGCTGACAGGTGAGCTTTAACTGAAGAATATGCCAACCCAGCATGGGGAAGATCACACAAATAAGACAGAACCAGAGGAACCTCTACAGATAGAGGATACTGCTGGTGAGAGAGGCACCAGACAGAAAATCTTTTCCATCAGGACAAATCCGGCCTTCTGCAGAACACAAAGCATGTCCTCAGAAAAGAGGTGCCTAAAAGGGACCAAAGCCCACCACAGCATCAACTGAGGAGTGGACAAGTGAGGATGGACAAGATACCCCTTGTCATGTGTGAGAAGGTCCACCAGCTGAGGTAACTTGTTGTGATTGCCTCAGCCATGTGAGATAGAAGGTGAACCAATGCTGCCTGGGCCAAAAGGGAATATTGGTAACAAAATTTTGGAAGAGTCCTGCCTAATCTTGTGCAAAACTCTCTGCAGCAGAGGAAGGGCAGGAAAGGTTTACAGAAACACCCCCTTCCAAGAAAAAGACAGTGCCTCCACTTTCCAAATCAGAGGACAAAAAAGGGAAAGCTGTCTGTTCAGAGGGGAGGCAAAAATATCTACCTGAGGAACAGGCTGCTGATGGACAATGTCCAAGAAAACATGTATGGGGGGCATTCATTTATGAGCTTGTGTGCTGGACCTGCTTAAAAAAATCTGCCACTGGATTGTGCTCCAAGGGAATGTATACAGCCTGAGCAGATAATTGATACTGGACAGCTAGATCCCAGACCTGAAGAGCTAATCTGTAAAGAAGTTAGGACCTTGTACACCCTTTCTTGTTGACATACCACATCACTGTGGTACTGTCTGTGAAAACTTTGAGGGACCTGGGACGAAATAGGGAATGAAAAGCTAGAAGTAGAGACCTCATCTTTATATTGACATGGTCTGATCTCTGATGAAGACGCCAGAGACCCTGGACCTTGAGAGAGCCAAAGGAACCCCCGCCAACCCCTATCTGGGAAATCTGTAAAGAGCTCGAGTCTGGGCTGGAGCCTACAAAGGAAGTCCTGGTTGACGGAAAGTTGATGAATCCACAAGTGAATCTCGTGTTTGAGACAAGGAAGGGGGTGGAGATGTCCAGGGGTGGCAGTGTTGAAGCCACACTGACTTAAGGTACCACTGTAACTTTCCCTTATGGAGCCTAGCCAAAGGCAGCATGGGAATGGTGCAGGACACGTACCCGAGGACCCTGAGAAAGTCTCTGGCCATTAATGAATCCACAGGAAGAAGAGACTGGAAAAATGCAAAAAGAGACAAGACCTTCAGGGTAGGAAGAGATGCCAGCATGGAGATGGTCTAGATCCTGCAACCAAGGGAAACATGATACTGAGAAGAGGTCAGAACTGATTTTTGAAATTTTATGGTGGAACTCAGACTCTGCAACAGGGAAATAGTAAACTGGAGATCCTGACGGAGAGCACTGGGGGAGGAAGCTTGAATGAGCAGATTGTCTAGATTAGGAAAGATCTGAAACCCTTATATCCTGCAAAAGGCAATGACAGGAGTAAGGTATTTGGTGAATACCCTGGAGTAGTAGAGAGGCCCAAGGGCAAAGTAGAGAACTGAAAATGCAAGGAAGAAACAGAGAAAAGTAAAAATTTCCTGAAAAGGGGATCAATGTAAATATTAAGGTAGGCATTCTTGAGATCCAGAGAGAACAGAAAGGCCTAGGGAAGAAGGGAAAATCTTCCTGGGTACAAAAAAAATTCTAGAATAAAATCTCCTCCCTACCTAGGCAGGGGGTACAGGTTGAATGGTGCCCTAGATCAAAACAGAATGAAGCAACTCTGAGGAAAAGAGGAAGTTGTTCCCGAGGAGGTTGAGGGATGCCCCAAAAGGAAGGAAGGGATTTCCAAATCATGAAATACGCCTGGCGGACAATGGACAGAACCCGAGTCTATTGTGATTCTTAACCAATTTGAAAGGAACAGGCAGAGACAGAAGGATAAAAGAACCTGGCAAAGAGAAAGCAAACTCTCAAATGGAACCCAGTTTATCCTGAAATGTAGGTTTCTGGGAAGTTGGGGTTTGAGTAAAATTAGCAGGACGGTCACATCTAGACTCCTTTTTACCTTTGGGTGGAGGATGAGACTGCCTGCGACCAAAAACAGACCTGGAATGGTAATTCCTCTTATATTTTGGAACAGGAGAAACAAAAATATGTTTCAACTCCAGCAAGGCCTTTTCCTTACCCTGGAGAGACTTGAAAAGTTCAGCAACAGCACCAAAAAGATTTTTATTATCCAAAGGAGCATTCAATAGTTTGGCCTTAATGTCATCAGGCAAAGCCTGAAGATGAATCCAGGAGTAATGCCTCATAACAGAACCAAATACAGCAGTCCTGCAAGAAGCATCAGCTGCATCACAACTGCATTTAACAGCGTGTTGGGCAACTTGAGAGGTGGAACCCAACAAGGAAAGGGCAGAAGCCTTCCCCTCAGAGTCAGGAAGATTGGAAATTATCTGAGAAACCTGAAAAAGGAGGCCCACAGCATACCTTGTCATATGGGTCTAGTAGTTAATGGCCCTAAAAGAAAAAGTGGCAGCAGTATAAACCTTCTTGTCCATCCTCTACACGGCCCTACTATCCTTGTCTGAAGGCATCAGTTTGTACAGGGCAACAGCTTGGAGGGCTTGTCAGAACAGACAGACACTACAGAAGGATCATAAGAGGGTCATTTATACAGATATTTACATTCATCGGCACCTTGTAATGTCCATCAAGTTTCTTGGCAGCAGGGGGGTTGACAATCAGAGGCCACAGGAGCTGGTGAAAAGATAAACAGGAGGACAGGCAGAACAGGGGGGGAAGAGCAGAAGTCTTGGGAGACTCCATCTGAAGGAACACATAATACCTTTTCTGGATATCAGAAACCTGACAGCATTCCCACTTGAAATCCATCATACACATAATAGTAACCCCAAAGGAGAGTTCCTCTAAAGGGTAACCTGTACTAATACAATTCTGAATCAGAATAGTAGGCTAAGGACTCTTCCACAGAATCCGGATTCTTATCAGAGGAGTCCAGTTCCCTAGATCTTTTAAGAGGAGTAAAAGATCAGGGAGGGGCAGGTAGTAACCGGTTCAGGAGGCTTTAAAACCATTAAAACATTAAACAACCCTGGAGTACAATCCTGCCATTCTAGTTGAGGATCCTTAACTGCAGTGAAAATGTGTTTGGTTTTCTGTTTCATTTTCTGCAGGATATCTGCACGAAACACCCTAGGAGGGTCAGACCCTTAGTGACACTCAATAAGCAATGTAAGGATCTCCTCCCTCACTAAGATCTGTGGAATCCTCCTCAGTCCCTCGAATATAATTAGCCAATGCCATGCCAGCATCCGAAATGGTCATAGCAGAAGAACCCGGAGCAACTACCAGATGATCCTCTGCGCTTTCACTAGCCTTGAGACAGATGGCTGGGGAGGCTGGACAGCAACCATTTCAGACTTAAGTTTTTTGGCCTTTTTCTTAGCTGATGGCTGACCCTTGGGACAGAAAGGCTCAGCCAATAGCTTAAGATGTTGGTTTTCAAGGTAAATATATAAGGAGGAGAGAGGACTACGTACATACTTGGGGACAAAAGCTTGGTAGACAGAACACTGCATATGGTCATGGGAACCACCCAAGGAGAAGACACACTGTTCATGACTGCCTTTATAGGGAATCTGCCTCCCTCACTGGTGCTTTTTTTTTTTTCTGGATGACATGAAACCAACACTACATAAAAAAAGATAATGAGAAACTCCAATGGGGCACTTATCTGAAAAAACTGCTCTGGAACCGGTACAGAAGAAAGGCGTTCAGACAGACATTCAATGATGACATTTGGACAGGCAGCAAAGAGGTTATGGGTGTATGCATCCATATGTCACCTTTATGCCCTACGCCTTATGCGGGGAGTGCACTTGTAACATACGGTGCCTGTAAGTATTAAAGGCTTTGGTATACTGGCCGGACATTGGGCTATACTTGGCAGAAGATCCCTCCGTTATGAATACTGCAACAGTGATATGGAAGGACATCTGAACTGATGAAACAGTGATGCTCCTTTTTGTGGCCCTCTGGTAGATGACCATCACTTCCCTGCATGGAGGGTACAACTCTGCACCTCATTTTTAGTATAAGTATCACACAACATACTGGTTGTTTTAATATCTGGGGACAGCTCCTTCTCAAATGACGTTATGGTCAGGAGCAAAGTCTTCATCTCCAACCTCTTGACATGAAGCCTCCACTTTGGAGGTGGTTCACACTCCATGCATCATGTGGGAAGCTAGGTGAACACTCCAACTTGCAAGCAAAGTGCCCATAATCAGAACTTATGAAGGTTTAGCTACAGGAAGGGAAAGCCCACCAGAAGGTTGATGAAGATAATCTAACACCCTGGGACACTGCAAAAAGGGTATAACATCAAAATCAGGAAAGTCATCACAAGGCGGCTCTGTAGACACTGACATCTCAGAGTGCACTGCAACACCTATACCCTTTGTAATGCAACCAGAAACATCAAAATCAAAGCATGCATAAAGGCCAAAATGCACAGCACAGTCTAAGCCTGGACTCTATATTGTGTCATCACCCTGCTGACAAGGGAAGATAAGAATCCATTGCTTCTGCTATTCCATATGATGAGAAGTATAAGGAGTGGGGAAATAACATAAATATTATAATTCATTATTACAAGGACTGTTCTTGAAGACGTAGAGATGAGAATAATTATATTTTAGGTCTATAACTGCCATCCAGATTGTGTGAAACAGTAACAGAAATAAAGACTGAAATATTGTCATCTTGAACTTCTTAATCTCAAGATGCTTGTTCAGTCTGAATATAGGCCTAGTAATCTCCCTCTCCTTCCTTGGGAATAGAAAGACAAATGAGTAGATCTCTGATGATTTAAAAGCAGATAGTACACTCTACAAATTCTCTGTGTTAAGGAAGAAGCTCTGAATGAAGTTCTAGAATGTAACTTGACTAAAAAGTGCTTTCATCCCACTGGTATGAAGAAATGTGACTGCCCTTGTATTGCCCCAGCCCCATAACAAGGATGCTAAAACAGAAGGGAAGGGGAAGCTAAAACTGTAAAAAGAGGGTCCCTTAAGGCACAATAAGCAGAACAAGATATATAAAATTGTGGTTCTGCTCTAAACCGTCAATGCAAACTTGTTGCAGCTAGATATAAATAACAAAGACATGACAGACTCGCTCATTTTTTTTTGTTCCCTGCAGGACTTTGCCTGAGGTGGTCTCTACCTGCACCCAATCAGCCTACAACTTCCAAGAGGACAGAAACCAGGCATTCTCATCCTAGGTGAGAACTCCATGGTTCACTCATTCCTGCCCAGGAATCACAGTTAACTCTTCCTTCAGTCAAGAGGGTTGGGTGGTAGGGAGAAGATTAACTTGCTGACCTTGTGAAGGTGGCTTTCCCTCTCTTCCCCAGAGGCACCTACTCACCCCTCAGTCTCTCTTCTGAGCTCTGTTACTGCTGTCTCCCAAAAGGAAATGTGCCTTCACACTTGAGTTCCCCTCAGTTTACAAGTGCAAATGCACTCAAGACAGCATAAACTTAGAAAGCTCTGACTCCAATGGTAACAACTAATGCTCCTGCTAGGTGCCACCCATCTGGTCAGCCAGAACTGCCTTCTTTCCCACAGGGCAGATGAAATGGCAATGGCAGCTCACTCCCATCCTCCTCAGACAGCTCCTACAGGCATCTGAGCCACTAATCAAATGCTGGTTGCCTGAGGCATAACTTTACCCTCTATGCTATGAAGCTCACTCACTCTTCTATGTTCCATTATACCGAACATTTTTTTTAATACAGACTTGACTGGATGGAAGATATTCCTTACTGAGAACTGGCAGCGGGACACTGATGTGACACACTATATTACTGTTAAGTGAGAATTTCTCTACACATTTTTACTTCCTTCAAATTTCAGAACAAAAAGAATCTATCTAATCATATGCAATGTAAACTTTTGTGACTAAGGCAAAAAATATGAAAAAAAAACGTTACCTTTGACTCTTTCTTGTGACCTCCTGCTAATAATTTCATAACTACAATATTAGGTTTTGCAACCTTGAGGACTCGATTCACCTAAAAATAACAAAATAATGGAGTCCATATTAAAAATAAAATAACTGATGTACTAATGCTGTACTGTTTACTGCTGTATAAATGCTTACTGTTGCTGTTACAGTTTGTAGAAAATAACTGTAAAACAATATCAATAAGTAAATCAATTTTTTTGTCAGTTACCTTAACTGACAAGGCTTGGAACTAGCATTTATCACAATTTAGTCCTACAATTAAAAAATGGATATTGATTCCTTCCTGCATACAATATCAAACAGCTTTGACCTTCGTAAACCATCTACCAAGGTGCACATTCGCGTCTCAAAAACTTCTGTTTGGTTAACAGTCATCCTCTTATCTCTCCTCAGAGATAAGTAACTTTCAAATCCTGAAATGATGTAAGAATGGTGTTATGAGGGCATGCGCTACATAATTTTCTGATAAACTCTTTACACGTTTCCTATTTTCCCACCAGTGCTAATTTGTGCAGCATCACCTGACTGGCAATTTTACTATGTTTGCCTTCATGCATAACAGGCGATTTTAATTTTGCCACTCTTCTATATCTTATAACGCTCCACTGCTGTGCTACAATCCAGTTTCACTTAGAGCCATAACTAATTCATCTAGCTCCTGATGCCAATCCCCAACCTAGCATCCCTTAAGTACTAACTGGGAGAAAAAAAAAAGGTTAATTCCCTGATCTGGCACTTCTCAATGGAGCAAAAATGTCAGTTACCCAATCTTGAACTCCTTACCTTAAGAGCAAGTCAAGTCAGTGTCTATTCTCTTTGATCTGCACTCCTCAACCACAGCACAAAAAATAAAAATAAAAATAAAAGGTCCTAAGAATGTTTAATTCTACTTTTGACAGCTGTAGCAAGCAGCTTGCTACAATGTCCTCTATACAGCAAGCGTTGGAGCTCTTCAGTCCTGTACCACAAACAGAAAAGCAGTCAGAAATGAATACCAGAACTGTACTACCAACTGATTTCTCCTGAATGCAGTGCCTAACATCTTGTGCCCAGGAGGGCTACGCCCTTTGCCCTACCCTAGCCTGATTCTGTCACTTAGCTGCTTTCCTTATGCCTCTTCTGAGCTTGTGTACTACTACTCTTGGTCTTCTTCCACCTTCTTATTCTATCTGTGCACTACCAGTGCCACCTTGATTTAGACTTTGTTTTCATTTGTGACCATTAAGTATGTCTTGCCTACACTGTTGCTTATTTACACAGGAAAACAGCCTATGATCAGTAGCAATGTGCACTTCATATACTCTGGTTTGAATTTGCACAATGGTCTGCAGTTACTCTACTGATACTGTACTTAAGCAAAAATGGATATCTTCTGTCAAAGACACTGGAGTATCACTTAGGTTCTCCTTGTGTTTTAAGACCACAACACCCTACTGGCAACTGATGTTATTCAGATATCTAGACTCACCAATGAGCTGAAACACTTTTTCCTGTGGGTTCTCCTTCAGACCTAAATGTTATATTACAAAAATGTCATCATTGCCTTGATAACAAAAGCCTGAAGTATAGGATTCCCAAGTTTTGTACTTGGATATAGTTATACCACCCAGAAATGACAGTTATGATCAACATACAGCTTAACCATCCTATTCCTGACTCAATGGCCAAACTGTACCTGAATTCAGCTTTCAAGATATATACAGACTCCACTATACAGACCTAAGGCTTAATTTATTTTAGAAATACTTTAACTGTTAGACACTCAACCTACTTCATTCTCTAGAGGTGAATGATATCTGTTCAGGAGAAGGTTGAGAGTAAGAAGCAATGGGTCTCTGTTGTGATATATCATGCATAGTCCTCTATTCAAGAATGGGTCTATTTATCATTCTGAACTTATCATGACTTGGGAATACCATATCATCTGGATCTCCTCTGGTAAGCATTAGTGTGACTACAAACTTTCTTGGTTGTATGTTTGACCAAATTATCGGTACATTTAAAAAAGGCTCATATCTAGTTTAGTGTCTACTGCTGCTTTCAGTAAATAATTTTAAGTCAGCAGGAACTGTACCTGACTGCATCAGTTCTTACTTTGCATTAGCCTATAGATGGGAGCACTACATCCACACATATTCCCACTTTTACATCCTCTAGGCAGGAAGATGCAAGTTCTTCTTCTGAAGTCCATCTTCAACAACTGTCAATACTCAGTAGTCCACACCACTCAAAACTTTGCCACATCAATGGAAAGCTGTAAGCTGTGAAGTTCAATAGTGCCTTCCTTGCCTCTGCTCCCTATTAAATATATTGTGTTAATGGTTCAAAGTACAAGCTGATAAATAACAGATATATGCTTACTGTATTACATGGTCTGTGAAGTGGTGGTCTGTAAAGGATCATTGTTGGGATTTCCTCTACTGATTCTGATCAACAAAATTCTTGCTTCACATACCTCCTGCATCTGAAAGCATGTGTACGACCTGCATGTTTACACCAAGATATCAAGCATCAGCCTATGTCCAGCCCCTGTACTCCCGAGTTTGATCCTTAGCAATTAAGCCAACATGAATGAAGAAATGAAAACAAGGCTTAAACTTATGTATCTACCTGACTGTTGGCAGCTACATTAACAAAGATGCATGAAGGGAAGCATCTAAATAACAGGGTTGCTGAAGGGTGCAACTTTCTCATGCAGTGCAACCTCCTCCCAGATTAATTCATGCTGTGAGTACATAGATGTTGAACTATACATGTGGAGCACTTTACAAGAGAGCTCTCTTGGGGGGAGGGCATAATCTCAGGAAATACTCAAGTAAACCTCTAAGACTGATGACTTCTAAAGAAATGGTCAAAAGAGAAATAGAACATCGAGTACCAAAAGAAGCCTAACTCACAGAATCACAAGTAAAACGGGTGTGCATGGTGAAACTGCATACTGATGACCAAGAGGCTGCAGCAGAAATTTCTTGAGTAGTCATACTCTAGCAGAAAACTATGCAGTTAGCAGCCCAACAGGAAACTATTTGTTCTGCAACAGCCAACCAACACATCGCCCTGCTACCTGAAGCAAAGGAGGTGAGCAATTGGCTTGTTTTCTAAAACACACACTTCATTCTGAGATGATAATGCATGTCAAGCTTATGATGGGTTGGAAGGAAAAAAAGAGAAATGGACTGATTAAGGGACAGTTCCAAAACAAGTTTTGGCAGAAAACATGGGTAGTCCTATGGGACACTTCATTCTTGTGAAACGGCATGTCAACTTGTTTACAAATATGGGCATCTCTTCCAGGAGATGAACAGATCTGCTGAATCAGTCAGTTCAAATAAAGAAACTTGTTGATCACATCCAAATCTTCCACTAGCAGGTCTGTTGGGATGAAGGTATCTACTGGTATAGCCAGACTTTGATATGGATTCACTGTCTCAAACAGAGATGGATTCCTGAACCACCAGGGATCACATTGCCTGAAATCACACCAAGTCCTTGGCTACCAAAGGGTAACAAAGATGAGTTTTGATCCATCTTCTCCAACTTCTGTTGGGAATCAGAGCAAGGACACCCGCAGGCAGGTGGAAGGAAGTCCACTTGCACCCCCCTGGAACCGGCTGGCCAGGAGATCACTTTTCTATTAATTAAAAAAAAAAACGTTGGCATTCTTCTTTAAGAAAGGTCCCGGTCCCGTAATGCATCACATCTGTGCATGCATTGTCTTCCACTCGCAATTTGAAATACTAGTGGTATTTGGTGTTCACATTTTGCTTTGCGGGAGAATAAGTCTTCAAGTTTTGCTTCTTTACCTGTTCTGGGGGAATACGAGTTTTGCTTTGATCATTTAAGTAAGTGTGTCCAGGAGTTGGAGAGTGAGCGCTCATGTTTGCATTTGCATTCCAAGTTTTTGCTCCATTTAATCAACGCTTTCGCTGCCAATTCCAAGTTTCATTCAATCAATGCTTTTGCTGTCAGGTGTGTGTGTGTGTGTGTGTGTGTGTGTGTGTGTGTGTGTGTGTGTAAAATGCCCCAGTTAGATATACCTGGTGGTTAGTGTTACACTGGTTCAAACTCTGTACCTTTGATACAAGAAACAAGAGCCTGAAGTCTCTACCTGCACTACCACTTGTGATTCAAGGAGTTGAGTCCATAGCTCTCAAATGCCCATATTTTCACAGAATGTCTGGAATGTTTGGCTCATACGTTTGGTCTGTTGCTCTTAAAATCTGTGGTTTCTGGCAAATCAGTAAGAAGTGAATTCACTAAGTAATGATAGGCATTTAAGTTTCAGTCTTCCTGTCTTTCAGGCAATGCATGGTAGCACAAAACATTTTATTCTAGCAACATTCTAAGATTACACAAGCAATATTTAAAATGTGTCCCTGGTTTTGGGCCTTTGTCCCCCCCACCAATACATTTTGGCTTTTTTCTAGATTTCTTGTGCTGCAAAGCTAAGAGACACAGCTGAGCATCAAGTGGATTTTACAAGGAGATGAGAGCTTCAGAAGAAGAGAAGTTTAGCATTGCTTATGCCAAGTTTGTCTGCATTGTTAGTAGCACAACATGTACTTGCTTTTGATGCAGAAGGCTGTGGGTTCTACTCCTGGGGGTGGGAGGATGGCATAATGGTTAAAGTGTTACTTAACATTACAGACACAAGGTGCAGGGTTTGATTCTAACATGGAGTAATTGGCTATGCTTGTAATAGCCCACATGGGCAGTTAGCCTAGTAGTAATCTATGAACTTATGAGCAGTATGTAGATGGATTGCTAATACTGTACTGTGTTGTACTTTAAAGGGGGTGGAGGCTGCAGTCCTGACAATGTCCTCCTTTGGAGGAGATATCTAGTAACTATGAACCTGTTATTAGTTTGCCATCCATTCCCCATTGCAATATAACTAGCTTATCATTTTTAATGTAACATTGGCAATTTATTCTCAAAGGGCAACAGGCACTTTATTTGTAGATGAAACAATGTAATATAAAGTTTGCTAACAGCAATCTCTTCATTAGTTATAGATCTCTTTAATGTGGAATTATTTAGATGACTTTTACTTCTGCAGAGATTGTGCATATTTACTGATATTGGTGGATTGCAATGATAGAAGTTTGAGTAGACTTTCATGATGAAAATGTTCTGAATTGGGCAGTTTTACCATTATTGATTCAAACATTTTGTTTCACTGCTTACTGGAAAAATGTTCAAAACAATAAATTTAAAACACACTCTAACACGAGTGCTGTATTATACAAGGAATATAATTTAATACAACCAGGAAGGTGAATCAAAGAACACAAGTATGCTTGCATGACCCTAAATATGTGTGCAAGGGGCCTATGATTTGAAAACCTCCCAAAGGTAAACTTTATACGCCACTGACAAGATGCATTTTCTTTGAATGCAGGTTTCAATGCTGTTTCAATGAAGTGAGTTTAAATGGCAGAGACATTTTAATGCTAAGTCTGTTTTCATTGTGAGACTGTATTGCGTTGTTTAGCAAATGTCTATCAGTGTTTGTGCTACAAACATTTTAAATAAATGTTTTAAATGAAATCCAAATAAACATTGTAGAAATAAAGCATAAAGCAGTATGCACATTAGTGTTTATGGTAAATGGGGAGAAACAGCCAAGTAATGGGACACTGGAATGGCTGCAAAGGGGGGGGGGGGCTGTGTATGAGTGGGCCCCATTTGACCATGATTTTGTGAGGGATGGCAAACTAAGACAGGCCCGGGCAGCACAAACTCTAGCTATACCACTGCTTGGACAAGTAAGAGGTGTGTGTGTGTGTGTGTGTGTGTGTGTGTGTGTGTGTGTGTGTGTGTGTGTGTGTGTGCGCGCGCACGCACATTTGTGTATGTAAGAAGTAGGTACATAAAGGTAGGTGTGTGTGTGTGTGTGTGTGTGCGCAAGAAGGTAGGTCTATGTGTGTGTGTGTGCCTGTAAGAGGGAGGTATGTGTGTGTTTATGTGTAAGGGGGGGGAATGTGAGTAGGGGGAGGTCATACCTCACAATTATCCAGATTTTTGCCTCATATGTCCGGTTTGTAAATTGTACTTTTTCTGGTAATCACTAAGGATTGAAGTCAAAAAATATTGGCAGACATTTGAGTTTTAGACTTTATATCCTTGGAATATGCATACTAATGCAAACCTTGTTCTATCCACTTTCTAAGGAGGTAGTGGTATATGTGTGTGTGTCATACTTCTCAACTGTGCAGATTTTCTCAGAAATTTCCAAATTTTTGCCTTCTATTTCTGGTCTGTTCCTCATAAAAATTCTGTTTTTTTTGACAAATCACTGGGATGGGCTATGGATTAAAGTTACTAAATAATTACATGCACTTAGTTTCAAACTTCATATCCTTTAGAAAATGCATTCTAACACAAATCCTGTTATTCTAGCAACTTTCGAAATGTGTCCCTGGTTTTGGGCCTTTGTCCTCAACATTGTAACAGGATTTGTCCAGATTTCTTGTGCTAAAAGATTGAGAGGTATTTTGTGTGTGTGTGTGTGTGTGTGTGTGTGTGTGTGTGTGTGTGTGTGTGTGTGTGTATAAGAATGAGGTAGCATACCTCTCAGCTCTCCAGGTTTTTGCAGAATGTGCAGATTTTTGCCCCATATTCCTCCTAAAAGGACTGAAGTTGCTAAATAACAGACATTTCAGTTTTAGATGTCATATCCTTTAGAAAAATGCATAACAACACAAATCCTGTTATTTCTAGCAATTTTCTAAGTTCATGAGATCCATATTTATAAACTGTCCCTATTTATTTTAGGTTTGCCCAGACCTTTTGCACTAAGAGGTTGAGGTGTGTGTGTGTGTGTGTGTGTGTGTGTGTGTGTGTGTGTGTGTGTGAGAGAGAGAGAGAGAGAGAAATGCCCTAGTTAAAGTTAGCAGGTGTAATTTACTTTCAAGGAATTTTGAGCCTCAAGGGAAGAGAAATTGCACAGCAAGTAGCATACTTGCATCTTGATGTAGAGGGCTGTAGGTTGTACTCCCACAGCATGTAGATTTGTACTTTAAGGGGGTTGGGTGTTGCAGTCCTGAGTATATCTTCCTTTGGACAGGATGCCTAGTAACTATGAACCTGTTTTTCAGCTTGCCACCCATTCCCTATTGCAATATACCAGTTTAACATTTGTTTTAATGTAGCATAGGCAATTTATTCTTTAAAGCAGCATGCACTGAATTTGTAGATGAAACACTGAAATATAAAGTTGTTTTCTAGCAACAACCTCTTCATTAGTTTCAGATCCCTTTAATAAGGAATTATTCAGATGACTTTTACTTTTGCAGTGATTGTGCATACTGACTGATATTGGTGGATTGTAATGAAAGAGGTTTGAGTAGCCTTTTATGTCTGAAATGTTCTGAACTGGGCAGTTTGTCATTATTGGTTTATATGTTTTGTTTCATTGCTTACTGGAAAAACATTCAAAACTATAAATTTAAAGCACACTCTAACAAGTGGTGCTGTATTATACAAGGGATATAATTTGATTATTATATATTACAAGTAATACAATCAGGAAGGTGAATCAAAGATCTTTTGCATGGTCCTAAAAATGTGTGCAAGGGGCCAATGATTTGAAAACAGTTCAGATTTTAAAACCTGAGGAAGCGTACTTGGATGTACGTGAAAGTGCTTGTTTGATATATACTCCGAATAAATCTTGTTTGTTCATCATCGTGGAGGTCTCTGCTTGTTTTATCCTGAAAACAGTTCAAAGGTAAATTTAACCTGCCACTGGCCAGATGCATTTTCTTTGAATGTGGGTTTCAGTGCTGTTTCAGTGAATTTGAGTTTCAAATGTATAGAAGTTTTAATGTCAAGTCTGTTTTCTTTGTAAGACTATTGCTTTGTTTAGCAAATGTCTATCACTGTTTGTGCTATAAAATTTGAAATAAAAGTTGTAAATTAAACTTAAATATCTGTAATCATTGTAGAAATAAAGCATAAAACAGTATGAACACATGAGTTTTGAACAGTGTTTATGGCAACTGGAGAGAAATAGCCAAGTAATGGGACACTGGAATGGCTGGGGGGGGGCTCTGGGTTTGCACACCCCCTGCAAAAAAATCCTGCAGGATCCCCTGAATCAGAGGCAGATGTGGAAAGGCAAACAGGAATCATTACCCTCATAACAGAAAGAACACAGCCAGCTTCCTTTTTCCTGCTGAACCCAAGTGGGGGAGAAACGCGTTGTCCTGAGTAGTGTATAAATCTCTCTCTGGGAGCCAAACTGCCTAAAAAGTCCTGTCTACATTGGTTTCCTTTATGCTCAGATATGGGAGATGGCTGGAAATGAACAATGCACAGGAAGACTGAGTACATTCACTTTCCTCAGGAGCTGAACAGTTGTAAGACTGGTGCCTTGGTCTAAAAACCAACTTTTGGATATGCACAATTTTCCCACACAGTTTGTATGGATGCATATTGCCTTGCCTGTTAAAAAGCATCAATTGCTTATTTGAAGAGAAGGGGACACTGACTGCAATTTACATTCTAGTTTTTCTTAAGACAGATTACTGGCACTTACCTACAGCACACTCATATGAAGACCCTTTTCCTGAATAATTCAATTGCATTGCAGTTTGTGAAGCCAACATAATCCCAGCCATCATGAGAACCTGTGAAGGTACTGATGCAGAAAAGGCCACATTGTAGTGGTCCACTACTCTACAGTCTGGTGACAGGGATCTAACTCCATCAGTATGGTAAGGGTATGATAACTCTGCAGG
The DNA here is from genome assembly GCF_019279795.1 of Protopterus annectens. NCBI lineage: Eukaryota > Metazoa > Chordata > Ceratodontiformes > Protopteridae > Protopterus > Protopterus annectens. Next base: position 493,091,735 of record NC_056728.1, on the reverse strand, counting down.
TACTGGTACCACATCATCCAAATAAATATCAATAAAAGATGACAGAAAGGTATGGTGAAGATGGTGGTTGCCAAGAGGTGCAACAGGTGCAGAAACACTCTGAACTCCATCCACCACTGTGCGCTCTATGCAGGCACTAAAAACAGATGCTGAAGATCTTCCAAGATGGCTGCACATTGAGTAACAGCTTAATTATAGCCCTCCCAGTGTGAAAACAGAGAAAGCCAGTGGACCTATATTTCTGGGTAAATTTCAGTAACTGGCTAGTAAGTACACTGCCTGGATGCCAGGAAAACAGAAATACAGAGGACCCAAAAGAAAATCAGCTACAAAAAGTGAGGAAACAACAATGACAGGGAAGAATACTGCAGCTGTTAAGCAAAGAGCAATACAAGCTCCAGACATGACTTCCAGGAACCTGGAGGAAAGTATAAGGCAACTGTATACAGACCTGATTAAAATAAATGAAACACTGATGGAGTACATCAACTCAAATAAAGAGAGACTGGAAAAATGGAAGAAGCTTTAAACAGATATTCAGATGAAGTGGCAAAAACTGCAAAAATGAAGAAAAGGCTGGCTGAATCTCAGACTGCTCAAGAAGAGATGTTTAAAAAAAAATAATAGAAACAAAGGACCAAGCACATAGGGAAAACATGAGATTTTCTGCTGTACCATAGAAGCTGGAAGGAACAGACTATTCATTTTATGAAACCACAAATAAGCAACTAGACTGGTGTTCCACAGAAGGAGTTGCTAATTTAAAGGACACTGTGTGCAACCTCCAAACATAGCTATGAGAAAGCAACCTCAGCCTTTAATTTTAATAAATGCAAACCTACAAGCAGGAGGAATTGAATCTGACAAAGCTGTGTCAGAAGGCCAAAGTACTAAAAGTGGGAGACAGCAGAGTATTTCTGGAAAATGATTACTCACTGTACACCAGGCAGAAGAGTAAATTTATTCCATTATTCAGGGAATGTCGAGACGCAGGCATGAGATTCAAACTGCTATACCCATCTATCTTCAAAATATTCTTTCCTGGAGGGACAAAATTATTTTTTGATGCAGTACATGCTAAAGAGGAAATACAAAAGTATATCCAACAAAAATTGAGCTGTGAAACAGAAGGAGATTCTGCTTCTTGTTCTTCTGGAAATAAACACAGAGACTGACAGTGAAACTTTTTCTAGTGCTTCAATGGAAAATGCTTGAGAAAAGGAAAAAAAAGCCCAAGAGTTGACTAGAAGAATCAAGAGTATGTTGGAAATGAAGCAGAGACAGGTTCTGGGAGATGGAGATGAACAAGAATAAAACCAGTAACTTGGAAATAGACAAATGTTGACTACAAAGCAATAATTACATGTGTGAAACATGAAAGAACAAGAAAATCTGGAAATATTTAATTTTTTTGGACTTTGTTACACTTGTAGGGGACTTAAAGCATATGCCTTACTTCATGCATTAATGTTGGGAAAAATACTTAGCAGAGGGGAAGAGGGAAAAGGTTAATTAAGTAAAGCAATTTTTTGTTCATAGTAATATTTTTGTAGTGCATGATTTCCTTTGCATGCTATAATGTTTTCTCAGTTATTTCTAAGTGTACTAGGGATACTGATTGCAAACGGGTGTTTATTTTCCCCCTTATCTCTTTCTCCTTCTTCTGTTTTAAGAAATGTAGGTACTGCAAACACAAAGAAGAAAGTCTGGTCAAAAGAGCATGACAAAATAAATGTTTTTTTTTCATTCTTGCATAAGGGAATGACTGGATTAAGGCTCTTAGATTGATCTTGTAACACATTTTAAGAGAAAGCAAGTAAATCTGATAAACAGAATGGCTAGGAGATGTTTGCTGAAAGCATTCAAGAGTTTTCCCAGCTGGGAGAGCTACAAAATAAGACAAAATCACATAGCACTTAATAGAAGCAAACAATGTACCATGTGTCTTAGCATGAATAATCTTTCTTTTAGGTTAACTCAAGTCTGAGAAACTGGCTGTCAGTTTGGGACACTTGTTCTAATGGAGGGTAAAACTTCAATATTTGAAGATATATATAGTTTTGTGTGTTAGTATTAAGTTATTAGGTATTAGAGGGGTATTGGGGGGGTGTTTGTTTTTTTTTGTTTGAGGGCTTTCAATAAAACAAAACTAAGATGTGACATGGACTCAAATGGATATGACAAGAAACAACTGTATAAAAGATCAACCTGCCAAACAGCGTATACATGTAACAAAAGCTGGAACTAGAAATTTAACAAAAAAGCTGTTGCACATGAAATGGGGGATAACAACATTTTAATACAATTATGCTTTTTGGAGTGTCTTTAAATGTCAATAGTCTCACATATAAATACAAAAAAGAAAGAGTAGTGAACTATATTAACAAATGCACAGTGCAAAAAGTTATGCTACAGGAGACACACTTGGAAAGAACCGGACATGTTAATTTGATAAAGAAAGGTTTTCAGGATGGTTATTCAGCGAAACACCTAGGACAAAGGAAAAATAGAGTAATAATAGTAACTGCAACAGGAGTTCCAATAGTGACAGAAGTTGATAAAGATAATAATGATATATTTGCAGTATGAAGGAACTACTGGCAAGAGAGGAGGAATACACTGGCATGAATTTATATTCCACCCAAAACTGCTATAATGGAGCTTAAGAAAGTTCTGAGAGAAATAATCAGCTTTCAGCAAGGAATATTACTTATAGGTGGAGACTGGAACCTGATTTGCAGCAGTGAAGATGTGTCTGGGGGGGGGGGGGCAAAAGAGAAAATATAACAACGGAGGGTAGAAGTTTGAAGAAATTTATGAAAATATTTGATATGGAAGATGTGAATTCAATACTAGGAGTTCAGAGTGAATTTACATATTATTCCCCAAGATACAAAAATGGGTTACGTCAAACAAAATTTACATTTCACATGAACATGTCCACACAATAACTATTTTAGAGCATGTGCAAATAGCTAAAGTAAAAACACAGGGTGATGAAATCAAAATGACACTGGTGCTTTCCCACCTATATTTTGAAAAGACAGGAATTTAAAGAATGGGTTGTGGAAATTATTCAGAAGCTATTACAGAATATAGAAATTTCTTCTGAAAATATAGCTAGTGACTGGGATAAAATTAAAGTGGAGTTTAAAGATAGGGTGGAAATAAAAGAAAGGCTGAGATGGTTAAGAAGTAACAAAAATGATTTAGAGGGACTGACAAATTTAAAGTATTACAGAATACAGGGATATTTACTGAATAAGAGGAGGATCAACTGCAGAATACTAAACAGAAAATAACGGATTACCTTGATAATATGCATGAGTTTAGAAAGACTGCTGTTAAGCAACTGTTCTTGATAATAACTCTAGAGCACAAAAACTTTTAGCACAGCATGGGCTGCCACCAAGCTTAGGAAGCCAAAAACAAGGAAGATAACAAGAGATCCTGTAGAGGTACTAGAAATATTTCAAAATTTTATGAAAGTCTGTGTAAAGCAGAGAAATATGGAGATCAAGAAAAAGGAACAGATGGAAATGTTTATGGAAGAATTAAATATGCCAAGGTTAGAGCTAGAGGAGGCTCAATTACCAACTGTTAGGATAGGAGGAGATGAGATAAAAACAGTGATGTATAACCAATCCACAGGAAAGTCTCCCTTAGGATGGTATTCTTGTGGAACTTTGGAAGCTAGGAGGGAAAAAACTCAAAGATCTGGAAGGTTTTCTTTAACAGTATTTTAAGAGGAGAATAAGTACCAACATCCTGGAAGAAAGTAGTGGTAGCTAAAGAAGGTAAAGACCCATCAGATCTAACTCCATACAGGCCAATTTCTATACTAGACCATGACTATAAAGTGTTTATGTATACAATGGCTTAAAGAATTGCAAAAGTGATGCCAAAAGTGATAGATATGGATCCATGTGGTTTTGTGTATGGGAGGCACACATTTGACATTAACAGAACAGTGATGATCCAGAGGAAAGCAGAATGCAAGAAAATATCACTTTTATTAGTGGGTCATGTTGCAGAGAAAGCATCTGATAGAGTAAGCTGGGATTTTATGAGTAGAATAATGGAAGCATTTACATTTCCAGAGAAAATTACAATGTTTATTAGGAGGATATATGAGGGATATGAGGTGAAAATTAAAGTGAGTGGGTTCTTCTCTGATAATTTCTGCTTGAGCAGAGGAACCAAAGTGGTGTCCTCTTTCCCCTTTGTTATTTGCATTACATTTAGAACTACTGGCAAAGAAAATAAGCAACTCAGAAATTCAAGGACATAACTGATATGGTAGTCAAGAAAAGCTGGCTCTAATTGCAGATATTTATTTATTTATTATTTATTTCTTTTATTTTACATTTACCAGGGAAGTTTGACTGGGTTGTTGACCATTTTCAGCAGAGGCCCGGGAAGAAAAGCTCCACAGCATCATGAAAACATTTACCAATTATTACAGTGGTAATGATTTATCAACACATTTAATAATCACTACAGCGAAAATGATTTATCAACACATTTTGAAGTCAATTATATACAAAACTAGCAATGATACAAAGACAGTACATTGTTCCATGATAATGAAGTTATAATATTGACAGTTATGAAATAAGCAGAGGTAGGTTTACAAAGGTAGTACATAAGACAGAGGCAGAAGAGAAAATCTGTACATATAAAGGGTGGCTACTAAGAGAAGATATATGAAAAAAGAAAATATGGGGGTACCGTAGTTGCAGAGAAATATTTCAGACAGATAAAAGGAATACACGATAAAACCAGAAAAGGACATTTCAGTGTTGTGGAACATTTTGAGACAGTTTCCAATCTTTTTGGGATACAAAATGAATGAAGCTAAAACAAAGTCAATAGTGGTAAATTATGTCCCCACACAGGAAATGGTTCAGCAATATCCATATTTACGGGGACATGATAAAATGAAGTACTTAGGAGTATGAATTAAAAATTATTCTGGTGTGGCAGCTTAGGACACGTGGGAAGAGACTAAACAAAAGATAACACAAAAATTGAGAAATTAGAAGCTCTCTTATATGTATACAGATAGTAAGACACAAGCTGTTAAAAATGATTTTAGTCCCTTTAGTCTTATACAAAGGTCAGTCATATTTTTATCAACCAGAGGAGAAGTTGTGGACAGCAATTAATAAAGAGCTGAAGGATTATTTCTGGGAGAGGAAAAAGGCAAGAGTCAAGTGGGATAAGCTGATTCTTCCAACAGAACAAGGCAGACTGGGATTACTCGACTTGAAGGGATATTTCAGAGTTACACAGTTAAGGCTCCCACAAGCTGAAACCTGTAATTCAATGTGGAAAGGGGTGATGATAAAACGGGGAACCTCAAGAAACAAGGAGAGACTGGGATTTTGGATGCAGACTTTAAAGGAGAATAACAATAATCATACAGAATATTATATTCATAAAGGTATTGGGAGCAAACAGAGAGGGAAAGGTAACAGAATGGAAAGACGCCAATAATTTGGACTGCAGGCTAGAGATCGCATTCCCTTCCAAGGACTGATACAATACAAAGAGAAAGAAATGGGGAGATCCTAAGTCAAAGACCAGCAATGGTAGAGTTTTTAGCAGAATCTAGAACAGAAGCTGCTGTTAAAAAAGAAATAATTAGTACAGCATATAAAATATTGGATGATAACTGTAAGAATCAATCAGCGGAGGTTAGAAAGAATTGGGAAGAGAGAGTGGATAAGCAATTCACAAAGAAACAATGGAGGTATATCTGTATGTCTCCCAAACATGCAACAAAAAGTCTAGAAGATTTAGGATCTTTGCTTGGAAGTGTTTACATAGGTATTTTTACACCTCAAGTAGATCCCAAAGAATTTTTCCTCAGGTGGACAGCAAATGTTGTAGGTGTGATGGGGAAGAAAGAGGTAACTGGGAACATATTTTGTGGGAGTGTAACGAGTTGGCAGATTTTAAAGATTCCGTGCAGGCTACTATGTCAGTGATACTGAGTGAGCAAATTGGTGTAACTACGGAAATTATTTTTTGAGCTATTGTACAGCATCAAAATTGTCTAGATGCAGGAACGTCTTGTTGAGTCCAGTTATGGTGGCTGCCAAAAAAGCAATTACTAGAAAATGGAACTCAAAGTCTAAACCAACTTTACCAGAAGTAGTGAATATAGTAACAGTGATAAAACAGCTGGAATTTGGAACTTTATTAGAGGGTAGCAACAAATTACATGGAAAAATGGGAATTGTGGGAACAATACTGGCAGAGGAGGAATGAGGTTTAAAAGAAGGCAGAATTTGAATGAGCTATGTAATGTCTGACTGACAATGACTGGGTAGATGTTTGCAACTAAAATTATGTCAATATGGCTTGTGATGTATAATATTTGCAAATAAAGTTATGTTAATATTGTTTGTTTTCATTTATATAAATGTTTGATTGTCTATACCACACATGATAATTTAATAAAGTTGTTTCTTATTTAAAAATAAAAATAAATCTTGGTTACCTGGGTCACAGACAGGAATCCATCCCTCTGCAGCATGGAACCAGGCTAAAACGGGTACATTTTTACACCAATCCCATGAAACACATTTATTACATAGGCACTCACTGAAATGCAAAGTAATTACACAAATGAGTGCCCCCACCAGTCCCTGGTTATTGTGCTTCTAGCTGCAGCAAACTTGGAAGTCCTAGGCTTGGGACTCCTTAACAGGAAACAAAACAGAAATATCTATCTATATCTATATATCTGCAGATAAAAATGTATATAGTTAGATATATTACATATATATATATATATATATATATATATATATATAAAATATATATATATATATATATATATATATATATATATATTTTTTTTTTTTTTTTTTTTTAAATGGAACATCCTACTGTACTGCAGTGTATGAACATAGTTACTGTACAATTACACTGTACTTACAGTATTATTATTACTACTACAGTATTATGTTTAAGAAGAAGGTCCACTGGGCAAAAGCTCCTGAATAAATCTGACTACTGACAGTCCAACATAATTATTGATAGGTACTGAAGTGGATTGTCTATCAAGGAGTAAAGGTGAAGGTAAGGATGGAGGGGAGAGATGCTGTTTCAAAGATTTTTAAAGATAGATGTGTAGGAGCATTTGATTTTCAGAGAGGAGGCCTATTTGAATGATATATGGATGGGTTGAAATATTATTTTGCATACAAATTTGACTTAAGGACAGACTAAAAACTGAAAACTAAAGGTTAACTTCCAAAAATGTTTAACTGATTTTTTTTAATTAATCTGCTTTTAGCTACAACATAGTAGGCTTCCCATCCTTCCATCTGTATTGTGGTTTACCATCTGGCCTCAGAACCAAGATAACCTAGTACAAAGATCATAAAGAATACATCACAGCAAATATATGACATACCAAGTACAGTGCAATGATGTCTGTCACACTTAAATGTTTCAGATCATCAAACAAATTTAAATATTATACAAAGATAACCCAAGTAAACACAAAATGCAGTTTTTAAGTGATGAATTTATTTATTCTACATGGCCCTATGTGAAAAGTATTGTTAAATCATGACGTTAACTGTGGTTAATCACATTTTGGGAAAGCTGAGTTCACCAGACCTGTTGAATCAAGAGATCACTTAAATAGAACCTGTCAGACAAAGTGGAAGACATCATGCTGCGATCTAAAGAAATTCGACAGATGAGAAACAAAGTAATTGACAAAAGGTTACAAAGCCATTCTAAAGCTTTGGGACTCCAGTGAACCACAGTAGCCATTATCCACAAATGGAGAAAACATGGAACAGTGCTGAACCTTCCCAGGAGCTACAAAAATTACCCAAGAGTGCAGTGATGACTCATCCAAGAGGTCACAAAGAACCCAGCACAACATCTAAAGAACTAAGGTCAGTGTTCATGACTCAACCATAAGAAATGGCATGCATGGCAGAGTTCAAACCATTGCTGACCAAGAAGAACATAAAAGCTCATCAAAACATCTTGATGATTCCCAAGACTTTGGGAAAGTATTCTGTGGACTGACAAAACAAAAGTTGAACAAAGAGCACCATACCAACAGTCAAACATGGTGGTGGTAGTTTGATGGTCTGGGGCTGCTTTCCTGTTTCTGGACCTAGACGGCTTGCTGTGATTGATGGAACCATGAATTCTGAGAATGTCTGGCCATCAGTTTGTCACCTCTGCAGCAGGACAATGATCCAAACCTCTGAATGGCTTAAAACAAAATGAAGGTTTAAAAAGGCAGTTCATGCTCGCAAACCCTCCAATATGGCTGAATTAAAACAATTCTGCAAAGAAGAGTGGGATAAAACTCCTCAACAGTGATGTGAAAGACTCACTGCCAGTTATTGCAAACGCTTGATTGCAGTTGTTGCTGCTAAGGGTTGCACAACCAGTTACTAGGATTAGAGGGCAATTACTTTTTCACATAGGGCCATGTAGGTTTGGATATTTTTTTTTTCTTAATAAATAAAATCATCACTTAAAAACTGCATTTTGTATTTACTTGAGTTATCTTTGTCTAAGATTTACATTTGTCTGATGATCTGAAACAAAAGTGTGACAAACATGCAAAAAAAAATAAAGACATCAGGAAGGGGCAAATACTTTTCATTGCACTGTAGCTCATCTGCAGGTTAATATGTCTATTTCAGTTTGACTCTTACATTAAGTGAGGCAGCAGGGAAAACTGGGCAACTACTTTTTGCTGAACTGATGAAAAATGACAAGAGATGAAATGTAAGCTAAAAAAAGGAGGGTGGAGAGAGAGAAGTGAGTTTTCTTCTATATACTCAGACCCTGCAAGAAAATGGCAAATAAAGACTGGGAACGTACAATTTGTTTTGCCTGAGCAAAAGAACAATTCACATCTGCATATACTGCAATTAAAATATGTCACTGTAGGGTGAGCTATCAGACTGGATTGTGGAAAGGAAGTTATCAAAAAATGATTCCATGGTGCTGCCAAAGAAGTAACAGTTCCTAATAAAACAGTTAGCTGAAAATATGCTCCCCTTTGATGGGTCAGCAACTGGGTTCATCGATATCAAATAATCAAAATTCAGTACTTTTCTCTCCTCTTGGTGGAGGGATACACAAACTTAGCAAATATGGACATTGTGCTCTGAAATTCAAATCAGCCTCATGAGCTTGTTCAAATGGAGACTGGGTCAGCTTCATAAGCACAAAATTATTTTATTTATTTATTTTACATTTGTTAACTGGGAAATTCTGACTGGACCAGGTCCATTTTCAGCAGAGGCCTGGGGAGAAAAGCTCCGGCATCAAGTTATACAAATACAGTACATACATCATAATACACAAAACAGGTTACATCATGTATGCTGAGCACAGTAATATAACAAGAAATTAATAAAACAGGCCAGGTAAAATAAGATAGAGAACATAGATAAAAAGACAATGTAAGTTCCAGCACATCCAGCATAATACACAAAACACGTTACATCATGTATTCTGAGCATAGTAATATAATAAGCAATGTGAGAGAAGATATAGAACATAGGTAAAAAGACTATCTGTTATACATTGGTAAGACAAGAAAATATATCAAATAAGATTCTACAGTTAAAAGTACTCTTTCAGATGACCAAGCCTACAGGGGATCAGAGATCCAGCAAGTGATCAGAGGGCAGTTTGGGGGAGTTAATAGCAGTGTGGGTAAAGTTATGTGATACAAGGGCATAACCAGGTACTGAAAAGATGCAATCTGAGGGAGTTTTTGAATATGGATGTGGCAGGGGCAGTGGACACAGATAGGGGAAGAGACTTCCAATTTCTGGTAATGGTGTGGGAGTAGAGCACTTTCCCTGCATTACTGTTAACCTTCGTGATGGAGAGGAGAGATTTTTCACTAGATCTTAGGTGCCGGTTTGCAGTGTACACAGTAAGTAGGTTGGATAATGAGGGTTTTTTTAGGATACTTGAGAATATTGTAGGCTGCGCCCAGCTGGTGATATTTAAGTAGCTGTGGTAGCTCAAGCCATTTTAGTTCTATTAGTGCAGTACAGTGATGGGTTCTATAGGTTGAGTTAGTAGCAAACTTTGCTATTTTAGTGTAGCATGACTCTAGTTTGTGTAGGTCACATTGTCTGATTTGGGTAAAGATTGGTGCTGCGTATAGTAGAGTTGAGAGGAGGTGGGTTTGTGCAAGAGTGACTCTTGCTTTTTGTGAGAGAAAGGACTTATGCCTGTATAGGGAGCCTAGCTTTTAGTGCACTAGTTTTATGGTGTATGTGAGATGTGAACATCAAAGTGGAGATTATTGTCTATTTCAATGCCCAGAAGTTTTGCGTGGTTAGAAGGGGAGATGGTGGTGCCGTCCTTTGATGTTATGGTAAAGGGGAGGGGGGGGGTTGACCTATTATGAGTAAATAGTAACAGTTTTGTCTTTTTGGGATTTAGAATTAGTTGGCTACCTGATATCCATTTTTCTACTGAGTTAAAGGTATCTTGAGTGACTGTATGTAGGATAGTGGGGGATGAGGCGGAGCAGATCGGGGTTGAATCATCCGCATATTGTATGAGTGTGGCATGTTGTGTAGAGCTATTGAGGTTATTTGTAAAAATAGAGAACAATAGTGGGCCCAGTATAGAGACTTGTGGGACTTCTATGGTGGTTGGAAGTTGTGGAGACAGAGTTCCTTTCCACCAAACTGATTGTTGTCTGTCAGATAGGTAGCTTCTGAACCAGGCTATAGTAGAGGAGGTGAAGGATAGTGAAGTTAGTGAGTCTAGTAGAATGGAGTGGGAGACCATATCAAATGTTTTTGAGAGGTCTAAGAAAACGGCTGATACATATTTGTTATCATTCCTGTGAAGGTTTATATGATTAGTGAATGATAGAAGGGCTGTGGTAGTGCTGTGATGTGGACAGAAACCATGTTGTGTGGTAGATATTAGACTGGGTGTGTTGAGAAATGTCATCACTTGCAAGTGGATGCATATCTCAAGAAGTTTGGATAGGGGGCAAAGGATGGCACTAGGTCGGTAGTTGGAGAATTCGTAGGAGTTACCTCCTTTATGGAGAGGAATGATATGATACGTTCTAGAGTTTGGGTATGTAGAATTCTAGTATGGATCGGTAGATTAGGATGGAAACAGGATATGATAGGGAGTCACTAGCCATTTTTAGGTATGCAGCAGGTATGTTTTCGGCTGCCAATGTGGTTGGTTTTAGTTTTAGAAGGAGTTTTTTGACAGTTGAGGTGGGCACTGGTGATAGGCTGAAAGAGGGGGTGATGTGATTGAGGTAGATTGTTTTTGGTTATTTGACTGGACAGGGCTAAGATGGACTTGGTAAAATGGTTATTAAATTGAGGAGCTATGTCTAGGGTATTGTTAGTAGAGCTAGGTGCTGGAGTAGTGGTTTTGCCTAGCCTTAGTAGGGAGTTAATGGCATGCCAGATTTTTTGTGGATTATTTAAATATTTGGCTTGTGTGCTAAAAAAGTAGTTTTGCTCGTTTGTTTTGGATTCAGCCTTGGCCTTGTTTCTAAGCAGCTGGTAGTACTGCCTGGAGCTAGGGGTTTTGTCAGTTTTCCATATTTTCCAGGCTTTATCTCTGGCTTTTAGTAGTGCTCTAGTGTCCTTACTTAGCTAGGGTGTGTAGTTGGCTTTAACTTTGATCTTTCTGCTGGGAGCTAGACTGTTAAGGATGTTGGAGAAAGTAGTACTGAAGTAGTCTATCTAACCAAAGTGTCTGTAGTGGTTCCCAGTTGCAGTATGTGGGGTAAGGTTATGGTCATCCTGTACGAGTTTGTAGACGACTGGTTTGGGGTGATTGGGTTGTTTGTGGAGTAGGAAGGAGGGAAGATGAGTACTTAGGTTATCTGGGAGACAGGCTACTGTATAGTTTTGTTTGGGATAGTTGGTTAGTGTCCAGTCCAGTATGGATTCTTTCTTTATTTTCTTATCTATTCTATTTGGTTCTTCAATTAGTTGAGAGAACCCATATAGATTGATATGTGTAGAGGGGCTGCTGGAGTTAAAGGCTGCCCAGTCGGTGTTAAAGCCTCCTAGAAGGATTGTTTCCTGAGGTAGATTGTCCATTGGCCAGTGTAGGATGTCTTCTATTATGAGTGAGTTGTTGCCTGGTGGTATGTAGCAGCATATTATATTGATATTCTTGGTGTTTCTAATGGACAGGACAGAAAATAGGACTTCAGCATTTTAAAAGGTGGGAGGTGTGGTGAGCAGGAGCTGGAGGTTAAGGGTGCTTTTAAAGAGAATGGCTACTCCTCCTCCTTTCCTGTTTGTTCTATCAGATCTAAGTGTATTATACCCTGGTGGGAAAAAGTCTTCATCTTGGATACTGGGTTTAAGCCAGGTCTCTGTAATGGCGAGTACATCAGGGTTGTAGTGGGCTATGAATGCATGTAGGTCTGTTAGCTTTTTGGTGATACTTCTTATGTTGAGATTTAAGATCAGCAAGTCAGCTTAGAGGGGACCTGGATTAGGGTGAATGTCACCAGAGGTTAGCAGAGTTTGCAGGAGTGTCAGTATGTGCTTTTTAATATTTAATTGTTGTGAGCTTGGTCTATACGTGTTTTTCTTAGTGTGATGAGATGGTGTCACATTGGTTAGTGAGTAATATGTAGTTGTGAGATTTATGATTGTGTGGCAGATGTAGAAGTGTGAGTGGGTTTGAGAGGGTGGGCTAGTGTGGGTGGTGTGATAGGAGTAATTGCGCAGTGGTTGGTCTGTTTGTACAGAAGTTAGGAAGGTTAGTGATAGGGATGTGAGTGTGGGTAACATGATTCTACTTTGAGTGAGAAGGATTCCTGGTTGGTTGTGTGTAAGGGTGGAGATGTGTTGTCTGGGAATGTGTTGTTGGGAGTGGGATCAGTGTGGGATGTAATTAGATTGGAGGGTGGGAGGGAGGTAAGATCAATGGGTTGGGCTAGTGGTTAGGAAATTAAGGGGTTGGATAACTGGTCAAGTGATTAGGGGTTAGAATAAATGTAGAAGCATTGGGGGGCGGGTGGAAAATGGGGGCAGGGAGGGGAGCGTAGCAAGGCGAACGGTGCGGAGCCAGCTAGACCATGAGAATTTTGGAAAAAAAAATCAGTCAAACCTCTCGGTATTTGTTAGCTGCAGTATATGGGTTCAGAGAATAATTTGCAGGGCTATGTGTGGGAGTGGGAGGGCAGACTGAAAATACAATGTTCAGGGTTTACTGTTTAGTTTTAGTAATAATATTATAGAATGCTAGAGTCAACTAGGTTAATTATAAAACATAGAGGGAGCCAGATTACTATGGGGGACAGACTAAAGGTGCATTTAGACCCAGGTTAGCAGACTAAAGTACATAGGATTACAATACAGTTTATGGTATTAAACTTAGCCAATTGTAGATTGGACTCCAGGTGAATTGTTTGTGGGTACAGTGTTCAGGAAAGCTTCCTTCAGGTAGGAGAGTCTTTAATTGGTTTTTTAGAGGGGGTCTACCTTAGCCAATTGTAGACTGGACTCCAGGTAAATTGTTTGTGGGTACAGTGTTCAGGAAAGTTTTGTTCGGGTAGGAGAGTCTTTAGTTAGTTTTTTAGAGGGGGTCTACCAGATGGTAAAACAAGGCTGCCGACTGGGTCTGGGAGCATTGGGTGTTTTCAAAATTCAAAACTGAGACCCAAAGGAGAAGATAACTGTTTCCAAGGTAGGTAAATATGTCAGACTCCCTTTTAAAACTGTTTAACTTGATCATTGTTAGATTGATGTGATTGAAGGGCAGACAAGCAGACAGTACATCCTGATAGAAGAGTCTGAAAAAAACAATGAACATTAACTCAAACAAATTATGAAGACCCAAATAAAGGTCCTCATTCCTGGAGTGGCACCAACTAGAAAATCTTTTCCACTTGCATATACACACGAGTTCTGAGAAGCAGACTTTCTTGCTTCTTTTAGGATATGCTGCACATTCTCAGAAAAAAAACGGTGGCTAAAAGGCATCAAAATCCTATCACACAGGCAGTTAGTTGAAGAGTTTCCAGACTGGAGTGTATCACACCTCCTGTTTTGTGTGAGTAAATCTGGTCTGTGAGGAGGCTTGTAGTAAATGCCTTTGGTCAAACTGAAAAGAAGGGAAACCACTGTTGCCTTGACCAGAAGGGACTCACCACCACAGTTTTTGGAGAGTCATTCTGGATCTTTAGAAGAACTCTGGTAATCAGTGGAAAGGGAAGAAAAGCATACAGGAACATTCCCTGCCTTTGTAATAAGAAAGCATCTGTCTTCCAGGCTTGACTGTAAGGAATACTGGACGAAGGGAAACAGATCTACTTGGTGTTCCCCATAGTTGGATCAAATCTTGGAAGATCCCAGGACGAGGTTTCCATGCGTGAGAGTCTGCTGATCTTTTCTACAATAAGGTTTGCTCTGAAGGAATGTATGAAGCCTGAAGAGTCAGACTGAGGTGAACTGCTACCTCCCAGGGTATCACAGCCAGACTGCAAAGACAATAAGATTTGGCTTGTTTATGCATCCAATCGCTGTACTTTTGCCTGTGTACCTTTGCAGATGTTCTGGGGACTAAGGATGCTTCAAGGCCTTCAGAGCAATAACAGCCAACATCTACCTGACAATTATGTGCTTCTGTACATCCACTTGGTCAGAGCTGGAATGTTTATGCCTTTTGAATCCACTCCCCATGACAGATCTGAAGCGTCTGTGGTGAATGACAGGTCAGAAGGAAGAAAGGAAGACCTGGACTGCAAGCTATCTGGTTTACTCACTATTCAACCTCCCTCTTTAAAAATCCCAGAACTGGAATATGAAAAGTGAAAGGGTGTAGATGATGGTTCCTGGCCCATCTGAGATACTGTTATATTTTCCTCTGGTGTGGCGTAGTCACCCTTGCAGTTGCCTGCCTTTGGCTGGAGGAACTCAAATAATTGTTGAAACATATCTACTTTGTCTAGGGAAGAAAAGCTCTTCCCCAAGGCATAGTCCAGCAAACATCCCAGGAAAATCATTCTGTGAAACAGGATGAGAGAAGATTTACCCAAACTGATATGAAAACCCAGAATGCTAGAGAATCTTGACAGCTGGAAAAAGTTTGCAAAGATAAGACAGTTATGCAAATATGAAAAATGTGAATGCTCTGGAGTCTGCAATAAGCAATAATTAGAGCTAGGCATTTTTGAATACCCTTGGTGCAGTGGAGAATCCAAAGGGTAAAACAGAGAACTGGTAATGTAAGCCAGACAAAGCAAATTAAAAAAAAACAAAAAAAAAAAAACCTCCTGAAATGCTTATCAGAAGGAATGTGATGATGGGCATTCTTTTTAGATATTACTTTACCATTAAAGGTAGATAAGGAATCAGAGGTGCAAGATTTTGAAGTGACAGCATGCTGAACTTTGGAATCTTGACAAAAAAGGTTTAGAAAAGAAACACCCAGCACTGGCCTTCAGGATCCGTCTGGCTTGGGAACAAGAAATACTCCTGAATAATAGCTTTTGCCTAAGCGATTGATAGGCATTGGTGTTATGATTCAGAGATCTCATTTTCCTCCCATTCTGCAAAACATGCTAAGTGTGTTTCCCTACCAGGAGGGAATCACCTGAAAAGAAGGAAGGGATTCCTACTGTCAGGAGTATCCTCACTGGATTACATTCAGAACCCAACTATCTGAGACCATCTAATTCCAGAAAATGAATATAAAAGCTCAGGGACATAAAAATGTTGCCAGGGTGGCAGGGAAGGAGAACCCAATCAGAAGGACAGTCATGTGGACTGAGAGGACTGTCCTTGATTTTTGGAGGATTTTCCTTTCCTTTTGAAAAGTCTTTCCATTGTTTTTTTTTTTTTAACCCTGGTTACTCATTCCTTGCCATTTAAACAGATTATTGGAAAACTGGGCTAAGGAGGAGGGTAAACTATTACTTGGTCTGAAAAAAGTGGGTTGAAAAATCGGAGTTACTCCTTGAATCAATCTTCCCCTTTCATCAGACTTTTTAAGCACATTAGCTATAGAAGGGCCAATCAGAGCTTCTTTATCAAAAAGAGAATTTAAAATCTCAGATTTTACATAATCAAAAAGATTTTGAGAATTAAGCCAATCAAATCTCCTCAAAACTGATTCAGATGCAGCAATTCTACAGGAAGAATCAACAGTGTCATAAGCATTTTGGAACATGCTTAGGAAGCCGCAGTGGTGCAGCGGTAGCGTTGTCGCCTCACAGCAAGAGGTTCTCCCATCCGATTCTCGGCTGGAGCTCCTTCTGTGTGGAGTCTGCATGTCCTCCCTGCGGTCGAGTGGCATTCGAAAGAAATGCGTAAATGGGTGTGCCTTCATTGAAGGTTGGGCGTCGAGCTGGCACCTCGGCACCGTAAAAATCTACTGCCAATTATTAGCGGACCGGAGTTCCGCTGTGGCGACCCCTAACTGGGAAAAGCTGAAAGAAGAAGAAGAACAACTTAGCCACCTGAGAAACAACTGTCACAGGCACACTTAATGAATTCTTCACTGTAGAAGAAGGAAAGTTAACCATTAACTTCTTTGTGTTCTCAAAAGACACATACCAGAACTTTTAACATATTTATTTATTTTTATTATTTATTTTACATTTGTTTACCGGGATAGTCCGACTGGATACATGTTTATTTTCAGGGGAGAAAAGCTCCACATAGACAAACTTACATAGATTACATGGAAGTTAACAAACAATTATAAAAGCAAAGTGATTATATACAATGGGTTAGTAGTGTTCCCTGTGACGTCAGGTAGTTAGGGGTATAAAGCATGCAGCCAATGCCATTACAGCAGTTTTTCTTGCTCCAGATGTCAGGTGCCCCCATAATGGGAAGCAATTATATACAAGGTTACACTTCCAACAAAAAAGCAAATACACCATAGTAAACAAGAACAGAGGTACAGTCAATAGAAGTCAGGGGGCTGGAGGGAGGGTAACCAGGACTGCAACAGTGAATGCACTCGAACATCTACATTTATGGTAAGTGTACACAACTGTACTACGTTCTTCGTGTTTCACTGTTGCAGTCATCACATTTGGGTTGATTCCTAAAGCTAAGGATGGGAGGAGGCAATTAGATAGCATTTGGACCAGCTAAAAGGCCCTGCAAGACTGCAATGGCAAAGCCAGCTCTGGATTTAGAAAAAACTGGCAAGTGGTAATGCTTGGTGAAGGTATGTACAGAACTCCAGGTAGCAGCTTTTAGGATGTCTCTGGTAGGGACACCTCTGAGAAAGGCTGTAGAGGTAGACGCAGCCCTGGTTGAATGTGGTCTTATCCCCTATGGGGTAGGTTTTCTATGGTGCTTATAGCAGAAATGAATGCAATGGCCTATCCACTTAGAAATGGTTTACTTTGAAATGGCCTTCCCCTCTACCCCTGCAGCAAATGCCATCAGCAGCTGTTCAGATTTCCTGAGAGGCTTAGCCCTGCCCAACTAAAATCTAAGTTGTCTGTGCAAGTCCAAGGAGTGCAGTATTCATTCTCCTTTGTTCTCTGCATTAGAAAAGAAGGTTGGCAAATGAATGGACTGATTAAGGGCCACACTGGATACCAACTTAGGCATAAAGGAGGGATTGGTCCTGAGGGGCACCCAGATGATGAAAGGCTCCACTGCCATGAGGGCCTGCAATTCAGACACCCTTATTGCTGAAGTGATGGCTAGAAGGAAGGCTGTTTTCCAAGAAAGGAATTTCAACTCTGCATTTGCAGCTAGCTCAAAGGGAGGAAGAGTGAGCTTTTCCAATACAAAGTTAAGGTCCTAGGCTGGAGTAGGGGCTCTCCTGGGTGGTCTTAAGGTTTTGGCACCTCTGAGGAATTGCTTCAGCAGTGGATGAGAGGAGAGGAGTGGTTATGTGCTGTAATGTGCTGAAATGGCTATGGCATGAATTTTGATGGAAGAAAAGGAAAGGCCCTTGTGAAGCATCTCAGTTAAGTATTGAAGAATCTGGGGTAAATTGGGTACTGCTGTGCCCATCCACTGAGTTTGGCCCCAGGAACAGAATCTTTTCCATTTTTCAGCAGAGGATTTTCTAGTACTAGGCCTCCTTGCCTCCAGAATGACATCCATCACTTGCTTACTGAGGGATAGTAACGGAGAGGTCAGGTAATTAGCCAGGCTGCAAGGTTCAGGGTTTGAAGCTGTGGGTGCAGAATCTGGCCCTCCTGCTGGGACAGCAGGGCAGGGGTCCGAAGCAGGCGCCATGGTGCCAGCAGTGACACACTGCACAAGAGGGGGTACCATTGTTGGCGTGGCCATTCCGGTGCAATTAGTATTGTCTTTGGTTTGTCCTGTTTGATCTTTAGTAGCACTTTGGAGAGGAGACGCAGAGGGGGAAAGGCATAAACTGATAGTTTTTTCCAGGTGAGGGACAGGACATCCACTTTCAAGCTTGTTTGTGAGGAATCCTTGTGCAGAATTTGACCAATTGGTAGTTCTGAGGGGAGGCAAACAGGTCTATCTCTGGGCTCCCCTATTTGTTTCTCAACATGTTGAATATCTTTGGTTCCAGTTTCCACTTGTGTGGGTCCAAGAGATTTCTGCTTAGGTCGTCTGTCTATATATTTAGCTTTCCTGGCAGGAATTGAGCTTGTAGGTGCACTTGGTAGCTCAAGGCTGTGTTCCACAGAGCCAAGGCTAGTCTACAGAGAGGGTATGAGTGGGTTCCCCCTGCTTGTTTATGTACCACATAACAGTGGCGTTGTCTGTCTTTACCAATAATTGTCCTGGAAGAATGTGGTCCTTGAAGACTGTCAGAGCATTCTGTACAGCTAACATTTCTTTTTGACTGATATGCAGGTGCATTTGACTTGGGTTCCATTTGTCATGAATGCACTGCCCTGCCAAGTGCACCCCCCATGCATAGTCTGATGTGTCTGTTGTTTAGGGTTTGGGCGGCAGGGGGTAGAGTGAATGGCAGTCCCTTGTTTTGGTGGCAGGCCTCTGCCCAGCAAAGGAACTCTATCTTTAGACAAGGTACGATAGGTATCACTGATTCTAGATCCTGCGAATGTTGACACCATAGGCTTTTTAGATACCATTGTAGTTTCCTCGTATGCAGTCTTGCATATGGAATTAGTAAAATGCAAGAGGCCATGAACCCCGGTGCTTGCAGTATTTTCCTTGCAGATAGCTGGGTCTTTGTAGCCAGTAGATTGAAGTAGGCTGTCAAATGAACTTGTTTCTCTGACGTGAGGTAGACCATCTGGGAAGTTGTATTCAAGCTTGCTCCCAGGAATACAATTTGTTGGCAGGGTACAAGATTTGATTTATTTTCGTTTATGGTGTACCCCAGAGAAGTTAGCAATTTCTTTACAAATGCCAGATGATTTAACAGTATGTCCTGGCTTTCCGCTTGAATTAGACAATCATCCAGGTATGTGTATATCTGAATATTTCTTTGCCTGCAAAATGCAATGACTGGAGCTAGGCACTTTGTGAATACCCTGGGCTCGGTAGATAAGCCAAAGGGCAGTGCAGAGAACTGACAGTGCATGTAGCCTGCTCTGAAGCGTAGGTATCTACTGCAAAATTCCCTTATTGGGATGTGCAGGTAGGCTTCTTTTAAATCCAGTGTTACCAATCAGGCATTTTTGCCTAGCATGGGAAGCAGCTGATGAAGAGTTAGCATCTTGAATTTTGGGATTAACAAAAATGTGTTCAGAATAGACAAGTCCAAGATAGGACGCCAGGAATTGTCTTCCCTGGGTACCAGGAAAAGTCTTGAATAAAAACCTTGCCCCCATTCTTCTTCTGGGACAGGTTGAATAGCCCTGATGCTTAAAAGAGACAGAACCTGCTTTTGAGCCTCTGCCCACTGATTTGCGGGTAGGTCTGGCCAACCGTTTGGGGTTGTTAAGGAGTGGAAGTGGAATCTGTATCCTTGGAAAACTATATTTAGAACCCATTTGTCCTGGGCAATGAGTTCCCAATTTTCTGCATGCAGGGCGATCTTTCCCCCTAAAGGAATAGTCAGTTGAGCAGGGCTTGGAAGGTTTAAAGATAAGTCACTGAGACAATTTACCATAGGGGGGGAGCCTTACTACTGCCTGCTTTGGAAGTGGGAGCCCCCCACTGCTTAGTCCTGTGAGCACCCTGGGGCTGGAACCTGGGTGTTCTGCTGGTTCTGGGTTTAGACTGAGAAGGCCTGGAAGAGGCAGGAAAAGACCAATTCTTAAGAGGGCCAATGCCTACTAAATCTGGGAGGCTGTACTTGCAGGAAATCTTTAACAGTTTGCATAGATTTAACTTTTTCCTCCATCTTTCAAAGTACTACTACTGCTTTGTTGTCAAACAGGCGGTCATGGTTTAAGGGAACATCCAGTAATTTAGCTTTAACATGATCTGGCAAAGATTGCTCCTTAAGCCAAGCATGCCTTCTAAGTACAGACCCAGTGACAGCAGCTCTGCAAGATGCCTCTAATGAATTAAAACCACATTGCAAAGTATGTTTTCCCATTTGTTCAGCAGAATGCATTAAATCCTGTAATTCTTTATTTTCAGCACAGTCAGGAATCAACATCATTTTATGTTTAAGCAATCCAATAATATGCTGCTGATACTTCAACATATGAAACTGGCAGTTTAAGGCCCTAATGGCTAACGTTGTAGAAGTGTATACCTTCTTACCCCATCTATCCAGAGCTGGAATCTCTATCAGAGGGGGTAGGATTTTTGGCATTAGTGGCCTTAATGTCCTTGGGTCCCTGTGAAATGGTCTCAGGATCCGCAGTAGGATTTTTAAAGAGGAACTTGAGAGAGTCAGGTACCCTGTAATGCCTATCAGGTTTTCTGGGAGCAGGAGGTAAGGTGTCAGGGGCCAGGTTAGATTCCGAGAAGGTATCATCTACAATGTCCAGTACAGCAGGAATAGCTAAAGGCCAGTGTTGAGGCAGAAGTAAGAATTCCCTAAGCATCTTTTTGGAGTCAGAGTAATCCTGGCTTTCCCAGCGGAAATGCTCCATAAGAGTATGCAAGGTTTTACCAAAAGAGAAATCCTCTGGAGGGGAAGCAGAGGGAATGGAGTCCTCTGGATCAGAATCCTCATAGATAGAAAAGGGCAAATCCTGGTCATCAGAAAAAAAACAGAAATTTCAGAATCCTGATCAGAAGAATCAGAAGGAAAATCAGTTCTAGGTCTCTTAGAGGGAGAAGGGTGGCTTCCCCTGATTAGAGTAATAAGGTCTTCAGCCATTCTTGTCATTTGTTTTTTAGGCATAGGGGTCTGACCATGAAGTCTGGGTGTTGGTTTTCTGGGCATGGATCGAGTTTTAGGCATTGAAGAAGAAGATGGCGTTGGTTTAATATGTAAGTCAGTAGGCTTGACTACACCCTCAGAAGCCAGTGCCTGCACAGCGGCTCTGGACCCATCCAAGGTAGAGACATCCGCAGGTTCCACAGTCGAAGACGCATCTCGCGGCATACTGGACTCCAAATGGGTCTCAGTAGAGGCCTGCGAATCTGAAGTAGCGGGTATCAGGGGCTACGAAAGCTCCTTACTGAGTACCGGCAAACTGGCAACTAGCTAAGGAGACGCATCGTTGACAGCTTTGGACCTATGCGGTCTCTCTCTGTCTTTATCTTTGCGTTTTTTTCAGAATGTCGCTAGTCGGGTGGCTTACCAAAGCCATTACTCGATAATTGAACTGAGTACCAAAGTATTTAGATGGGAAAATGAACCGATGACGAATAGTACGAGGTTTGAATACGGCACAAAACCAACAGCGAGGTACGTCATGGC
The DNA here is from genome assembly GCF_019279795.1 of Protopterus annectens. Taxonomy (NCBI): domain Eukaryota; kingdom Metazoa; phylum Chordata; order Ceratodontiformes; family Protopteridae; genus Protopterus; species Protopterus annectens. The sequence goes on along the minus strand of NC_056728.1, from coordinate 493,069,964 downwards.
CTGGGCCTAAGCAAGGAATGCAGTAAGAATGAAAATCTTTATGAGGTATTTGCTTTCTACAAGAAATACAGTTGGTAACTTTTACTGACATCGGTTTAGAGCAAGAAAAAGGTTCCCCAATGGGATACTTAGCTTAGTTGAAGACTTCCGATGTGAAACACGAAAACGAAAATTTCAGGAGTCGGCCAACTGGCACTTGCAAACTGCTTCTGCTTCAGGCACCGCACGGCAAGAAAGACTGATGTAATGGCATCGGCTGCATGCTTTATACCCCTGACTACCTGACGTCATGGAAGATGAAATAGCAACCGATGCAGGACTCAAGACTTTGATAATCAGGCCGACTGAGGGCTACTTGCAAGCAGATAACCCAAATGTGATTACTGCAACAGTGAAACGCGAAAAACATCAAGGTGGTTTAGGATTACCCAATTTGAAGGGATATTTTTAGAGATACACAGTTAAGGCTCATACATACATATATATGTATATATATATATATATAAGACATAACCAGAAGGTTATTATTCAAAGTAGAAAGTGATAATGATGAGGCAGGGTTTGATTTCAAAATATAAGGAGACAATGGGATTCTGGACATCCTTGAATAACTACAACTATACAGATTATATTCATAAAGTTGCAGAAAGTATTCTAAGAATTAAGCCAACACGGGAATGGAGATTTTGCCAACAGAGATAACTGCAAGTAGAGGTAAAAAAAATAGGCAAGAGGGTCTGGAATTTACTGGAGAAAGAAAACTGGCAAAGGACCCAGGGTACTGGGAGCAAACAACTAGAGAGGGAAATGTAATAGAATGGGAAGAGGCCAAGAAGAAGACTGGACTGCAGGTTACAGACTGCCTTCCCTACTAGGGACTGATATTAGACTACAAGCAAAAAGAGAGAAGGATGGGGATCTCAAGTGAAAAAACTGCTCTGGTAAAGTTTTCAGTTAAATCTACAATAGTAGCTGTTGTAAAAACAGGGGGATAATTAGTAGGCCATATAAATACTCTGCACGATAAAGTACAACTGTATAAGAACTTACCAAAGCTGTAAATGTCCCATTTATCACAACTGTAGTATTCCTGACAATAGAGATATCCTGCTGAGAACAGAGTTATGTCCAGCCAGCATACCAAAGCCCTGGGCCCTCCCATGCGCTGCATGTCATATCACCCGTATGTCCTACATCCGAGACATATAGTGCATACATGACGTATGGGTGCCAAATCCTCGGAAGCGAACTGACTCAAAAGAGGGAGAAGAAAAAATTCAACAGGGGGAAGAAGGGAGGGATGGAATACTGCAATAGTGAGAAGCAGGACATCTACTGTTATGGTTAAGTTCTTACACGACTGTACTACATCCTTTTACCACTTTGCATGATCAATTACAACAGGAAGTGTATTAAAGTTACTGGAATCATTGGGAGAAGGACAAAGCAACTTTGGAATTGTCTAAATAGTCATGGAGGATGGACCAGGCAAATACTGCTCTACATAAGACAGAGCCCCTCACTATCACTCTTCAAGAGGAACCTTGATGAGTGGATGGGTAACAGAAAGTTCACACCGGGGATCACACCAACAGCACTACTAGATAGGGGCCAAGGGTACTAGCTGCTAGTACAAGGGTCTAGGGAACTACTAAAGGGGCGGTGAATACCTCACAACGTGGCTGGGCTAATATATGCCTTCGGGCAGATAGCCCAGTACCAACTTATGAACCTATGGTCCTATAAATGACATCCACCTTATAGGTTTTACTAAAAGTATGCACAGAAGACAAAGTGGCAGCTTCCAAAATCAATCTAGAATTGAGACCCTTAAACTCCAGAAGAGGCACAGCTCTAGTACAGTAAGCACAAAAAAGTAGGACACTGCTTGCCATGAAAATAATAAAAAAAAAGAAATGGTTTTAGAAATCCAAGAGGAGCTGGCTTGCTAAGAAACAGACAAACCCAATTTTCTGGACTTGAAATAAAAAGTTGCTCATATAGCCTAGTATCCTTAGTTTTCTCTACACAATATCTAAGGTGCCTGTGCATATCCAAAGAACTGAGAACCCACTTACTGCTATTTAGAGAAGAAGGAAAAAATGAAGGAAGATGGACTGTCCAATTCAAAGACAAATCACTGACCAATTTAGGTATAATTAAAAGGATTGGTTCAAAGGCATAGCTGGTCTTTAATAAAAAACAGAAAAAATTGGAACAGCCAAGACCTGAAGTTCGGAGCATCTCTTGGCACACACTAAGGACACCAACAAGACTGTTTTCCAGATACATAGCTTTAAAGAGGAAGAAACTGGGCATTCAAAAGATGTCTGAGTCTACTTTTCAAAAACAAAGTTACAGTGCCAAGAAGGAGGTTTTCTCAGAGGCCTAATATGAAAGGATGCCTTTTAAGAACTGCTTAACCTTAAACCTACAGGAAAGTGGAGGAGCCAATGGCAGACGAGCAGAAATGGCTGACAAATGAGCTTTAACAGAAAAGTATGCCAGATCAAAACTGAGCAACTCACACAAGTAAGAAATAGTACAGCTGTGTAAGTAAACTTACCATAACAGTAGATGTTCGAATATCAGTGCTGCAGTAGCCTTAGCTATATGGGTTATATCCTGCCAACGATACAACAGCCAGCCAGCTTCCAAAGCTTCAGGGGATCTTCCACATGTCCAAACTGGCAGACAGCTTGAGCTGAGCTGAATAAAAGACAAATTTGGAAGTCAAGCTCTTCAGAGCTTTACTGCCACTGAAGAGCATGCTCCTAGGAGGCTTTTGAGGATCAACGGTCGGCTTGTGGTGTCCTGATGCTGGGCATACAAGTTCCCTTTAAGGAAAAATATTCCATTTAATAATTTTGTTACTGATACTTTCCTCTTCAGGAAAGTTATTTTTAAAGCTATTACTTCTTCAGGAAAGTTATTTTAAAGCTATTAGTTTGTGTATTACTGGACTGTCACTACACTGTACTGTACTTTTAAAAGGGAACCCTCTTTTTCCAGTAAGTTTAAAAGTTGTTTAAAGAAACTGAAAAAAACTTTTTCTGTGGAGAAATTGTGTTCATTTTACTTTTTGGGACCGGCAAAGTGTTTTAAAGTGCCTTTTACTGTTTGTCTGTGAAAAAGAAGGGACTTTTAACTACTTTGTTTTTACCAGCATTTGCTGCTTGTTTTCCCTGACAAAGAGGTGCCATTTATGAGTTGACCGTGGAACAATCTGTTGGTTTGTTATCCTTATCAGTTCTATCAAATGTGCTTGTTTTTTTCTCTATAATTTTCTTTAGGCTTTTCAATCAGGGGTTCATTCCTACAGGCTGACAGGGTCTACCCTGATGCAAATGCAAGTGTAAGTCCTCATCAGGTTCAGATGGACAACATCTTTTTAATTTCGACAATGATAATTTATTTTTTTTGTCTTTAACAGTGGATGGAGTAAAAGATCCCAAAACTTACACCTTACACTTTAAAGTAAAATATTCTTTCCCTAAGCAGAAAAATAATAGAAAGTGCACATATCTTGGGGTGGGATTTTAAACCCATAGGTTGGTACTAGGCTATCTGCCCGAAGGCATTTATAAGCCTAGCCAGAATGTGTTGGCTTTCGCCGCCCCCTTAGATTAGTTCCCTGTGCCTCTGTCCAGCAGAGCCATTGAAGTGATCCCCGAGGTAAACTTTCTGTTTCCCATCCACTCGTCAAGGTTTCTTTTGAAGAGTGTTAGCGAGGAGCTCTGCCTAATGTAGATTGGGATCTTGTTCCAGAGCATGGGAAGTCTCTGGGACAGGAATCTATCCCTCCAGCATGTCCTATTTATTGTTGTGGTGAGGTTTAGATCCCTAGAGCATGTGGCTTGAGGGGATAAGGTTTTCATTAGGTGGAGCATGTCCACCAATTCTGGGTTGGACATGGCCTTGTATGTCAGGCAGAGATCGCCTCTGAGTGGGCGGTATGCAACAGAGTACAACTGGAGTTTCTTCAGTCGAGCTGCATAGGGCATCTGTTTGAGGCCAGTGATCCTCTTGGTGAGGTACTTCTGTGGTCTTTCCAGCTGTTGCAGGTGTCTTGTAAGGTACATCCCAAATGGGGCACTGTACTCTATGATGGGTCTGATGAGTGATGAGTAGAGGGGCACAATGACCTCTTTTGATCTGGATGCGAACCCTTTTGTGATTAGGTAGGCCACGTAGAAGGATATTCTAACCACTCTGGCAATGTGATTATCAAAGGTGAGATTACTATCTACTTGGGTCTCCAGATCCCTTATTACGTCTTCCGTATTTAGGGGACTACCACCTATGTGGTAGTTTGTGGGCACTTTGTTTTTTTCCAAAGGGGATGACTATGCACTTTTTGGCATTTAGCTTGAGGCCATGATTTTGACACCAGGTATCCGTCTCAGTGAGACCCTTTTGGAGGATGTCTGTGTCAGCCGGAGAGTCAATTATAGCCCCTAGTTTGCAGTCGTCTGGAAACTTGGTCAGCCATAGACCTCCTGTACTTGCCTGTACCTCTGAGAATTATATGCCAAACAGGAGGGTTTCTAGGAGAGCGCCCTGGAGAATGCCACTTGTAACCGGTTTAGAGTCGGACCTAGCTCCCGCATCTCTCACCATGTGGGTTCTGTCCGTAAGCCAGTTGGCAACCCATCTTATGACGTAGGGGTTTATGTTCAGGCTGGTGAGCTTGTCTATAATACCAGAATGGGAAATGGTGTCGAAGGCCTTAGCGAGGTCTAGGTAGGCTGTGTGTACCACCTTTCCCTCTTCTATAGCCTTGGTAACTGTGTCAAAGAAGTCCACCAGGTTTAGGAGGCATGATCTGCCCTTAACAAAGCCAAACTGGGTAGTTTTCCAGTGTTTGGAGGCTCCCAATGTCTCTGTTAATGAGTTCCATGATGATGCGCTCCATAGCCTTGCAGACCAAGCTAGTCAGGCTTATAGAGCGATAGTTTCTGGGGGTCTGTTGTGGCTCCACCTTTGTGGAGCGGAATAACCGTTGCTGTGCACCACTCTATGGGTATGTAGCCTGTGGAGAGGCTGAGTTTGAACAGTGTGTTTAGGTGAGGGGTTAGTTCATCTCTGAGCTCATGTAGGACGCAGCCTGGGACACCGTCTGGTCCCATTGATGCTGTGTTTTTGGCTTTGGAGAGGGCTGTTTTAACCTTTCTGTGATTTATTTCAGGGACTCTACATTCTTCTGGTATGGTTATCGGCCCTTTTGGGGGTGAGAGGGGGGTGAAGTTTGCGCTGAACCTGTCTGCCAGGATGTTGGCGATATCGGTTGGTTCAGTGTATTTTGTGCCATTCTGCACTAACTCCAAGCAGATCTGAGCATTGCCACTTAGATTCTTGACATAGCTAAAGAACACCTTGTGGTTATCTTTGGAGTCCTTGGCAATTTTTCTTTCAAAGCTCGCCTTGGATGATTTTATGAGGGATCGTAGTTTCTTGCTGATACTGATCAGGGATGTCTTCCCTTCTTGGGATTTTACTCTTTTCTGCACTAGTTTCCTTCTTCTATTGTATAGCTTGTTTATGGCAGGAGTCCACCAGACTGGTTTCCTTTTCTTGAAGGAGTGAGTCTTGGTTTTGCTTGGGATGGCATGATCCATGCATTCTTGTAACTGCCCATAGAATGCATTAGTAAAGGATTTTTCAGCTTGGACAGTGTTATCCTTCAGCATGGGGGCTTTGAAACTTTACACCTCGGTCTTAAGTAACGTGAAGTTTGCTTTTGAAAAGTTTTTCACGGTGGTTTTCTTGTCCGGGGGTGGGGGCGGAATATGGATATCCAAAGTGATTTGTTTATGGTTAGATCTAACCAGAGAGGGGTTGACCTCTGGTGTGGAACACCGGTCGCCGATGTTGGTGATGACCAGGTCCAATATGTTGTCACCTCTGGTGGGAGTGGTGACCAGTTGAACCAGGGCGTTCGAGTTTATAAATTCTAGGAAAGTTGGGCAAGGGAGTTAGTACTTGAGTAGTTCTCCCAGTTAATGTTTGGGTAATTGAAATCACCCAATATTAGGGTGTTTGGTAGGACCTTTATGCTTCCCGGTGTTTCCAGAAATGCGGAATGGGGGTCCTGGGACATGGTGGGTGATCTGTAGCAAGCTACAATTTGAAATGCTGTTTTGTCTATTGTTAGTTGCACGTGGATGATCTCTGAAGCATCGTGCTGTGACACTAACCTGGAGGTGTGGGTATCCTTGATTAATATGGATACGCCCCTGCCTTTTGTATTTCGGTTTGGGTTCTGTGGCCGAAATGTATGGTATGAGTTGTAGCCTGGTAGTGCTGGGGTGCTCTCTGGAGCTTTAAACCAGGTTTCTGTTACTGCACATACATCGATTTTCTCCATACTGAGGAGTGCCTCGAGTTAGTGCATTTTGAGGCTTTAGACTTCTGGCATTGAGTAGCATTACCCTCAGTTTTTTGTTACTTGTGCTATTTACGGCGGTGGGTTTGTCTTTTGAGCCTTGCCGAAAAAAGGCACTATGGGGGTGGCAAGAGCCTTGGCCAGTATTCAAAAGCCTAAGGGGGACAGGGGCAAGCTGTCTCTAGCGAAGCAGCATGCCTTGTCGAGCATGTCATCCCAGGCGGACAGACACTGGATCCCCTTTGAATGACAGCAGAAACTTAGCCAATTGTTGAAATCGAGAATTTTTCTTTATACTGTGGCATCATTCTTGGTGAATGATTTGCATTTTGTAAATTTTCTACTTTCTGTAAGGCAAAGCTAATTAACAATACAATGAAGACGGAAAAAAAGCTGAACAAAACAACCATCAGAAAAAAAAAACACCAGTAAGGATGAAAAAAGCACAGCAAGAATTATGAAACTGTTACTGCAAAGAAGAAAAACATGCAAAGGCCAGGAGGAGGAATAGAAGAGATAAATTTGAAAAATGTGAATAAAACGACTGGTATGATCTGAAAAGATGGTCAATTCCAGAAAGAGATGGAGATAAACAGATAAACATGTACTACAGACAAAACTAACCAATACTTTACCAAAATTATCTAGAAATAACACCAATATAGGCTGGTGCTGATTCTCTGACACAAGCTTGATAAGTGGCACGAAATACAGACAGGATGCTACTTTGCCAAGCACTTTTGAGAAAACGTGAGTGGTTAAAAGCTTGGTTTGTTATAACATGGCATTATCGCATCAGGGAGGCACAAAGGAAGCCTGCCTCAGAGTACTGCTTATTTGACGACAAGGTGAAGCTTGGACAGCAGCAGCATACAAGGGAAGATCTTACCCAGTTGTGGACCAGAGCCATAAGGTGCCAGACTAAAAATATTCGTGCAATAAGTGTGGTTATTAAAATGATCATCCCATCTGGAAAGGAAAGACTCCAGTAATGTGATATTGGAAGACATGCTTGGAATGGACAAGAAAATAAAACAACTGATATGGGATTCAGGGTGAGGGGGCAGATGCTTGGGTTGGTGGGGAGCAAAGAAAAACACAACATAAATCATAGCCTTTTAATAAAATGTTTCTTTAGAAACAATTATTTATTAATAACAATTTAGAAACATTTACTATAACACTAACATTCATTTTTTTCCTTTAAACTCAAGCCCACTCATTTCTGTGAGAATACACACACATCATTAAATATGCAACAGTCTGTATGCTCTTCTGCTGGGAAAGAATTGTGGGTAATAGGGGACAGGTCTACTGTAGTACTGGAACCTTTTTAAGTTGTACTAGACTATGCAGAATATACATGAGGTGTGGACTGTGTACATTATTGTGTTAATGTAATAACTGCATCAACTTTCTGATTTTTCATACTGTAATATAGAAATCACCTTATTCTATAGCTGAAGAAAGTAGAAGCCAGGCTTGTCATTAAAACAGTAGTGGATCAACACTCACATTCGTGATCACTAGAGTGCGACTATCAGACTTTTTCACATAAGGATGAATTAACCATGTATTAGAGATTTTTCCTTTGCCATGTTGAAGTATCCTCTGAGTTGGTATGTACAAGTACCAGGGAAGTGAGAGATATCACCTCTTACATGCATGGAAATTCAGGGGTTGGGTTCAAAAATGCTTTTTTGTGTGTATGTGTGTTTTAGCATTTTGGAATGCTATTCACATTTTTGTGGTGTCATTCATTTCTAACAGCAGTTGTGTGAAGCAATCACAAATGAGTTGAAAGCTTGACAAGGAGCCCAAGAAAGGTAATGAAAGCTAGTGTGAAGCTTTTCAAATGTGATGCAACAAGCACAAATCTTGGAGCAAAAATAAAAAAGACAACACAACGTTTCAAAGATATGACTGCAGAATATCAAAGGGATGTGCCAAGGGACCCACCATTCAGAGTTGGTTGGAAGAAGTAAGCTGAAAAACTGAACAAAAAAGAATTTGGAAATGGAATCTCCTAGAAATGTGTACAGAGAAGACTATGAGGCTAACCAACCATGTTGAAGCTCTTACGATATTATTCTGCTGTCCTTTTCATTTTCCAGGGGCTTCTTAAAAGACACATCTGTCTTGGCAAATGTTGCACATATTTAGGTGGCATACGTTAGGCCATGTTTAAGCTGTTGGGATAAATTACCAGTTGTCCTTTGCTTTCCAAGTTGCTTCTTCAAACAGACATCTGTTTTAGTAAATCTTGATACAGTCAAATGAGGTACCCTCTTCTACTATTAGCATAAAATTGTGCTGATATTTCTAATTTTTCTTTATTATATTATACTATTTTGGTTGTAAATATCATTTTACAGTCAATGAAAAATAAAGGATTAAAACAGAGCAATCATATAACATAGGAAGTAGTCCATTCCATTGTACTGAAGAAGTCATTACACATAAAACAGATTCAGTAAAACACAATTAGTCTTTATACACAGGAGTACTATGGAAACACTGCAAACTACAGTCTCATAATTACCTCATTGTCTGGGTTAGGGATATTCTCCAGTATCATTTTTGCCTGCTGGAAATGCTTACTGGCTGCCAAGTAGAGGTCTGAAGACTGAGGAGGAGGATTGTACTTGTTGAGATCTGACATTTCCTGAAAGAAAGTAACAATAAAAGTATAAAATTTACTTATTTATTTATGTATGTATGTATGTATGTGTGTATGCATGCATGTACTCTTAGCAAATCCTTGAACAGTCAATTGAGATTAGCTTCTTCACAACAAAGAATCTCCCAAAAATCTAAGCCAGACCTCAGTCAGTATGAATTTCTGGATCTTGCTGTAACCCTTTTGATGAGGATCTGGCTATAACCACTGTTGATCAGGATCACCAGCCCCTGTTACTGGCAAGGCAAGTGGTGCAGGCGGTATGAGGACAAGAGAGCTACCACATTCTCTCACAGAAACTTTTTGTGGTGGCCCTACCCTTTCTATGATGGGAAGCTCCACTGTAAGTTGCCCCCCAAAAGGAGTGATGCAATTGAAGCCCACCCTGGCCCACTGTTCCGAACTCCAGTCTCCAGTGAAGATACAAAGAAAAAACCCTCCTATAACAAACATGCCACTACCAAACTTTTTCCCAAAGACGGGGAAGCAAGCAAAGACTCATACTCCCAAATTCTCCCAGCTTTAGGTCTTACAGGTGCTCAAGCAGCTAAATGCACCCAGGTTGCTTGAATCAGTCATGTATTTATTCCCCTACACCAATAGAGCTGTAAGAAGTGTAAAAAAAGTAATTCCCCTTTCTGTGCAGCTTTTTCTGCTAATTATTTCAGTATTTAGTAAACTGCTCTGATAAGTAAAATGTAAGCTCCGGTAAGAGATAAAAATAAAACTGTTGAAAGAGTAGGATCAGAGCCTTTTTTTTTTGTTTTGTTTTTAGTATTCTCTCAATCTGGTCCACCTCTGACATATTGACTGTAACCTACAAAATACCCCACATAATTCAGCCAAATGTAATGCTCAAGTTCTAAAGATAGCATTTTAAACCAAAATGTAAACACCTCTAAAATACGTCACCAAGAACAGCAGATTTACTGCACTCTCTTCATTGAAGGTGAGTCATATGGGTTATGTACAATTTTAAGGACCAACAGGTCACTAATCAGTTAAGTCCAGCAAACATCATGTAGCCAAACACCAGCTGTTGCTCTACAGTTAAACCGGATATGTATTACCATATGTTGGGTAGTATCCTGAAATTAAACTCTCACTTCTTTAACGGGATGAAAGTTAATGGTGTACTCACTACATCAGGGGTAGGTGCTGTTATTTGCAGGGCTAGGCTAGAACTCAGCACCTACACTTCCCAGTTAACTCTTTTCATGGACTAGGAGCAAACTGGAAGATACAAAAACACAAGAATTTAAATTGTACATCTAGATGAGTTACAATAAAATCCATTATTAGATGTTGGATACAGAGGACATCCAAATGTAGAGAAATGGAAGAAGGGTAATAAGCACCCAATGCAGAGGGCCTTCTTGCACATAATCCTCCTACCTGGAACCACAGGAAGGCCAAAAGGCAAGGCCTCAGAAGTCAAAGTGATAAATGGACTGGTTTAAAGCCAACTCTGAAATCACTTTATGGAAAAATATATAGAGTAATAACATTAGATCTTTACAAAAGGTCTGCAGCTCAGAGATTGATATGTAAAGGTGATGGTCATAAAAGCAAACAAAGAAACATTCAGTCATGAAGCAACCAGTCTGAAAAAGAGAACAGGCATACCTGCTAATCATGAAGTCCCAAGGAGAATTCCCCTTAAGGCAATGGCTAACTAGCCAGTGCTGACTCATATCTCTGTCCTCTACTTCATTGTGATGTACAGACATGTCAAAAACATGCACTTTGACCATGAAATAAGAGACATGAATCAGACAGTTTGAGATTTGTTTGGCTGGCACGGGCTTGTTGTGGGGCTGACTAGGTTCCAGGGATGGAGCTGACACCCATAAGTGATGAAGAGGTGAAGATGAACAACACAGATGGAACATTATGGTAAGAACATAACTTCTTTTTACAGTTCCAGGAAGGGAAGGCCTTACAGAAATAGATGCTTGGTGCCAGAGCCATGGGCTCAAGCTCAATGCCAAGAAATGTATAGCTATCCCCTTTGGGAAAAAACATGTACCCGTGAATTACCATATAGGTGGCAGTACACTAAACACCGAAAGTGTGATAAGCGACTTAGGGACACAGGTGGACAGTGGTCTCACCTTCGATAACCACATCGCCACAACAGTCAGGAAACCCTTCTATGTGGCACACCTCATCACCAAGGGCTTTTCATCCAGAAAAAAGGAGGTCATTGTCCCACTGTACTCATCCCTCATTAGACCCATTACAGAATACATGTACTCATCCCTCATTAGACCCATTATAGAATACAACGCCCCGTTTGGTATGTACCTCTCAAGACATCTGCAACAACTGGAAAGGCCGCAGAAATACCTCACTAAAAGAATCACAGGCCTAAAGCAGATGCCCTACACTGACCGCCTTAAAAAACTCCAGCTATACTCTGTCGCATATTGTCTACTCAGAGGCGATCTCTGCTTAACATACAAGGCCATGTCAAACCCAGAGCTGTTGGACATGCAATCCCTCAGAGCCACACGCTCCAGGGATCTAAACCTTGTCATCACAATAAACAAAACATGCTGGAGGGATAGGTTCCTGACCCAGAGACTCCCCAGACTCTGGAATAGATTGCCCATACATGTCAAGCAGAGTGCCTTTTTTGCCCTCTTCAAAAGGAACCTTGACGATTGGATGGGAGAAAGGAAATTCACCCCGGGGATCACGTCAGTCTCCCTTCCCTGCTAGACAGGGGTCCAGGGAAGTAAATAGTGTGGGAAGAAATAGCCAGGGAATTGTTATGGCTAGGCTTGTATAGGACCTAGGGCTGATAGCCTAGTACCAACCTATGAACCTATAAGTCAAAGTCACACATAAGCTAAATGAATAACAGTACAAGGTATCTCTCCATTCATATGAACAACCTCCTCCACTTACCAGAATGTGTCTGATAAACTGAGGACTTCAGTCACCTCTGACATTCCTGCTGGAAGGCCCAAGGACAGTACAGAATCTAAAGGAGCAGCTTAGCCTTCAGATGTAGATGGTTGTAAGTGCAGCTATGGGGAGGATTTCCTTGACTTGTACAAGGGCAGTTTAAGCAGAATAATCTTTAACCCTTATTGGCCACCAAAAGGTTGCAGGAGTTGAGTTATGATCATTCTCCAAATTTTGATCAAAACCATGAACTTAAGCAGAAAGTCATCAAAACACAAATAGGAAAACACATCCACTATCAACTCTCATATCGTGTGAAATTAAGAACAAGGAAAGATCATTATTTATTTATTTCCTTCCACTTGATTACTGGGATAGTCCGACTGGGCTGAAAGGCCCATTTTCTGCGGAGGCTCAGGGAGAAAAACTCCACAATGTATTACACAGTATTTACAAAATATACAGAATACAGAAAATAATATTTCTACAATGGATAAATAGTGAGAAAATTACAAGAATGAGAAAACATTCAGGAAAACTTAAGGTAAAACTGATATCACAGCACAATAAAAAGTAATAAACTTTCTTGAAAATATACAATATTAGTAAAAGTAGATGACAGGACACAGAGGTGGAAGGCAGCATGATATTACTCTAGAAACTTCTGTTGAAGGGGGTAGTAGGTTAGGGTTAGGGGAAGAAGAAGTGGGTAGGGGGAGAAGTAAAAGGAAATGAGGGAGGGAGAAGATTTTAAGACAGTATACTATACAGTAAGAGGTTGCATTGAAAGTATTGTGAGGGACAAAAGCTGGGTGGCTGTAGTAGTCGCTTTCGCAAATAGCATGGTAAATTGTAATGTGGTGTGCTTAGCCAGCAGATGAGCAGAGGCATAATCATTGATTGGTAAGGTGCACTTTTAGCAATTGTTTGAATTTGTGGGTATCTATGGTGTTAAGGATTTAAGGGATAGTGTTCCAGATTGTGGACACCTTATTTGAGAAAAGGGAGTCACCAGAGTAGACGTTGGATTAGGTGATCTTTAATAAAAACTTGTTGACGGATCTAAGTGATCTAGAATTGGTATTTTCTTGTACCAAGTCTTTGAGGGCGGGGCAATTTTCAGGTTGGTAGATGATGGAGTGGGTGAGTGTAAGCTGATTCAGGGTTAGAAGATTGGGTAGTTCGACCCAGTTAAGTTGGTGAAGAGCAATGCAGTGATGTGATCTTTGAGTTAGGTTTGAGGTAAGCTTGGCAATCTTATTAAAGCACGACTCTAGTTTAAGTCAGTTTTTCGTAGGTTGGTGAAAATGTTGGCGGAGTATAGGAGGGTGGATAGGAGGTGTGTTCTGGCTGTATATACTCTAGAGTTATTGGCTATATGGCAAATTCTAGTCTTTGGGGTGCTGTACACCAAGAAAACCCATACCAGACAAATTACCTTACCCTCATCAGTTAATGCATTCTCTTCTCCTGGGATGTAAGCAGCTGGTAGAGTGGTATCAGAGTCTATCATCCCTTGCTAGTTACGAAATGCCTCTCTGGAGAATGGATACGAGTGTGTGCTACCCTGTTTGTTCAGACACCACCACACAGAATCTATGCTAGACTGCAAAAGCAACTTAGGTCAGTTCCCTTCCACAGCTTTAAGGGTAAAAATACTGCTTTTAGTTCCCCTGGTTTATGTCAATTTCTGTTTTCTGCAGTTCATTTTCCCTTATATAATAAAGCAACCAAGTCAGCTTCCAAACTCATTAATGAGCAGTCACACACTGCAATAGGTTTTGCTACAGGAAGGGAAGGACTACAATGTGATTGCTGGGAATCATCTGTGAAATGAGTCTGAAACTTCAGAAGATTTATGAGGACATAATGGCTTTACAGCCTCTAGCACTTCACTGTCCAAAGCAGTACATTCACAATTTGATGGTAAAACACAACTGTGAATACCATGGCCATATTAAAGCCCAAGAGGCACAAAACAGTCTCAGCATGGACCCTTCACTGTGACTTCTTCAAGGCATCCACGATTCTGAATTCCACGTCTTTCTCTGCAGGCAGAAATAACCATTACTGTACAGTGTCTATGTATGCCAAAATAAAAGTCCTCAGAAATGTAACCACAGAGGATTTCCCCAACTTATGGCAGCTCCCAGGGCCAGCAACCATGAAAAGACCTAAGCAAAGACTGCTACTTTTTCAACACGGCTACAAAGTTCCAGACAGCCAAATAAGAAAATTCAAGAAGTTCCTTATCTTGCTAGACTTCTGTCATAAAAATTAGCATTTTGGTAAACGGCGTACAGGGAAGAATAAATGGCAACACACTGCAATACAAATGAAGTCACCTAGAGTGAAGAGAAAAGGCTTCCTTTGCATAACCCAGACAAATGAAGTTCCAAAAAGGAGACACTGTGTCCAGTGCAGCAGTAGCAAAACCTTCATTATTTACAACATGACATACCGATGAAGTCATTGAGGTTCAGACTGAAATAGAAATATTCCATTAAATTATGAAGGAGAAAAAAAAAAAACAGTGGAACCCTTGCCTTTCTCTAAAGGTAGAAAAGGCTGTATGAGTCAGACTATGCTTCTTGCAGTTGTAGTGAGGTAGCTTGATCCATAAATTGAGTTATTTCATATGCTCAGCCTAACAGTTAAGTCAATGACCACATCTAAAAAAATCACAGCTACATGGTAACGGGTCTCCAAACTAAGGCAAACTCAGAGAACTGGTCTTCCATTGGTAAGCCTTGTTAGGGTGGTCAGAATCCCATCACTGAGTCATCCTCTTGGGAGGCTATGTAAAAGAAGCTGAAGCAAATAGCACTGCCTAACCCCTGGCAGCCTTTGGTTATTCTTTTTGGGATGCAGCACACAACGTAAAGATGGAGGAAGAATTCAATAAGGAGGTATTACAGAGACCATCTATAGTAGTCAAAATTTGTTTCCTCTTCTGGAAGATTTTTAACCAGGTTCTAGGAACAGTGTCTAAAAAGGAGTGAATCTTTACATTTAAATCTTTAGATTCAGAAGTATAAAGAGGGGCTTCTCTTAGAAGAGAGCCTGAATCACATATTCTAGTGTTCTGCGAGACCACTGCCTTGGTCACAACATAAACAAAAAGATGTGGCAAGGCAGAAGGCTCGGTCTCAACATAAGAACAATGGTGTAGCCTACCACATGAAAACCCACTGACGAATCATAAGGATCTTTTCCATAGACACCTTGACTCCAAAATCAGGAAGTTCTACCAGCTTTTCGAGTGTATGTGTATAAGGGTGGACTAGAATTGGGACAGATGAGAACAGCAGCTAAGTGACAAAATACTTATGGCAGGGCATGATGCCATCTTACCAAGAATGTTCAAAAGCTTGAACTCCCTTATGCACACTGTTGCTCGTTTATCTCTAACACACATAACAGGAAGGCTGGTGTTTTCATTTAGATGTTTTAATACATAAAAACACATCAAGGTGGAAAAGCAGCATCATAAAATATGAATGTACTAGTTAACACACAGACCTTATATACATACATGCTTACATTTCAACTGCTTACTACAAAATGGCAGTCAGGCTCGCCCGTGCTCAGTATTTAAACACTTATGCAAGCCCTTGGAAAGCTTCTTAATGGTATATAAACACATTGATCTACACACATGAAAAGCACAAAGAAGCTGTTAAGCTGTTATCTCTGACACTAACATAAGACCAAAAAGCTCACAAAGAAATATGCTTTGGAATGATTACTAAGTATGTCACTTCACTACATCAGAGTGTTTATATAGGTCATTAACATTACTAAGAGCAGACCTGAGTACAAATGCATCCTTCTTATGGACAAGTAGCTCCTCTAGTTCTACCACTTACGGTTTTGAAGGCACAGGGCAAAGGGTTGGTCCACAGTGGACTTCATAAGCCATTCCACTGAAAGAGATGGGTGTCAGGAAGGTAAGCTAAAAGAAGGGAATATTCCATTATCACTTCTTGCCTCTAACACAAGAACCTTAAGATTTACCTAATTATCCCAGTCATAGCCCCAGTTACAGGTAGTTCGAGCTCATCCTATGCAAAAAAATGATGAGAGAATGGAAAAGAGTTATTATGTGTCAGAAGGAATAGGCTCCAACATTTGGGGCAATGCATACCAGAGGCAACACCTGGTTGTCAGAAGCTTGCCCGGGGCCTACTGTCAGTACTAAACCACTAGCACCAATATTATGCTCCCCTCCCACAACAACAAAGACAAATGCTCATAGATGTCAAACAGTATATGTACATCTAATGCCTGGGCCCTCCCTGTGGGTCCAACTGGCTTAGAAGAACTCACCCAATCTTCTCAACTCATGCTGGTAAGCCTTCCACAAAGCAGAGCGGAGTGCAACAGTACACCACCCATTCTATGTTCCTTTGCTGGGAGATCCACGCGAGATGGCCAGGCACAGTCAAGTTCTGGACATTTGAAAATGGGAAGGTCAGCTGGAACATACTTGGAACTAGGACTACTAAGAGGCTAATAGAGATGCAACTCCTTGTCCTCTTCTCAACCATTGATGGACGTTAGCTAAATTCTTTGTCAGACAACAGAAGTATAGCTAAAATGGGACAAAAGGCTGCCTCTTGGACAGGGGATTTATGCATTGCCAGGCCTCTTCATGCCTTCAACTCTCTGTCTGGCAATGACCTTGTCTTCTCCCACTAGTCATTATACTGGCCACCCGCAAAGGACACCATCTTCAGGGTCACACTATTCACTTCTTGTTTCTCTCATCTTCTGCTGCAGGTTGTTGGACTATAATGACTGCACTCGTTAGACTGCTTCAGGTCATGCACCTCCTACAGGTCAGACAGTATAAGCAGCATTATTGCATGCCCTTGCGACATGTAGGCAATATAAATACCCAGTTAATGTGGTTATTACATGCCCTGAACATGGGAACTTTCCAATAACATATATAAACTTCAAAAAAGAAATCGGTATTATGTCCTATTCAACTGACATGTGACAACATGACATGGGTTCGCAAGAGGTCTATGTACTTTCCCATCCCCCAGCACGATGACAAGAGAAGTTTAACTGTGCCAAGCTGAAGATATCATAAAAAGAAAATCTAAAAATTACTTGGTGCAAAAGGCAAAAAGGTTGGCATTGGGACTCTAGCCCATGGAAATTGGTTTACTGACTTTTATGTTTTTGTAGTATGGGACACACACTGATCCAAACCATGTTTCACTGATGGGTTTGAAGAAAAGTGGTAGCTAATTAAAATGTCAACAAATTAAAGAAATTATTTGAATCTACTGTCCCAGCTTCTCTGAGCTCAGTGGAATTCAAGGTTATCAACAATCTGCTTTCTCAGGAGGCATGGGGCATTATATAAAGCTAATAAACATGGTTCTACTACAACAGACCAGGAATATTTAATTAAGCAGGCAATAAAATCAGGCTGAACAAAATGGAGTTCCTGGATGTTGAGATTCACAAGGCTCAACAGCAGTTATTTTCACTAACCAGGGTTGATGGTTCAGGAAAATGAATCCTTTAGAGTCAGGATAGAAAAGGTTGAAAAATTAATACAAGCAGGCAATAAATATAATGTGACAGAAAACAAATGATTTGATCTTGATTATGAAGACTTGGATAATATAGTTCCAAAGTTTGCTCAAGGAAATCTAAGTCAAATTAAAATGTGGCCTTTAGGGAAGCATGTGATTTAGATCTAGCATTACTTGATAAAGGTCATCTCATGTAGCCATTCCACTAACAGGTGTTTATAGGCCCATTGGTAGGTACTAGGCTATCGTCCCTATGGCCTACACAAGCCTAGCCAAAAAGGTACCCTGACTTTAGCCACCAAAGAAAATTATTTTCCTGTGCCCCTGTTGAGCAGAGCCACAGTGGTGATCCCCGGGGTGAATTTCCTATATCCCATCCAATCATCAAGATTTTTCTTGAAGAGTGCTAATGAGCAGCTTTGTTTGATATAGATAGGTAGTTTGTTCCAGAGTACGGGAAGTCTCTGGGACAGGAATTTATCCCTCCAGCACATTTTGTTTATTGTAGTGACAAGGTTTAGGACCTTAGAGCGTGTAGCTTGGAGGGACTGGGATTTCTTTAAGTGGAGCATGTCCAACAGCTCTGGGTTTGACATAGCTTTGTATGTTAGGCAGAGATCGCCTCTGAGTAGGCAATATGCGACAGAGTAAAGCTGGAGTTTTTTGAGATGGTCTGCATAGGGCATCTGTTTGAGGCCAGTAATCCTCTCTGTGAGGTATTTATGTGGCCTTTCCAGTTGTTGTAGATGTCTTGTGAGGTACATACCAAAAGGGGCACTGTACTCTATAATGGGTCTAATGAGTGATGAGTAGAGGGGAACAATGACCACTTTTTTTCCTGGATGAGAAACCTTTTGTGATGAAGTGTGCCACGTGGAAGGGTTTTCCTGACTAATGTGGCGATGTGATTATCAAAGGAGTGATTACTGTTCACCTGTGTCCCAAGATCTCTTATCACACTTTCGGTGTTAAGTAGACTACCATCTATGTGGTAGCTCATGGGTACAGAGCTTTTACCAAAGGGGATGACAATGCACTTTTTGGCACTGAGCTTGAGGCCATGGCTTTGACACCAGGCATCTGTCTCAGTGAGGCCCTTTTGTAGGATGTCCACATCATTAGCAGTTTCAATTATGGCTCCTAGTTTGCAGTCATCTACATACTTTGTTAGCCAAAGACCTTCTGCGCTAGCCTGTACATCAGAAAAGTAGATACCAAATAGGAGAGGACCCAGACTGAACCCTGTGGTACTCCACTTGTCACTGGTCTGAAGTCGGAGTCTGCTACTTTCACAGTGTGGGTTCTGTCAATGAGCCAGTTGGCAACCCATCTTGTGACATAGGGATTTATACCTAGTTTAGTGAGTTTATCTATAATTCCAGAGTGGGGGATGGTGTCAAAAGCCTTGGCGAGATCTAGATAGGCTGTGTGAACCACCTTACCCTCGTCTACGGCTTTGGTGATGGGCGGTAGGTTCCTGGGGTCCATGGTGGCTCCCCCTTTGTGGAGTGGGATAACTGTCACTGTGTGCCATTCAGTGGGCACAAAGCCTGAGGTGAGGCTATGACTGAACACGGTGCTTAGGTGGGGTGCCAGTTCATTCTGTAGTTCATGTAAAATGCAGCCTGGGATATTGTCAGGTCCCATGAATGCTGTGTTCTTGACTTTGGAGAGTGTGGTTTTTACCTGTGCAGCCGTGATTATAGGAACTTTGCTTTCTTCTGGTATAGAGATGGGCCCTTTAGGGGATGGGGGTAGGGTAAAGTCAGCACTGAACCTATCTGCCAGGATGTTGGCAATATCAGTTGGTTCTGTATATTTAGTGCCATTGTGCTGTAACTCAGAGCAGATCTGAGTGTTGCAATTGAGATTCTTGACATAGCTATAGAATGCTTTGTGGCTGTCTTTAAAATCAGTGGCAATTTTGTTTTCATAACTAGTTTTGGAGGATTTTATGAGGGATCTCAGCTTCTTAATGAGGCTTACCAGGGAGTTCTTCCAGTCATGGGATCAGTGTTAATGGTATAATAATAATATAATTTTTTTTATGTTTTTGCAAGTTTTAGCTGTGTAGAAGTTGATTAAAAGTACTATGAAAGGTAACTTACTTGGTGCTGTTTCACTTAAAGTGCTAAGATTTCTATAAGAAGTGCAAAAATGATTGAGGTTCTGGAAGAGGGCAGACTGCGTGGTTACTGACATAAGCAAAAGTGTTGATGTTACAGACAGTTCAGGTAAGGTAAAATCTGTTGAATCCCAGCAGCATTTACTGCAGCTCGTTTTGTTAGAATTGAAAAAGATTACAGCTAAAATGTCAAAACTTATAAAGTGTTTGGATGGTGAAGTGGAAGATGACATTAAGTAGGCTTTTGGGTAAGTTGATGCAGTGTTTTTCCCTCTCAAACTGAAAATTAGTGTCGTGAAAAAGCAATGGAATTGTGTGTGAAACCGGTTGTGGTAGGATATAAATCGGTTGAGTGGAAGTTAAGGTTAGGTGAAAGAACATGAGTGCTGTGGGTGTGCTAAAGAAGGCAGAGGTAATTAACAGTGTTGAGTATAAAAGAACTACAAACGAAAAACTGGATTGTTATTTTACTGAACAATATTCAGACTGTGAAGGCTTAAAAGTTTCATTTGTCAGTATGAGACACGACACTTGATGTCCTAAAATTAATGTGGCTCTGTTTGAGAAACAGATGCTCCCAAGAACAAAAAAACAACTCAGTTGTGAAGGTCAGATAAAATATGCCTGAAAGAGTATAGAAAAGTTTAACTTGATCATGATTTCTTTGGGTAGCAGATTAAGCAGTAAGCACTATTTTTTTAATGTTACAAGGAAGTGTGCGTAAAGAATGTGAGATGCAAAATGCTGTAACCTGCCATCCTGAAAGCCTTTTTCCTGACGAATACAGACTTTGAATTTGAGGAAAACATGAGAGCAGGACTGCAATCTTAAAGTTATAGAAGTTGTTAATGTGCGGGCTAATATCAAATAAACTGATAACTTGATAACTGTTGATGCAGAGTTCACAGTTGTTATTAAATGAAAATGGGCAGGTGGTGCATTTGCAGCTTGAAGAGAAATGCACAGGACAAATGACTGCTGTATGTGAATAAATGCTCTGGCAATACTAATTTCTTACTTTGACTTAGGAATGGGGTCCATTCTCATCATGGTATTAGAAACTCAAAAGATTTGGAGAAATTAAAAAGCAAGACACTATGGTGATTAACAGCTGCTGAAATATATGAACAAAGAGACCTTCTCAGTATGGTAACGGACAACCAAACGTATTTCTGATCTGCTATAACCTATATACACAATATCACCAATGCATTGTTCAAAGTGTTGTTTCAGTGGGTTGGAATTTTTAACCTGTATATTGTTTTAGACAAACACATTTGAATAAGGCAGATTTTTCACTGTTCATACTTTTAAATGTTGATACTTATGTCACTAATAAGGATTACTAAGTTATTATACGGGAACCAAGCTCTTTAGTAAATAGTTTTTAACAACTTTTCTAGACTTCTGAGTATTACACTGATGACAAAACTCCTCATTTATTATAATTATTTGTAATGCCCATATGGCATCTCTCTAATTTAAATTAGATGATATATTTGGCTGTGAGGAATAGGGTAGAGAACTAAATGGGGTATTTTTCCTTTTATTACTACAATAATTTTGGTCTGCTGTTACATATCATGTTGGAAGAGTGAAAAAAGTACAGTTGTGTACACTTACCATAAATGTAGATGTTCGAGTGTATTCACTGTTGCAGTCATCACACTTGGGTTATATGCCTGCAAGTAGCCCTCAGTCGGCCCGAATACCAGAGACTTAGCATTTCTGTGTCAGTTGCTGTCGCTTCAGTACTGACGTCAGGGGTATAAAGACAGGCAGCCGACGCCATTACATCAGTTTTTCTTGCCCCAAATGTCAGGAGCCACCCAAATAGGGAGCAAAGTTATGGTGAGAAAAACACTACCAGTAAAAAGTAAATACCAATAACCCAGTAAGGAGTGAGTAATAGACATAGACAGGAGAGAGAGAGACAAGGGGGCTAGAGGGTGGGAAACCAGGACTGCAAAAGTGAATACACTCGAGCATCTACATTTATGGTAAATGTACACAACTGTACTATGTTCTTCGTGTTTCACTGTTGCAGTCATCACACTTGGGTTGATTCCCAAAGCTGAAGAAAGTGTGGAGGCAGTCAAAAAGAGTTGGGGCTGGCTAGTACGCCCTGCAGGACTGCTGTTGCAAAACCCACTCTGGATTTGGAAAAGATAGGTAGGTGGTAATGCTTGGTGATGCTTGGTGAAGGTGTATACAGAACTCCAGGTAGCAGCTTCCAGAATGTCCCTGGTAAGGACTCCCCTGAGGAATGCTGTAGAGGTAGAAGTTGCCCTAGTGGAATGTGCTCTGACCACCTGAGGGGTCGTTTTCCCATGGTGTTTGTAGCAGAAATGGATACAGTGTGCTATCCACTTGGAAATTGTTTATTTTGAAATGGCCTTGCCCTCTGCCCCTGGTGCAAAATTTACCAGTAACTGGTCAGATTTCCTGAAGGCTTTAGTCCTATCTAGATAGAATCTGAGCTGCCTGTGCACGTCCAAGGAGTGCAGGATCCTTTCTCCTTTATTTTGAGGATTAGGAAAGAAGGTTGGCAAATGAATAGATTGGTTGAGAGCCACACCGGACACCACTTTTGGCATAAAGGAAAGTTTAGTCCTGAGGGAGACCCTGTCAGCATGAAAAATAATGAAGGGCTCCACAGCCATAAGTGCTTGTAGCTCAGACACTATTCTAGCTGAAGTGATGGCCAGAAGCAAAGCTGTTTTCCAAGAGAGGAATTTTAACTCTGCTGATGCTGCAGACTCAAAGTGGGGGGGTGGGGTAGCATGAGCTTTTCTAGTAGAAAGTTAAGGTCCCAAGCAGGGGTGGGTGCTCTCCTTGGTGGCCTTAGGTTGTTTGCCCCTCTCAGGAACTGCTTGATGAGAGGGTGAGAGAAGAGAGGAGGCTCAGTGTTGTAATGAGCCAAGAAGGCAGAGGCATGGATCTTAATGGAGGAGAAGGATAGGCCTCTGTGGAGTAGATCTGCTAGGTAATCCAGGATTAGAGGTAAGGAGGGCAGTGCTGTGTCCTCTCCTTTAGACTGAATCCAGGAACAATACCTTTTCCACTTATCAGCATAGGGTTTCCTTGTACTGGGTCTTTTGGCTTCAGGAATGACGTCCAGCACCTGCTTGCTTAGGCTGGTCACTGGGGGGAGAATTCAAGGAATAAGCCAGGCTGCAAGATTCAGAGTTTGCAGTTGCAGATGCAGGATCTTCCCCTCCTGCTGGGTGAGGAGGGTTAGGATCTGGGGTAGGTGCCAGGGTGGCACTGGTGACAGGCTGCGCAGTAGTGGGTACTAGTGCTGGCATGTCCAGTCCAGGGCAATCAGGATTGCCCTTGGTTTGTCCTGTCTTATTTTGAGTAATATTGTTGTGAGAACAGGCAGAGGGGGAAATGCACAGATTGAGAGGTTTACCCACTGGAAGGACAGGGCATTCACTTTCCAGGCCCTGCTGTGAGGTGTCTTGGTGCAGAATTTTCTGAGATGGTGATTGTAGGGGGAGGCAAAAAGGTCCAGTTCTGGAGTCCCCCATTTCAGGGTTAGAAGGCTGATGGCGCTGGGGTTTAATTGCCACTCGTGTGGGTTTAGTACATATCTGCTTAAGTAGTCTGCCAGAGAGTTTTGTTTGCCTGGCAGGAATTGAGCTTAAAGATGAACCTGCATGTCCAAGGCTGTGTTCCACAGGGCCATGGCTAGCCTGCAGAGTGGGTAAGAGTGGGTTCCCCCCTGCTTGTTGATGTACCACATAACTGTGGTGTTGTCTGTTTTTATTAGCAGGGGTCCTGATGAGAGTAGGGATTTGAAAGCTGTCAGAGCATGCTGAACAGCTAGCATCTCTTTTTGGCTGACGTGCAGATGAATTTGACTTGGGCTCCAGTGGCCTTGAATGTACCTGACGTCCAGATGTGCCCCCCAGGCATAGTCCGATGCATCTGTGGTTAGGGTCTGGGCAGCATGGGGTTGAGTAAAGGGAAGTCCCTTGCTGTGGTTGCATTCTGCTGCCCACCAAAGAAACTCTGTCCTTAGACAAGGTATGATAGGTATGACGGTTTCCAGATCCTGAGAATGTTGGCACCAAAGACTTTTCAAGTACCACTGAAGTTTCCTCATATGCAGTCTGGCATATGGAATCAGTAGAATGCAAGAGGCCATGAACCCTAGGGCCTGCAGGATTTTCCTTGTGGATAGCTGGGTTCTGGTGGCCATTTTGGTGAAGTAGCCTGTCAGATAGGCTTGTTTTTCTGGAGTAAGGAATGCCATCTGGGATGCTGTATCTAAACTTGCTCCCAGGAATACAATCTTTTGACTGGGGACTAGTTTTGATTTCTTTTCGTTCATAGTGTACACCCCAGGGAGGTTACAATGTTCTTTACAAATGTCAAGTGCTGCAACAGCTTTTCCTGACTGTCTGCCTGCCTGAACCTGGCAATCGTCCAAGTACGGGTAAATTTGAATCTTTCTCTGTCTGCAATAGGCAAAGGCTGGACCCAGGCATTTTGTGAAGACTCTGGTTGCAGTGGATAAGCCAAAGGAAGTGCAGATAACTGATAATTCACAGATCCTGCCCTGAAGCGTAGGTATTTTCTGCATGAGTCCCTGATAGGGATGTGCAGATAGACTTTTTTTAGGTCTAGGGTGGCTAACCAGGCATCTTTGGACAGCATAGGAAAAAGCTGCTGAAGGATTAGCATTTTGAATTTTGGTAGCGCCAGGAAGGTGTTTAGAATGGAAGGATATGGAATTGAGCACCAAGTGCCCTCTTTTCTGGGTACAAGAAAAAGTCTGGAATAAAACCCTTGACCTATGTATTCTGCAGGAACAGGTTGAATTGCCTTTATGGAAAGCAGGGATTGAATTTGGTTTCGTGCCTCTGCCCACTGGTTTGGAGGAAGGTCTGGGAACCCTTTTGGGGTTGGCAGTGAGTGGAAGTAAAATTTGTACCCATGGGATACAATGTTGAGGACCCATCAGTCTTTGGTGATGGAGGTCCAGTTTTTTGCATGATGGGAAAGTTTTCCTCCTAGGGGCACAAGCAATTGGGCAGAGGTGAGTACTGGAGTTGAGAAGTCATTGTGAATTTTTTCCGTAAGGGGGTGGCTTAGCACTCCCTGTTTTAGAAGTGGAGGCACGCAACTGCTTAGATCTCTGCATACCCTGAGACTGTAACCTGGGTGGTCTGTTTCCCCTGGGTCTAGTTTGAGATGGCCTCCTCATGGGGCTGGAAAGGCCCAATGTTTGAAGAGAAATGCCTACTGAATCTTGGAGGCTGCACTTGCAAATTTGACTGTCTGTATAGACTTAGGTTTTTCTTCCATCCTTTTTAGAACCTCTTCTGCTTTGGTGCCAAACAGAATGTCCTTGTTCAAAGGAGCATCTAGTAATTTTAATTTGACATGATCTGACAAGGTTTGTTCCTTAAGCCAAGCATGCCTTTTCAGTACAGAACCAGTGCCTGCTGCCCTGCAAGAAGCTTCTAGAGCGTCAAAGCCACATTGCAAGGTATGCTTGATGACTTGGCTTGAAGAATGCATAAGCTCTTGTAATTCTTTATTTTCTGCACAGTCTGTAAAGGTAGATAATTTTTGCTTAATAAGTCCCATAATATGCTGCTGGTATTTCAGCATGTGTAACTGGCAATTCAGTGCCCTAATGGCGAGAGTTGCAGATGTGTATATTTTTTACCCCATCTGTCTAAACTTGGGAATCCCTGTCTGAAGGGGTGGGATTCTTAGCTGTACTTGCTTTTATACCTTTAGGCCCCTGGGAAATGACCTCTGGGTCAGCAGTAGGATTTCTGAAAAGAAATTTGTGAGAGTCAGGGACTCTGTAGTACCGGTCTGGTTTCCTTGGAGCAGGGGGTAAAATATCAGGAGTTAGACTGGATTCCATAAAGACATCATCCACAATATCCACAACAGGAGGACTTGCTAAAGGTCTATGTTGAGGTAAATCTAAAAATTCTCTGAGTCTCTTTTTGAACTGAGGATAATCCTGGGATTTCCAGTGGAAATGCTCTCAAAGTATGAAGGGTTTCAATTCGGAAACGAAAACTCAGGTAGCGGCCGACCGGCACTCATGCAAACTGCTTCTGCTTCAGGCTCCTCGGCAAGAAAGACTGATGTAATGGTGTCGGCTGCCTGTTTTTATACCCCTGACGACCTGACATCAGTACTGAAGCGACAGCAACCAACGCAGAAATACTAAATCTCTGGTATTCAGGCCAACTGAGGGATACCTGCAAGCAGATAACCCAAGTGGGATGACTGCAACAGTGAAACACGAAGAACATCTGATCAGATGTTTTAAGGGGTGCTGAAAGGTTTGTTCAGAGTGCAAGTACCTCCTTGTGCAAATTTTCTGAATGCATTAGATATAGATCTGATTGAAGGAGGCAATGTTTGTTAGCTAATATGGCAGTGAAAATGACTGGGTCCCCTATTCAATTTAGCTGATTTTACACAATTTAAGGACCTATGCATTTGGACTCAGGGACTTGGGTTAGCTTAAAGGTTATCAAACTGATCATGGAGCACTATGTACATGTCTTGACTGTGCATTTTGGAATGAACAAGTAAATGGAAAACCTTGATCAGAGATGCCCAGAATACTCTGAAAACTAAATTTTGATTTGAACTGTTCAACACCTAAGAAGGAGAGACTGAAAATGACTGTGGATTGAGACTGGACTTACAGGATCCTAGTAGGCTAAGTTGGAAATGAAATATATTATTGAAACCTTTTAAATGGGGATCTGGGTGCAGTCAAACAAGAACATTATTGTTAGCAATACTTTTTATATTATAATTGACTGGGTCACCAGTTAAATTTGTTGATTTTATTAAACAAATGTGCTGTTCTTTCACACCCCAGAGTGACTGCAGTATGCTTACTGGCCTTTATCCTGGTCAGGGACCTGCACAACCTACCTGATTGGGTTAGAAGTGGCTGGCTCTAATCTGCATGGGGAACTAATGGCTACTGGCTTCATGATTTTGCATTGGAGCAGTAAAGCGGGGTAACCTGGCTATGAAAATATTGACTACCATGAAAACTGATGCTTGGCATTAGTTGCTCCGCAATGCAGACTGATGTTCTGACAAGTAGTGCTGAACATGTGTAGAGTGTTAGGTTTTCAGCAGGCTGAACTCAAACAGTGCATATTTGTTATTGAACTTTTATGGCAACCTAACATAGCAGTTGAACAGGATTATTATTACATCGAGGATACTTTTTCTTATTTTTCTGATACAGGAGGAATAAAATGTTATGTGTTACCATAACTTGGCATCTGTATTGTCTATCTTCATTGCTCCTCATGAAAGGGTCTCAGATCCGACCTGGCTCTGCCACATTCTTCAGACTTTGACCAGACTCGTGAGCTCCTCCCTCTTACCCATAATGCACTACATCCACCCAAGTACATCAGATTCGGTTTGCTGATTCTATACATCCAACACCCATACAGCAAAACAACGGGGACATACGCGTCCCGTCATGTTCCATGATCCTATAGGACATGTGTTTAAGGCCTAAAATCCTTTTTGTGAGGTACTTTTGTGGCCTCTCCAGCTGTTGTAAGTGTCTGGTCAGGTACATGCCAAATCGGGCATTATATTCGATGACTGGTCTAATGAGGGATGAGTAGACAGGGTAGATAACCTCTTTCTTCCTGGATGCGAAATCTTTGGTTATAAGATGTGCCACGTAGAAGGACTTTCTGAACACAGTGGCAATATGGTGGTCGAAGATGAGGTGGCTGTCGATCTGGGTGCCCAGATTTTTTATGGCCCTTTCAGTGTTTAGTGGGCTCCCATCGACATGGTATTTCATGGGAAATGAGTTTTTTTCCAAAGGGAATGATAATGCATTTTTTGGCGTCAAGCTTAAGGCCATGGTTCCGACACCAGTCATTGGTTTCAGAGAGGCCCTTTTGTAGGATGTCTGCATCACTTCTTGGGGAGTTGATAATGACACCTAGCTTGCAGTCATCAGCGAACTTGGTCAGCCAGAGTCCCTCTGTGTTGGCCTGGACTTCTGAGAAGTAGATGCCAAACAGGACAGGGCCCAGGACAGAGCCCTGTGGGACTCCATTCGTAACTGGTTGACAGTCTGACTTGGAATCCGCAACTTTCACTCTGTGGGTCCTGTCTGTGAGCCAATTTACAACCCACCTAGTGATATAAGGATTGACGCCTACCTAGTTTGATGAGTTTATCAATGACACACGAGTGGGGAATGGTATCAAAGGCCTTGGCCAGGTCGAGATAGGGTGTATGCACTGCTTTACCCTCATCCACAGCCTTGGTGACTGTTTTGAAGAAGTCAACCAGGTTCAGCAGGCAGGATCTCCCCTTGACAAAGCCAAACTGTGTGGGGTCAAGAGTTTGGAGATTGCCTATATCTTTGATAAGCAGGTTCATGATGATGCGCACCATAGCTTTCCATACCGGACTCATCAGGCTAATGGGGCGATAGCTCCCAGGGTCTGCTCGCCCTTTATGGAGAGGGATGACTGTTGCAGTGCACCATTCGTCAGGGACAAAGCCTGAGGTAAGGCTGTGACTGAACAGGGAACACAGCTGTGGTGCCAGTTCATTTTGTAGCTCATGTAGGATGCAGCCAGGGATATTATCAGGTCCCATGGACAATATTCTTGGCTTTAGACAATGCAGTTTTTACCTGTGATGCAGAAATGGTGGGTACCAGGCTTTCTTCTGGTATTGTGATAGGGCCTTTGTGGGGGGAAGAGGGGTTAAGTTGGCACTAAATCTGTCGGCCAGTATGTTAGCTATATCTGTTGGCTCAGTATAGGAGGTACCATTGTGCAATAACTCAGAGCAAATCTGGGTATTGTCTTGGAGGTTCTTGATACAGCTATAGAAGGCTTTGTGGTTGTTTTTGGTGTCAGCCGCAGCAATTCTGCCTTCACAGCTGGCTTTAGAGGATTTGATAAGGGATCACAAATTTTTGTTGAGTCTGATAAGGGAGTTTTTCCACTCTTGAGACTTCATTTTTTTACTGCAATGGTTTCTTCTTTCTGTTGTAGAGTTTACTGATGGCTGGGGACCATCAGATTGGTTTACTTTTTTTGGAGGAGAGCATCTTGGCTCCATTTGGTATGGCAAGATCCATGCATTTATGCACGTGCTCATACAGTGCACTGGTGTATGATTTGGCAGTCATGCAGCTATTTTCCATTGGCATGGGTGCCAAGAAGTTAGCCACCTCTGTTTTTAGGAGCTCAAAGTCAGCTTTGGAGATGTTTTTCAGGGTGGTCACCTTAGCGGGGGGTGTGAGATGGAGATTTCCATGGTGATCAGTTTGTGGTTGGATTTAACCAGGGAGGAACTGACTATTGGTGTGGAACAATGGTCTCCCATGTTGGTGATAACCAGGTTAAGGATGTTGCTTCCACTAGTAGGGGTCAGAATGAGCTGGTCCAGGGCACTGGAATTGATAAGTTCCAGAAGGCCTTGGGCCTGTACATTGGTACTAGAATAGTTTTTCCAGTTGATGGAAGGGTAGTTGAAGTCACCCAGTATGAGAGTATTGGGCTGGACCTTGACAGATTCCAGTGTGCTTAGGAAGTTGGAGTGAGAGTCTGGGGACATGTTTGGGGTTCTGTAGCAGGCTATGACTTGTATCGCCATCTTACCCAATGTTAGTTGTACCCAAAGTATCTCAGATGCATTATGCTGGGCTACCGGTCTAGAGGTGTGTGTATCCTTTATGAATATGGAGACACCACCACCTTTGGAGCTTCTGGACATATTCTGGGGCCGAAAGGTATTTAATGAGTTGTAGCCTGAGAGTGCAGGGGTGCTTTCTGCATCTTTAAATCAGGTCTCTGTTACAGTATAGATGTCGACATTCTCCATTTTGAGGAGAGCTTCAAGTGAGTGCATCTTGAGATTTAGACTTCTAGCACTGAGCAGCATGACCCTCAGATTGCATTTGTTTGTAGCTGTTACGGTGGAATTTTAGTCTTTGGAACATTGCCTAAAAAAGGCACTACATGGGTTGCAAGAGCCTTAGCCAGTAGCTGGAATCCCAGGGGTGACAGATGTAGGCTGTCTCTGGCAAAGCATCGAGGTCTGTCGATCATCTTGTCCCAAGCAGACAGATACTGGATCTCCTTAGAATGGCACCAGAAACTTAGCCAATTGTTGAAGTCAATCATTACCTGCTCATACTGTGATATCATTATGGGTGATGGTAGAATACTGCCCAGGGCTAGGGTCATACCTGCCTGGGCCACATAATCCAAGAGTTCACATCTCTTTTCATGTAGTCCAGGGAGGTACGTCTCAAGTCATTCATACTCTCATGGACAATGACCGAGTCATATTTGTACTTGTTGTGGAGTGACCTGAGTGCATGTGTTATGTGGTGGATCCTGGCACCTGATAGACAACTGTCACCTTCTCCTTGCTCAACCTAGTGAGTGGGACATCAGTGAGCTTCACAATTGAGTCTACTATGATTAGTACATTGGGCAAAGTGTTTTGCCTTAAGGGCTTATGTTGAGGGGCACACTGTGGTGGTGAGCTATGTGTTCTGAGGTTGGTGTTGTGTTGTAGTGGTGGAGTGTGTTTCTGTCTCGGGGGTCTCTGTTGTTTAGGTACATTTTTATTGAGACACTCCGCGAAGGTGGGTGTATGTTTTTTGTTTCTATGTGTGAGTTGTGATGGTTGGTGTTTTGGAGGGCTGTGTGTTCAATGTAGTGAGTTGCAAGTGTTGACCTTCTCCTCTTGACCAGCTAGTCCGGTCTTTGCTGGAGAGTTCACTGCTTTCAGTTTGGTGATAAAAGTGCATCTCTCACATGTATGAGTGTTGGGAGGTAAGAGGAGAGGGTTGTTTGTGTACATGAGACAGTTGCCACACTGTCTCAGAATGCCCAAGTGCACCAGGTTAGCAGTAGAAAGCACAGTAAATTGCCCTACAATCATACCAGGAAGGGTGGTCATAACTAATAAGTACTGGTGCTGTTACTGCATAGGAACAGTCAGTGCTGATAGCATCTACGTGTGCTACAATAAATGCTACTAAAGCCTGTTAAAGTGCTAGTCGATTAAGCTAACTGAAGTGCAAAAAGTAAAAGAACAAGCACGTTCTAAGGGAAAAAATTGAAGAGCAGACTTTCTGGCATCGATAATAGTTTACTTCAGCTGAGCACCACTGTAACATGCGCAAACCTGCGCAATCACAGGCTTTTAAACCAGAAAGTTGAAAGGGATGGAAAAACTGCCCAAACGGCCAATAAACTAAAATTTCTGGGCCAGAAACCACTCCTCTTGTGGTAGATACACTACCTAGTACTTACCACTCCCACTGATAACCTAGAAGGCTTCCCTCCAACACAGAAAAGTCTGGGGGACTCAGAAACTTACAAAACAGTCCTGGATACAGCAAATCTGTATCTGGACTACACTAGTTACAGGAAAGGTGGGAAACAAGCTTAGAACTTTTTTTTTCCAGAAAAGCAGTTAAAACAGTAGTAAAAACAAGTAAATGCAGTGCAAGCTAGCACACTTGAGTGTGTAAGAAATATTAAAGCAAATACAGTTTAAATAAATGCCGTTAAATTAAAAAACAACTAAAAACAAGTGCAGAAAGCAGTAAATTCTGAAAAAATCAAAATGGAGGCACCACAGGATGCCAAATCTGGATCCGCGGAGCTGTACTCTGCTTATTGTTTGTCTGCTTAGACTTGCATTCCATTGCCTTTCTGTCTGTTCCACTGCTACTGTTTTCCCCCATTCTTCTGTCGACTACAAGTGCTATAAAGCTTCCCAGTCCTCACTGATACATTAAGTAATTTTCTACCTGCTTCTTCCTACAGTTTTGCAATAATGACAGTTTTCCCTACTCCTACTGTGAAAGCTAGTTTCTGAAATTCTAACCCACCTGTGGTCAGATCTATAGTTCAGAGTCATAGGACTACGAGAATTACGGCTTGCTACAGGTTCTGAAGTCACAAAGCTCCACTACTGACTTAATTTGATTGGATCCCTGTCTAGCTAGTCTGCTATAACCAGTACAGAGCTGCGTCTAACCCAGGGTCTTTTACTCAAGACTGAGAACCATTGACAGCTCTGAACTTTAAAGTTAACTTTTTATCAAAAAGGGAAGGAATAAAAAGCTTTTATTTAAATTTTGTTTGAATATTTCAGTGCAGTTATAGTGGCCTGCTTGAAGACACTGGTTTTATTTTTTTGTAGTTTTTTTTTTTGCATTTTCTGTGTTTTACCCCAAAAAAGGTGCCCATTTGTATTCTTAACTTGTTTTGGGACCTTAGTCTTGTAGCTTCATTTGCAAATGTTAAGTGAACTGTGAATTACTGCAAGATATGAGCATTGTTTATAAACGATATTGCACATCTATCTTCATAAGTAGAAATACTAGTAAAAGTTAACCGTTTGTATTTTGAACTTGGTCTGGGACCTTACTCATGTACTTTCAT
This sequence comes from Protopterus annectens, assembly GCF_019279795.1. Lineage (NCBI taxonomy): Eukaryota > Metazoa > Chordata > Ceratodontiformes > Protopteridae > Protopterus > Protopterus annectens. The sequence continues at coordinate 493,037,842 of NC_056728.1, read as the reverse complement.
TCGCAACTGTAAAATTGTGAACTACTGTAGGGTATAAGCCTAAGTTTTTCATTTATTACTGCATTTTTCATTAAGCAGAGCTATTGGTAAATCCCTGCCCTGTCTGATACCTTAGACTGCAGTTTGGAATGCACTTGTGACAGTATTGTAAATTCTTCTGTAGGATTTGTGCTTCTGTGTTGCATTCCACTGCATTTCTGTTTGTTACACTGCTGGAGTTTTTCCCCTGGTCTTGTGTATGCTACATTATTAAAAGTCTTGCAACCTCCACTGATAAACTAAGTACTGCTCTCCCTACTGGGCCCACACAGGGTCTTTTGCTCAAGACTCTGAAAAGCGTAGAAAGCCCAGAACTGTAAGAAATGAGTGTTTCATCACAAAGGGAAGAAAAACTCTGCATGCAGCACTGCGCAGCACATCACTGCCATTCAACTTGCTCTTAGATTATCTGTACAAGAGTCTGAGGCTCAAATAACCTGTGCCAAGTGCAAATAAACACACCTTCAGCTGTAGTACACCCCCCAGTTCCTGCTGATGGACCAGCCAGCACTTCTCCACCACTTCTGTAGCCGGCCTGATTAGGATGGGTATCTTGAAACAGTGTAAGAACTGTCTCACTCTGACAATCATCTACTACTCAAACAGCAAAACAGTGCGTGAAAGATCTGTACTTGGTAGCAAACATTTCATAAATAAACTCAGACACCGAAATCGTCATCAGTACACAAAACATCACACCTCTCCAAGGCCATCACAATACACATAATCCATCATATATTGAGGTTCTAAATATTAACTTAGCTAAATTTCAAAGACCTCCAAAACACAACACAGATACAAAACAAGCTCAGCAAATTAAGCCTACCATTTCACATTGCACAAGGAGTCTCAAAATCACTGAGCCAGTAAGGTAGGCATCTACCCAACCAAACATTTTACCTACACATGACTCCACTGTAAGAAATACAGATAAGATGCATCTCTTTTCTGCAAAGAAAGACTGATGATTACTTGCTTGTCTGGTACAAGGATCCATCAAATCACACATGCACTTAATTCCTTCAACAAGTAGTGGTATGACTCTGTCATAGTACATGTGGATATCAGTGACTTGAGGCGTATCTCACTGGACTACATGATGATACATAGAGCTCTCAAACTGTGTTTGACCCAAACAGAATTGAGCCTAGCACTGAGCAGCACTCTACGTTCTACAAGCATGATATTATAATATGATTAAAAATTAACTTCAATAACTAAGATTTTGGTATCAGCTTGAGTGGATATGATCACCAGGAACGGCCTGCATCTTCCCCTTCTAGGGTTTTGATTACTGGCAAAGACATTGTCCACCTTCATTGAGCATTTTTTAGGCAATGCCAACCTGCTAAACCTACCAATATAACAAAGCAAGCAAAGGAAAATATGAAGGTATTACTGATCAAAGTTTGGAGCCAAAACAAGAAACTCCTCTCCCTACAAGCCCTCCTAACCCTGGAGGATGAGACATGGTATAAAACTGTGGAGAGCACTCTGGCTGTGTAGGACTATAACTTGTTCAACATATTTAGACAAACGACTGCACAGGAGGGAAAAAAAGGAGGAAGTGTCTCAATTTTCATCCAGAACAGACTCGCCTCAAGGCTGGTAAAGAAGTATGATGACGCACTAGAGTTTTCTCATGTCCAGATAACAACCAATAGCATTTTCCTAGGTGATCTAAACTATCCAACTACAGACTGGGAAACTTACACCACCACTAGGGCACAAGAACATAGATTCCTGGACTTTGACAATGCAAATGCCCTGGAATAATTAATGAGTGTACCCAGTGGGGAACATTTTGGATCTTATTTTTATTAATATGGGAGCATCTTGTGCACCTTTGTCACTTGCTTGGTCTGACCATAAAGTAATTTCCTTTGAAATAAAATTGAAACCAGAGACCTCCTATACCCAAGATACCTTTTGAAATTTCTCTAAGACATACACTGATAAGCTTCAAATCCCCACCAAACCTAGTTAACTATGCTGAATATGTGGAAATGTACACAACTACACTACACCAGCATGTGAACAGCTGCACAGATGCAGCTTTATCCTGCAGGAACAAGAAGAGGGCAAACCCCAGAAACAAATGACACAGCCACCCTGCAGAAAGGTTTATCCAGAACAAATAACTGCTGCCAGAATCAAAGAATGAAACCAAATGCCAAAAAAAAAATACTGTTATCGTATCCTTTGAGAAGCCGTCTACTCTGAGGTACCACCAAACTGACAAATATCCCCGGAGAGTTGACCCAGTTGTTTGGGATCTGGGAACTTATATGGACCTAACCTTTGACCAACATGTGTCCACTGTTAAAAGAAAGTCCTTCTACACTGCACAGTTTATAAACAAAGGGATTGAGACTAGATCTAGAGATGTCACTGTCCCTCTTTTTTCAGCACTAGGTCAGTCACTGAATATAATGTCCCCTTGGGCATGTATCTGTCCACACACATGCAACAAGTTGAATGTCCACAGAGATACCTTAATAAAGGGATAAAAGGCCTAAACAACATGTCCTACATGGACTGCCTCAAAACCCTGTAACTACACTCAATATCATATAGCTTGGTAAAATGTGATCTGTATCAGGCATACAGCTCATTTTCCTATCTAATACAGATAGATACACCTACTGCACATCAGCAAGTCATACGGCAACACAAATGCTCAGTCCAAGGATCTAAACATCTTCTGCAACATAAACATAATGGTTTGGAGGGACAGACACATCTCAAAAGGGATTCCTGGAACAGATTCCTCATCCCCATAAAACAAAGATCATCCCTATCCATACTCAAGTGCAACTTGCATCTATGGATGGGTAATAGAAAATGTATCCCAAGACTGCTCCCTGTACTACTAATGGACAAAGGCAGTTCCTAAATGCTTTATCTCATGCATGGGTCCCCTCAAATAAACTATGGTATGATCCCAGGTATTCTCACTAAGGGTAATATATACAATATAATATATACAATTGTTACAATGGTGGATCAGAGAAAGGAGAGTCAACTACCAGTGTTAGGGAAGCCAGGGTAATTACCTTGCATCACAACAGCCTAAGTTTATACGCAGCAGAAATTAATTTGCCCTTGCCGTCCCTATCAAGGATTGCTATCAGAGTAAAGGCAAAGAGAAAGAAATAGGGGGTTCCTAAAAAAAAGACCAGCACTGGTAGAGTTTTTAACAGAATCTAGGACAAAAGCTGCTGTCAAAAAAGGAATAATTAGTAAAGCATATAATGTCAATCAGAAGAGCTTAGAAAGGACTGGGAGGAGAGATTGGATAAGCAATTCACAGAGACAATAGGAGGATATATGTATATCTCCTAAATATGCAACAGAGTCTAGAAGATTTAGGATCTTTGCCTAAAATTGTTTACAGAGGTATTTTTATACCCCAAGTAGACTCCAAAGAAATTTCCTCGGGTGGAGAGCAAATGTTGCAGGTGTGACAGACAAGAAAAAGGTAGCTGGGAACACATTTCTTGAAGTGTGATGAGCTGGCAGACTTTTAGGATTTCCTGCACACCACTCTGTTGGAAATGCTGGGTGAGCAGATTGGACTGACGGAGGAGATGATTTTTTTGAGTTATGCTGCAGAATCTGAATTGCCTAGGCACAATAAAGCCTTGCTGAGTTTAATTATGATGGCTGCCAAAAAAGCAATTACTAGAAAATAGAAATCAAAGTCTAGAACAACTTTACTAGAAGTAGTGAATATAGCAACAGAGATAAAACAACTGGAATTGAGATGTTTAGAAAAGGGAAGGTGCAAGCAACATATGAAAAAATGGGAATTGTGGGAACAATATACGCAGAGCAGGAATGAGGTTTAACAGGCAGGATTTGAATGAGCTATATAATGCTTAACTGACAATGACTGGGTGGTTTATAAGTGATATATAATGTTTACAACTACATTTGTTTCAATGGTGTCTGTGATGTAAATTGTTTGTAACTAAAATTATATAATTGTGTATATTTTTCATTTATATAAATCTAACACTGCCTTTGTCATATGTGTAAATTTAATAAAGATGTTTGGAAAAAAAAGAAATCATCTGCGTCACGAACAGGTGATAAGCTATACATTTCTAATTTCTGGTAAGTTATAACAAAGTAATCCAAAACAGTGACAGGATCACACCCTTAGGAAATAATTTCTTGGGAAATTAAATGTTGAACATACTGAAAAGACAAATTTTATCACTAAAAAACATGAAAAGAAAAAAAGTTTTAAATACCAGTCTTTGATTAACAACCTCAACACCCTCAGAAAGGTCAACTAATACAGTACTTATCAGATTCCCTTTTACCTTGGTCCACACTGAGAATTGTAGTCAAAGAGAGTTCAGACTGTAGTTTGTGTGATGAATTTATTCAAGCAGCAGTAATGAGCAACAGACAAAATTCCACATTTATGAATCCTTTAACATGATCCACTGACAGTTTTTTTTCAGTAATTTGACATAGAAAGAATGGAAACAGCCATAATGTCATTCTAAGTGGAGCACTGCCATCCCTTGAAAACAGGGACCTCATTTTCCCCAATATGGAGAAGCACACCACTCTTGGGAGAGAGAGACAAGTTAAGGATACAGCTGAGGAAGTAACAATACAGTCATTACAAACCTTAATGAATACTGAATAAGATAATCAAATGAAAAATTAATCAGGAAAGTACAGTTGTGTACCTACCATAAATGTAGATGTTCAAGTGTATTCACTGTTGCAGTCATTACACTTGGGTTATCCTGCTGGCAGGCTACCCGCAGTCGGCCTGAATTCCAAAGTCCTGGTCCGGCGTCGGTTGCTGTTGCCTCTTCCCTGACGTCAGTGCGCCAGGGGTATACAAGATGCAGCCAATGCCATTTTCTTCAGTTTTTCTTGCCCCAGATGTCAAGTGCCCCCAAAAGGGTAGGCTAAAAATATTGCTTATAAAAAGCATGCACTAAAATAAACATTACCTTCATCTACAAGCAAATACACCACATAAGCTGTATAGAATAGAGAAGTACAGATGAGTCCCAGCAAAGAAAGGGGTATGGTGGGTGAGTAACCTGGACTGCAACAGTGAATACACTCGAACATCTACATTTATGGTAGGTACACAACTGTACTATGTTCATCGTGTTTCATTGTTGCAGTCGTTACACTTGGGTTGAATCCCAAAGCTGAGGTTGGGCAGCTGGGTCTAAATAGAATTAGGAGTGGCTATGAGGCCCTGCAGAACTGCAGTGGAAAAGTCTGCTCTGGATTTAGAGTAAAGAGGTAAGTGGTAGTGCTTAGTAAAAGTGTGCACTGAAGTCCAAGTTGCAGCCTCCAAAATATCCTTGGTTGGTACTCCTCTGAGGAAGGCTGCTGAGGTGGCTGCTGCCCTGGTCGAATGTGGTCTAATGCCCTTAGGCACTGATTTGCCATGTTGTGAATAGCAGAAACGAATGCAGTGTCTTATCCATTTTGAAATAGTCTGCTTTCAGATAGCCTTTCCTTGTGATCCTGCAGCATATGCCACTAAAAGTTGCTCAGTCTTTCTGAAAGCTTTAGTTTTGTCCAAGTAGAAGCGTAGCTGTCTGTGTATGTCCAAAGAATGCAGAAGTTTCTCCCCTTTATTCAGTGGGTTTGGGTAAAAAGTAGGCAAATGAATGGTTTGGTTAAGAGCCACAGTGGACACTGCCTTAGGCATAAATGTTGGGTTTGTCCTTAGAGAAACCCTGTCCACATGGAAGATAATAAAAGGTTCCACAGCCATTAATGCCTGCAACTCTGAGACTCTTCTTGCTGAAGTTAATGCTAGGAGCAGAGCTTTTTTCCATGATAAGAATTTTATCTCAGCTGTATTGGCTGGCTCAAAAGGAGGCAGTGTGAGTTTTTCCAAGACAAAATGAAGGTCCCATGCAGGTATTGGTGCTCTCCTTGGAGGTCTTATTGTTTTTGGCCCCTCTGAGGTACTGCCTAAGCAATGGATGTGAAAACATAGGCGGGTCCGTATTGTAATGAGCTGAAATGGCAGAGGCATGGATCTTAATTGATGAGAAGGACAGGCCTTTGTCCAGCATCTCAGTTAGGTATTGTAAAATCTGAGGGATATTTGGTACAAGTGTGTCAATTCCTTGTGCCTGGTTCCAAGCACAGAATTTCTTCAATTTTTCTGCATAAGATTTTCTGGTGCTGGGCCTCCTGGCCTCCAAAATAACATCCATAACCGCTTTAGAGAGAGGTGTATTCGGGATGGTTACACTATCCACCATGCAGCTAGGTTTAGGGTTCTTAGCTGGCTGTGCAGGATCTGACTGTTTTGTTGGGTCAGTAAATGAGGAATTTGAGGCAATGTCTAGGCTGAGCCTTGAGACAAGCTCCTTAGGATTGGGTACCAGTGCTGGCGTGCCCAATCCACTGCAATCAGTATCATTTGTGGCTTATCTTGTCTGACCTTGAGGAGGAGAAGCAGTGGAGGAAAGGCATATACTGTAAGGTTGTTCCAGCTGAATGACAAAGCATCCACTTTCCATGCTTGTTTGTGATAAGTCCTTGTGCAGAATCTCTGTAGTTGGCAGTTGTGAGGGGAGGCAAATATATCTATGTCTGGGCATCCCCATTTCCTTGTTATCATGTTGGAGATTTGTGGATCTAGTTTCCACTCAGGAGGATCCATGAGGTTTCTGCTTAGTTCGTCTGCCAGAGCATTTGTTTTTCCTGGCAGGAATTGTGCTTGCAGGTGTACTTGGTAAGTCAATACACAGGTTCCACAAAATCATGGCTTGTCTGCAGAGGGGGTAAGAATGTGTACATCCCTGCTTGTTTATGTACCACATGACTGGTGTATTGTCCGTCTTTATCAGCAGCTGTCCTGGATGAAGTAGGTCCTTGATGGCTGTCAGGGCATTTTATACAGCTAGCATCTCTTTTTGATTGATGTGAAGATGCCTTTGGCTTGCCCTGAATACATTTTCCTGCCATGTGGGTCCCCCAGGCATAATCTGATGCATCTGTTGTTAGTGTTTGCCTGGCTGTGGGTAAAGTGAATGGCTGTCCCTTGTTGTGGTGACAGGCCTGTACCCACCATCGAAATTCCTGTTGCAGGCAGGGAATTAGTGAAATTAATGATTCCAGGCTGTGGCAATGTTGAGTCCAAACACTTTTTAGTTACCATTGAAGCTTTCTTATATGCAGTCTTGCATATGGAATTAGCAGAATGCAGGATGCCATGAAGCCCAGAGCCTGCAGAATTTTTCTTGCAGATAACTGGGTCTTTGCTGCCATGCTTTCGAAATAAGAAGTCAGTTGCCTTTGTTTGTCTGGCGTGAGATAAGCCATCTGGGCAGTTGTATTTAAGCTTGCACCCAGGAATATTATCTCTTGAGAGGGTACTAGTTTTGATTTATTTTCGTTTACTGTGTACCCTAGGCAAATTAGTAATCTTTTTACAAACGCCAGATGCTTTAGTAGAATGTCTTTGGTCTCTGCTTGAATAAGGCAGTCGTTCAAGTAGGGATATATTTGAATTACTCTTTGTCTGCAAAATGCAATTACTGGTGCCAGGCATTTTGTGAAGACCCTGGGCGCAGTAGATAAGCCAAAGGGCAGTGCAGAGAATTGGTAGTGCATTGAGCCAGCTATGAATCTGAGGTATCTTCTGCAAGATTGTCTCTTTGAGGTCCAAAGTTACAAGCCAAGTCTTCTTGCCCAGCATGGGCAGAAGCTGCTGCACAGTCAACATTTTGAATTTTGGAATGTCCAGAAAAGTATTTAGAATAGACAGGTCCAGAATTGGTCTCCAGGCTTTGTCCTTTCTTGGTACTAAGAAAAGTCTTGAGTAAAATCCTCGTCCCTGCTCTTGTTGTGGCACTGGCTGAATAGCCCTCATGTTCATGAGAGATGAAACTTGTTTTTGTGCCTCTGCCCTTTGATTGTGTGGCAGGTCTGGCATACCTTTTGCCTTTGGAAGGGTGTGGAAGTGGAACCTGTAGCCCTGAGAGACTATATTTAAGATCCATTTGTCCTGGGTGATTATATGCCAATTTTGTGAAAAAAGTGCTAGCTTTCCCCCTAAGGGTGCTGCCAAAAGATAAGTGCTTGGCACTGGCAGAGGGAAGTCACTGGGACTGTTTCCTATATGGCTGCAATTAGTCTTCTCCGCTTTTGGAGGTAGAAGCACCCCATTGTTTGGGCCTGTATGAGCCCTGGGGCTGTTGTCTGCCTCTAGGGCATCTGTATCTGCCTCTTTGTGGCCTGTCTGACACTGGAAAAGACCAATTCTTACAAGGCCAGTTCCTGCTAAATCTGGGTGGCTGTAAGAAATCCTTTCCTGTCTGCATAGATTTAGCTTTATCCTCCATTTTCTTCAACACCTCTTCTGCTTTAACACCAAACAAAGTATCATGCTGTAATGGAGCATCCAATAATTTTGCTTTAACATGATCAGGCAGATTCTGTTCCTTTAACCAAGCATGCCTTCTAATGACAGAACCTGTAACAGCGGCCCTGCAAGAGGCCTCCGGTGAATCAAAACCACATTGCAAAGTATGCTTTCCCACTTGTTCAGCTGCATGCAATAAATCCTGCATTTCCTTGTTCATTCAGAATTTGTCAACATTTTCTGTTTTAGTAATGACATTAAGTTTTGCTGATATTTAAGCATATGAAAATGACAATTTAAAGCCCTTACTGCCAAGGTAGCAGAAGTGTAAACTTTTTTTCCCCCATCTGTCCAGTGCCCTTGAATCCCTATCTGAGGGGACAGGGTTTTTTGCAGTAGAGGCCTTGACCCCTTTGGGACCCTGAGATATAGTTTCAGGGTTTTTATATAGAAATTTATGAGAATCTGGAACCCTGTAGTATCTGTCTGGCTTAACAGGTGCAGGAGGTAAAGAGTCGGAAGACAGTCCGGTCTCTGAAAATACATCATGTACAATGTCTAGAACAGGTGGAATAGCAAGAGGTCTGTGCTGAGGTAATAGAAGAAAGTCTCTGAGCCTTTTCTTAGATTATGAGTAATCTTGGCTCTCCCAGTGGAAATGCTCCCTCATGGTATGCAGGGTTTCCCCAAAGGAATAATCCTCAGGAGGAGAAGCTGAAGGAATAGATTCTTCAGCATCAGACTCCTCATAGGGAGGAATAGAGTATCCCTGTTCTGAAGAGGAGTTAGAGGAAATGGAAACCTGATCAGAGGAATCATATTCAGTGTCTTGCCTAGGCCTCTTATCAGGAGGGGGATGGGAACCCCTTATCAAAGTAATTAGGTCTTCAAGCAGAGCCACAGAAGTGATCCCAGGGGTTTATTTCCTATCTCCCATCATCAAGATTTTTCTCGAAGAGTGCTAATGAGGAGCTTTGTTTGATACAGATAGGTAGTTTGTTCCAGAGTATGGGAAGTCTCTGGGACAAGAATCTATCCCTCCAGCATGTTCTGTTTATTGTGGTGACAAGGTTTAGGTTCCTAGAGCGTGTAGCTCAGAGGGATTGGGATTTCTTTAAGTGGAGCATGTCCAACAGCTCTGGGTTTGACATAGCTTTGTATGTTAGGCAGAGATCACCTCTGAGTAGGCAATATGCGAAAAGAGTAAAGCTAGAGTTTTTTGAGATGGTCTGTGTAGGGCATCTGTTTGAGGCCGGTAATCCTCTTTGTGAGGTATTTTTGTAGCCTTTCCAGTTGTTGTAGATGTCTTGTGATAAATACCAAAAGGGGCGTTGTACTCTATAATGGGTCTAATGAGTGATGAGTAGAGGGGAACAATGACCACTTTTTTTTCCTGGATGAGAAACCTTTTGTGATGAAGTGTGCCATGTAGAAGGATTTCCTGACTAATGTGGCGATGTGGTTATCAAAGGAGACACTACTGTCCACCTGTGTCCCAAGGTCTCTTTTCACACTTCCAGTGTTAACTAGACTACCGCCTATGTGGTAGTTCATGGGTACAGAGTTTTTACCAAAGGGGATGACAATGCACTTTTTGGCATTGAGCTTGCGGCCATGGCTTTGACACCAGGCATCTGTCTCAGTGAGGCCCTTTTGTAGGATGTCCACATCGTTAGGAGTTTTGATTATGGCTCTTAGTTTGCAGTCATCTGCAAACTTTGTTAGCCAAAGACCTTCTGTGTTAGCCTGTACTTCAGATAAGTAGATACCAAACAGGAGAGGACCTAAGACTGAACCCTGTGGTACGCCGCTAGTCACTGGTCTGAGGTTGGATTTAGAGTCTGCTACTTTCACAGTCTGCTACTTTCACAGTGTGGGTTCTATCAGTAAGCCAGTTGGCAACCCATCTTGTGACATAGGGATTTATACCTAGTTTAGTGAGTTTATCTATAATTCCAGAGTGGGGGATGGTGTCGAAAGCCTTGGCGAGATCTAGACAGGCTGGGTGAACCACCTTACCCTCATCTATGGCTCTGGTGACAGCTTCAAAGAAGTCTATCAGGTTTAGGAGACATGATCTGCCTTTTACAAACCTGAACTGGGTAGGGTCCAGAGTTTGGAGATTACCAATGTCATTGTTTATAAGTTCCATGATTATATGTTCTATAGCCTTGCAGACCAGGCTCGTCAGGCTAATGGGGCAGTAGTTCCTGGGGTCTGGTGGCTCCCCCTTTGTGGAGTGGGATAACCGTTGCTGTGCACCATTCAGTGGGCACAAAGCCAGAGGTGAGGCTATGACTGAACATGGTACTTAGGTGGTGTGCCAGTTCGTTCTGTAGTTGCTGTGTTCTTGGCTTTGGAGAATGTATTTTTTTACCTGTGCAGCCGTGATTACAGGAAATTTGCATTCTTCCAGTATAGAAATGGGCCATTTAGTGGATGAGAGAGGGGTAAAGTTAGCAGTGAACCTATCTGCCAAGATGTTGGCAATATCAGTTGGTTCTGTATATTTAGTGCCATTGTGCTGTAACTCAGAACAGATCTGAGTGTTGCCATTGAGATTCTTGACATAGCTATAGAATGCTTTGTGGTTCATAGGTTCATAGGTTCATAGGTTCATACTAGGCTATCTGCCCGAGGGCATTTACAAGCCTAGCCCATAGTTTTGTGGCTTACGCCACCCCTTTAGTATGGGGAACTATACCCATTATTTTGCTGTGCCTCTGTTGAGCAGTGACACTGAGGTAATCCCTGGGGTATATCTGCGATCTCCCATCCATTGGTCAAGATTTCTCTTGAACAAGGCCAGCGAGGTGCTCTGCCTCACATATACCGGGATTTTATTCCACAGCATAGGGAGTCTTTGGGTGATGAATCTATCCCTCCAGCACGTCCTATTAATAGCCGTGTCGAGGTTTACGTCTCCGCCCTTGTGGCTCTGACGGATCTAGATTTTTGAGGTGAAGCATATTCATCAAATCTGGGTTTGACATGGCCTTGTATGTTAGGCAAAGGTCACCTCTGAGCAAGCGGTGCGACTGAATAGAGCTGGAGTTCTTTCAGTCGGGCAGCATAGGACAGATGTTTGAGACCCTTTATCCTTTTGGTGAGGAACTTTTGTGGCCTCTCCAGCTGCTGCAAGTGTCGGGTCAGATACATTCCGAATGGGGCATTGTACTCAATCATTGGTCTGATGAGTGATGAGTATAGGGAGACTATGACCTCCCTTGATCTAGATGAGAATCCCTTCATGATAAGGTGGGCAATGTAGAAGGTCTTCCTAACTACTTTAGCTACATGGGTGTCGAATGACAGACTACTATCAACCTGGGTCCCCAGGTCCCTGATAACTTCTTCTGTACTCAGTGGATTGCCACCTATTTGGTAGCTAGGGGTAACCTTGTTTTTCCGAAGGGTATGACTATGCATTTTTGGCATTTAACTTTAGGCCATGGCTCTGGCACCAGTTATCCGTTTCTGTGAGACCCTTCTGAAGGATATCTGTGTCAGATGTGTTTTCTACTATGGCGCCCAGTTTGCAGTCATCTGCAAACTTTGTCAGCCATAACCCTCCTGTGTTTGCTTGTACTTGAAAAGTAGATGCCAAACAAGAGTGGGCCCAGGACTGAGCCCTGTGGTACACCACTTGTGACAGGCTTTGAGTCTGACATGGCGCCAGCAACTCTGACCCTGTGGGTTCTGTCACTCAGCCAGTTTGCAACCCATCTTGTGATGTATGGATTAACATTTAAGCTGATGAGTTTTTCAATGATACCCGAGTGGGGTATTGTATCAAAGGCCTTCGCCAGATCGAGGTAGGCTGTATGGACTGCCTTTCCCTCATCAATGGCTTTGGTGACTGTTTGAAAAAGTCAACCAAGTTTAGAAGGCATGATCTGCCTTTGACAAAGCCAAACTGGGATGGATCCAAAGTCTGCAAATTCCCTATGTCTTTATTTATGAGGTCCATTATGATCCTCTCCATGGCTTTGCAGATAAGGCTTGTCAAGCTAATGGGCGGTAATTTCCAGGGTCGGTGGAGGCACCGCCTTTGTGAAGTGGGACCACAGTTGCAGTGCGCCACTCCTGGAGTGCGTATCCAGAGGTAAGACTATGATTAAACAGCTGTCCTAGCTGTGGGTTTAATTCCTCGTTGAGTTCGTGGAGCACACAGCCGGGGACACCATCAGGTCCCATGGATGCTGTGTTTTTGCTTTGGAGAGAGCAGTTCTCACTTGGGCGTTGGAGATGTTTGGGGGCTGCAATCGCTGGTATAGATATCTCTCCTTTTCGGGGAGGGAGAAGTTTGCACTGAACCTGTCAGCCAGTATGTTGGCAATGTCTGTAGGATCAGTAATCTTCACATCATTTTGAACTAGTTCTGAGCATATCTGGGAGTTTCCTCCCAGGTTTCTAACATAGCTAAAGAAGGCCTTATGATTGTCTTTTGAGTCTTTAGCTATTTTTCTCTCAAAATTTGCTTTGGATGATTTTATGAGAGCTCTTAGTTTTTACTTATAGTGATCAAGGGTGTCTTACCTTTTAAGGATTTTGCTCTATCTTGTAGTAGCTTCCTCCTTTTGTTGTAGAGTTTGTTTATGGCTGGGGTCCACCAGAGTGGACGCTTGCCTTTGGTACAAAGAGTCTTTGTTTTGCTTGGGATTGCCTTATCCATACAGTCCTGCAGGTGCTGGTAGAAGGCATTTGTAAGTGATTCAGCGGCTTGAGTAGTGTTTTCCGTCGGCTCGGGGCCTTAAAGGAAACCCCCCTAGGTTTTAGAAGGGGGAAGGCGGCTTTCGGAGAGTTCTTTACTGTGGTCTTTTTTATTTCAGGTGGGGGTGGGATGAGGACCTCCAGCGAGATTAGTTTGTGATCTGATCTCACCAGTGAGGGGTATACTTCCGGTGTTGAACATTGTGCTCCCATGTTCGTGATGATGAGATCAAGTATGTTTTCTCCTCTTGTGGGGATGGTGACTAGTTGTTCCATGGCATTTGAGTTTATGAATTCTAGGGAACTTTTGGGCTAGGGTGTTTGGGCTTGAATAGTGTTCCCAGTCTATATTAGGGTAATTGAAGTCACCTAATATGATGGTGTTTGGTGATACATTTATCCCCTCTAGTGTTTTCAGGAAGGCCATGTGAGGTTCCTGAGTTTGTGAGGGTGGCCTGTAACATGCTACAATTTGCAGGGCAGTCTTGCCTATGGTTAATTGCACCTGGATGGTCTCCGATGCATCGTGTGTTGCCACCAGTCTTGAGGTGTGGGTGTCTTTGATGAATATGGATACCCTCCTTTCTTGGTATTGTCCGGATTTTGGGGCGGAGCATGATAAGAGGTAAAACCTGATAGTGCTGGGGTGCTCTCAGGAGCCTTGAACCAGGTTTCTGTCACTGCACAGACATCGATGTTCTCCATACTGAGAAGGGCCTCGAGTGCGTGCATTTTGAGATTTAGACTTCTGGCATTGAGCAGCATTACCCTTAGTTTTTTCCTTTTTTGTGTTCTAGGGTGGTAGGTTTAGAATTTGAGCCTTGCCTAAAAAGGCACTATGGGGGTGGCAAGAGCCTTTGCCAATATCCGAATCCCAGGGTGACAGGTGCAAGCCGTCCCTTGACAGCGTGGCTTGTCCAGCATGTCATCCCAGGCAGACAGACATTGGATCCCCTTTGAATGACACCAGTGTTTAAGCCAATTGTTAAAGCTGATCATCTTATCTCTGTATTGTGGCATCATTCTTGGTGAAGGTAGGATACTGCTCAAGGTCAGGGTCATACCTGCCTGGGCTACATAATCAGAGAGCTCCTCAATGTCTCTTTTCATGTAGTCCAAGGAGGTACGTCTCAGGTCGTTTACACCAGCGTGGACAATGACTGAGTCATATTTGTACCTGCTGTTGAGAGACCTGAGTGCTTGCGTTATGTGGCGGATTCTAGCGCCCGACAGGCAGCTTACTGTGACCTTCTCCTTACTCAGTCTGGTGAGTGGGACGTCAGTGTGTCTGACTATGGAGTCACCAATGACTAGTGTGTCTGGCATTGTGTTTGGCCTTAAGGGCTGTGACTGTTTGACACTCTGACTGTGAGGTCTATGTGTTGCAGGTGTTGTGTTCTGAGGTGGTGGTTGTTTGGGTGTCTGCTTTGGTGGCCTCTGCTGTTTTGGTAGATTTTTGATCAGAGCCTTGAGTATGTCTTTGTGTGTTTATGTGTATGATTTGAGGTTGTGATGGTACTATGTGAGACTGGGTCTATAGTGTGTGTGGTAACCTTCTCCTCCTGACTGGTCTTGCCAGTCCTATGTTGAGAGAGCTCAGCCTCCAGTTTGGCCGTATAGTTGCATCTCTCGCATGTATTTGTGTTTTGTGGGAGGAGGAGAGGGTTGTCTGTGTACATGAGGCAATTGTAACATTGCCTCAATATTCAGGTTCACCAGCTGAGCAGGAGAGGACACTAGCAACTGATCCTCGACATGCTAGAAGGACTAGACAAAAAACTTTAAAAGAGATTCCGGGGCGTGAGTGACCGAGAAATGGGGGTTTGCCTTTTGGGGTGCTATCTATAAGAGTGCCGTATCAAGGTAATAAGTACTGTAGGAGCAAGTGCTAGGTTTAACAGATAGAGAAAAGTCTACTTGGAGTCAAGTAGAGATGATCTTTTAGGTATTAGAGAAAGTGCTAGTAACAGGGATGCTTAAAGGTAAGATTGAGAAGAATGCACTCTGCAGTGTGCACTAGAGAAGTTAGATATGAAAGTAGGTAACTTGAGTTTTACCTGTTTAAAAAGTTAAGGTTTAGTGGAGAGTTACTATTTTTAAAACAGCAAGATGGACTGAAAGGGGTGGTTATTTTGTATTTTGGTACTATGAAATACTGTAGGATGGCCAATAAATTTAAATAATTGAAGGGGTGGGATTTCAAAAGTGATGGTTTTGTGATTACTCACATAAGCCAGTGAAAGTAGAGAGAAATGAGATATATGGTCAGATTAACATAAGAGGCGGGCAACTAGAAAGACAGTGGTATTTAACAAGACAACTTAAATGGGTGGGAGGGAGGGGTCTTTAGAATCAGTGGTGATTTTGTTTTCATAATTATCTTTGGAAGATTTTATGAGGGATCGCATGTTCTTACTGAGGCTGACCACGGAGTTCCTCCAGTCATGGAATTTTACTCTTTTTTTGCAACAGTTTCTTTCTTCTGTTGTAGAGTTTGTCTATGGCAGGGGACCACCAGATTGGCTTCCTTTTTTGGAGGATAGCATCTGTTAGGGACTGCACGATTCATGCACTCGTGTAAGTGCTTATAAAGTGCAACTGTATAGGATTCAGCAGTCATACCTCTATTGTCCGTCGGCATTGGTGTCGTGACGTTTGCCACTTCTGTCTTAAGAAGCATGAAGTTGGCTTTGGAGAAATTTTTTACGGTGGTTTCCCTAATGGGGGGTGGGATGTGGATTTCTAGGGTGATTTGCTTGTGGTCAGATCTGACCAATGAGGAATTGACCTCTGGTGTGGAACACCGGTTGCCCATGTTGGTAATGATCAGGTCTAGGATATTGCTGCCCCTGGTGGGGGTGTGGATAAGTTGATCCATGGCATTGGAATTTACGAATTACAGAAAACGTTGAGCACAAGAGTTGGTACATGAGTAGTTTTCCCAGTTAATGGTGAGGTAGTTGAAATCGCCCATTATTAGGGTGTTAGGTTGTACCCTAATATTTTCCAGTGTATCAAGAAATGAGGAGTGGGAATCCTTGGGCATGGTGGGGGATCTGTAGCAAGCTACAATTTGGATTGTGGTCTTGCTCAGAGTTAGTTGCACTTGGATAATCTCGGATGCATTATGCTGAGCAGCTAGCCTGGATGTGTAGATATCCTTAATGAATATGGACACACCTCCATTAGTGCTTCGGTTCAGGTTAGGTGGCCGAAAGGTGTGGTATGAATTATAGCCTGGCAATGCAGGGGTGCTCTCTGGAGCCTTGAACGAGGTCTCTGTCACTGCACAGATGTCGACGTTCTCAATTTTAAGGAGTGCCTCGAGTGAGTGCATTTTGAGGTTTAGACTTCTAGCATTAAGAAGCATTACCCTCAGATTTTGCTTGCTTGTACCTGTTATGGTGGTGAATTTGTCATTTGAATCTTGCCTAAAAAAGGCACTATAGGAGTGGCAAGAGCTTTAGCCAGTATCTGGAATCCCAAGGGTGACAGGTGCAGGCCATCTCTGGCATTGTGGTTTGTCGATCATGTCATCCCAGGCATACAGAAAATGGATCCCCTTAGAATGACACCAGAAGCTTAGCCAATTGCTGAAGTCAATCATTTTGTCCTTGTACTGTGGTATCATTCTGGGTGATGGCAGGATGCAACTCAGAGCTAGGGTCATACCTGCCTGGGCTACAAGATCAGACACTCCTCCATGTCTCTTTTCATGTAGTCCAGGGAGGTACGTCTCAGGTCATTCACACCAACATGGACAATGACAGAGTCATATTTGTACTTGTTGTGGAGTGACCGGAGTGCATCCGTTATGTGGAGGATCCTGGCACCTGACAGGCAGCTGACAGTAACTTTCTCCTTGTTTAGCCTGGTGAGTGGAACATCAGTGTGCCTGACTATAGAGTCACCTATGACTAGAGTGTTGGGTACATTGTTATGCCTTATGGGCTGTGGTTGAGTGGCACACTGAGTTTGTGGGCTATGTGTCATTTGGGTTGTGTTGGGGGGTGTGGAGGTTGCTTGCGTTTCTTCTTTGGAGGTCCCTGTTGCTTGGATAGATTTTTTTGAGAGCCTCAGGTGTGTGTTTTGTGTTTCTATGTGTGTGTTTTGGTGGTGCAGGTTTTGAGGAACTATGTGATGAGTGTGGTGTGGTGCAAGTGTTTACCTTCTCCTCTAGACTGTCTAGTCCAGTCTTGGGTGAAGAGAGCTTTGTTTCCAGTTTGGCTATATAAGTGCATCTCTCACAGGTTGTAGTGTTGGGTGGTAGGAGGAGAGGGTTGTCTGTGTACGAGGCAATTGCTGCATTGCCTCAAGATGCCCAGATTAATCAGGTAGACAGGAGAAAACACCGGGAGCGGACCCTTAGACATGCTTGGACAGGTGCTTATTTATTAAGTACTAAAAACTGTTTTCTTCTAGACAAGTGAGGAAAGTTGAGTGCTGTAGTAATTTGTAGCTTATTTAGTGCTTACAATGAGTTCTGAACAAGTGCTGAGCTCAAAGAAACAGATTTGAGTGCTGAAACTAGAAAACAGGCTAGTTCTAAGAAACAAAATTAAGCTAGAAGGCTTCCCTCCAACACAGAAAGGCTTGGGGGCTCAGAAGCTTACAAACAGTCCTGGATACAGCAAATCTGTATCTGGACTAGACGACTTACAGGAAAGGCAGGAAACAAGCTTAGAAAAAAAAATTATTTATTTTTTTGTAAAGGGGAAAGGAGGAGCAGAAACTAACTAGGTTGGCCTTCTCAAATGTTCTCCCTGGATTAGGTAGAATGAGGTAATGACACTAGACAGGGAGGAGTGTCCCACATCAAATTTACAGTAGGGGCGAGCAACTGCAAATCCAACCAGATGCTTAACAATTGTAGAAAATTTCTAGTTAATACCTCAATAAACGTGCTATAAATAACTCAGAAATAAGCAAAAAACAGGATACTTAATGTTATATATCACAGATTAGTTGGCTCAGAGCCCTTCCTCCGACTAGCTCAGTGTGAAATGGCCTTTGTATTCCTCTACTCTGTTTGTCGCAAATTTGTATCTTATTATGTTATTTTATAGTTCACGTTATATGAGCTTAACAAGGCCACCCAGTACCATATATTTAGTGATAAAATATGTACAGAAGATCTTAGAGAAAGGAGACAGACAAAGTTTGCTTTCATATTGATATGTCTTCATTTCACAAAAAAAAATTAGGGGAAAGCCAGCATAAACATGAGACTGGCAGTTACAGCAGAGGATTAAGGCTATGATCTATTAATGAGCTGCTTCCTGCAGTTGATTCGATTTCACCAACTTCTATATGCTTTCTCTGTAATTCTTAGCAAGTCGAAGTGCTCAGAGACAAATGGGAAACTGCTCTAGGCTTCTCAATGAATTCATATGCCTAGTAACTACATATGAAAGTACAGTTGCAGAAGTCTTGCTTGCCTGTAATAGTAGATGGTCAAATTCCTCATTGTCTCAGTGACATTTTTGGTTATCTGCCAAGGTAACCCAGTATTGTAAAGCTTCCAAAAGCTCAGATTCCCCTCCTTCTCTCTTCCTGTGACAGCTGATTGGCTAAGCATATATTAAGAGAGAAGCCTTCAGCTGTCACAGGAAGAAGTGTTCAGGCATTTTCACTTCCACAAAAAAATGACAGGAAAGTACCTGAAGCAAGAATCATCTAACAGGGTAAATTCACAATCAATCCCAGTACCATATAAAAACCAAATCCAGCAACAACTGAATAAAAGAGGCTAAACTCACCTCAACTACCTGAGGGATGATGGGAGGGTGCTGCCACTGAGGGAGTGAAGAATTTGAATATCTACTGTTACAGGTAAGTAGGACTTATGCAGCTGTACTATATTCATCATTCTCACTGCTTCAGTGGCATTTTGGGTAGATTCCCAAAGCTTACCCACCAAACTGGGAGGTGGAAGGATAAGATCCAGGAGTCCATGGGGAATGGTCCGAGCAAAGTTTGCTCTGAACCTTGAAAATGAATCCAGCTCAGAGTGCTTTGTAAAGTTATGGACAAAGGACCAGGTTGCTGCCTCTAGAACGCTTCTAGAGTCCAACTCTTTCCAATGCACCATCAAAGCGAATAATGCCCTAGTCGAGCAAGTGTTACCCTTGCCTGAAACAGATTTACCATGGTGGGAGTACCAGAAAACAGAAGAGGAAAATCACTGTGCAACAGTTTGTGTAGACACTAGTTGACCTTTCTTAGCCCCATACAGCAGACAAACAGCTGTTCAGCATTCCTAAAGGGCTTTGTTCTGTCAAGGTAGTACCTGAGCTGCCTGTGCACACCCAAGGAATGTAGACTGGGAGACTGAAGGCTTCATTCAATGTAAATTCAGTAACAATTTTAGGCATGAATGATGGATTAGTGTGTAACACAACCCTGTCCTTGTGAAAAATCAGATAGGGTTGGCCTACCACGAGAGCTTGCAGCTCAGAGACTCGCCAGTGGGCCGAAACACCAATTCATAACTTAAAGGTAAATTCAAACTTTCATCTTTTAAATCATCAAAGAAATTCTGATTACATAACCATGCATACTGTCTTAAAACAACAGAAGCAGCATTTCTCAAGACTATATCTGCACATTCAAGCACACTACTGTAAAAGCAAGCTTCGAAACGTGAGCCAAATCAGAAACAATTTAAATCATGTAAATGTTATGCATTGCAAATAAGGATGAAGCAAAATCATTTCCCTTACCTGTGCCAGGTAATGGAACAGCCCGGAAGGACATGTCTAAACCTGTTCCACAGCGGCCAGCCAAAGATACAGTAAAGAGATGTGGGTCAAAAGGTTTAAGTGGTCTGCAGGATCAGCAGTGGTCCTGACAGAATCACTAACTGTAGGCTGAAGCATATTTTTATTATTTTTATTTTTATTTCCATTTTATATGCAATAAGATTTAATGGGGGAATTCCAGAGTTAGGATCCATCAAGTCAAGGGAGAGAACACCAGCCAGAATAATAAACTGACAGTTCTAGATAATGTTTTATAATAACCACTTAATGTTTCTAGTAATAAGTATGTCCACACCAAACTACACTTTGTCAAACTGTGCTATTATCACAGTTTGAAATTTTTCAAAATACTTTTGCAACTGACAGAAGTCAAATAATTTCCAGTATACCAAGTCCAAACACCAAAGCTGCAAATGTGCCAAATCAGCATTATAAATTAGCTCCACAAACTCTAACCATGTTAAACTGCAGAAAATAACATTTAATAGCAATTTAAGCTACATTTTTGTGCCAGAGAAAGAGAGAGAGAGAGAGAGAGAGTAAAATCTCTACAGTACATCAAGTAACTTAATTTGCGGTAAAATCTCAATCTGATGTTAAAAACACACAGGGCAGAGTCACACATCTAGTAAATAATATACAAAGGCTGAAAAATACAAATTCTGCAACATTTTCCTGTCAAAAGATGAAAATAAAGCAGAGTAGCTACAGTAAAGATAGGCCCCTAGCAGCGCACACACACACACACACACACACACACACACACACACATACTGTACTTCTGAGAGAATTCTGAAAATTTCCTCAGAAACAGTAAAATGAACAGTTGTCCAAGACAAAAGCCACATAAACACTACTACAAGCAGAAATTCCCACAGAAATTACTACAAACACTGACAGAAATAAAACATGAAATTATGAAATATATTTTGAATACATACACAAATAGAACAAGAATAATAAAATGAGAGGAGCCTCCACATGGGGTTTATCTGAGCAGTAAGCTGGAAAATCAGAACTAGATCCTCTGCAGAGCGAGAGGACTTTCTTATTTGGATGGCAGAAAAAGACTGAACACTCACTTCCTCTGACAGCTGAAGGCCTCCCTGACAAGGTATGCTCAGACAATCAGCTACCACAGGAAAAGAAATGGAGTCTGAGCTTTTGAAAGCTGGTCAGGATTGGGTTACCTTGTCAGATGATTCAAAATACCATGGAGGCAGTTGGAATAATGAACATCCTAACTGAAACAAATACACCTATAAGCAGGGTAAACGTGAGCTGTAAGAGAAACATGTGAGGAAATTTTATACTTTATAACACCACTTGTGTCTATAAGCAGAAGTACAATTTACTGGACTGAAATTTCTCCTTTGATCACAAACTGCAGTCAAACAAGTTTAAGGTTCTCAGAAGGTGTAAGAGGAAACCTCCTCCCTCAAGTCAAAGGAAAGAATGAGTCTCACCTAAATATGTAAAAAGAAATTACATGGAGCACTCAAATACAAACACTGCAATGAACAAAGTTTTTTTGGACTTTGTACCACACTGCTTGGTGATCACCAGCTGCTTACAATTAGGTAACTGTAACTGTTCCCTCAACATTGACTGCTTTCACTCTGCATTTCCACCCTGAAGGGGAATCTCAGGTATCTACTAGGGATATGTATCAAGGAAACCACACACTTAACACAGCTAGTTTCACAGTCAGGAGCTGTCAGGAGGGGAGGCCATCATCCCAGAAGCCACAAAGGGTGAATGATTTTTTTTTGTACTATGCCCTAAACTCTACAATCCCAAGTTAGCTGCTGGTTGCAGCCACAATACTGGTCTCACATATACAAGTCTCCCCGCGTGTTTGCTCTGGTTACTGTGCATACTGCTTGGCGTGTGTACTCCTGGCTTAACCAAACAGATGCTGGTAACTCCAGTTACGAATGCAATCTCCACTAAGCATCATCACAGCAGTGAACATGACTGCCTCTATACCTTCTAGATTGGTCAACCAGCACTGGCCACACAATCTCATCCTCCATGGCCAGTTCCTCTAAAGCAGGTTGCTAATCATTCCTAGTTCAGCTGGGTTAGAATCAGGATTTTATTCCTCTTTGCCAAACAGCTGGCTGCACTGTATTTTAGTTAATTCTTAATAAATACTTACCTATCATTAAGTTTCCAGAAGCAGACTTTCCATTACATACCATGCATGCACCAATTAGCACATTAGGCTTTCACTAATGAATAGCTAGTCAAATGAGTGCATTCAGTGACATTATCCCATATTTAGACTGACCTGACTTAACTACCAGAGCAGAAAATGCTTAAGAATTATTTCACCTTCTCCTGAAACAGATGGGGTTTCCCAGGAGGACAGACTCACCATACAAAGAATGGTGGTGTACTAATACTATTAGAGAACTGCACGCTGCAGCAGTTAAGAAAATAATGGACAATAAAACCATAGAAAAACTTTGAATTCTTTAATTCCTACCTGTGTAGTGCAACCTTAAGTAAGCCAATAAGATTCCTTGTGATTTGGGGCTATATCTGTCAAGCAAACAGTACTGCCCGACAGGATAGATTTTATCGGGAAAAAAAAAGGACTACCCAAAGGTGCTGGGAGGCCAGATGGCACAGTAGGAGGAGGGCCCTCCCACCACTGGGAAGGTCTGTTATTTCCCTGATAACCACCAACCTGGAAGGTGTTACTGCACTTAGATAATGGGAAACCTATTACTTTTCATGTTTGCTTTTTTATTAGTATATACATTTTTTAATATTTTTGATATAAAGCAGTTACTCTGCCTGTACCCAAGGATGAGAGACTGGTGATTGGAGCAGATTTTAATGGGCATGTTGATGAAGGGAACAGAGGGGATGAGGAAGTGATGGGTAGGTATGGTGTTAAGCAAAGGACTGCAGAAGGTCAGATGGTAGTGGATTTTGCGAAAAGGATGGACATGGCTGTGATGAATACGTATTTTAACAAGAGGGAGGAGCATAGGGTGACATACAAGAGTGGAGGAAGATGCACACATGTGGATTATATCTTATGTAGAAGGGCCAGTCTGAAGGAGACTGTAAAGTGGTGGCAGGGGAAAGTGTAGTTAGACAGCATAGGATGGTGGTTTGTAGGATGAGATTGGTGATCAAGAAGAGGAGGATGAGTGTGAGGGCAGCACCAAGGATCAAATGGTGGAAACTGAAAAAGGGTAATTGTGAGGTGATTTTCACGGAAGAGTTAAGGCAGGCACTGGGTGGCAGTGAAGAGTTACAGAATAGCTGGGTAACTACAGCAGAGCTTGTAAGAGAGATGGCTAGAAAGGTGCTTGGTGTGACATCTGGAAAGAGGAAGGAGGACAAGGAGACCTGGTGGTGGAATGAAGAAGTACAGGAGAGTATACAGAGAAAGAGGCTGGCGAAGAAGAAGTGGGATTGTCAGAGAGATGAAGAAAGTAGACAAGAGTATAAGGAGATGAGGTGCATGGCAAAGAGAGAGGTGGTGAAGGCTAAGGATAAGACGTATGAAGAGTTGTATAAAAGGTTGGACACTAAGGAGGGAGAAAAGGACCTGTACCGATTGGCTAGACAGGGGGACCGAGCTAGTAAAGATGTGCAGCAGGTAAGGGTGATAAAGGATAATGAGGGAAACGGACTCACAAGCGAGGAGAGTGTGTTAAGCAGATGGAAAGAGTACTTTGAGGGGCTGATGAATGAAGAGAATGAGAGGGAGAGAAGGTTGGATGATGTGCGGATAGTGAATCATGATGTGCAGTGAATTAGCAAGGAGGAAGTAAGGATAGCTATGAAGAGGATGAAGTACGGAAAGGCTGTTGGTCCAGATGACATACCCGTGGAAGCATGGAGGTGTTTAGGTGAAATGGCAGTGGAGTTTTTAACTAGATTGTTTAATGAAATCTTGGAAAGTGAGAGGATGCCTGAGGAGAGGAGAAAAAGTGTTTTGGTACCGATTTTTAAGAATAAGGGTGATGTGCAGAGCTGTAGTAACTACAGAGGGATTAAATTGATCAGTCACAGCATGAAGTTATGGGAAAGAGTAGTGGAAGCTAGGTTAAGAAAGGATGTGATGATTAGTGATCAGCAGTATGGTTTCTTGCCAGGAAAGAGCACTACAGATGTGATATTTGCTCTGAGAGTGTTGATGGAGAAGTACAGAGAAGGTCAGAAGGAGTTGCATTGTGTCTTTGTGGATTTAGAGAAAGCATATGACAGGGTGCCTAGAGAGGAGTTGTAGTATTGTATGAGGAAGTCGGGAGTGTCAGAGAAGTATGTAAGAGTGGTACAGGATATGTACAAGTGTGACAGCGGAGAGGTCTGCGGTGGGAGTGACGGATGCATTTAAGGTGGAGGTGGGATTACATCAAGGATCAGCTCTGAGCCCTTTCTTATTTGCAATGGTGATGGTCAGGTTGACAGACGAGATCAGACAGGAGTCCCCGTGGACTATGATGTTTGCAGATGACATTGTGATCTGTAGTGAGAGTAGGGAACAGGTGGACGAGACCGTAGAGAGGTGGAGATATGCTCTAGAGAGAAGAGGAATGAAGGTCAGCAGGACTAAGACAGAATATATGTGTGTGAATGAGAGGGAGGATAGAGGAATGGTGAGGATGCAGGGAGTAGAGGTGGCGAAGGTGGATGAGTTTAAATACTTGGGATCAACAGTTCAGAGTAATGGTGAGTGTGGAAGAGAGGTGAAGAAGAGAGTACAGGCAAGATGGAGTGGGTGGAGAAGAGTGTCAGGAGTGATTTGTGACAGACGAGTATCAGTACGAGTGAAAGGGAAGGTCTACAAGAGAGTAGTGAGACCAGCTATGTTATATGGGTTGGAGACAGTGGCATTGACAAAAAGGCAGGAGTCAGAGTTTGACGTGGCAGAGTTGAAGATGTTAAGATTTGCACTGGGTGTGACGAGGATGGACAGGATTAGGAATAAGTATATTAGAGGGTCAGCCCAGGTTGGAAGGTTTAGAGAAAAAGCCAGAGGCGCAAGATTACATTGGTTTGGACATGTGCTGAGGAGTGATGCAGAGTATATTGGGAAAAATATGCTAAGGATGAAGTTGCCAGGTAACAGAAAAAGAGGAAGGTCTAAGATAAGGTTTATGGATGTGGTGCGAGAAGACATGCAGGTGGTTGGTGTGACAGAGCAAGAGAGGACAGGAAGAAATGGAAACAGTTGATCTGCTGTGGCGACCCATAACGGGAGCAGCCGAAAGAAGTAGAAGACTCTGCCTAATGTTTCAAACTTGCTATACCATACGTCATTGTCACTGGAGAAGAATTTTACATCTAAAATACAAGTCATGTAAGTAATTTATGTCCACATATACAAACATTGATGCAGAAGGAGACAGAGAGAGACTCACACACAGAAACACAGGCATGTAGCATTCATTTTTTCTTTGCATTTCTTTTATGCTCAATAAATGTAGCATTTTAAGCCATGCTTAGTGAAGTGAAATTATAAAAGCAAGTCACTGTAGCTGCTACTACAGTTACCTTTGCTGCTTGAGCTGTTTTTAATTTTATTTTTTCTTTCAGTTTACTTTTCTTATTATCACAACACAGCAAAGCAATGTATAGCCATCACAAAAAAGATGGTAGCCTTTTTTTGCCAGTCCATGCTTTGCAGCATATACTTGCTTTTTACTGCGTGATATCTGTACATTAATACCCTGCTGGAGAACATTTTCATCCAATACGATTCTGATGTATATTTTACCCATTATCTAACGAGTGTTCTCCTTTTTTCGGTTACTCCATTATTCTGTGGACTATAACGAACAGCCTTTATAAAAATGCAATATAAATAAATAAATTCAAAACACAGTTGTTGGCATATTAACAATGACAGAGATCCTTTTTTACAAATCTAAAAGAAAACACAATTTATTACAACACAGAAGACAGTTGAGTCAGAATGCAAAGAACTTGAAAGACGACACTGGTTCTTACCTTGAACTGCAAGTAATGTACTGGAGGAGGTGTGATGACATTGTTAAAAGGGGCAAACCTGTGCTCATATCGCACCTGTTCACTGTCAAGTTCAAATTTTGGTTTCCTCACTTTTCCATCCATATCAAAAGCTATCATGGTCTGAAAAACAAAATAAATAAATTAATCAGTGCTCACTTGTAAAGCAAAGAGCCATTTAATTCTCTGTTGCCTAGCCCCCACAATAACACACCTGTCATTCTGCTCAGTTTATTTGCACTTGCCATTCTACTATGTTATGGCTAACTCCAATGGTATGAGGCAGCTTGTCTTAAGGTTATGTTAATCTCTGCGGAAGACCAGTGTACATAATATCAAAATACCAAAAAAGTACAGTTTTGTACCTACCATAAATGTAGATGTTCGAAGATCCACATTGCTGCAGTCCTTACATATGGGTAGTCCGCTGTCCTCGGTCGGCCCGAATACCAAAGTATTAGGCTGACATCGGTCAAGGCGCTTAAAACTGACATCAGGACGTCAGGGTACAAAAGCGCATGACCGACGTCATATCCTCAGTCTTTTCTTGCCCCAGATGTCAGAAGGCCCTAAAAAGAAAGGCCAAAGCCAAAAAACAGCAAAGAACAACCAACCACCCCTGCACTAACCATATTTACAATATGTACAACCCAAACCACACAACCACCTCTAACTACAGAGGGGAAGGAGGGAGGGTAAATTGGACTGCAGCAATGTGGATCTTCGAACATCTACATTTATGGTAGGTACAAAACTGTACTATGTTCTTCATCTCACATTGCTGCAGTCCTTACATATGGGTAGAATCCCAAAGCAGAGGTAAGGGAGGATGGCAAAACTATAAAGCATTAGGAGCTGCCAAAATGCCCTGTAAAATTGCAGTGGCAAAACCAGCCCTAGATTTAGAGTAAAGTGGAAGGTGGTAATGCTTAGAGAAAGTATGCACTGAACTCCAAGTAGCTGCCTCCAAAATATCTTTAGTAGCCACCCCTTAAAAAGGCTGTAGAAGTGGCAGTAGCCCTAGTGGAATGAGGCCTAATCCCAGGTGGAATCTCCTTACCATGATGGGAATAACAGAAAGCAATACAAAAACCGATCCACTTAGAAATAGTTTGTTTTGAAACAGGTTTGCCCTGAGAACCCAAAGCAAATGAAACAAACAACTGCTGAGACTGCCTGAACCCTTTAGTTCTGCTCAAATAATATCGCAACTGTCTGTGTATATCCAAAGTGTGCAAAATCTTCTCCCCTTTATTTTGGGGGTTTGCATAAAAAGTAGGCAAATGAATAGTTTGGTTTAAAGCCACACTAGAAACCACTTTAGGCATAAAGGAAGGGTTAGTGCAAAGACACCCTATCCTTGTGGAAAATTAAGAAAGGCTCAACCGCCATAAGGGCCTGTAATTCAGAAACCCTTCTACAGAGGTAATGGCCAACAAAAAAGCAGTCTTCCATGATAAATATTTCAACTCGGCAGTAGCTGCAGGCTCAAAAGGTTGTAGAGTGAGTTTCGCCAACACAAAATTGAGATCCCAAGCAGGAGTAGGAGCTCTACGTGGGGGTCTTATATTCTTTGCCCCTCTAAGGAATTGCTTAAACAAAGGATGAGAAAATAATGGTGGGTCACAGTCATAGTGAGCAGAAATTGCTGCAGCATGAACCTTTATAGAGGAGAAGGACAAACCTTTGTCCAATAACTCAGTAAGGTATTGAAGAGCAACACTTAAATTAGGTTTAGAAACATCAAAGTCCTTTGCTGTACTCCATATTAAAAATCTCCTCCATTTATCTGCGTAAACTTTCCTTGTACTAGGCCTTCTGGCCTCCAAAATAACATTCAAAACTTGTTGTGGAAGCTGAGACCCTCCAGGGTTTAAAACAGAATATGCCAGGCTGTCAGATGCAGAGAGTGGAGTTTGACATTGAGTAAATGACTGTTCTCCTGAGACAGCAGGTGTGGAATCGAAGGCAAAGGCCATGGAGGCTCCCGTACCAGATTTCTCAGTAATGGGTACCAGTGCTGTCGAGGCCAATCCGGAGCTATTAAAATCATGGTTGGCTTGTCCTGTCTGACCTTCAGGAGTACCTTTGGGAGGAGAGGCAGTGGTGGAAAGGCATACACGTGAAGATTGCTCCAATTGAATGAGAGAGCATCCACTCTCCAAGCTGTGGGATGAAACCTTTTTGTGCAAAACTTTGGCAACTGGTAATTTAGTGGAGAAGCGAACAGATCTATGTCTGGAGTTCCCCATAACACTGTCAATTTTTGAAATACATGAGGATCCAATTTCCACTCGTGGGGATCCATAATTTGTCTGCTCAACACATCTGCTAAGGAGTTCTGTGCTCCTGGCAGAAACCTTGCCTGAAGATTTAGCTGTAAACTGAGAGCAGTCTCCCACAAAATCATTGCTTGTCTGCATAGAGGGTATGAATGTGTCCCCCCTTGCTTGTTGATGTACCACATGACAGTTGTGTTGTCTGTTTGAATCAACACATGCCCTGGAAGAAGTAAATCCTTGAAAGCTATCAATGCAAATTGGACTGCTAACATCTCCTTCAAGTTGATATGTAAATGTTGAAGTCTGGCAGGCCACGTGTCTTGTACCCATTTTCCATTTAGATGAGCTCCCCAAGCTTTGTCTGAGGCATCTGTCGTTAGAATCTGACTCGCCTCTGGTCGGGTCACAGAGAGCCCCTTGTTTAGGTGACATTCCTAAGCCCACCACAAAAATTCCTTTTGAATGCAAGGTATTATCCGAATGACAGTGTCCATATCTTGGCAGTGTTGCGTCCATACATTTTTGAGATACCATTGTAGCTTCCTCATATGCAGTTTGGCATTGGGAAGTACCAGAATACAAGATGCCATGAACCCCAAGGCTTGAAGGACTGTCCTTGCAGTCAGCCTGGACTGACGAGACAATTGATGGAAATAAAGAGAAAGATTCTTTTGTTTGTCCGGGGTCAAAAAGGCCATCTGGGATGCTGTATTCAGTCTCACACCCAGAAAGCACATGCCCTGAGAGGGTACTAGACTGGACTTTATTTCGTTCACAGAATACCCTAGGCATCTTAACACTGCCATCACATACTGTAAATGAAGAAGTTCGTCCTTTCCTTGAGCCAGAATCAGGCAATCGTCCAAATAAGGATAGATTTGTATTCCTCTTAGCCTGAAGAAAGCTACCACTGGAGCCAGAACCTTCGTGAACACTCTGGGCAGTAGATAAGCCAAAGGGCAATGCAGAGAACTGATAATGAAAAGCCCCAGCCAAAGCAGATACTTCCTGCAACTGGGCCTGATAGGAACATGAAGGTAAGCCTCCTTGAGATCCAGAGTCACCATCCAGTGATCTTTGCCCAGCAGAGGTAAAAGCTGTTGTAACGTCAACATTTTGAACTTGGGAATGTCCAGATATGTGTTGAGGATAGATAAATCCAAAATTGGTCTCCACGTGTTCCCTTTCTTTGGTACTAGAAACAGGTGAGAATAAAATCCTAGGCCCCCTTCTGGCAGAGGGACCGGTTGTATAGCTCCTATCTGAAGTAGTAGAGAAATCTGTTTGTGAGCCTCTAGTCTTTGCTGAGGAGGAACGTCTGGCATGCCTTTGAAAGGAGGCAAGGTATGGAAATAAAACTTGTAACCTTGGTGTATGATATCCAATACCCATTTGTCCTGGGTAATTAAAATCCAATTTTCCTTGAAGAGTGCCAACCGTCCTCCCAAAGGTGCTGCCAGGCAAGAAGGATCTGGCAGCTGAAAAAGTAGGTCATTGGGCCTGTTTACGAAAGGACTGGCCCCTGCCCTCACTTGAAGATTGTGCAGGTGAACTCCATGTTCTAGGTCTGAAGGAACTCTGAGCTCTGCCCCTACCACGTCTAGATCTACCCCTAGACTGGGAATCAGAAGAAGGATACGTCCACCCCTTAGCAGGCCAATTTCTACTAAACTTCGGAGGCTGAACTTGCAAAAAATCTTTAACAGTCTGCATAGACTTAGCCTTGTCTTCCATTTTCTTCAAGACTGACTCCACAGGTGGGCCAAACAACACTTCAGACTGCAAAGGAGCATCCAAAATCCTTGTCTTAACATGGTCAGATAAATTCTGATCCTTAAGCCAGGCATGCCTGCGAAGAACTGAACCAGTGGCAGCCACCCTAGAAGAGGCCTGCAAAGCATCAAAACCACACTGTAAAGAATGCTTACCCACCTGTTCAAAAACATGCACCAAATCTTGTAATTCTTTGCACTCAATGCCTTCTGCCAGAGCATCCACCTTAGATTTCAATTGCGAAAGAAGAAAATTTTGATATTTCAACATATGAAACTGGCAATTCAAAGCCCTCATTGCTAAGGTAGAAGATGTATAGACCTTCTTTCCCCATCTATCCAAAGCTCTGGCCTCTTTATCTAGAGGAACCGGATTCTTTACAACAGAGGCCCTGACACCCTTAGGTCCCTGACTAATAGTTTCTGGGTCCGCCCTAGGACTCTTATAGAGATATTTATGAGCCTCAGGCACCCTGTAATACCTATCCGGTTTAACAGGCGCAGGAGGAAGAGAATCAGGATTAAGTGAAGCCTCTGAAAATACATCTTGCACAACATCCAGAACAGGGGTATAGCTAAGGGCCTATGTTGAGGTAAAACAAAAATTCCCTAAGCCTTTTCCGTGAATCAGAGAAGTCCTGACCTTCCCACTTAAAATGTTCCCTCATAGAATGAAGTGTCTCTGAAAAGAAAAATCCTCTGGAGGAGAAGCAGAAGGAGTGGAATCTTCTGCATCAGAATCAGAATAAGGAGTGTACTCCTGCAAGTCTTCAGCGAAGACTCTGAAACATCCGAAGCCTGTTCAAAACTTTCCAACTCTGGCTCCACCCTAGGCCTCTTATCAGGAGGGGGCAAAGAACCTCTAATCAGAGTAATCAAATCTTCTGCCATTTTAAGCATGTGCTTCTTAGGCACAGACCCTGCAGAACTAGGACTGACACCAACAGAAGCTAAACCTGGCCTGCCTCTGGAAGAAGCCTTGGAAACAGAAGGAGAGGGTCTAACCACCCTGGGAAGGGAGGGGAGTACAGAAACCTGAGAAGCCCCTTCAGCCTGACCTGCCTCTTGAGAGGCCACATCCTGCAAAATCAAAGTCTCCCCCTGAGACTCCAGAGAAGTCTCCATCGGAACCACCGGTTCCACTGAAGCCTCTAAAGAACCGGCATCCGGAACGGACGACTCATCTTGCCTGGGTTTAACCGCCTACCGAAGACCAACCTAGCACAATCTAACCTTCGCTTAATAGTGCGCTTATTAAACCTAGCACAAAAGCGACACTCGACTACGTCGTGCTCAGGCCCCAAACAAGGAATGCACAAAGAATGATAATCCCTATGCGGTATCTGTTTCCCACAAGAAATACAATTATTCACTTTTTCTGACATCCGGTAATACACTGAGGCAAGAAAAAAACAAAATATTCCCCAACGGGGTACTTAGCCAACTTGGATTCGGTCTGAAACTCCGAACTCGAAAAATTTCAGAACGCCGAACGGCACTTGCAACGCTGCTTCTGCATCGGACCATGCAGCAAAAAAGACTGAGGATATGACGTCGGTCATGCGCTTTTGTACCCTGACGTCCTGATGTCAGTTTTAAGCGCCTTGACCGACGTCAGCCTAATACTTTGGTATTCGGGCCGACCGAGGACAGCGGACTACCCATATGTAAGGACTGCAGCAATGTGAGATGAAGAACATCAAGATGAATACAACACTATGAATAGCACCTCAATGACCCCCAAAAATTACTTGTATTGCTATAGCGGGCTTTGTCACAATTCCACCAGTAGCCCCTACTTTACAGGTTCAGAGGCTGAGACAGACTAGGCTAAAGATCACCAGGGCTTTTATAAACCTAGCTAAGCAATCCAGCTCAATGGTGTTATGTATTATGGGCGTTTAGTAGGAGGGGGTATACTAGTTACAAAGTTTCTAGAGGTTATGTAGGGGGGTATATTAGTTTGGGCATTAATTTCTATGTTTGTATATCAGAGACATGGGAGTTCAGACCTGGGGTGAATTTCTGATTTTCCCAACCATTTGCCAAGGTTATGCTTAAATAGGTTTATGGAAGGACTGTGCTTCACACAGATTTGGAGCCTGTTCAAGAGCATGGGATTCTCTGAGAAACATATCTGTCTCACCAATGTGTTTTATTTATGTTACAAGCAAAATTTAAATCTTTGGATCTAGTGGTTCTGATGCTGTTTGTTTGGTGGATGTGCAAAAGGTTTGCATCTAGTGGTTCTGATGCTGTTTGTTTGGTGGATGTGCAAAAGGTCCATCACAGCTGGATCCGAGGATGGGTTGAATGTCAGACACAGATAGTTTGTCAGTAACCTGTAGGACACAGAGTACCGAGATAGGGCTTTAAGGTGATCTGTATAGGACAATGTGTTTATACCTTGGATTCTCCTGATAAGGAACATTTGTGGGCATGTTAGCTGTTCAAGCTGTCTAGTCAGATACATGGCAAAGGGGGCATTATACTCAATAATGGGTCTGATAAGGGCAGAATAAAGTAGCAACATGACTTCCTTGGACCTGGATGCCATATCTTTACTTATAAGTTGGGCAATTTGGAACAAGTTTCTTACTATCTTGGCTACATGTTGGTTAAAGGCCAGATTACTGTCTACATATGTTTTCAGATCCCTGACTACTGGGTCAACTCTGTATCATATCGATGGAGTAATTAGCCTGTAGCAGTTTTACCAAAAGGCACTATAACACATTTCTTGGCATTGAATTTTAGTCCATGACTTTAGCACCAGTCGTTTGTCTGTGTTAGGCCCTTGTAAGATGTTTGTGTCATGGGGCAATCTATTACAGCTCCATATTTGCAATCATCTGCAAACTTGGTCAAAACCCTCGACATTAGCCTTTACCTCTGAGAAGTAGATGCCAAATAGGAGCAGTCCCCATTGGTGACCAGTCTCTCAGTGGAGGTGTTATCACCAACCCTGACATCCTGGGTCCTGTCTGCGACCCAGCTTGTCAATCCAGCAAGTTATGTGGGATTTGTGCCCAATTTGGTGAGTTTGTCAACTATACCCGAGTGGGGTATTGTATCGAATGCCTTAGCCACGTCCACATAAGTGGTATGCACCGTCTTCCCCTCATCCATTGCTTTGGTGACATTCTAAAAGAAGTCCACAAGATTTAGTAGGCATGACCTTCCTTTTACAAAACCAAAATGGGTTGGGATCAGTGTCTGAAGGATGCCTATACATCTTTGCTAACCATTTCCATGATAATTCGTTACATAGCTTTGCATATTAGGCTAGAAAGACCATTAGGTCTGAAGGCTCTGTGGTCAGCTGATGGTCCATCCTTGTGAAATGGGATAACTACTGCAGTCCTCCAATCTTGTGGTACAAAGTCTATTTTGAGATTATAGTTGAAAAGTGACTCAAGTGTCCTGAATGGTCATGTTTCAAGCTATTTAGCAGGCATCCACATTTATTGTTACGCCCCGCTGAGGTTGTGTTTTTGGCCTTAGTGAGTGCCAACAGGATCTGCTCCCTGTTAATAGGTGGGGGGGGGGGTTATGCTAGTAGGTATTTCATGGAGGGAGTGGAGGTGAAGTTCAAGCTGAAACTGTCAGCCATCAAATTTGATATGTCACTCTGCTTAGTGAAGGTGGCACCAATGACCACCAGTTTGGCACACTGGTGTGTGCAGTCTTTGAGGTTTCGGACAGAACTGTAGATAGCCTTGTGGCAGTATTTAACCTGTGATGCCATCTTGACATCATAACTGGCCTTTTGGACTTAATTAGTCCTCTAAGTTTCCTGTTTAGTTTAATTAGAGAGCTCCTATCATTACAGGAGTTGCTTTTCCTGATTTTAGCCAAGCTTTTTTTCCTTTTGTTATATACCTTATTAAGATTAACACTCTACTAGTGTAGTTTATTTTCACAGTTTGTTTTGGGCTTACTATCAGTAAGAACAGCAGCCTCTATGCTTTTAATAACGTATATTGTCCACGTTCAACTCTTCACTTCTGTACCTTCTGTGACTTGCTCAGCATTTTCTCTTTTCAACAACTGCATTCAGTAACACGCTATTAAACACAAGTAGCAATCAGAAGAACAGATCCCCTATTCATGGAAGCCTTCCTTGGACATTGCTAAAAGGCAAGCACATGAACATTTATCATACTACATGGAGGATTTTTACATTTCACATTTTTCTTGTTTTATGTTGCTTGCTAACAGCAACTGGTTAAGTGTTGTATCCCAAGTTAAACTGTACTAGGTGGCAATAAATGGAAGCCTTTTAAAAAAAGATGGTTAAATATGAACTCAAGATGACTTATTTTACCTTAGCCACAAGGCAGCACAGCAAACACCTTTTTATATACATCAGGGAATGCCTGCTTTTGAGTGTTATCTTTCTGTTGTGCAAAAATGAATCTGGGCTGACAGGAAACAAAGGCTACAAAGCAGCTTTAGAATCCATCTGCTACTCATCTTTCGGGGTGCCTGGATGTTGTTAGGCAAACAAAGAAAAAAATGTGTGTGAAATACGTGTGTGTGTGTGTGTGTGTGTGTGTGTGTGTGTGTGTGTGTGTATATTTCATTAGATCCAACAACCCAACACTCTTTATCTATCATCTATTAGTGGCATTACCAGTTTTTCCATCAGTTGTCTAATAATTAGTTCTAAAGCGCATTCTGCATTCTAGCAAACCCCTCTTTATTTGCCCATCTTTATTTCCGGGTGTTTTTCATGTCCTTGACAATATACAATATGCTGAGTATCACTATTGTATGAAAAAATGCATTTCTAAATTAATCTTGCAAACTAAAAATTGAACTGATTCAAAATGCAGTCTCATGCTACAGAAACAATTCCTGCATGAAAGTACAGTTGTGTAAAATGTTACCATAATGGTAGATGTTCTTCTCTTTACTGTTGCACTATTCTTTACAATAGGCATCCCCTGCCAAGGGCAGCCCGACATCCAACCACTAGACCAAAACCTTTAGGTTGCTAAGCATACGCTGTACATCACACGTATGCTCCCCACATACAACATAGGGCATAAAGGTGGTGTCCAGAAGTACGATACTCAGAACTGAGAGCCCCAGTAGGAACGCAAGTCCAAGGATTAGACAGATGATAACCACATCTAGAAGGCAAAAGAACCAGGGTGAGAAGGGAGGGAGTGAATTACTTCAACAGTGAAGATAAGGACAGATTTTAGACAACTGTACTATGTTCTTCCATTTCACTGTTACAGTATTCTTTACAATAGGGAGACTGCAAAAGCTCAGGAAGAAGAGAGGGAGGAAGGAACAGCAGAGCCCTCTAGGAACTCATGAAAAATGGTCCTAGAAAAACCAGCTCTCGCCCTGGATATCACATCCAGCTTATAGCGCTTTGTAAAAGTATGCAGAGAAGTCCAGGTAGCTGCCTCAAGAATACAGTCAGTACCTAAACCTTTGAAAAAAGCACCAGAAGAAGCCACAGCCCTAGGAGAATGAGCCTTAATAGAAGAAAGAAGGCTCTTGCCATGAAAAGAACAACAAAAAGAAATGGCTTTGGATATCCAAGAATAAACAGTTTGCTTGGAAATAGCCAATCCCAAAGATCTAGGATGAAAGGAAACAAAAAGAAGATCAGATTTGCTAAAAGCTTTGGTCTTATCCAAATAAAATCTGAGTTTTCTATGCACATCCAAAGTGTACAAAACCTTCAAACTAGCAGATTACGGACATGGGGAAAAAGTGGACAAATAAATAGACTGATTAAGAGAAAACTCATTCACCACCGTGTGCATAAAAGAAGGATTAATTCAAAGGGACACCCTGTCCTTATGGAAAGCTATAAAAAGAGGAACAGCCATAAGGGTTGAAGCTCAGACACCCATCTGGCAGAAGTAACAGCCAACAAAAGAATAGTCTTTCAAGAACAATGCTGTAAGGAAGCTGAAGCTGCAGGCTCAAAAGGAGCCT
Source organism: Protopterus annectens (assembly GCF_019279795.1). Taxonomy (NCBI): domain Eukaryota; kingdom Metazoa; phylum Chordata; order Ceratodontiformes; family Protopteridae; genus Protopterus; species Protopterus annectens. The sequence goes on along the minus strand of NC_056728.1, from coordinate 493,001,940 downwards.
GGGTCAATTTCTCTAAAACAAAATTAAAATGCTAGGAAGGAGGGACAGGCTTCCTGGGAGATCTAATATAGAGGGCGTCCTTAAGAAACTGTTCTATCTCAAATCTAGAAGCTAATGGAGGTGCAAAAGGCAAACAAGCAGAGATAGCTGACAAGTGGACCGTAACAGAACAACATGCCAATCCAGCATTGAGCAATTTACATAGATAAGACAGAACCAAAGGAATATCCACAGAAAGTGTATCCAGGTTACAGCAAAGACACCAAACAGAAAACCTCTTCTGTTCAGATAACTTGGATTTTCTAGTAATGGGTTTCCTGGCCTCCTGCTGGACCCTAAGCACGTCCTTAGAAAAAAGGTGCCGATATGTAATCAAAATCTTATTATCCACAGTGCCAGTTGAAGAGTGGACAGGTGGCTGTGGATGAGAGATCCCTTGTCTTGTGTGAGTAGGTCCACCCTGTGAGGCAACTTGTGATGACTGCCCTTGGCTGAAGGCAGAAGAGGGAACCAATGCTGTCTGGGCCAAAATGGAGTCACCAGCAAGATTTTGGGACCACTGTGCTTTATTTTGGACAGGACTTTTGGAATGAAGGGAAAGGGAGGGGAGGGAAGGCATAAATAAACATTCCCTTCCAGGAAAAAGAGAGAGTGTCCGCCTTCCAGACCAAAGGACATGGGGCTCTGGCGCAAAAAATGAGGAAGTTATTTTTTCAGATGGGAAGCAAATAGATCTGTTTGAGGTGTATCCCACTGGTGGACAATGTCCAAAAACATATCCTTCTGAAGCATCCACTGGTGGGACTGTGATATGGACCTGCTCAAAGTCTGCCAAAATGTTCTGAACTAAGTGAATGTAAACTGCCTGAAGCATCACTTGATATTGGATAGCTACCTCCCACACTTGAAGTGCTAACTTGTAAAGGAGATGAGATCTTGTCTCCCCTTGCCTGTTGACATGTCACATCACTGTGGTACTATCTGTAAGTACCTTGAGGGACACTGCAGTGAAAAGAGGATGAAATGCTTAAAGAGCCAACAGAAGAGCTCTCCATCTCTTTGACATCGATATGGTCTTTCTTTTGCTGAAGCGACAAGAAGCCTTGCACTTTAGAGAACCAAAGGAAGCCCCTTATACCATGTCTGAAATGTCTGTGAACAACTCCTGAGATGGCAGTGGTGGTTAAAAAAAAGCCCTGGATTGAGTGACAACTGCCGAATCCACCACTGAATTTCCAGCTTGAAGTATGAAAGAAGAGGGACTATGACATCTAGAGGATGAGAGTGCTGGAGCCAAACCGACTTTAGAAACCAATGAAGCTTTGTCATGTGGAGTTTGGCTAGAGGGAGCATAGGAATGGTGGAGGCCACAAAAAACTGAGCTCTTAGAAATTCCCTGGCTGTAACTGAGGCCAGCGGAAGATGGGATTGAAAGAAGGCAATGAGACTTAAGACCTTGGAAGGAGGCAGGGATACCAGCATTTTAATAGTCAGAAAGGACTTTTGGAAGTTTATAGTGAACCCCAGGCTTTGCAGGAGAGAAATGGAAAAATGAAGACGCTACAGTAGAATCCCCGGAGAAGATGCCTGAAAAAGTATGTCTACTGAGGAGAGAAAAACCTGTAACCCCTTAGCCTGCAAAAAGCAATCACAGGAGCAAGCCATTTGGTGAATACTCTTGTGGCAGTAGAGAGGCCAAAGGGCAAAGCAGAGAACTGAAAATGCCAGGAAGCAACAGAGAAATGCAAAAACTTCCAGATAATGGATCCATAGGGATATGAAGATAAGCATCCTTGAAGTCCATACAAACTAGAAAAACCTGAGGAAGCAGCAGAGGAAACAAAATTCTAAAGGGACAACATCTGAAAGGAAGGGACCTTCAGAAAAGTGTTCATGTGCGAGAGATCCAGAATGGGTCTCCAAGTGTCCTCTTTCCTGGGGACCAAGAACATTCTGGAGTAAAACCTCTTCCCCTTTGATAAACTGGAACTTCTTGAATAGTCTCCTGAGTCAAAAGACCCTGAAGCACCTCTGGAAAAAAGGCCAACTGTTCCGGAGAGAGCTGAGGAATGCCCATGAAAGGGGAAGAGATTTCCAGACCATGTAGTACCCTTGGTGAATAATGGAAACAACCCAGGAATCCTGAGTAATGTAACCAAACAGGAAGGGACAGGGAAAGATGAACAGAAAGAGGAATGTTGCTGAGATGAACAGGATAGTCGGACAGCACCTGGTTCGTCAAGAAAAGGAGATTTATGAGGTAAACGAGTCTGGGTAGCCCACCCTTCTTACCTTTGGGGGAGGGCAAGACTGCCTACAAACAAAGGCTGGGTTATTAGGGTAATTCCTTTGGAAGTTAGGTACAGGAGAAACAAAGATATGTTTTAGATCTTGTAAAGCCTTATCCTTTTCCTGTAAGGACTTAAAACAGTTCTGCAATAGAACCACCAAACAAATGCTGGTTATCCAGAGAAGTGTCCATCAACTTAGTCTTAATATCATCAGGCAAAGGTTGAAGCCAAAGCCCTCTCTTTTTCCTGGAAGGGGATGTTTCTTTATGTCTTCCCTCCCCTTTCTCTCATTCTAAATCTGTTCAGCAGACAGCCAAAAGCAGCAGCCCTAGAAGAAGCATCTGCTTCATCATTACTGCATTAAATAGACCGGTGGGCCACGTGATAAGTTGCCCCTAACAAGAAGGGAGCAGAAGTCTTCACCTCAGAGTCAGGAAGGTCAGAAATAACCTGACAGGCCTGAGATAGAACAGTCAAAGTATATCTTGTCATATGGGTCTGATAATTGACAGCCTTAAAAGCAAGTGTAGCTGAGGTATAGGGTCTATATTATATATTCAAAGTTTCAAAACTTCGAACTTCATATGTTCGACAACACATGAGCGAAGTTTGAAACATTAAAAATATAATAAACAATTAAAAAAACTTACCTCAACACTCTGAGCAGGGGGGCAAGCCCACCTTGCACTGCCCACACCCCCTACTTAAATATAACAACTCCGAGATCGCACTTCAGTGCAGAAAAGAGAAATTTTCCCATTCTGCACAGTATGGAGCTGTTGCTTTTCACCTTCAAACTTTTTAAAGTTCGATCATATGGTGTCGACCATATGACTTTCGAACTTTAAAACATTTGAATAATTAATAGGGACCCGAGGTATATACCTTCTTACCCTGTCTTTCTGTAGTTCTACTGTTTTTATCAAAAGGAAGCAACTTTGAAAAAGGAAGTAACTTTGAAGGCTTGTCAGATGCCACAGACACCACAGAAGGGTCAGCAGATGGGCACTTATAAGGGAACTTGCAATCATGCGGCCCCTTATAAAACCTATCATGCTTTTTTGGAGCAAGGGGCTAGGAATAAGGAACCTGAAATACAGTAGAAAAGGCATCTAACAAGGCAGTCAGAACACCAGAAGATCTAGGAGAGTCCATTTGCAAAAGCTTGTAATACCTCTTCTGAACCTAAGACACCTGAGCACAATCCAATTTGAAAAATTCCATCATTCTGGAAATTGTCTCTCCAAAGGAAATCTCCTCAAAAGAAGAGTCAGGACTAGTGGCCTTCTCTTCCTCAGAGCCACAGTCTAAAGGAGAAAAAATTTAGGAAGAACAGGCAAGGGGTTCTTCGTCATCCTCCTCCTCAGAGGCATCCTGTTCCTTGGGCCTCTTAAGAGTAGTAGAAGACCAAGGGGGAGCTGGGACAGACTCTCCTTGAGTAGGCTTCAAAGCCATAAGGACATTATACAATCCTTGGTGAATTTTTGCCATTCACTCTGAGGATCCTTAGGAACAGGAGAAACATATTTAGTTTTTTGTTTCTTTTTTAAATGGACGTCAGCCTTGCAAAACTTAGAAGGCTCAGACCCTGTACAACACACTATAATGGTAGTTGGCACCTCCTCTCTAACCAAAATTTGAAGAACACCCCTAGGCCATTCGTTAATCATCAGCCGGGGGTCCCCCTGAACATCCAACGTGGACGTCTGCAAGGCCTCCAGGGAGGTGCGTGAAGCCGGATACATACCGATCTCCAAAGTGGTTGCAGCAGAAGAATCCAATAATTGAGCCAGGAGATCTTCTGGGCTTTCACTAGCCTTGGAAGAGATGTCCGGTACAGGCATCACAGCCAAAGAATCACACCTAGCTTACAGCTAACCCTTGGAGCAGGAAGCTCCTTCCATACCATCTTTTGCCAAAAGCATAAGACGTTGACTTTCCAGATATATGACCAAAGAGGAAAGCTGACTAGACCGAGTCTTTGGGACAAAAGCCTGGCAAATAGAACATGCCGTATGGTTGTGGGAAACACCTAGGCAAAATAAACACTGCCCATGATGGTTTTATTGGGAATATGTCACCTGCACTGGCATATACCCTTTCTGGATGACATGAACCCCACATGCAACAAAAACAAAGGAAAAAATATAAGAAAAAATCCTCAATGGGGCACTTACCTGAAAACAGCTTAGTGAACTAGCAAACGAAGCAAGCATTCAGACAACTGAAGATGGTGTTTGCACAGGCATCAAAGAAGTTCTGAGGATGGTATGCCTGGATGTTATTTTATGACGTATGCTGTATGAGGGGAGCATACTTGTCATGTATGGTGTTCATAAAGGCAATAGTATACTGTCTGGACGTCCATCCGCCCTTGGCAGGAGATCATTATTGTAAAGAATACTGCAACATTGAAATGGAAGGACGTAAAAGAATACTAAATGTTGTTGTTGTTTGTCTTTTTGGCTTTTCCCAGTTAGGGGTCGCCACAGTGGAACTCCGGTCCGCTAATGACTGGCAGTAGATTTTTTATGGTGCCGAGTTGCCAGCCCGATGCACAACCTTCAGCGAAGGCACGCCCATTCACTCATGTCTTTCAGAGGCCATTCAAATGTGGGGAGGACATGCAGACTCCACACAGAAGGCACTCCAGCCAAGAATCAAACAGGAGAACCTCTTGCTGTGAGGCAACAATGCTACCACTGCACCACCGCGGCTCAAAGAATACTAAATATAATGTCTTTTTTTAATAACCTAGAATGTCTTTTTTAATAACCTAACTACCAAGTGAGGTCAAACATGGCAAGGGATTGATTAGTCCTTGTATACATACCCCATAACTCATTAATATTGATGTAAATGACTGGAATAATATGCTGATATAAAAAAATTAGCAGGATTTTGCTAAATACAGTCTACAAGATTAAATTCAACATTCCCATTAGAGCATTGTGTTAGATAACATAAGCACAAGCTCTATATCCTTGAGAGCATGTCCAGCATGTAAGAAATAGCATGTAAATAAGAATGTTAAAGGACTGCAACAACTTGGAAAAAAAAAAGAAGCTATGTACTCACCATAACTTTCCATGTGAGTAGTTGTACTTCATTTGTCTTCAACCTGTGAGTTGGATCCAACACAGCCACATTTTTCCAGCTACTGATCCAAGCTCCAAGCTCTTCCCCTTACCCATAATGCCCCATGTCTCCTTCCTACCTTCAGATTGAGTTTGCTGCTAACCACCTAACATTTACCCAACCCAACAAGACCCCATCATTACTGGTAGCCTGACAATCCTAATTCCCAGTTTCACCAAGAACATTTCTGGAGTAGTCATATTCCTATATGGTCAGTACCAAAGAGATAAGATCGGGGGAAAGAGGGGGGATGGTTGAAGAGAAATGAAGTACAACTACTCAGATGGAATGTTATGGTGAGTACATAACTTCTTTATCTGAAGTAGCTGACTTCATTTGATCTTCAACCTGTGGGACAGAGTCTCCATCTACCAAACACCTGGGTGGCCCTCATGGAAGGATATTCCAGAGCACCATGGAACCAAAGAATGCCCTTTCCTTGACACAATATCCAACTTGTAATGTAAAATGAAGGTATGAGATGAGGATCATGTAGCTGCAGAACAAATATCATCCAGTGACACCCTAGACCAAAAAGCCGCTGAAGTAGCCATAGACCTGGTAGAAAGCGCTTTTACCTGACCAAGAGGGGGAATTCCTCTAGAAGAATATGCTCGAATAAAGCACCGGGAAATCCAACAAACAATTGTCACTTTAGAAATTGGTTTCCCTAATTAAGGTCTTGAGTAAGAAACAATTAATCAGATTTACTAAAGGCTTTAGTTCTGTGCAAGCAAAATCTCAATTGCCTATGAACATTCAACAAATGCAAATTATATTCCCTTTTATTTTGAAAATTTGGGAAAAACACTGGTAGATTAATAGTCTGGTTAATATTGGCCTCTGACGCTACTTTGGGAAAGAAGGAAGGGTTAGTGCGCAAGGATACTCTATCTTTATGAAATATCATATAGGGAGCCTTGATGGAAAGAGCTTGAAGTTCCGACACTCTCTTGGCAGAAGTAATGGCCACCAAAAAGGCAGTCTTCCAAGATAGATAATGTAAATCTACCAAAGCTGCCGATTCAAAAGGTGGGGAGACTAATGCCTGGAGCACAAAGGTAAGGTCCCAGGGGGAGTGGGATCCTTAACTGGAGGTCTAAGTAGAAAGGTACCGCTAAAGGAGGACTTGCAAAGTTTTGAAGAGGCTAAAGAAGACATGTTTTCCCCCACATGAAAGTTAGAAATAGCAGCCAATTGAACTTTCACTGTAGAGAAACTGGCCCCTTGATGAAAAATGTCCACCAGAAACTCTAGTACTGCAGACATTGAAGCTGTGAAAGGATCCAAGGCATGCTGTGAGGCCCATACAGAGAAACGTTTCCATTTGCTATGATACACTTTTCTAATGGAAGACTTGTGAACCGCCACCAAAATAGCCTTAACTGGAGAAGATAAACCAGGAGTCCTAACAATCATAGGAACTGGAGCAGCCAAGCAGTGAGCTTCAGACTGTCCAGGTCTGGATGACGAATCCCTGAGGGATGAGAAATAAGATCCGGAACTGGATCCAACGTCCATGGTGGAACTAGTAAATGAGACCATAGGGAGGGGAACCAAACTTGGTGAGGTCAGAATGGGGAGATGAAGATCACAGTGCTTCCCAGCCTGGGAGCTTTCTGAAGAAACTTCGAAATGAGGGGTAATGGAGGATAAGCATAAAGAAGTCTGGGAGGCCAAGCATGAATCAGTGCATCTCTTGGGGCTTCCCCCTGAGGGGGGATTAAGGGTGAAGAACTCGCTGCATTTCACGTTGCAACGAGATACAGAGATCTCAGCAAGGATGATCCCACTTTTAAAAGATCTGTTCCGGTACTGAAGGATTCAAGGACCACTCATAAGGCATCAGGACAGATCTGCTTAGCCTGTCCGCTAAAATGTTGGACCGTCCCGGAATGTGCATTACCACCAGAAAACAGCCGGTGGAGATCACCCATTCCCACAATCTCTGGCTTCGCGACAGGGGGGATAAGATCTGGTTCCCCAAGGATGGAAGAAAAGGACATCCCTTCAACAGGTTCGGGGACTGAATCCACCACCAAAAAGAGTCCCTGCACACTCGGGAGATTTGAATGGGGTGAGATAAATGTAGATCTAACAGGGACCACTAAACCGTGAGAGTCCACTGAAGAATTTGCATATGAAGGCATGCTAAAGGTAACAGGTTGATAGACCACAATGCTCTTAGAACTGCTTCCGCTGTCAGAACTTGGGCTTGAAGGACATACAGGCCGTGCATTTTTAAACTGCGCATCCTGTCCAGGGTGAGGAAAACTTTCATTTGAACAGTGTTCAACCGATCCCCGATTAAGTCTAGAATCTGAACTGGGGCCAGTGAAGATTTGTTTTGGGTGATGGTGATGTCCATTTTGTTTGCTAAATGAAAAAAGCAGTCCCTGGCCTGACAAAGTAGATGCTTGGAAGGGGCAGCAAAGAGCCAATCGTCCAGGTAAGGGAAGACCTGAATACCCTGAAGCCTCAGGTGAGCCGCTACTACTGCCATCACCTTGGTAAACACTTTGGGGGCTGTGGTGTGACCAAAGGGAAGGGTTCTGAACTGACAAATGACTGGCTCCTAGTTGGAAGTGGAGGAATCTCCAAGAGCACCTGTCCATCTTGATGTGATAGTACGCATCCTGGAGGTCTACTGAGCACATCCAATCGCTCGCCTGAAGATAGGGCAAGACGGTTAGAAGAGTGACCATCAGAAATTTTGTTTTGACAACCGACAGGTTCAAGGTGGACAGATACAGGATACGTCTAAGGTCCCCAGTTTTCTTCGGCACTAAAAAGAACCTGGAGTAAATACCTGATCTGGATTGGTCTGAGGGGACAGGTTGGATGACCCATTTGTTTAGCAGCTTTTTTATTTCTAATGCTGCTTCCTCCCTTTGCTCTGGTGGGATGTCTGAGAGGTGTTTCTTCAGTCGTGGTGGTTCTTTGAATGGGATGAAATATCCTCTGGATATAATTCGCAACACCCAGCGATCTATTGTAACAGACTTCCATGCCATTGGGTGTAGTGACAGGCAACCCTTGACTGCCTACAGAGATGAGCAGTCGGGCAACCCTTCAGGGCTGCTGCCCGGGTTTCTCCAAGAAGGGTTCTCGAGACCCAAAGTTTCTAGGACCCCCTCTGCCTACAGGACGGTGTCTGTCATAACCCCCTCTGCCTCGGGGGAAAGTGAGTCTAGAGTGTCCAGGGAAAACGCCTGAGACTTCTGGAACCACATCTTCTTCATCCCTCGCTGATTCTTGGAAAAGGATCTTTGAGGGGAGGAGAAGCAGATCCCAATGGCAGACAGTGTTCTTCCCCTCCTTCTCACTCTGGACCAGTGTCTCTCTAATGGATTTCCCAAAAAGGGAAGAACCATCATAAGGAGCATTTGTGAATGATGCCATAAAGGGTTCCAAGAATTGACAGAGCTGGAGCTAGGCATGGCACCTGATGGCAATGCCCATCCAAGCTGCCCTGGCGGCTCCCTCCATAGCTTGGGAGAGCAGGTGCATGGATGTATTCAAAACTGCTTTAAGAGTGGCCATTTGAGCGAACTTCTTTTTGTCCTTACTAACATGGACTCCGGGGTCGACTCAGCGACTTCCTTGACCAAGTCTCACTGTAATCGAATGACGTGTGCCATGTAGTTCAGCGCCCTTACAGAGAAGGTTGCTTAAGCATACACCCGCTTTCCAAAACATTCCATCGCCCTTGATTCTCAATCAGGAGGGTGAACTGTGGAGCTCTCCTGCGTGAGCTCCTTCTTGGTGGCAGCTGCCACAACCATAGCATCCACTGGGGACCCCTTATTCCAGCACGTCCTGTCTGATGGGGGACTCAACACCTTGTTAGGGATAGGCTCCACAGTGTCCGGTTCCTTCCATGCTCAAGATGTTGTAAGGTCCACTAAAGGATCTGCAGGAGGGGACACCCAAGAGGTAGATAGCCCCGTACCGAATGCCTCCAGGAATGATGATTCATCTGAGGTCGATTTTGGGGCAGACCACCACCCCCTCTGGTGGAGGAGTTCCATGATATCTCCAAAGGAGACATCCTCGGGGGGGGTGACCTTGGGGAACCTTCCCCTCCTCCAAGTCAGTGTCTTAGGGACTCAGGTGGAGAGTCCAAGTGCCTCCTCTTACACATCCATTTGCGAGGGACCTCCTCAGTGGGACTCTCTGGAGAGGACTTGCAAACTTTCTGTTGTTCCTGTGGGGGGAGCCTCCTGTGGCACAACAGTCACGGGCTGTCCCTGAGATGGCAAGATGGTCGAGATTGCTCCCAAAGCCAAGGGGGTCTGGATGGAGTCCAAGGACAACATGGTCAAGGGTCTTGATACCAAGAGAACCCTCTACACCATGTCAAAGGCTGAAGGGGAACTAACCTCCTGGGAGATACTGGTGGGGGTCGTCCCCCTCTGACCCAACAGGGGTGTCAGGGCCGAGGCTCTAACAGCTGAGATGCTGAAAGGGATACTGCGCTCCGAAATGCTCGGAGCCGACAGCACTCCTTTGGATCTGACCCTGAGACTACGGCTCCAAGAGCTTGGACCAGACCCAGTCAGATCTGACATGCTCAAGGCAATGGCTGGTGTCAAGGTACATGGAACTGTCGGCGCTGACCCTTCCACCCTGAAGGTCCTCGGATCCAAGGACTCCGAAACCAAGGTCAGATTGGAGAAGGAGTTATAGGTGAGAAGAAAGTTGGCGAGCTCCCCCCTCCAGAGGGAGAAGGTGCAGGCAAGACCCCCCCATCTGGACCTGGATGCAGATAAATCTCCGCATCATCTTGTCCATCTCTGCTTCGCTCAAGCTCTGGGTGGAGCGGGAAGAAGATTATTTATTTCCAGTTTGATTACCGGGGAAGTCCACTAGGCCCAGAGAGCCCGTTTTCAGTGGAGGCCCGGGGAGAAAAGCTCCATGAAACAGATTACAGTAAAGATAGCAGTCCAATACAAATAAGGTACAACTACAAATACATATCAAATAATACAAAGTGTGAGCAATATTGCCCATAGTGGAAAAATATCATGCAGATACATTTTAACAAATTCACACAGTTAAAGTCAAAGTCAAAAGCTATTTACAGAGTGTGAGTGATCGTACAGGAATTATCTACAGAAGGTTATAGCCAGCTATAAGGCGCTTGAGAATTCCGGAGGATACCCTCCCAGGGGCTTTTGTTAAAGAGTTCTAGGTAGAGAGAATGCAGTTACATTTCCATTTGGAGGAGAGGTAGGTGTAAAGCTGTGTTTTGAAGTTGTATTTGACATTGTCCTTAGTATGGAAGGGAGAGAGTCCCATTTCTTACCTAAGGAGAAGGAGAGGAGAAGTTGTCCAGCAGGATGTTTAGGTTTGTGGATAGTAATCAAGTTTTGGTGTTCAGATCTGAGAGTTCTGCTTGGGGTGTATGGCACCGAAATAGGTCTGGAATGCCGGTGGGGAAGAGAACCTAACTGGGGACCGGATAGGGGTTTCCTCTGGCTCAGGGGAGAATCTAGGAGACCATAGCTGAGGAGACCCAGGCCTGGTTGGAGGCCTCACTTTCGGTGGCAGATGTGCCTAAACTGAGTGGTCATGGGACTGTTTTCACAGCTTGTCCTTCTTGGCCTTCTCTCCCTCCCCAGACCTCTTGGCGGGAGTTTGAGTCCCGGAGGCCAGGGAGGAGGAGGAAGATGCAGCTGCTGCTGTTCCCTTGGAGGAGGACGAAAGTACTATCCCTGAAGAGGGAAGTAGGCCTTTCAGAATTAGTTTGTTCCACCTGTCCTTCAGTGTTTTAGGGTTGAACCCAGCACAGATAGGACAGGAGGTCTGAAGGTGCACTTCTCCCAGACATGCCACATACACAGAGTGTGGCCATCCGCTGGGGAAAGCTTATGGCCACACACTGTGCATTTTCTGAAACCTGATTTAGGGGCTTCTGACATCCCTAAACAGTCCCAGACACACACACGAGACAGAAAAGACAGAAAAAAAGGAGGGAAAAAGAAACCTTTTTTTTTGACCAACGACTTTCGTGGGGAGGTAAAGAAAAAGTTAAAGAAATAAATTTGAGAGAAGATTATCAAAAAATTTACTCGCAAAGATCCAACTACCGCTAAGAGCTCGGACCACCTTTGTTGCTTCACTAGCGGCAAACGAGATCTGAAGGGAGGAAGGAGACGGGCATTACAGGTAAGAGGAGGAGTTTGGAGCTCGGATCAGTAGCTGGAAAATGCGGCTGTGTCGGATCAGATTTGGATCCGAAACCCACAGGTTGAAGGTCAAATGAAGTCAACTACTTCAGATCAAAGATTAATTTTTTGTGTTTTGTGGTGAAGTTATATTCAGTCGAAATCTACCAGCATCACAATAATTGCTTATTACTAATTTTAATACTTTTTCTAAGACTGAATGCTCCCTTGGGGTTAGACAAGCTGACATGATCTTGTTTTCTTGGAAAGGTCCATCTTGCCCATAATGCACTGTGGGGGCACAGTTGATGAAATTAAATGCCCTACTCATTGTTGTCACATCACAGTCCCATTCATTTAGAATGGATGTAGTGCGAAATACTGTCAAGTTTTAGAATCTTGAGTAAAAATGTCTGTGACTTTTTTGCAGTGAATCTTACATGTTACACCAATCTATGAAGCGTTCTAGTTCTTGCAAAAGGCTAAAGGATTATATGAAATAACTTGGTCTTTTAAAAAGCAACATTTTGTAATTTTCAAGTCCTGCCTTCCTTCCTTTAGTCAACTAGTGAGCCACAACTCCTGGCTTGCAAAGCTTAACTAATTTGTGAAGTTGTTCTCAGTGGTTATCATGTTTATTCACCTTTAGCCTGTTAAGGCTTAACTATTTTATGGCCCCATGGAAAGGAAGGACTGCAGCTTTGTATTTCAGCCTAAAGTCAAACAGCTGCGATTTTCTTTGAGTTTGAATTGCTTTATGGCCTCAGGGGTGTAAAATAAAAAAAGAGTTACAAGTACCTTGCTATGTTGGTTTTCCTTAACAAATTACTTTCATATGAGATAAGCAAAGTAATGTAACAGCAAAGAAGACAAATTCCTTAAAGTATCACCATTCTTCATTCAGCTCCAAAATGGTAAGCAACAGGGAAGTTGACTAGGATAGAAATGCCACAGCATGAGGGAAACTGCTAAGGCATGTTTGTTTAACACACAAAAGTAGGGGGATCACTCTCTAGAGAAAGTAAATGTCGTGTTTAAGGTGCAGCTATCCTTTAAGGAATACTAAGTCATCACATTTTGCTCTATAAAAAATATAGTCCCTGCACTTTGTCACTGAAGTATATCACAGATCTCTAAACTCTAGTTCCTTTCCACAGTCACCTGCATCAATAAAGGCTGCTCACCTTTTAAATCAAAGCTTCATCTTTTCAGGAAAAAAATACCAACTATAAAACCTAGTTGCAAAAAGGATTAATTAATATCTGCTGTGAACAAAGAATCTTTCAAATGTAGGAAGAACTGCTGGATAATTATGATCATTCCATTTCATTTGCATCACTGCAGATCCTTACAGTTGCTATGATATTTAATGAAGTCAACATTTGAAATGGCAATGTGTTATCACTATTAGTTGTAAAGGATGGATAAGTCAAATTAAAACAGGCAATGATAAATGACTGCATGTGCACATAGATACTGTACTCATCAATCAGCAAAGTGTAAGGGGGTGTTCTGCAGCAGATAATAGTTAAGATTTTCTCTGATGTAATAAGTCTGGTTATTTTCCCCTCACATCCCAGTGAAAAGGCAGTGTATCACTAACCAGCACACTTCATGATGTCAACATCCAGGCCAGAAGATGATGCCTGGACATTAAAACTTCTTCTTCTTCTTTCGGCTTTTTCCCGGTTAGGGGTCGCCACAGCGGATCACCTGTCCACTCATGATTGGCAGTGGAGTTTTACAGTGTTGAGTTGCCAGTCCGGCGCCCAACCTTCCACAGAAGGCACACACATGCACTCACACCTAGGGCCAACTTAGAGTATCCAATCCACCTGCAGCATGTCTTTGGGATATGGGAGGAAACCGGAGCACCCAGAAGAAACCCACGCAACCACAGGGAGGACATGCAGACTCCGCACAGAAGGCACACCAGCCGAGGATCGAACCGGAGAACCTCTTGCTGTGAGGCGACAATGCTAACCACTGCACCACCGTGGCATTAAAACTACTCAGCTTAATTACAAACTCTGTGCAAGCACTGTCTAATGTATAAAAAAACAAATAAAGCTAAAACAAGCAAAGACATAAATATCTGTATATTTACAGCAGGTTCAATTTAGGAGACATCAGATGGAGAGACTATCCAACTATAAGGAGGTGGGGGTAGGATAACATGCATTCACTGCAGAGGACCTTGTCTCAGATCAAATGATATGGTGAATACATATCAGTTACAATTACTTTCAAAGGCCCTTTGTGGTGGTTAACTGTTGGGAAGAATCTCAAGCAGTAAAAATGAAATGCACTCGGAAGCATGAACCAGAGAAATAACAAAATACAAAGCTAATAAGAATCTGAGTATTTCCAAGATGGCTGCACACTGATCAATACTTCAATTTCATCTCTCCCAGTATGAAAAATGAAACTGATAGATAAATCCATCCATCCACAACCCCTTTTTCCCATTTTTTGCACATGGAGTCAGGGTGTCACTTCAACAGTAAATCATCTAGAGCCATGGTTTACACTGCTGGGTGGCCAGCCTTGCCTCTGTAGTTCATCCACACCACACACTCACAAGCACTCTCACACCTATGGCCAATTTCTGTCCAAACCACCCTTCTGCATGTCTTTGGAATGTGTGAGGAAAACTGAGTATCTGGAGGAAACCCACGCAAACACAGGGAGGACATGCAGACTCTGCACAGAAGGCACGCCAGCTGAGAATTGAACCGGGGAATCTCTGGCTGTACGGAGACAACACTATCTGCTAGAGCACTGTTTAAAACTGACAAATAAGGACCAGTAATTCTGCCTATTTTAGTAAAATTCCTTTACTGGCTGGTAAGTACACTGCCTGGATACCAGCAAAGAGTAAACCTAGAAAGCTTGAAAGAAAATTAACCAGAAAAGGTGAAGAGAAATCAATGACTGGGAAGAATCTTGCAGGTGTTCAGCAAAAAGCAGTTCAAGCTCCATCTTTGGTATAAGAGATGGATTCCAGTAATTTACAGGAAATAAATAACTCAAATCTGCTCAGAGCTGATTAAAATAAAACATTGAAAAAGTACACAAACTCAAATAACAAAAGGCTGGAAAAAAATAAAAGACACTTTAAACAGCTAATCAGATAAATTGATAAAACAGCAAAAATCAGAGACTGAAATTAAGAAAAGGCTGGTTGAGCAAGAGACTGCTCAAGGAGCTGTTCCAAATAAAAAAACAAGGGCAGAGTCAGAGGCAGAGCACACAGAGAAAACCTAAGATTTTGTGTTGTACCAGAGAACTGGGAAGGAATAGACTATTAATTTATGAAAACACAAATAAGTAATTGGACTGGTATTCCACTGCAGGATTTACTAAATAAAAGGGCATATTGTGTGTATGATCCAAACTTGGCCATTAGCAGCCGAGACATGCATAAGTAAAGAAGAATTCATACCGGCAGAAAGAGTTGATCCAGATAAAACTTTCGCAGTAGTACATAATATTAAAAACTGGAGACAGTACAGTGTTTGTGAAAAATGATTACTCATTGTACACCAGGCAGAAGGGAAGCAAATTTACCCCAGCAATTGGGAAATGTCAACAGGCAGGTGTAAGATTTAAGCTACTGTATCCGTCTTCAGAACAGTTTTTCCTGGATCATCAAAGTTATTTTTTCATGCAGAACAGGTTAAAGAAGAAATACAAAAGTCTGTCCAACAAAAAGTGATCCATCAAACAGAAGAGAACTCTGCTCCTCATTCTTCTGATAATAAAGCTCACAGAGAGACTTTGCCAATCAAAGCTTTTTACAATGTTCCAAAGGAAAATGCTTGAGAGACAGAAAAAATACACAGGAGTTAACTAGAACAATTGGGAGTAACCTGGACTTGAACTGAAGCTGGGGTTGGGAGATGGAGATGAACAGGAACATGACCAGCAACACTGAACTTGCTGCATAAATGTGAGACTATAAAACAGCAATCACATTTGTGATATATGGGTTTACAAGAAAAAGAAGCTGAGAAAGACTGGATTTTTACTGACTTTGTTAAACTTGTTAGGAGACTAACAGGCATGCGCCCCACTTCATGTCACTGATGCTTGGAAGGGCACTAAAAGGGGGAAAAAACGAAAGTAACTAAGCAAAACAATTTTATTTTAACAGTATTTGTATAAAGCATTTCAAGATATAAACTGAATGCTATTTAATAAATCATTTTCATGCTATAAATGATGAAGATACTAAAGTAAACAAGTACTTGTTTTCTTTTTTAAGAAAGACTGGACAAAAGCATGTTTGAGTTAATAGGTTGTAATCATGGGCTATTAGGGTGGGGAATAGGGTGTAAAAGTGCAGTGAATATAATATAATATATGTACAGTTGAAATGTATTCTTTTACTTTGCATGTGTAAAATGTCTGGACTAATGCCCTTAGCTTAAACTAATGACAAGTTTTTTTGTTAAAGCATTTTTTTAAATGAGAGACCACAGTGTTATAAATAGTTTTCCTTTAGCAAATAAATGTCCAGTGTTAGTAAACAAGCATATTCTGTTATGTTCACATGGAAACAAGCTGACTACAGGTGAAGGCAATAAATTGAAAGGTCTGGACATTGTTTACTGAGAAACATAAAATTAAAAGGTAAAAGGACAAGCATCTTAGTAAAATACAAAGTCTGAAATTATTGGAAGTGAATAAGAGACAGCAGCTTTTTGGTAACTAAATATTTAAATGCATTTACTAGAACAATCTATAATTTAGTTTTATTTAAAGATGGCCAGTGCACTTTTTCTTAAGGCTAAAAGTTAATGTTTTCTGAAAGCATACAAGCTGTTTTTCACATCTGGGAGGGGAATAAAGACAAGTCAAGAACAGGCAGCAAATGGTGTAATGAGGAGCACAGGCTGTAGCATTTGTTTAAGTTAGAAGGTTATTGGGGTGCTCTGGGAGTGTGTGTAACTGAAGTAGGGAGGAACTGTGCTTCACATGGATGAAGAGCCTATTCCTGAGAAGGGGTAGTCTCTCTCTGGGAGATTCTTAGATTCTTATCAAATAACTGATTAGACAAACTGTTGATCATCATATAGTCGGAAACCATATCATTGACAATTCAGTCTGTCAAACCATTCTGACTGAGATCATGTTACAGTAGGGATTAGGAAATCTGCCCTTTGCCCACTGTAGTGCGATCTTGGAGTTGGTATACATAATTAACAAGAGGTGTGGGGGGTGCAGGAGGGCTTGCCCCCTACAAAGGCAGTTTTTTTTGGTGTATGCAGGTGTTGTCTTTATTTTGAGTTTCAATGGACTGAACTGTTGATGATATGGCGACCATACAATGTTCGATTTTTCTGTTGGGTATCTGTCTCTGGGATACATACCTGTCTCTCGGGATGTCCTACTTATATCAAAGGCAAAGTTTAAGTCACTAGAAGAGGTAATTCTGGTGCTGTTTGTTTTGCAGATATACAGTAGTTCCTTCAGAGTGGGGTCTGACAATGCCTTGTTTGCCAGGCATACATCTCCCCTCAACTGTCTGCAGGAGACAGAATACAGGGATAGGGCCTTGAGGCAGTCTGTATAGGACATATTACTTACAACCTAATTTCTTTTAGTGAGGAACCTCTGTGGATGTTCCACTTGTTGGATATGCCTGGTTAGGAACATAACCAAATGGGGCATTGTACTGAATGATAGGTCTGATGAATGCTGAATACAGTGGAACAATGACTTCCTTGGACCTAGACGCCATACCTTTGTTTATAAGTTGCACAAAATATAATGATTTCCTCAGTACTGCAGACACGTATGCATTATTGTCAAAGGATAGACGACAGTCTATGTGTGTGTCCCCAAGTCCCTGACTACTGCCAACTCTTAGGGGTGTGTTGTCAATATGACAGTTACCAGAAATGGATGACTTCCCAAAAGATACTATTATGCATTTCTTGACATTTAGTTTTAGTCCACAGCCCTGACACCAGCTGTTTGTGTCAGCCCTTCCAGGAGACAATGTAGCAGAAAAGTTGGAAATAGATATTTAAAAATGCTGTTATATATAATAGGTGGGAATAATCACTTCTTATCATAATGATAACATATTTTGGAATATGAATCGCCTCACAGATATAGACAAAAATGTAAGAGTACTGAATTATATTAAGAAATGCAGAGTGAAAACAGCAATGATACAGGAGACTCATTTGAAAAGAAGTGAACATGCGAATTTGATAAAGAAAGGATGAATATTCAGCAGAATATCATGGACAAAGGAAAGGGGTATTTATACTAATTGCTGAAGGAGCTCCAATAGTGACAGAAAAGGGGAAAAGACAGTAATGCTAGATTTGAGGTAGTAACGGGCTACTGGTAAGGGAGGAGGATTACACTGGCATGTATTTATATTCCACCCAAAACTGCTATTATCAAGCTTAGGAAATTTTTAGGAGAAATTATCAACTTTCAGCAGGGAATACTACATAGAGGTGGGGACCGGAACTTGATTTTCAATAGTGAGGATGTATTTGGGAAACCTAGAAGGGAAAATTTAACAAGAGAGTATATTGGAAAATACAACAGCAGAGGTAGATTTCTGAAGAAATTTATGAAAATATTTGGTATGGAAGACGTGAACTCAGTAGTAGGAACTCAGACAGAATTTACATATTATTCGCCGAGGTACAATAAACTGGGCTATTTCACAGGAACATGTGCATTTCATTGAAAGCTTCAACATACTGCTCAGACAAGCTGCACGTGGGTTTACAGAGTGGTCCTAGCAGCAGGGAACTCAGAAAAGCGACTACCTTCTGGATTTAAGTATTTTTGCTTTTTTTTCACTTGAAATAGCTTCTGTAGCTTACCTTGAACTAGCCTGAACTGTTTTTTAACTGATTGCTGCATTATTTTAAAATCTGCACTTAAAGTTACATTTTAGTCGAATTTGATCGAAAGTTTGCTTGTTTGTTTGTTTAATTTAACTGTGGAGGCTGCCCACTAAAGTGTGCTAGCCTGTGTAACTAATTTATCACTGTTTCTGCATTTTCTGTGTGTTTCTACCAAAAAAACAAAAAAATAATCCTTGTTTTCCTGCCTTCCTCGACTAGTTTAGACCAGTTTACAGGCATTGCTGTATTCTGGGCTGTGGTGTAGTTCCTGTGTTGTCCATTAACTTACTTGGATAGAAGGAAGTTTCTTTGCTCACCAGTGGGAGTGGGGAGCCTTGAGCAGCCTACCTGTCCTTGGGGGAAGTGACCTCAGCACAAGAAGCTGTAGTAATTGGTTGTTTGGGACCATTTCTAGCTCTTTTGTAGTTCACTGCTTAAAATCCAGCGTTGCCGGCTACTATCGATGGTCAGAATGCTTGGTTAAACTTTTCTGGCTCAGTCTGCTCTTCAAATTTTCCCTTAAGGCAGCTCTACTCTTAGTATAACCAGACTACTCACTGTATTATAAGCCTAGCACTTGTTCTCAATACTTCTCTACTAAGTAGGCACCCTCGTACTAAGTAAAGCACTACATCTACTTACCACCCCTGTGAATATCCACTTCCCTTAAAGGTATACCACTCCCTTATACTCTTCTAGCATGTCGAGTGGTAGATTACTGGCGCCGTCTCCAGTTCAGCTGGTCAATCTGGGTATCTTGAGACAATGCTACAATTGTCTCATGTACACAGACAACCCTCTCCTCCTCCCAATAAACACAAATACATGTGTGAGATGCAACTATATAGCCAAACTGGAGGCTGAACTCTCTCAACTCAGGACTGGCATGACCAGACAGGAGGAGATGGCAACCACACACACAACAATCCCAGTCCCACATAGACCTACCACAACTGCAAACCAAACACATAAAAACACAAAGACATACTGGAGGCTCTAATAAAAACTTACCAAAACAACAGAGGCTCCCAAAGCAGACATCCAAAAATCCACCACCTCAAAACAAAACACATGCAACACATACTTCAATAAATCAGTGTGTCGACCAAACGCAGCCCTTAAGGCCAAACACCTTGCCTGATACACTAGTAATAGGTGACTCCATAGTCAGACACACTGATGTCCCACTGACCAGGCTGAACAAGGAGAAGGTGACTGTGAGCTGTCTATCGGGAGCTAAGATCCGCCACATAACACACGCACTCAGGTCACTCCAAAGCAAGTACAAATATGACTCCGTCATTGTCCATGCTGGTGTGAATGACCTGAGACGTACCTCCCTGGACTACATGAAAAGAGACATAGAGGAGCTCTCCGATTATGTAGCCCAGGCTGGTATGACCCTGACCCTGAGCAGCATCTTGCCCTCACCAAGAATGATACCACAATACATAGACAAGATGATCAGCTTTAACAATTGGCTCAAGTACTGGTGTCATTCTAAGGGGATCCAATGTCTGTCTGCCTGGGATGATATGTTGGACAAGCCACGCTGCAGGCATGGCTTACACCTGTCACCACTGGGCTTCCGGATATTGGCTAAGGCTCTTGCCACCCCATAGTGCCTTTTTAGGCAAGGCTCAAAAGACAAACCCACCTCCTTAGAAAACAAAATGGAAAAAACTAAGGGTAATGCTGCTCCACGCCAGAAGTCTAAATCTCAAGACGCAGGCACTTGCTGCACTCCTCAGCATGGAGAACATCGGCGTCTGGGCCGTAACTGAAACCTGGTTCAAGGCTCCTGAGAGCACCCCAGCTACCAGGCTATACCTCGTATCATGCTTTTGGCCCCAAACTCGGGCCGAACCACAAAGGGAGGGAGTGTCCATATTCATAAAGGACACCCACACCTCCAGGTTAGTAGCAACACATGAAGCATCAGAGACCATACAGGTGCAACTAACCATAGGCAAAACTGCTACACAACTGGTAGCATGTTACAGACCACCCTCCCAATCTCAAGAACCCCACTCAGCCTTCCTGAAGACATTGGAGGATATGAATGTATCACAAAATACCATCATACTGGGAGACTTCAACTACCCAAACATAGATTGGGTACATTATTCTAGCCCTAATACCCTAGCCCAAAGGTTCCTGGAATTCATAAATTCAAATGCACTGGAACAACTAGTCACCTCTCCCACTAGGGGAGATAATATACTAGACCTGATCATCACAAACATGGGGACAAAATGCTCCACACGGAAGTATACCCCTCACTAGTGAGATGTGACCACAAACTAATCACCCTGGATATACATATCCCACCTCCACCCCAGCACAAAAGACCACAGTGAAAAACTTCTCAAAAGCAGACTTCACTCTTCTTAAGACTGAGATGGTATCCTTTAAGCCCACTGTGCCAGTGGATACCACATCCCACAATGCCGAATCCTTCACAAATGCTTTCTATGGACATCTCCAAGAATGCATGGATCATGCAATCCCAAACAAATCCAAGTCCCTCTCCACCAAATGTAAGTGTCCTGTCTGGTGGACCTCAGCCATAAACAAATTGCAGAACAAAAGAAGGAAGCTACTGCACGTCAGAGCGAAATCCCATGAAGGGAAGACATCTCTGATCAACATTAGCAGAAAACTACGTTCTCTCATAAAAACATCCAAGGCAAACTTTGAGAGAAAAATCGCTAAGGACACTAAAGATAACCACAAAGCCTTCTTCAGCTATGTTAGAAACCTGGAAACCCTCAGATATGCTCAGAGTTGGTTCACAACAACAAAAAATACACTGAACCCACAGATATTGCTAACATTCTGGCTGGCAGGTTCAGTGCAAATTTCTCCCCTCCTTCACCCCCAAAAGAAGAAATACTTATCCCAGCTAAATGTAATCTCCCTGTCATCTCAGATGTCCAAGTGAGAACCGCCCTAAACAAAGCAAAAAACACAGCATCAATGGAACCAGACGGTATCCCGGGGTGCGTGTTACGTGAACTCCAAGAGGAGCTAAACCCACACATAAAAATGCTATTTAACCCTAGCCTTACTTCGGGATATGTACCTGAACACTGGCGTACAGCAACAGTGGTCCCACTCCACAAGGGGAGGGTGCCTCTACAGACCCTGGAAACTACCGCCCCATAAGCTTAACTAGCCTGGTCTGCAAAGCTATGGAAAGAATCATTATGGAACTCACAAACAGAGACATAGGGGACCTACAGACACTTGACCCCACCCAGTTCGGCTTTGTAAAGGGCAGATCCTGCCTTTTAAACCTGGTTGACTTTTTCGAAACAGTCACTAGAGCCATTGATGAGGGCAAAGCAGTCCATACAGCATACCTGGACTTGGCTAAGGCCTTCGACACAATACCCCACTCAGGCATCATAGATAAGCTAAACAGCTTAAAAGTAAACCCTTATGTCACTAGATGGGTTGCAAACTGGCTAAAGGACAAAACCCATAAAGTTAAAATCGCTGGAGCAATGTCAGACTCAAAGCCAGTCACAAGTGGTGTCCCACAGGGATCGGTCCTGGGACCCCTCTTGTTCAGCATTTATTTCTCAGATGTTAAAGCAAACATGGGAGGGCTGTGGCTGACAAAGTTCGCAGATGACTGCAAACTAGGCCATAGTCGATACACCAGCAGACACACACATCCTACAAAAGGCCTCACTGAAGCGGACAACTGGTGCCGTAGTCACGGCCTTAAACTAAATGCCAAAAATGTACAGTCATCCCTTTGGAAAAACAAAGTACCCACAAATTATCACATAGACAGCAACCCACTGAGTAAAAGTAATCAGAGACCTAGGGACCCAAGTAGACAGCGACCTCTCATTTGACACCCACTTTGCCAAAGTGGTTAGAAAAACATTCTACCTTGCACACCTCATCATGAAGGGATTCACATCCAGATCCAAGGATGTCATTATACCCCTATATTCCTCCCTCATCAGACCCATGATTGAGTACAATGCCCCATTTGGTATGTACCTCACCCGGCATTTGCAACAGCTGGAGAGACCACAAAAGTACCTCACCAAAAGGATCAAGGGTCTCCAACATATGTCTTATTCTGCCAGACTAAAGAAACTTCAGCTCTATTCAGTAGCATACCGCCTGCTCAGAGGTGATCTCTGCCTGACGTACAAGGCCATGTCTAATCAGGATCTGATGGACATGCTCCACCTCAAAAAATCCAAATCCATCAGGACCACGAGAGCTAAAGACTTAAACCTCGGCACAAGTATGACTAGGACGTGCTGGAGGGATAGATTCATAACCCAGAGGCTTCCCATGCTTTGGAACAGGATCTCAGTTCGTATTAGGCAGAGCCCCTCACTGACTCTCTTCAAGAGAGATCTTGATGAGTGGATGGGAGATCGTAAGTTTACCCCAGGGGTCACATCTGTGTCACTGCTAGACAGGGGCACAGTAAACTAATTCTATTATATAAGGGGACTTTCATTGTGTCACTACTAGACAGAGGCACAGTATTCTAGATTTATTCTGACATTTTTGTACCATTTCATGGGGTGGCAAAAGCCACATCACTATGGCTAGGCTTACAAATTCCCCAGGGCAGATAGCCTAGTACTATACTATGAAACTATACATCCAATAACTATTTCAGAACATGCACCAATAACAACTAGGATAAAAATGCAGGATAATGAACTACAAAATGAGACCCTGGTGCTTCCTCACCTGTTAAAAAAGGGATTAAAGGAATGGGTAGTAGAAATTATTTGAGTGTTACTATAGAAGACCAAAATAAAGTGTTTAGGTCTATAATAGCTAAAAGAATGGAAAAGGTGTTGCCAAAATTGATGGATATTGACAACATTAATAGAACAATGATGATCCAGAGGAAAGCAGAATGTAAGAAAATACTGCTGATGGATCCTGATACAGACAAAACATTTGACAGAGTAAGCTGAAATTTTATGAGTAGGGCAATGGAAGGACTTGTTCCCTGATAAAATAATAAGGTTAATTAGGAAGATATATGAAGGATCAGAGGCAAAATTTGAAGTGGGAGGGTTGCTCTCTAATAACTTGTGTCTGTAAAGAGGAACCAGGCAGGGGTGTCCTCTTTCCCCTTCATTATTTGTGTTATATTTAGAGGCATTAGCAAAGAAAATAAAGGACTCAAATTCAAGGATATAATTGGTATGATAATCAAGAAAAGTTGGATTTATTTGCAAATGATATTCTTTTGTACCTGATAAAACAAGAAAAGGACATCTTAGTGTTGTGGAACATTCTAGGAGAGCTTCAAGTCTTTTCGGGATATAAAATTAATGATAATAAAACAAAGGTTTTAGCTATAAACTATGTACCCACACAGGAATTGGTTCAGCAATATCCATAGTTATGGGAACATGATAAAATGAAGTACTTAGGAATATGGGTTAAAAAAGATTTTGTTATAGCAGCTAAGGATATGTGGGAAGAGACTAAACAAAACATAACAAAAAATTGAGAAACTGGAAGCTTTTGTTTAAGGATGTGGATAGCAAGGAGGGTAAGGGTCAAGTCTGATAAGTTGATCTTTCCAACAGAACAAGGTAGTTTAAGATTACCTGATATGAAGGGATATTTTAGAGCTATACAGTTAAGGTTCATAAACATAACACGAGCTATAATTCAAAGTGGAAAGGGATGATTCATAGGTTCACAGGAAATTACTAGGCTAACAGCTCAAAAGCTCTTAGAAACCTAGCCATTATTACCTGGATTTTACCCAGCTTTCAATCCCTAAGGGCTAGAGGATGGCTTAGGTTTGTGCCTATGCCACTGAGTATTTTACAGACTGACTCTGTCCATAGGGGATATGGATGCTACCCCAAGAATGAATTTACGATTCCCCATACATTGATCCAAACTGCACCTGAAGATGATCAGGGAAGTGTTCTGCTTTATGTGAACAGCTAGCCTGTTCCAGAGAAGGGGTAATCTATGAGATATATATCTATCTGTCTAGCATGCTTTGCTCATGTCACAGACCAGCCTTAGATCCTTAGATTGGGTGGCCCTGATACAGTTTGTCTTGTAAACGTGTAACAGTTCCATTAGGGCTGGATTTGAGAGTACCTCATAGTTTAGGCATAGACCACCACTTAAAATAGTTGGTACAAGACAGAGTAAAGGGGAAGGGCTTTTAGTAGTTCTGCACAGGACATGTTTACACCCTGTATTTTTTTGTAAGGAACCTCTGAGCTTGCTCCAGCTATTTCAAGTGCCTGGTCAAGTGATGAAGCCGGGGATAAATTCAAGAAATAGGAAGAGAGATAAGAGATTTTGGATGCAGATCCTTTAGGAGGACAACAGCCGCCATACAGAATATTATATTCATAAAGTAGCAGAACGTTTTCTAAGAAGTAAGCCAACACGAGAATGGAGAAAGTAGATTCTGTCGATATTACTGCAGTTAGGGATACAGAGAACAATCAAGATGGGACTGGAATTTACTGTAGAAAACTAGCAAAGGAAGCAAGGTATTGAGAGTAAATGATTAGAGATGGAAAGAAAACAGACTGGGAAAAGGCCAAGATTGACACTGGGATTGCAGCCTAGAGACTGCCTTCCTTTTTAGAGACTGAGATCAGACTATAGGATAACAAATGTGATATAGGAATCTAAAGTGAAAGACCTGTTCTGGTAGAGTTGTTAGTTGAATCCTGAGCAAAAGCTGCTGTTAAAAAAGTTAGATGGCAAATGTCGGAGATGTGATGAAGATAGAGGTAAATTGGGAACATATGTTTTGGGGTATAATGAGCTGATAGACTTCAAAAATTCCATACAGAGTACTCGGTTAGAAATAATGGATGAGCAAATGGTGCAACCAAGGAAATGATTTTCTGAACTGGGGTACAGGATCTGAATTGCCTAGACATAGTAAGGCCCTGTTAAGTTTAATTCTGTTGACTGTCAAAAAAAAAGCAATTACTACAAAATGGAAAAAAAGAAGTTATGTACTCACCATAGTGTTCCATGTTTGTTGTCCAGTATCTTGCCTTCAGTCTTGTTGGTTGGGTTCAGAGCCGAAACTCGGCTCCAACTCGGCTGTATACCAAAGCTCGAGAGCTCCTACTGGCTCGAGGCTGAGTCCTATCCCATGTTGCTTAGCAACTGTTCCCCAAATCTCATTTGAGGAAGAAAGGTTCCTATGATATATTCAATATCCAAAAAGATAATATATGAAAACATATTGTCATAAAATTAACAAGAAAGGGCAAGAAGGGAATCAGACCTTATCTGCCAATTTTTGAGAAATTTCCTCTAGATCCTCCACGAGGGGAATGGCTGGGAGGGACGCAAGACTGAAGACGAGATACTGGACAACAAACATTTAACATCATAGTGAGTACATAACGTCTTTATGTTATGATGTCCCATCTTGCCTTCATTCTTGCTGGTTGGGACAGAGTCCCCAGCATCTTTTTCTTGGGTGGCTCAAGGGAATAAACTCTTCAGGACAGTGGAACCAAAGGATGCCCTGTTCGGGAGGCCACATCTACTTTGTAATGAGTAATAAAGGTATGAGGGTTAACCCATGTAGTGGCAGCACAAATTGAATCCAATGGAAGTCTGGATTGAAAGGCAATGGAGGTAGATACCGGTCTAGTTGAATGCCCTTTGATTTTCCCTGGTGGTACTTTATTGTGGGCATTACAGACATATGTGATGGTCTCAGTAAGCCATTTGGACAAGGTAACTTTTGAGATTGCCAAACCTTTATTATTTTCTGAATAGGAGACAAACAATTGGTCTGACTTTCTGAATTCTTTGGTCCTATGCAAGTAAAAATGTAACTGTCTATACACATCCAGTTGGTGGAGTTTATATTCTGCCTTGTTGCCATAGTTAGGAAAAAATACTGGTAATTCTATATTTTGGTTTAAATCTGCTTGAGAACAAACTTTTGGTAAGAAGGAAGGATTTGTTCTGAGAAAGACTCTATTTTTGTGGAAGATCAAATAAGGTGGATGGATAGACAAGGCTTGCAACTCTGACACTCTACTGGCTGAAGTAATTGTGTCAGGAAGAGTGTTTTCCAAGATAAAAATTTAAATGAACAAGATGATGCTGGTTTAGAAGGAGGCAAGATGAAAGATGATAATACTAGATTGAGGTCCCAAGGAGGAGGAGGAGGTTCTCTGAAGGGTGGTCTTAACAGAAAAGTACTTTTGAGGAAAGCTTTGCATAGTCTATGGGACATTAGACTAGATCCCAATTCTCCCACAAGATAATTAAAAATAGCAGCTAATTGAACTCGATTAGTGGCTGCCGCTGCTCCTTGATTAAAGGTTTCTGTCAAAAATTCCAGAATTGCGGGTATAAATGCTGTAAAGGGATCTATATGTTTTTTGTCAGCCCAACAATAGAACCTCTTCCATTTGCTTGCATAAATTTTCCTAGTCGTCTGCTTGCATGAGGAGACTAGAATGTGATGAACTACAGGAGATAATTCCAGAAGCCTGGTTAAGATTGGAAGTGGAGAAGCCAAACAGTCAGCTTGAGGGTGTGGAGGGCAGGATGGAGCGTTCCTGACTGATGTGACAGAAGATCTGGCACTGGGTCCAGGATCCATGGTTCCTCCTGAAGGTGGAGCCAAAAAAAGGGGAACCAAATCTGACGAGGTCAGTATGGCGCAATGACAATTAACCTGTAACTCAACAACTTTGCTTTCTGGATAACCTTTGGAATCAAGGGAAAGGGGGAAAAGGCATAAATAAGTTCCAGGGGCCAATTGTGAACCAGTGCATCCCACGGTGACTCTCCCGGAGGGGAGATTAGGGCAAAGTAGTTGCTGCATATGGTATTGAAGGGAGTGGCAAAAAGGACACAGCAAGGCTGGCCCCATTTGGGAAAAATTCGATATGCAACTTCCTGATTGAGGGACCACTCGTGAGGCATGTGAATCACTCTTAGCTTGTCTGCTATAACGTTGGATTGCCCTGGGATATGTGTTGCTGTCAGAAAGCGTTGAGAAGATATCGCCCACTGCCAAACTCTCTGGGCCTCTCGACATAGGGGGTAGGGGGTCTGGTTTCCCCCCTGTTTGTTGATGTACCATACCACCGACATATTGTCTGTCTGAATTGTAATAGTCCCCATGGGAAGAGAGTTCTGAAATGCTAGCAACGCCAGAAGCACCGCCCCTCATCTCTAGGACACTGATATGCAAATTGTACTTGTGATATTTCTAAACCCCTTGGACCATCTGTCCCAGATAATGCCCCCCCCCAATCTGGGACGTGTCTGTGGTTACTGTAGCGACAGGTTGGGGAAGCACAAATGGTCTGCCCATTGTTACCTGAGTGGACTGAACCCACCAAAGTAGGTCCTTCTTGCAGGAGTGTGTTATAAGTATCTAGTGAGACATGGGTAACTCCTGTATGGACCATTGAGCGTAGAGTAGCCAATGCAATATTCGCATGTGAAGTCATGCCATGGGAAGTAGTGTTATCGTCGCTGCCATAGAGCCTAGGACTTTGAAGACAACTCTTGCCTGTACTCTTTTCTTGTTGAGTAAGATAAGCACTTCACTGCGTAACGTCTGGATCCTTTCTTGAGGTAGCTTTGCCAACATCTTTGTATTTAAATCTGCACCAATGAATGTAATATGCTGTGATGGCAACAAGGCAGACTTTTCTGCATTTATAGTAATGCATAGTTTTGAGAAGAGATGGATGGTGTAGTCTCTTGCTTTGATTAGTAGCTGCTTGGTGGTGGCAGTTAGGAGCCAGTCGTCTAAGTATGGAAACACCTGGAATTCCTGATGAGCTGTGACTACTGCCATGCATCTGATAAACACCCTGTGGGCTGTGGTGAGTCCAAAGGGCAGAGCTCTGAACTGGTAATGACTGGCTCCTAACTGGAAGTGTAGAAATCTTCTTGTGCACCTGTCCATCTTTATGTGGTAGTACGTGTCCTGAAGATCTAATCAGCACATTCAATTGTCTTTTCCCAGAAATGGGAGTATAGACTGCAGTGTTACCATCCGGAAACTTTGACATTTTTACTGACTTGTTTAGTTTTCCGAGATCCAGTATGGGTCTCCAGTCTCCTGTCTTTTCTGGAACTAAAAAGAACCTTGAGTAAATTCCAGATCCTAGTTGGTCTGCAGGGACTTCTTGGATGGCTCTTTTTTTCTAGTAACATTTGGATTTCTAGTGTTGCTTGATCCCTTTGACCAGGTGGAATGTCTGGGATAAACTTTGGCAGATGAGGTGGACAGTGAAAGGGAATGTTGTATCCCCTGGATATAATGGACTGTACCCATTTGTCTTGAGTCAAATTTAGCCAGGCTCCTGAATACAGTGATAGTCTCCCCTCGACTGCCTCCAGAAATGGAGAGGCAGCCCTCCTTTCAGGAGCGCTGGAAGGGCCTACCAGAGAATGTACCTCTGTCGCCCTGGTTATGCAAACCCCTTCTGCCACGTGGACAGCGTCTTCAGTTATTTCCCCCTCTGCCCCTGGGGGAAGGATCACCACGAGTTTCAGAAAAGGCTCCTTTGGACTTATGGAACCACATTTTCCCACTCTTTTCACCTTTAGGATAAGGTCTGGCAGGGGCGGAAAATGGCAGACGGGGTCTTACCATCTTGTTAGCTCCTGGTGAGAGTTTCTTTCACTTAAAGGATGTATTCTTGTGTACCTCAGTGTGCTTATACAAAGCGTCGGTAAGCTTCTTATGCCTGCTATCACTATAATGTTCAGAAATTCTAAATCTGAGTGGTCTGGACGTTTGTCTCACATAAAACACAGAACAGGTAGCCAAACTAAAGTTTAAAGCCCTAAACCGTCTGTTTTTTCTCTTTTTTTTTTTTTACAACAAATAAAAGACCGCTGCATACATCTGCTGTTATCAAAGCTTAGACAAAAAGTGATTGAATCATTTAATATATGGTAACACCCTAACATGGTATAAAAAAAATCAGAAAATAGGATTCTGAATTATTAGATCTACAATCCAAACTTTCATCAGTAAAAGCTAAAAAAATCCTATCATTGGAGAAAGAAAAAAAGAGTAGAAGTATTTAAACGATACTATCCCTCTTCCATAAAACTCTATTAGAAATTCAGTCAGCTTTAATACCACCCTCTTGGAGAGGTTCCTTAATTACACTAATCTTAAAGGAAAACAAATCTCCAAACCTCTGTACCTCATATAGACCTAATATCACTATTAAATAATGACTATAAGATATTTAAGACAATATTAATTAACAGAATAAAAATATCACTATCCAAAACAATAAATAATGATCAAATTGGATTTCTATATCATAGACACACACATGACAATATTAAAAGGCTAATTTCTCTTACAGAGTATGTAAATAAAGAAAATAATTAAACACTCATAATTGGCTTAGATATAGCGAAAGCCCCTGATTCCCTAAATTGGGACTATTTATTAAAAATCCTAATGCAATTTGAATTTCCTGCATCATTTGTTCATCTCCTAAAGAATATATATACAAATAATTTAGCGTATGTCAATTTAGGTCATTTTACCTCTGGATCTACGCATATAACAAAAGGCACTAAACAATGATGTCCCATGTCACCGATTCTATTTGCTCCGGCTATTGAAATATTGGCAGATTCAATTCGTAACAATATAAAAATCAAAGGAATAGATGTTTATGAACAATACAATTCTAAAGTAATGCGATTTTCTGATGACATATTACTAACATTATCTACACAAAAGAGACATTAGAAGAATTAGATATATTAATTGACAAATTTCACATGACTTCAGGACTCCATTTCAATAAATCAAAATCAAAAATGTTATTTTTAAATAAAAAAAGAAATGCAGACTAAGGGGGAAATCACATCACAGGGAAACAAGAATCTACCTTAAAATATCCAGGAATTGAGTTATGCAAGGATAATAATGAATGTGTCTCAAAAATCTACATTAATATCAACACAATTAAAATCTCTGTGGAAAAATGGAACAAAATAATATTAACACTTGAAGATAGACTACAGTTAACAAAAATGATTTTACTGCCCAAGATCCTATATATATATCGCCTTGGCAATGCAACTGTTACCAGAAAGGAATATACTTAAAGAAATAAATGTATGCCTAATACAATTTTTATGGTTTCCCAAAAGAAAAATAATAGCTTTAATACATCATATCAGACCCATGGAAACAGGGAGGATTAAATTTTCCTGATCTAGAAACATATATAAAAGCATCAACATCTAAAACAATCTCAGATTGGATAAGTCCAAATTACTCTGCAAATTGGACAGGATTACTAACTGTAATATCAGTAAATGAATTTGATTTACAAAATAAACAACAGATAAAAACAATTTGCCATAGCACATATTATGTATTAGTATGCAATATAACATAACTAAACCCACTACAACTCGTATGATTAATTACATTGACTCATTTAGGAAAATTATTAATGCAAATATAGATTTAAAAATCTGGTTTGATCTTTTAACATATTTATAGTCACAAAGAACTTTTCACATAAAATATACAGAGAAATTATTAATCCCTGAGAACATAAAGGATTTGTTTGTTGGCTCCAATGTATCAAAGAACTAAAAGTTTTAGATATGCAAGTAATAAAAACAACATACAAAATTCCACAACAGGACTGGCTAACTTTACAGAGTATTCTGTCATATTCGCAAGAGTTAAGTAGAATAATTACTCATTCTTTAGTTAAAGAAATACCTAAATTTATGAAATACATATATGAAATAATATATAATGACATTGACATAGGAAACTGTATTTCAAAATTTTACAAAATATTGATAAACTATAAACAACACCCCAAAACCTCATACTGGAAATATATAACAAAAGGACACAATGCAGTTAACTGAAGATATTAAAACAAATATCTTATTATCAATAAAATATACATCCATTACACAATACTGGAAAGTTTTTAATTGGAAATGCTTGCACAGCGCATTCTTAACCCCAGATAGAATCAGTAAAATTAGTTCTTCCATAGAAGGAATATGTTGGAAATGTGAGCAAGTACACAATGCAGATTGGAACCACATTTTCTTTGATTGTGTTAAAATTAAGCCATTTTGGAATGGTATTAATAACTTTCTACAAGCTTTAGTAATTAATCATTTTATTTAACTAAAACTCTTGTATTATTAAATGTGAACAAAGGTCCTCATTTGAGTAGGTCAAACATGTATCTAGTATGGACTATACTTGCAATTTTAAGGAAATGTATAACAAGAAGATGGAATACAAACACAATACCAACTTTGGAAGACTTCTACAGCCTACTGAAGACCACAGCATTACTGGAAATTAAAATTAAAGAACTAAGAATTTATCCAAAGCCATTTATGAACAACCCTTAGGGAAAAGTCTTATCGTTGATTGACACTATACAATAATTGATCAGACACTCTGATAACGGATTGGACATAATTATAAAGTAACTATACACATTAAGATCAGTTACAGTGTCATGCTAATGTAAATAGTGTACATAGTTATTTAAGAAGTTATGTATAAATACTATGGAACTCATTCAAATGTACTTGAAAAATAAAAAAAAAAATTTTGAGGAAGAAAGTCTGGAGCCACATCCAGAATTCAAGGCTGTTGAATTGGATAAGGCCAAAGAAAGGGTAACCATATATATCACGGTCAATAAGGTGCAATGGGAATTACTCTGGTGTTCAGCCTGATCGCTTTCTGTATGAATTTTGGGATTAGAGGAATTGGGGGAAAGGCATACAGCAGACTGGAGGGCCAAATATGGAGAAGAGTATCTCCCGGTGACTTCTCTGGAGGGGGGATCAGGGCAAAGTAGTTTCTGCATGTGTTGTTTAGTGGAGATGCAAATAGGTCCCAGCAAATCTGGCTCATTGACAGAAAAACCTTTCAGTCACCTTTGGACTGAGAGACCGCTTGTGAGGCAGGAGAATACACCTGCTTAGTTTGTCTGCTATCACACTGGACCTCCCCAGAATGTGAGTTGCTATCAAAAAGCAGTTGGAAGAGATAGCTCATTGCCACAGTCAGCTTCTCAACAAAGGGGACAACCTGTTTGTTGATGTCCCAAACCACTGACATTGTCCGTTTGAACTACAATTGTTCCCAAAGGAAGAGCAGTCTGAAAGGCTTGCAATGCTAAAAGCACTGCCCTTAGCTCCAGTACATTGATATGGAAGTTGGCCTCTGTAGGGGACCAATTGATTTGGACAGTCTTGCCCAGATAATGGCCCCCCATCCCATCTGGGAGGCATCCATGGTCAATATCACTTGGGGTTGTGATGGGACAAAGGGGTGGCCTAGAAGAATATCTCTGGAATGCATCCACTAAGTTAAATCTTTCCTGCAAAGACTGTTGATCAAAGTCAGGTCCAACATGGGTTGGTGTAACAATGACCACTGAAACGCTAGCAACCACTGAAGTATCCTCAAGTGATATCTTGCCAAGGGAACTAGAGTTATAGCTGCAGCCATGGAGCCCAGTGCTTGAAGGATTAGAAGAGCACTCACTTTTTGTTGTTGATTACTTTCTGTACCTGAACTCTGACTTTCTATAATCTTACAAGGGGAAGATAAGCTACAGACGTTTGAGTATTTAACAAGGCTCCAATTAACTAAGTTCTGAGTTGGGGGTAATTTTGATTTCTTGTAATTTACAGTTATTCCAAGATAAGAACAAATGTGAAGTACATGGACTCTCACTTCTATCAAATGATGCCTGGTTGGAGCAGTAATGAGCCAGTTGTCTAGAAACGGAAACACTCAGAATCCTTGCAGTCTCAAGTGAGCTGCTACTACTGCTATACACTTGGTGAACACCCTGGGGGGCTGTGGTGAGACCAAAGAATAGGACTCTGAACTGACAAGGCCTGGCCCCCAGCCAGAAGCAGAGGAAACGTTTGGATCATTTGTCTATTTTTATATAGTAATATACATCCTGAAGATCTAATGAGCACATCCAATCTTCTTTTCCTAAAAATGGAAGAATGGACTATACTGTGACCATCTGGAATTTGGTCTGACGAACTGATTTGTTCAGTATACCTAGATCCAAAATTGGTCCCCAGTCCCCTGTCTTTTTTGGCACTAAAAAGAATCTTAAGTAAACTTCGCCTCTATCTGGCCTGGTGGGACTTCTTGGATGACTCTCTTCTAGGAGATTTGGGATTTCTAGAACTGCTTGTTCCCTCTGACTGGGTGGAATGTTGGAGATTTTCTTGTATATGGGAGGAGGAAAGGAAAAGGGGATTATATAGCCTCTGGATATAATCCTCTGCACCCAATCATCTGATGTTATTTGCAGTCTAGCATTTCAGTGCAAGGATAAGTATCCCCGACTGCCTCCACAGGAAGACAACTAGGCCTCTTTTCAGGAGTAGAATTTACCAGAGAAAAATATCCCTGAAACCCTAATTCTGCATGCCATCTCTGCTGTGTGGGCTGTGTCTTCCATTAAAGTTCCCCACTCTGCCCCTGGAGGAACTGCCTACACGTGTGTCCTTATCAGGCCTTTGGGATTTCCTGAACCACATTTTTCCACTGCTCCTCTGATTTCTAGAGGACGGTCATTGAGGAGTGGAAAAATGTATGCTCACAGCAGAAAGGGTCATTCCACCTTTCTCACACCTGGATAAAGTTTCTCTAACTTTTGGGCCAAACAGGGATGATCCATCAAAGGGTGCATTGACAAATGAAGCCTTAAATGGCTCCGCAAAGTCACATAGGTGCATCCAGACATGTCTCCTAATGGCAATGCCTGAACCTGCGCTCTGGTGGTCCCTTCAGCTAAATGACCGATGAGCCTCATGGACAAATTTGACACAGATTCCAGAGTAGCCAACTGGGAAGCCACCATTTCTTGGATGTCCTCAGAAACCGTTCCTGCAAGGTTATCCGACAACTCCTTCACCAGATCTCTCTCAAGTTTGGTAAAATGAGCCAAGAAATTCAAAGACTGTAAGGCAAAAAGTCATTGAAGCATACACCTGCTTTCCAAATCTATCCATTGCCTGAGACCCTCTGTCGGGTGGATGGATAGAGGAACTCTTCAGTCAGTTCTTTCTTTGTGGCTGCCTCCACAACCATGGCATCAACAGCTAGCCCTTTGGCCCAGAACTGTCTTCAGGGGCAGACAGAATTTTGTCAGGTCTCCTAGGGACAGATTCAACAGTATTAGGAGCCTTCCACATCTGCAGAGATATCAACAGAATGAGCTTGTCAGTGGTTGGAGTCACCCAAGAGGTAGAGGGTCGAGGGCCAAAGGTCTGCAGGTATACCGTCTCCTTGGAAAAGGGATTCTGGGACTTCCAGTCACTCCTCTGTTTCAATATTTCCAAGATGTCACCAAAGGAGACATCATCAGGGGGTGACATTATGGATCTCTCCCCTTCATTGAAGTCAGTAACTTCTGTGTTCAGTTCCTCTGGGGAATCCAAGTGCTTCCTCTTGCACTTTCTCTTCTTAGGAACCTCCTCAGTGAGGTGATCTGGAAAGGTATCAGAAGTGGTGAGAACTGTTATCTGGGACTCCCGCGGGTCTTGGCACTCACTGACCCAGTTGGAGTGCAGGTTGAATATCTGGGTGTGAGCAGGAAAGGGACACTGGCTCCGAAGTGGAAGGGACCAACTGCGGCAGTCAGGGCTCTCTCCATGTCCTTGAAAGGTGGAACCTACGGAAGAGGGAAGGGAGCCTGGAACCAAGTAAGACTACCTCGGAAATGTGGTCACTCCCAGCTCCAAAGAGACAGCTTCTCAGACCGAAGCTGGAGCCACGCTGATCTGTGCAGAAACTCCAAAACGCACAGACAGCTCTGAAAAAATAAGAGTTGACTCACACTCCCCAGAGCCAGCAGGGCAGACTTGGCCCCGTGAGGCTTCCGAATCCAATAGAACTGAAGACCTCCGAGCAAGAACCAGTTCTGGAGATAGGGATATCTCTAGAGCTGAAACAGTCTGAGCTGGGCAGCTCAGAGCCGAGAACTCTAATGCTTTAAATGAAGTCAGAGGAAGAAAAAGTGGAGGGGTAAGGGAAGGCTTGGCTCCCACACCTAAAGGGGCCGGGGCCAAAGAGGTACCCTCTCGCTACAGTGTCTTATTCACCAGTCTCTCCACATCATCTTCAGTTAAGCTCTTGGTGGAACAGACAACAAAGGGTGGAGGATGATTTTGGCCTTTCCAGAAAAGATGAAGGCAGCCTTCCTGCAAAAGGATCGATAGGGGGTGAATACGAGGTTCTTGGAAGATCCATAATGGATGAATCATCAATTTGCTTACTCAGTGCCGAAGAAGTCGATAATAATAGAGATATCTGCACCGAAAATTTTGGTGTTGAATACTGCAGATGCTCCCATACTGAAACGCTAGGTGCTGAAGACTTTGCCTGGTCCAATAAACTTGGTTCCATCGGTCCCTTCAGGACTGAAATTTTAGTAGAGGAGTCAGTCGGTTCTAAGGGAACTGAAGACTTAGCCCTTTTCAAGGACAGTAATGACAGAGTGGGAGGCACAGATAGGCTTCTCTTTTTTGGTTTCTCTAAAGCTTTGGAAGTAAATGATGATGAAGGAAAAAACACATCTGTCTTACTCTTGGCTTTGTCAGCACTAGATAAGCCCTCAAGGAAGGCTGATGGAAGCATACCCTTCAAAATAAGTTTGTTACATCTTTCCACTAGCACCCTGTGACTGAAACTGTGACATACAGAACAGTCTTCTTGAAGGTGAACAGGACCTAGGCAATAAACATTCCAGAGGCTTGGAATAACACAGTTTACACAGGTTATAAACAAGCAGTAATATATGCAACAGAAAAGATGCAATTGAACACTTTAGAGAACAAGCAGTGAGTAGCAGGGAAAAAGCAACATGAAGTAACAGAGTAGTAGGAAGAAACACAAATACAGAAAAATATAAGCAGCTGAATAAAGTGTTTTTTTTTCTTTCTTTCTTTTTTTTTTTTTATAAAGTGGAAAAGGAGAGAGGAACAACAGAAGATAATTTAAGGTTAAGGTACTGAGGAGTTTGGCCTTCCCAAATGATCTCTGTATTAGGTAGAATGAGCTAATGAGACGGGACTGGGAGGAGTGCCCCAGATCAAATTTACAGCAGGGGAGAGCAACTGCAAAAGCCACCAACTCTTACCTGGTTACTCATCCTATCATACATTCAGACCACAAACTGGGGGCAGTAAAGCCAAAGGAGGTGGAATTTCAATATATATTAAATACATACACACCTCCAGGTTGATCGTACAGGATGATGCACAGGAGACACTTCAGGTGCAGTTAACCATTGACAAGAACCCTATTCAAATCATAGCTAACTACTGGCCCCCAAATCTGACTCAGGATGCCCCATCCGCCTATCTGGACCTGTTCGAATTTATCAAGATTCAACCCTTTACCCTGATCCTAGGTGACTAACGACCCAAGCATAGATTGGAAGAACTACTCATGCCAGAACACAAATGCTCACAGATTCCTCGATTTTGTCAATCCAAATGCCTTGGAACAATTAGTCAATATCCCCACAACAAGTGATAATATCTTGGACTTGGTATTAACCAACATGAGTAACCACTGCAGCATCCCTATAGTATCATCCTCCCTGGTAAGATCCAACCAGAAAGTGGTCACTTTCGAAGTCACCATCTCCCAAACCCCCCTCTACCTAGGGTCAGACAAAAACTTCTCCAAAGCTGATTACAGCCTCCTGAGGGATGGTATAAACAGCTTCACAACCTCCTCCCCCTCTGCAGGAACTGGCACCAATATCCAAAACTACATCAAAGCACTATACAGGCATTTATACAGATGCATGGAATCAGGAATACCAGACAGGACTAAATCATCCTCCGCAAGGAAGAGTAAACTTGTCTGGTGGATATCTGCAATAAATAAACAGTATAACAAAAGGAAAAAAATGCTGTACAAGACCAAGAAGGAGCAGGCGCCCAATTGGAAGCAATGTCTCCTTAGCCTGAACAAGCAAATAAGAGCACTAGTGAAATCCTCCAAAGCAAACTTTGAGTTCATATTGGCCACATCTGCTAGAGACAATCATAAGGCCTTCTTCACATATGTCTATAATCTCAAAGGTAGCACGCAGATATGTTCAGAATTGGTGGTCAAGGACACTATATATACAAATGGCTTAGATATATAACTTCCAATGATGCTATGATCAAAATAAATGTCTGACATAGGAATTTTGTGCCCGCATTTCTGTCATCTTTTGAATCCAGAAACTTTAGGTTTATCAGTCATAATGAAAATTTCTAAAGTTTGTAAATAATTGGCATCAACAGGCCAGCTATACAAACCACACACACACACACACACACACACACATGTACACAGGTAGAAAGGCCTCACAAGAAAGAAAAAAGTAGTTATGTCTTACCATAACATTCCATCTGTGTTGCTGATCTTCATCCATTCTTCATCGATGGAGTTCGTTTCCAAGCCCTCGGAACCGAGTTGGCATCATACCAAGCTCCCGCCAGCCAAAAACTCTCGAGCTAAATTTTATCCATAATCCCCGTCTCCCTCTTACGTCAAATCGAGTTTGCCCATATAAGTAAAGCAGAGGCTGCCTCTGAGCACAAACCTTAATCCAGGAAATGAACCCAAATATTCCCCAGGAGCCTCTAGGAGGGGGTAGGAGGGTGGGACGTGATGAATGTATGAAGATCAACAACACAGGTGGAACATTATGGTAAGACATAACTTCTTTATCTGATGCTGTTAATCTTCATTCCATTCATCACCGATGGGACAGAGTCCCCAGCTACCATATATCCATGGGTGGCCCTAAGGAAGAACATTCCTGAGCACCACCGAACCAAAGGAAGCCCTTCCCCTAGAGACCAGATCCAGTTTGTAATGGGTGATGAAGGTATGGGGGGAAGGTCACGTAGCTGCTGCACAGATGTCATCCATCGAAACTCTGGAATGAACCGCCACAGAAGTTGCCATAGATCTAGTGGAATAAGCCCTGATGTTTAGCAGACAGATTTCTTTTCTAGATTATAGATGAAAGTTATACAGTCTCTGAGCCATTTGGATAGAGTCTCTTTAGAGAATGACTTTCCCATTTTTGGACGACAAAAGGATATAAATAACTGGTCTGATTTCCTTGTTGTTTTTGTTCTAAGTAAAATCTCAATTGTCTACGGACATCCAGTAAATGTAAACAATACTCTCCCTTATTGGAAAAATTAGTAAAAACACAGGCAAATCAATAGTCTGATTAATAAAGAGCTCAAAAATTACTTTGGGCAGGAAGGAAGGGTTGGTCCGTAGTGATACCCCTTCCTTGTGGAAAATCAAATAAGGACGCTTGGTACAAAGAGCTTGGAGCTCGGAAATGCATCTGGCCGAAGTAATAGCCACCAGAAAAAGAGATCTCCAAGATAGAAATGTGATGTCACACGTGGCTGCTAGCTCGAAAGGAGGCCGTGTCAAAGACTGTAAGACAAGTGTGAGACTCCAGGTTTCTGTGGGCTGCTTAATTGGAGGTTGTGAATGATAGATTCCTTTCAAGAAGGTTTTGCTCAGATGATGAGAAATTAAAGAGGAGTCACCAAAACCACTGTGAAAATTTGAAATGACAGCTAAATGAACACAAACAGTTGATGCTGCGACGCCCTCATCAAAGAAGTACAGCAGAGATTGGTGGAGAAAAGGGATCTAGTTTTCTCTGTCTAGACCAATAGAAAATCTTTTCCATTTGTCAGCAAAAAGTTTTCTGGTGGATGGTTTATGGGAAGCCAGAATAATGTCACTTACTGGAGAGAAAAGATTACAGTGCCTGGTGATTATCGGAAGTGGAGATTCCAAGCTGTGAGCTTGAGACAGGACAAGTTCGGGTGGCTCAACTCCTGGGGGTGAGAGATCAAATCTGGAGTTGGATCCAAGGTCCACAGTCTGCAAAGTAGATGAGGCCACAGAAAGGGGACTCCTACCTGCCGAGGCCAATATGGTGCTACGAGGATCATTCTGCTGTAGCGCTTTCTTCAGAACTAGAGGAATGGGAGGATAAGCATAAAGCAGTCCTGTGGGCCAATCTTGGATAAGTGCATCCCTCGGGGAGTCCCCCTCCAGGGGAATTAGGGCAAAGTAGTTGCTGCATTTGTGGTTGGACAGGGAGGTGAATAAGTTGCAGCAAGGCTGGCCCCAACGGCTGAAGATCTTTGCTGCTAGGTTGGAGTTGAGGGACCACTTATGAGGCAGGAGAAGGCATCTGCTCAATTTGTCTGCGATCACATTGGAATTCCCCGGGATATACATTGCTATCAGAAAATGGTTGGAAGCTACCACCCGTTGCCAAACTCACGTGGCCTCTCGACACAGGGGATAGGACTTGATTCCTCCTTGTTTATTGATGTACCAAACTACTGACATGTTGTCCGATTGGATAGCAATTGTTCCCAAAGGAAGGGCAGACTGAAATGCTTGCAACACCAAAACCACTGCCCTCAGTTTTAGAACATTTATATTCAGATTGGCCTCTAAATCGGACCATGTGCCTTGGTCAGTCATTCCCTGAAAATGCCCCCCCCATCAGGGAAGCATCCTTGGTCACAATGGCACTGGATTGTAGGGGATGGAAGATCAGTTCCAAAGTTCTGTGTCTGGCATCATCCACCAAGAAAAA
Organism: Protopterus annectens; assembly: GCF_019279795.1. Lineage (NCBI taxonomy): Eukaryota > Metazoa > Chordata > Ceratodontiformes > Protopteridae > Protopterus > Protopterus annectens. The sequence goes on along the minus strand of NC_056728.1, from coordinate 492,961,753 downwards.
TCTAGTTTGCATCGATTTGCAATTCGAATCTGGAAGGACAACTGGTGTTGATTCGGACACCATTGGCTTAACAGAAGCCACTGTAAGAGTCTCATGTGAAGCCTTGCTAGGGGTACTATTGATATAGATGGTGCCATTGACCCTAACAGCTGCAGAACCTGTTGAGCCAGAACCAAGTCATGTCAGCATATCACTCGGAGCTGGATCCTTAGTCTTTGAAGCCTGTGATCTGGGAGAGAGATTAAGCAAGAGTGGGTATTGAATGTCACCCCTAGAAATTCCAAGGTTTAGGTTGGAGTTAGATTGGACTTTTCCCAGTTTATGGAGATTTGCAGTCGATGCACCAAAGACAGTGGGTAGTGCAAGGCGGTTGCCAGTAGAAACTTGGTGGGGGCGTTGAGGAGCCAATCGTTCAGATATGAACACACCCTGAATCCTTGTAGTCTCAAGTGAGCTGTCACTGTTGCCATGTAGGAGTCAGATGGGATTTGGTAACCTCTGGATATTATCTTCTGCACCCAAGAATTGGTGGTAATTGATAGCCAGGCATTGGGATGCAGAGAAAGACGTCCCGCGACTGCTTCCAGAGGAAAGCAATCGGGCCACTCTTCAGGTGCGCTAATAGGGCTGTCCAGAGAAAGAATCTCTGGAACCCTGATTAGATGGACCCACTCTCCCTCTGTAGGGGCGTCTTCTGGAAGAGTTGCCCCTCTGGCCTCTTCTAGTGAACTCACACTTGTCAGACTTTTTTTTTTTCCACCCCTTCTTCTCTCTGGTGGATGGGAAAGGGAGGGAGGGGAGGGAGAAAGGAAAACAACCACCAGACAGAGGTCATCCTGCCTGCCTCACACACCTAGCGTGTCCTTCACTTTAGGGCTAAACAGGGAAGATGCTTCCTCTGGAGTGTTAAGGAAGGAAGACTTAAAAGTATCTGCGAAGTCACACAGGCGCATCCAGGAATGATGTCGCATAACTACACCTGAACCTGCAGCTCTAGCTGCACCTTCGGTTGCATGTGAAATTAACCTCACAGACAAATTAGAAATTGATTCTAGGGTTGATAGCTGCGAGGATACCTTGTCATTAACCTCGTCAGACACCTGTCCTGATAGAGTGCCAGAGAGTTCGCAGATGAGGTCTCTCCGGAGTCTGGTAAAATGTGCGAGGTAGTTCAAGGACCGAATAGCAAAGGGCGATGAAGCAAATACTCGCATCCCCAGTCTGTCCACCACTCGGGACTCCCTGTTAGGTGAACAGTATGGCTCTCCTCAGCGGGCAATTTCTTGGTGGCTGCTGCCACCACCATAGCATCTACTGGTAAACCTTTTGACCAATGTGGATGTTCTTCAGGGGGAAAGAGAATCTTGTTTTGTCTCCTGGGGATTGTTTCAACAGTGTCAGGGTTCTTCCAGACACACTGCACCACAAGCTGAACCAACTCGTCTGCGGGCAGGATCACCCAGGAGGTAGATGGTCGAGCACAAGAGGCCTGCAGAAAAATGGATTCCTCTGAGGAAGGGTTTTTGGACTTCCAATCACCCCTCTGTTTCAAGGTCTCAAGGATGTCTCTGAAGGAGACATCTTTAAGGGGGTGATCGTGGGGACCTTTCCCTTTCAATGTAATCCGTATCCTCAGTGAGGGACTCCTCAGGGGAGTCCACGTGCTTCCTCTTACATGATTTCTTCCTAGGAACTTCCTCAGTGGGAGCTTCTGAGGAGGACCCAAAGGAAAGAGCACCCTGCAATAGGGTCTCCTGTGGCTCCCGTGCTTGATCTGGGATGGTGGCCTGTGACAGCTGCAGCTCAGAGGGAGGACATGGAGGTTCCAACACCAAAGGCGTCTCTAGTGGATATCCCTGAAGGGGACTCTGGATGCTCTAAGAAGGGACTATAAACCTGCCTCAAGAAGGGGTCCACAGACCGGAATATCGGGTCCCTGCTTGCACGTCTACCGGCACCACCATCTCCAATTTTGAGACGATAGGGGCAGTAGTGTCCATCTGAACTAGAGGAACCATAGCAAGGGTCAGAGTCGTAATCAGGGCTGAGGTCAAAATTTTAGTATCAGCCGCAATCAGTGTCATAGACGTCGGTGCTGATGAAGTCGGCGCCGACGCAATTGACATAGATGGTACCGAAATTGGTGCTGCAGATGAAGACTTCTGGTCCGGAGCAGAAAGTTTTGATTCCGGTGGTCTTTCCTTCTCACCAGAGGGTGAGGAGGGAATGAAATGTAGTCTACTTTTCTCTACTGTAGGAGGGGGTGAACCCTCAAACACGGACATAGCCTCTGAAAAAGGTGATTTAAGAAGGCCCTTCAAAATCAGTTTATTCTTACGCTGATTCAAGGAATGTGTGCTAAAACCTTGACAAAAGGAGCAAGGCGGTTGTACCGAGAAATGAGTCACTCCCAAACAATAAATACTATCATCATGAGAGTCACTATTTGGCATTTTCCTCCCACGCTTCAGGCAATGTTTGAAGTCTGAAGTGCCCTTTTTATTAGACATGTTAACCAACAAAAACAATACAATACCAGACTACAACAACCAAAAAACAGTATAACAACTACAGCTAGCTAGACATCACAACAGAAAATACAAACAATGGTATAGGAAGATTACCACAGCGGGTAGAGAGAAGGGAGTGTACCAGCAATGGTACAAAGACTACCAATAAGCAGATGATGGGAAAGTTGGTAAAAAGGTTGAGACTTGGCGATAAACAGGTACAGGAAAAATAAGCAAAGTAAGGTAACACACTTTCCGATAACACTTATCTATTCAGAAATATCAAGATATCAAAAAATATCAAAGACTTAGCTGAAAGCTAGCTTGAACGCGGCTTTATAGCAATGTGGCAAACGGGATCTGAGGTAATGGGGAGAAGGGGATTATGGGTAAAACTTAGCTTGACAGTTTTTGGCTGGTGCGAGCTTGGTATAAGGCCAACTCAGTTCTGAGGGCTCGGAACTGAACCCCATCGGTGATGAAAGGAATGAAGATTAACAACATCAGATTATACTTTTTTTTTTTTTTTTAATAGGAGAAACAGCAGGAAGAAAAACTAACAACAATGACAGATGAAAATACACAGAGGTGTACAGAAGAAGGAAAAACCATTAATGACAGTGCAGAATACAAGCAAGCTGATGAAGTCGGAAGGAGAAGGAGAGGACAATTCTAAAAAAGGCTTAGGAAGAAGTGGGTGGGTAATAGGGAGGTAAAGTAGAAAACTCTTTCCAATTTTGAAATATATAAAAAAAACAACACTTAGCTCGAGAGCAATGGTGAAAGCATCTGTCATGAAGAGTGGCAAACGAGATCTGGGGTAAATAGGGAGAGAAGCACTGCGGGTAAGGGTTAAGCTCGAGAGCTGTAGTAATGGTCGAATCAGTTCTGTGGTTCGGAACTGAACCCATACGTTGAGAATAAAATAAAAATTGACAACGTCAGATCAATGACAAAGTGTCTGTGGCAATAACTTTCAAAATGGGAGATTTTTTTTTTTATAAGGGTTTTTGACACTACTGCCTGCCAACCATCAAACCTTCTCTCAGCCAATCAATACATTTATTCCCACAAATATCATGTAAAAACAACCAAAGGAAGCAACAGGCCATGGCTGTAGAAAAATAAAAGCAATTTATTCCACACAAGACAAAGGTGAGTACTTTCATGGACTAAGCCACTTCATCATGCTTTTATTTTTCTACAGCCGTGGCCTATTGCTTCCTTTGGTTGTTTTTACATGATATTTGACTGTTTTTTGGGAGCACAGCTTACCATTAACACTTATTTTTTGCTTTTCTATTTTTTGCTTTTCCACATTTATTCCCACACTGAGTGAAAGCCAGCTGAGAGGGATTATCATCCAGGCAGCTATTAGTTATTCGATTTTTTCCATTTTTCTCCTGGCCCTAAAATGCAATCACAAACACTGAAGCAACAGGAATGGGATGTGCAATGGGTTACCTGTAGAAGATGCCCCTCCCTTCTGCAAGGTGCCCTGACCCACCCCCACAGGAAGAACAGTGGTCTCTCTTTCTCTCGTTCTCTCTCTCCTGTCACTACGGGGGAGATCATATTACCCTGTGTCTGCCTTTTTTAATTCCCCATTCTTTGCTTTGCTCTTCCAGTGCCACTAACTTTACCACAGTTACCAGGGTCACAGTCAGGACTCCATCTCTCTGCACCACAAGCCAAGCTTAAAATTGGAGGTACCTATGAGGCAAGTAGTGGAGGCAGAAATGCCCCTCGTGAAGTGGCCTTTGACAGCAATATTGTTTTACCAGGTGAAGAAAAGTTAAACATAATGTAGTCACTAAGCTACTGGGAAACAGCTGGCTTGGCAAATGTAAACCCCTTTCTATATGGAACAAGAGAGATGAAGAGCTGTTGCATTCTTGAGATCATATACCCTTCTTACCACGTAAAACCTGAGCTTAAAGTACACATCCAGGTCATGAAGTATTCTTTTCCCTTGACTTCTGCCTCCTTCCAAGAATCAAAATCAGTAGCTGAATGGACAGGTCCAAGGAAATGATGCCATCATTTTCAGGAGGAAAAGTGGATTTGTTATAAAGGATATCCACTGCTTGTGAAATATCACACTTCTGTATAAATAAGAAATTGAGCTTCAGAGTCCTTTCAGCAGAGGTGATGGCAAGAATGAAAAGCTTCTTCCAACAGAAAGTTTGGGGTTGATAAGCCAACAAACTAATGGCCAGTAAGCATACTAATCACAAAATTAAGATCCCAAGCATACTGAAAGCAATTCAGAGGTGGACAATGATGCAGAATCTCTTAAAGGAACTACTTAGCCAGCCAGTGTTGGGCCAAAATTCTGCCCTAAACTAAGTCACAATGGGGAGAAGTTCTACAGACACCTACCATGATTGTGGAGTAGCTGACACTCGAATGAAAAAAGTGTTTGAGGTACATCAAGATCATCTGTGATCTAAATTACAAAGGTAGCATGCAATACTTCTTTAATCATTTTCTACCACTTATCAGAATATATTTGGAGGAGTGGATCACTTCCTGGCAACCTCAATCGCATGAAATATTCCAGCAAGGTCTAGCAAGAAAGTACAGTTGTGCAAACTTACCATAAATGTAGATGTTTGAGTGTATTCACTGTTGCAGTCATCACATTTGGGTTATCTGCTTGCAGTAGCCCTCAGTCGGCCTGATTAACAAAGTCTTGGGTCCTGCGTCGGTTGTAGTCCCTTCTTCCGTGACGTCAGGTCATCAGGGGTATAACACATGCAGCCGACACCATTACATCAGTTTTTCTTGCCCCAGATGTCAGGTGCCCCCCTAATGGGAAGCAATTAAATCTATAAATATACAAGGTTATACCTCCAGCAAAAAAGCAAATAAACCACAAAGCTTTTGAGCATAGTAAAGGAGAGTAGAGGTATAGCCAAAAGAAGTAATGGGGCTGGAGGGAGGGTAACCAGGATTGCAACACTGAATACACTCAAACATCTACATTTATGGTAAGTGGACACAACTGTACTATGTTCTTTGTGTTTCACTATTGCAGTCATCACATTTGGGTAGATTCCCAAAGCTAAGGATGGAAGGAAGAATTTAGACAGCATTAGAACCGGCTAAAAGGCCCTGCAAGATTGCAGTGGCAAAGCCAGCTCTGGATTTAGAGAAAATTGGCAGATGGTATTGCTTGGTGAAAGCATGTACAGTACTCCAGGTAGCAGCTTCTAGGATGTCCCTGGTAGGAAAGTCTCTGAGAAAGGCTGTAGAGGTAGATGCAGCCCTGGTTGAGTGGGGTCTGATCCCCTGTGGGATAGGTTTTCCATGGTGCTTGTAACAGAAATGAATACAACGGCCTGTCCATTTGGAAATGCTTTGCTTTGCAATAGCCTTCCCCTCTGCCCCTGCAGCAAATGCCACCAGCAGTTGTTCAGATTTCCTTTGAGGTTTAGTCCTGTCCAAGTAGAATCTAAGTTGTCGGTGCACATCTAAGGAGTGCAGTATCCATTCCTCTTTGTTCTGTGGATTAGGAAAGAAGGTTGGCAAATGAAGGGCCTGATTAAGGGCCACACTGGATACCACCTTGGGCATGAATGAGGGATTGGTCCTGAGGGAGGGATTGGTCCTGAGGGACACCCTGTCCACATGAAAGATGATGAAAGGTTCCACTGCCATGAGGGCCTGTAATTACCCTTCTTGCTGAAGTGATTGCTAAAAGAAAAGCTGTTTTCCAAGAAAGGAATTTTAAGTCTGCAGTAGCAGCTGGCTTGAAAGGAGGAAGAGTGAGTTTCTCCAAAACAAAGTTAAGGTCCCAGGCTGGAGTTGGAGCTCTCATGGGTGGTTGTAAATTTTTGGCCCCTCTAGGAACTGCTTGAGCAGTGGGTGAGAGAAGAAGGGAGGTTCTGTGTTATAATGAGATGAAATGGCTGAAGTGTGAATTTTGATGGAGGAGAAAGACAGGCCCTTGTGATGCATCTCAGTTAAGTATTGTAAAATCTGTGGTTAATTGGGCATTGCTGTCCCCATCCCTTGAGATTGGTTCCAGGCACAGAATCTTTTCCATTTTTCAGCATAAGATTTTCTATTACTAGGCCTCCTTGCCTCTAAAATGACATCCATCACTGCTTTACTGAGGGACGGTAAAGGAGAGATTAGGTAATTAGCCAGGCTGCTGTGTTCAGTGATTGAAGCTGAGGGTGCAGAATCTGGTTCTCCTGCTGAGACAACAGGGTAGGAGTCTGAGGCAGGTGCCATGGGGCCAACAGTGACACACTGCTCAAGAGGGGGCACCAGTGTTAGCGTGGCCAGACTGGTGCAATCAAAATAATCCTTGGTTTGTCTTGTTTGATCTTTAGTAGTACTTTGGAGAGCAAAGGCAGAGGAGGAAAGGCATAAACTGATAGGTTTTTCCAGCTGAAGGACAGAGCATCCACTTTCCAAGCTTGTTTGTGGGGAGTCCTTATGCAAAATTTGTCCAATTGCTAGTTCTGGGGGGAGGCAAACAGGTCTACATCTGGGCTCCCCCATTTGTTTGTCAACATGTTGAAAATCCTTGGTTCCAGTTTCCACTCGTGTGGGCCCATGAGGTTTCTGCTTAGTTCGTTTGCCAGTGTATTTAGTTTTCCTGGCAAGAATTGAGCTTGTAGATGCACGTGGTAGCTCAGGGCTGTGTTCCACAATGCCATGGCTAGTCTGCAGAGGGGGTAAGAATGTGTACCCCCCCCCCGCTTGTTTATGTACCACATAACAGTGGTGTTGTCCGTCTTTCCCATTAATTGTCCTGGAAGAATGTGGTCCTTGAAAGCTGTCAGAGCATTCTACCACTACATTGTACAGCTAACATTTCTTTTTGATTGATATGCAGGTGCATTTGACTTGGGTTCCATTTGCCCTGAATGCACTTCCCTGCCAGGTGAGCCCCCATGCATAGCCTGAGCGTCTGTTGATATGGTTTGGGCAGGAGGGGGTAGTGTGAATGGTAGTCCCTTGTTTTGGTGGCAGGCCTCTGCCCACCAACGGAACTCTAGGCGTAGGCAAAGTATGATAGGAATCATTGCTTCTAGATCCTGAGAATGTTGACACCATAGGCTTTCTAAGATACCATTGTAGTTTGCTCATATGCAGTCTTGCATATGGAATTAGAAGAATGCAGGAGGCCATGAACCCCAAGGCTTGTAGTATTTGCCTTGCAGATAGCAGGGTTTTTGTGGCCACTTGTTTAAAGTAGGCTGAAGTGTGAATTTGGATGGAGGAGAAAGAAAAGCCCTTGTGAAGCTCAGTTAAGTATTGTAAAATCTGAGGTTAATTGGGCATTGCTGTCCCCATCCCTTGAGATTGGTTCCAAGCACAGAATGGAATGCAAATCTGACGGCACATGGGATGAAACTAAGCACAGATAAGACAGTGGTAATGGCAGCAGATTGGGGAAATCAGAAGAAGCTGAGAATAGAGATAGATGGGAAGATAGTGGAACAGGTAAACAGTTTCAAGTATCTGGGAGGGGTGGTTGAGGAGAAGGGTAGTCTGAATGAAGAGGTCAAAGCTAGAATCAGAAGGGCTGCAGCCAACTGGCATAGAGTATCAGGTGTAGTATATGACAGAAGAATGCCAAAGAAGCTGAAAAGTAAGGTGTACAAGACAGTGGTGTGATCAGTACTACTGTATGGTATAGAAATCTGGGCAGTAAAGGCAGAACAGCTGAAGAAGCTAGAGGTGATGGAAATGAAGTGCCTGAGAAAGGTGGTAGGATGCACACTGCGGGACAGGCGAAGAAATGAGGACATAAGAGAAGAAGCCAAAGTAGCTCCAATTGCAGAAAAGATCAAAGAGAACAGATTATGATGGTATGGGCACATGTGTAGAAAAGCAGAAGACAATCTGGTGAGGGAGATTTGGGACAGACAGGAAGAAGGTAAGAGGAAGCGAGGCCCAGCAAAGAGGTGGATGGATTGTGTGAAAGAAGATCTGTGACAGTCAGGCATGAGTGTTGAAGAAGGCAGGAGAGTGGCACTGAATCGAGAGAGTTGGAGACAGTTAATACGATACCCCAACCCCATGTAAATGGGAAAAAGGGGATGATGATGATTGTTTGAAGTAGGTTGTCAAATGAATTTGTTTCTCTGGCGTGAGGAAAGCCATCTGGGAAGTTGTATTCAAGCTTGCTCCCAAGAATATAATTTGTTGACAGGGTACCAGGTGTGATTTCTTTTCATTTAGGGTGTACCCCAGACACGTTAGCACCCTTTGTACAAAGACTAGATGATTCAAAAGTATGTCCTGGCTTTCTGCCTGAATTAGACAATCATCCAGGTATGGGTATATCTGAATATTTCTTTGCCTGCAAAATGCAATGACTGGAGCTAGGCACTTCGTGAATACCCTGGATGCAGTAGATAAGCCAAAGGGCAGTGCAGAGAACTGATATTGAGTGTAGCCTGGTTTGAAGCGTAGGTATCTTCTGCAAGATTTCCTGATTGGAATGTGCAGGTATGCTTCCTTTAAATCTAGTGTTGCCAACCAGGCATCCTTGCCTAGCATAGGGAGCAACTGGTGAAGAGTCAGCATCTTGAATTTTGGAATCATCAAAAAGGTGTTCACAGTAGACAGGTCCAGGATTAGACACCATGAATTGTCTTTTCCTCTTCTGGTACCAAGTGAATAGCCCCCATGCTTAAGAGAGAAAGTATTTGCTTTTCGGCCTCTGCCCACTGATTTGGGGGTAGATCTGGGCACCCGCTTGGTGTTGGTAATGTGTGGAAGTGAAATCTGTATCCCTGGGACACTATATTTAGAACCCATTTGTCCTGGGTAATGAGCTCCCAGTTCTTTGCATGAAGAACAATCTTTCCCCCAAAGGAGCAGTCAGTTGAGAAGTGCTTGGAAGTTTTAAAAATAAGTCAATGAGACAGTTTACCATAGGGGGGAGTTTTATTACTCCCAGATTTGGAAGGAGGCCCCCCACTGCTTAGTCCTGTGCGTACCCTGGGACTGAAGCCTGTGAGCTCTGCTGGATCTGGGTTTGGACTGAGAAGGTCTGGAAGAGGCAGGAAAGGACCAATTCTTGGAAGGCCAATGCCTACTAAACCTTGGAGGTTGTACTTGCAAAAAATCTTTTAATAGTTTGCATAGATTTAGCTTTTTCCTCCATCTTTTTAAGAATTTCTACTGCCTTGCTGCCAAACAGGTGGTCCTGGTTTAAGGGAACATCCAGTAATTTTGCTTTAACATGATCTGGCAAGGATTGCTCCTTAAGCCAAGCATGCCTTCTAAGTACAGACCCAGTTATAGCAGCCCTGCAAGATGCCTCTAGTGAATCAAAACCACATTGCAAAGTACGTTTTCCAACTTGTTCAGCTGAATGCAGTAAATCCTGTAAATCCTTATTTTCAGCACAAACAGGAATCAACATCATTGTCTGTTTAAACAATCCAATAATATGCTGCTGATACTGCAACATATGAAACTGGCAGTTTAGGATCCTAATGGCCAAAGTTGCAGAAATGTATACCTTCTTACCCCATCTATCCAATGCCCTGGAGTCTCTATCAGAGGGGTAGGAGTTTTGGCAGTAGTAGCTTTAATGCCCTAGGGTCCCTGTGAAATGGTCTCAGGATCCGCAATAGGATTTTTAAAAAGGAACTTGTGAGAGTCAGGGACCCAGTAATATTTATCAGGTTTTCTGGGAGCAGGAAGTAAAGAGTCAGGGGCCAAGCTAGATTCCGAAAAGGCATCATCAAGGTCTAGTACAGGAGATATGGCTAAAGGCCTGTGCTGGGGCAAGAGTAAGAAATCTCTAAGCCTCTTTTTAGAATCAGAGAAATCCTGACTTTCCCAACGAAAATGCTCCCTAAGAGTATGCAAGGTTTCACCAAAAGAGAAATCCTCTTGGGGGGAAGCAGAAGGAATACAGCCCTCAGCATCAGAATCCTCATAAGTAGATAAGGGTAAATCATGGTCATCAGAGGAAACAGAAAATTCAGAATCCTGGTCAGAAATATCATAAGCAAACTCAGTCCTAGATCTCTTAGAGCGTGAAGGCTGGCTTTCCCTGTTTTAAAGTAATAAGGTCTTCAGCCATTCTTATCATTTGCTTTTTAGGCATAGAGGCCTGACCATGTGGTCTGGGCGTCAGTTTTCTAGGCATGGTTCAAGTTTTAGGCCTTGAAGAAGAAGATGGTGTCGGTTTAATACGCAAGTCAAAAGGCCTGAATACACCCTCAGAAGCCTGTGCCTGCACAGTGGGCTCCAGACCCATCCAAGGTAGAGACATCCACAGGTTCCACAGTTGAAGCATCTCGCGGCATACTGGACTCCAAATGGGTCTCAGTAGAGGCCTGTGAATCTGAAGTAGCGGGTATCAGGGGCTGCAAAAGCACCTCACTGAGTACCGGTGAACTGGTGACTGGCTTAGGAGAAGTGTCGTCGGCAGCTTTGGACCTAGGGGGCCTGTCTCTGTCTTTATCTTTGCATTTTTTCGGAATGTCGGTGGTCGGATGGCTTACCGAAGACATATCAGGATAACTGAACCGAGCAGCAAAATATTTAGCAGCGAAAATATACAGATGACGGACAGTTCATGGTTTAAATAAGGCACAAAACCTACAGCGAGGTACATCGTGGTCAGGGCCTAGGCAAGGAATGCAGTAAGAATTAAAATCTTTATGAGGTATTTGCTTTCCACAAGTAATGCAATGATTTACTTTTACTGACATCGGTTTAGAGCAAGAAAAAGTTTCCCCAATGGGGTACTTAGCTTTTAGTTAAAGACTTCAGTTCTGAAACTCGAAAACGAAAATTTCAGGAGTCGGCCGACCAGCACTTGTGAACTGCTTCTGCTTCGGGCACCGCATGGCAAGAAAGACTGATGTAATGGTGTCGGCTGCATGTTTATACCCCTGACAACCTGACGTCACGGAAGAAGGGACAGCAACAGATGCAGGACCCAAGACTTTGTTAATCAGGCCAACTGATGGCTACCTGCAAGCAGATAACCCAAATGTGATGACTGCAACAGTGAAACATGAAGAACATCAAGGAATCTAGGTAGGAATTTGACTCTACAGTAGAGTTGGGTGTAACATAAATAAAAGGGACTTCCTTGGCCTGTACTGCAGTGCCAGGAATGTGAAAGCCTATTGAGGTGACAAGGACAAAACTTGGTGTCATTCTTCTTTAAATTTTGCAAAGAGAATGAGAATCATGATAGGGAGAAGACTGCATTTTCCCAAATGAATAGGTCAGTCTATGTAGTGCCCATTTCCAGAAGACTTTGGATAGGATTCCCAAATCCTTACCTCTTTTAGGGGACTGGGCTGTGGTTTCTGGAATCTGCCAGCAGATTCACTTCTACTAGGATGTAAACTTCCGCAAGGGTAATGCCTCACTTTATGCTGCACTGCAACATATTCAATGCCTCTCTGTACATAGCTACAAGCCACATTTATGAAGCACAATAAGAACTGGGTGTTCTCCCACAGGAGGGAAGGTGTCTCTGCTTCCAGCACCTACTAGAGCTTTGAGGACAAAAAACATTGCCTATGGAGCCAGCTTGCTGATATGCAGCCCTCTCTTTTGGGGTGTCTTACCAATGAACCATGGAAAAGCTGAGAAAGAATTTCACTCCAGTAGCAATATATACAACATCAAGAAAATACAGTTGTGTACACTTACCATAAATGTAGATGTTCGAGTGTATTCACTGTTGCAGTCATCACACTTGGGTTATCCTGCCACGGGTAGCCCTCAGTCAGCCCGAATTCCAGAGGCTTAGTATTTCTTCATCAGTTGCTGTCGCTCCAGGACTGATGTCAGGTCGTCAGTGGTATAAAAAAAGGCAGCTGACATTACATCAGTTTTTCTTGCCCCATATGTCAGGAGCCCCCAATAGGGAGCTAAGTTATGCTGGAGTAACACCACCAGTAGAAAGTAAATACCAATAGCCCTGTAAGGGTGAGGAAGAGAGAGAGAGAAAGAGAGACAAGGGAGCTGGAGGGTGGGGAGCCGGGACTGCAACAGTGAATACACTCAAACATCTATATTTATGGTAAGTGTACACAACTGTACTATGTTCTTCGTGTTTCACTGTTGCAGTCATCACACTTGGGTTGAATCCCAAAGCTGAGGAACGGGTGGAGGTAGTCAAGAAGAGCTGGGGCTAGCTAGTATGCCCTTCAGGACTGCGGTTGCAAAGCCTGCCCTAGATTTTGAAAAGATAGGCAGGTGGTAATGCTTTGCGAATGTATGTACAGAACTCCATGTTGGAGCTTCCAGGATGTCCCTGGTATGGACCCCTCTGAGAAAGGCTGTAGAGGTTATAGTTGCCCTAGTAGATTATGTTCTGACCCCCTGTGGGTGTGGTTTTCCATGGTGTTTGTAACAGACTTGGATGCAGTGTGCTATCCATTTGTAGATGGTTTGTTCTGATATGGCTTTGCCCTCTGCCCTTGGTGCAAAGCTGACTAGTAACTGGTCAGATTTCCTAAAGGGCATAGTCCTATCCAGGTAGAATCTGAGCTGTCTGTTCACATCTAGAGTGCAGGATCCCTTCCCCCTTATTTTGAGGTTTAGGGAAAAAGGTGGGCAAATGAATAGATTGGTTGAGAGCCACATTGGACACCACTTTAGGCATGAAAGTTGGGTTAGTCCTGAGGGAGACCCTGTCAGTATGAAAAATGATGACAGGTTCCACAGCCATAAGTGCTTTTAGCTCAGACACTCTTCTAGCTGAAGTGATGTCCAGAAGCAAGGCTGTTTTCCAAGAGAAGAATTTTAACTCTGCTGAAGCTGCAGGCTCAAAAGGGGGGGGGGGGTGAGCTTTTCCAACAAAAAGTTAAGGTCCCAAGCAGGGGTAGGGGCTCTTCTTGGTGTCCTTAAGTTGTTAGCCCCTCTCAGGAACTGTTTGACGAGAGGGTGTGAGAAGAGAGGTGGGCTCAGTGCTGTGATGTGCAGAGATGGCAGAGGCATGGATTTTAATGGAAGAGAAGGATAGGCCCCTGGGGAGTAGTTCTGCTAGGTAATCCAGGATGAGAGGTAAGGAGGGCTGTGCTGGGTCAGCTCCTTTACTTTGGATCCAAGAACAATACCTTTTCCACTTGTCAGCATGGGATTTTCTAGTACTGGGTTGTCTGGCTTTGCATATGATATCCAGGACCTGTTTGCTTAGGCTGGCCACTGGAGGAGAAGTCAAGGAATAAGCCAGGCTACTTGGTTCAGGATCTGCAACTGTGGATGCAAGAACTCTCCCTCCTGCTGAGTCAGGGGAATTGGAATCTGGGGGAGGTGCCATGGAGGCAAGTGGGATAGATTGCACAGTAGTGGGTACCAGTGTTGGCATGGCCGGTCTGGGCAATCAGGATAGCCCTTGGTCTTTCCTCCCTTAATTTGAGCAAAACTCTGGTAAGAAGAGGTAGAGGAGGAAAGGCATAGATTGAGAGGTTTGCCCACTGGAAGGATAGGGCATCCACTTTCCAGGCTTTGCTGTGAGGTTCCCTAGTGCAGAATTTGCTGAGCTGGTGGTTGTAGGGGGAGGCAAATAGGTCCACCTTCGGGGTTCCCCATTTTTGGAGCTGAAGGTGTTGTGGTTTAATTGCCATTCCTGTGGGTCTAGGAGATTTCTGCTTACGTTGTCTGGAAGAGAGTTTTGGTTGTCTGGCAGGAACTGAGCTTGCAGGTGAATATGCAGGCTGAGGCCGTGTTCCACAGGGTCATGACTAGCCTGCAGAGTGGGTAAGAGTGGGTTCCACCCTCCTTGCTGATGTACTACATTACTGTGGTGTTGCTGTTTCAGATAAGCAGAGGTCCCGGAGAGAGCAGGGATCTGAAAGCTGTCAGAGTGTGTTGAACAGCTAGCATCTCTTTTCGGTTGACGTGCAGATGAATTTGGTTTGGGCTCCAGTGGCCCTGAATGCACTTGCTATCTAGGTGAGCACCCCAGACATAGTCTGTGGCATCTGTGGTTAGGGTGTGGGTGGTGTGGGGTTGTGAAAAGGGAAGTCCCTTGTTGTGGTTGCATGCTGCTGCTGCCCACCAAAGAAAATCTTTCCTTAGACAAGGTATCATAGGTATAATAGTTTTCAGGTCCTGAGAATGTTGACACCCAAAGGCTCTTTTAAGTACCACTGAAGTTTCCTCATATGCAGTCTGGCATATGGAATTAGTAGAATGCCGGAGGCCATGAATCCTAGAGATTGCAGGATTTTTTTTTTGTGGATAACTGGGTTCTGGTGGCCAGTCAGATAGGCTTGTTTTTCTGGCGTCAGAAATGCAATCTGGGATGCTGTGTCCAGGCTTGCTCCCAGGAATACAATTTTTTGACTGGGGACTAGTTTGGATTTCTTTTCATTGATAATGTACCACAGTAAGGTTAGTAGGTCCTTTACAAATGTCAGGTGCTGTAACAGCTTTTCCTGACTGCCTAAATCAGTCAGTTGTCCAAGTAAGGGTAAATTTGAATATTTCTTTGTCTGCAAAAAGCAATGGCTGGAGCCAGACATTTTGTGAAAACTCTGGTTGCAGTGGATAAGTCAAAAGGAAGTGCAGAGAACTGATAATGCATAGATCCTGCCCTGAAATGTAGATAGTTTCTGCAAGAATCTCTGATTGGGATATGCAGATAGGCCTTTGAGGTCTAGAGCGGCTAGCCAGGCATCTTTGGACAGCATAGGGAGAAGCTGCTGTAGTGTGAGCATTTTGAATTTTGGTACCACCAGGAAGGTGTTTAGAATAGCTAGATCTAAGATTGGCTGCCAGGTGCCCTCTTTCCTGGGTACCAGAAAAAGTCTGGAATAGAAACCTTGGCCTATCTGATCTGCAGGAATAGGGTGAATTGCCCTCACGGAGAACAGGGAATGAACTTGGTTTTGTGTCTCTGCCCACTGGTTTGGAGGAAGATCTGGGAATCCCTTTGGGGTTGGCAGCGTGTGGAAATACAATTTGTACCCCTGGGACACTATGTTGAGGTCCCATCGATCATTGGTGATGGAGGCCCAGTTTTTTGCATGGGAGATGAGTTTTCCTCCCACGGGCACAAGCAGATGGACAGAGGTGAGAGAAGGAGTTAGGGAAGTCATTGTGAATTCTTTCCACAAGGGAGTGGCTTAGCACTCCCTGGCTTAGAAGTGGAGGCACTCCATTGCTTAGATCGCTGCATACCCTGAGACTGCTGTCTGGGAGGGAGTCTGTTTCCCATAGGTCTAATCTGAGGTGGCCTTGAGGGGGCTGGAAAGGACCAATGTTTTGAGAGGCAATTCCTACTGAATCTTGGAGGCTGAACTTGCAAAAAGTCTAACTGTCTGCATAGACTTGGCTTTTTCTTCCATCTTTTTTAAAACCTCTTCTGCTTTGGTGAAAAACAGATTGTCTTTGATCAGTGGTGTGTTCAATACTTTTGATATGACATGGTCTGACAAGGTCTGTTTCCTTAAGCCAAGCATGCCTTCTAAGTACAGAACCTGTGACTGCTGCCCTGTAGGATGCTTCTAGGGTGTCAAACCCCACACCGCAGGATATGTTTACTGATTTAGTTGCAGAATGCATAAGTTTCTGTAAATCTTTATTTTATGCACAGTCAGGGAAGGTAGATAATTTTTGTTTAATGACTTCCATGGATTGTTTCTGGTATTTCAGCATGTGGAAAGTACAATTGTGTACACTTACCATAAATGTAGATGTTCGAGTGTATTCACTGTTGCAGTCATTACATTTCGGTAATCTGCTGGCAGGTTGCCCTCAGTTGGCCTGATTAACAAAGTCTTGGGTCCTGCGTCAGTTGTTGTCTCTTCTTCCATGACGTCAGGTCGTCAGGGTTATAAAACATGCAGCCGTCGCCATTACATCAGTTTTTCTTGCCTCAGATGTCAGGTGCCCCCCTAATGGGGAGCAAATAAACACAAAAACACAAAAGTGTACCTCCAACCAAAAGCAAATATGCCAAAAAGGCTTTCAAGCATAGTAAAGGAAAGTAGAGGTATAGCCAGAAAAAACTAGGGGGGTGGAGGGAGGGTAACCAGGACTGCAACAGTGAATACACTCTAACATCTACATTTATGGTAAGTGTACACAACTGTACTATGTTCTTCGTGTTTCACTGTTGCATTCATTACATTTGGGTAGATTCCCAAAGCTACGGTTGGGAGGAGTAGTTTATACAGCATTAGGGGCAGCTATGAGGCCCTGCAAGACAGCAGTGGCAAAACCAGCTCTGGATTTAGAGAAATTGATAAATGATGATGCTTGGTGAAAGTATGTACAGAACTCCAGGTAGCAGCTTCTAGGATATCCCTGGTAGGAACACCTCTGAGAAAGACTGCAGAAGTAGATGCAGCCCTGGTGGAGCGAAATCTAATCCCCTGGGGGATTGGTTTTCCATGGTGCTTATAGCAGAAATGAATGCAATGGCTTATCCATTTAGAAATGGTTTGTTTTGAAATAGCCTTCCCCTCTGCCCCTGCAGCAAATGCTACCAGCAATTGTTCAGATTTTCTTTGAGATTTAGTTCTGTCCAAGTAGAATCTAAGTTGTCAGTGCACATCCAAAGAATGCAGAATCTGTTCCCCTTTGTTCTGTGGATTGGGAAAGAAGGTTGGCAAATGAATGTGCTGTTTAAGAGCCACATTGGAAACCACCTTAGGCATGGAGGATGGATTTGTCCTGAGAGATACCCTGTCCACATGAAAGATGATGAAAGGCTCCACTGCCATAAGGGCCTGTAATTCAGATATCCTTCTAAGTGATTGCTAAAAGGAAGGCTGTTTTCCAAGAAAGAAATTTTAAGTCTGCAGTAGCTGCTGGCTCGAAAGGAGGTAGAGTGAATTTCTCCAAAACAAAGTTAAAGTCCCAGGCAGGGGTAGGAGCTCTCCTGGGTGGTCTCAATTTTTTTGCTCCTCTGAGATACTGCTTGAGCAGAGGATGAGAAAAGAGAGGTGGGTTCTGTGTTACAGTGAGCTGAAATTGCTGAGGCGTGGATTTTAATGGAGGAAAAAGACAGGCCCTTATGAAGCATCTCAAATAAGTGTTGCAAAATCTGAGGTAAATTGGGTGCTGCTGTGCTCATCCCTAAAGATTGGTTCCAGGCACATAATCTTTTCCATTTGTCAGCATAAGGTTTTCTAGTACTAGGTCTCCCCGCCTCCAAGATGGCATCCATCACAGGTTTGCTGAGGGATGATAAGGGTGAATTTAAGTAATTAGCCAGGCTGCAAGGTTCAATGTTGGAAGCTGAGGGTGTAGAATTTGGTTCTCCTGCTGAGACAGCAGGGAAGGGGTCTGAGGCAGGTGCCATGGAGATATTTGTTACACACTGCACAAAAGGGGGTACTGGTGTGGCGTGGCCAGTCTGGAGCAATCAAAATCATCCTTGGTTTGTCCTGTTTGACTTTTAGTAGAACTTTGGAGAGCAGAGGCAGAGGGGGAAAGGCATAGACTGATAGTTTTTTCCAGCTGAAGGACAGAGCATCCACTTTCCAGGCTTGTTTGTGGGGAATCCTTGTGCAAAACTTGTCCAACTGGTAGGTCTGGGGGGAGGCAAATAGAACTATGTCTGGGCTCCCCCATTCACTTGTCAACATGTTGAAAATCTGTGGTTCCAGTTTCCACTCGTGTGGGTCCATGAGGTTTCCGCTTAGTCCGTCTGCCGGTGTATTCAATTTTCCTGGCAGGAATTGAGCTTGAAGGTGCACTTGGTAGCTCAAGACTGTGTTCCACAATGTCATGGCTAGTCTGCAGAGGGGGTAGGAATGTGTACCCCCCTGCTTGTTTATGTACCACATAACCGTGGTGTTGTCCGTCTTTACCATTAGTTGTCCTGGAAGAATGTTGTCCTTGAAGGCTGTCAAAGCATTCTGTACAGCTAACATTTCTTTTTGACTGATATGTAGGTGCATTTGATTTGGGTTCCATTTGCCCTGAATACACTTCCCTGCCAGGTGAGCCCCCCCCCCCTCATGCATAGTCTGACGCATCTGTAGTTAGGGTTTGTGCGGCAGGGGGTAGTGTGAATGGTTGTCCCTTGTTTTGGTGGCAGGCCTCTGCCCACCATAGGAACTCCAGATGTAAGCAAGATATGATAGGAATCATTGTTTCCAGGCTGTGACAATGTTGACTCCATAGACTTTTTAGATACCATTGTAATTTCCTCATATGCAGTCTTGCATATGGAATTAGAAGAATGCAGGAGGCCATGAACCCCAAGGCTTGCAGTATTTGTCTTGCAGATAGCAGGTTTTTTGTGGCCACTTGTTTGAAGTAGGTTACCAAATGAATTTGCTTCTCTGGCGTGAGGAAAGCCATCTCGGCAGTTGATTTGAAGCTTGCACCCAGAAATGTAATCTGTTGACAGGGTACCATTTGTGATTTATTTTCGTTTATGGTGTACCCCAGACAAGTTAAAACCCTTTTTACAAACGCCAGATGATTCAAAAGTATGCCCTGGTTTTCTGCCTGAATTAGACAATCATCTACGTATGGATATATTTGAATATTTCTTTGCCTGCAAAATGCAATTACTGGAGCCAGGCACTTTGTGAATACCCTGGATGCAGTAGACAAGCCAAAGGGCAGTGCAGAGGACTGATAATGCAAGTAGCCTGCTTTGAAGCGTAGGTATCTTCTGCAAGATACCCTGACTGGGATGTGTAGATGTGCTTCTTTTAAATCTAGAGTTGCCAACCAGGCATCTTTGCCTAGCATAGGAAGTAAATGGTGAAGAGTCAGCATCTTGAATTTTGGAAACTCCAGAAAGGTGTTTAGAGTAGACAGGTCCAGGATTGGACGCCATGAGTTGTCTTTTCTGGGTACCAGAAAAAGCCTGGAATAGAAACCTTGTCCCTTTTCCTCTTCTGGTACCAGTTGAATAGCCCCCATGTTTAAGAGGGGAAAGTACTGTTTTTGAGCCTCTGCCCACTGATTTGGGGGCAGGTCTGGCCACTTGTTTGGTGTTGGCAACGTGTGGAAATGAAATCTGTATCCCTGGGACACTATATTTGAAACCCATTTGTCCTGGGTTGTGAGTTCCCAGTTCTTTGCATGAAGAGCAATATTTCCTCCCAAAGGGGCGGTTAAAAGATAAGTGCTTGGAAATTTTAAAAGGAAGTCATTGAGACTGTTTACCATAGGGAGGTGTCTTGTTTTTTCGAGATCTGGAAGTGGGGGTCCCCCACTGCTTAGTTCTGAGAGTCCCCTGGGACTGAAACCTGAGGTTTTTGCTGTGTCTGGGTTTGGCTTGAGAAGATCTGGAAGGGGCTGGAAAGGACCAATTCTTAGTAGGCCAGTGCCTACTAAACCTTGGAGGTTGCACTTGTAAAAAATATTTAACAGTTTGCATAGATTTAGCTTTATCTTCCATCTTTTTAAGAACTTATTCAGCCTTATTGCCAAACAGGCGGTCCTGATTTAAAGGAGCACCCAACAATTTAGCTTTAACGTGATAAGGCAAAGATTGCTCCTTAAGCGAAGCATGCCTTTTAAACACAGACCCAGTAACAGTAGCCCTGCAAGAGGCCTCTAAAGAATCAAAACCACATTGCAAGGTATGTTTTCCAACTTGTTCAGCAGAATGCATTAAATCCTGTAAATCTTTATTTTCCACACAGTCAGGAATCAACATCATTTTCTGTTTAAGTAGTCCAATAATATGCTGTTGATATTTTAACATATGAAACTGGCAGTTTAAAGCTCTGATTGACAAGGTTGCAGAAGTATAAACCTTTTTACCCCATCTATCCAGCACCCTGAAGTCTCTATCAGAAGGGGTAGGATTTTTAGCAGTAGAAGCCTTAATGCCCTTGGGTCCCTGAGAAATGGTTTCTGGATCTGCAACAGGATTTTTGAAAAGGAACTTGTGGGACTCAGGAACCCTGTAGTATCTGTCAGGTTTACTAGGAGCTGGAGGCAGGGAATCAGGGGCCAAACTGGATTCCGAAAACACATCATCAACAATGTCTAGTATTGGAGGTATAGCCAAAGGCCTATACTGAGGTAGAAAAAAGAAATCCCTAAGCCTCTTTTTTGAATCAGAAAATTCCTGGCTTTCCCAGTGGAAATGCTCCCTTAAAGTATATAAAGTTTCCCCAAAAGAAAAATCCTCAGGAGGGGAAGCAGAGGGAATGGAATCCTTTGCTTCTGAATCCTCATAAGTAGGTATGGACAAATCCAGGGCATTAGAAGAGTCAGAAGAAACAGAATCCTGATCAGAAGATTCATAATTAATCTCAACCCTAAGCCTCTTAGAGGGGAGGTGTTGACTACCCCTGATTAGAGTAATTAGATCTTCAGCCATTTTTATCATTTGTTTTTTAGGCATAGGGGCCTGAACATGTGGCCTGGGCATTGTTTTTTTTTAGACATGGATCGAGATTTAGGTCTTATTAATGAAGTAAAAATACAGTTCAGCAGTAGTAACCAAGAATGAACAAGCACACGAAATCTGCTGAATGGGTCTGGATCCAAGAACTTATGCCACAAATTGAAGAATTTCCAAAGACTTTATTAAAAAACACTCACTAAAAATAAAAAAACGCAGTGGTTAAGTGCTTTCATCTATCGTATAGACTTCATCAGAACACCAACATGTGTATCGTGATTGTTTAAATAGTATTGTAAGCCAATCGGCACCAAAACCTAATCAAATGATTAGTACATACCTCATCATCTTAAAGTGCACAGTGCTGAATTAATAAGTGTGTGTAAATAATAATATCATGACATACTGAAATATACAACATTGCCTATCACAACTGAATAAAATAACATATAAACATAAAAAATGTAATAATAATAAAATCACACTTTAGATTCCAGAATGGCCTTGATGGATATACCGTCGTTTATACCAGGATGTACTGTGGAATTTAACAATATTTGCCATTTGGTTTCTCTCTCATTTAGTTTCTTAGTAATATTTCCCCTCTAGGGTTTGCTCTCACCTGCTCAAGTATGGCAAATTTAAAATCTTCACATCCAGGACTTTTGATCAAATGTCTGTACAAAGCATTAGTTTCATCTTTTTTCCTTATATAGTAAAAATGGTCATAGATCCTGTTCCTCAGACACCTGTCGGTTTTTCCCACATAAAAATAGGAACATTTTGTGCATTTGGCCAGGTATACCACATGCTGAGTTCTACAGTTACCATACTGTAATTTTAAAATAGACTGACTAATATTCTCCAGTTTTAGCGTATCTACTTTCATAATAGCATAACACTGATTACAATTTCCGCATTTATGAGTACCCCCTCCCTATTTCCATTCCTTGTATTGTTTTATCTTCATCTCAAATTTACTTTTGAGGTTGAAACCAGTTTTATAAACAAATGTTGGATGCTCCCCTATTAATTTGTAAATATTTTCTTCAGATTTTAGAATGTTCCAGTTAGATGTTATTACATTACGAATATCCTAGCAGAATTTCCTAACTGCAATATGCATGCCCGTTGGAACTGATTCTGATTCATTGGGACTGCAGTAAAATTATTCTGCAGGTTCGCTGTCCCCCTACCTAAAAGTGGTTTATACTTTTTGCCCCATTCTCCTTTTACATATTTTACGGTACTTTCTTAAGATTACTGGGGTATCCTCTTTTGAAGAACATACTTCCGATAAAATCAAGTTCTTTAACCATTTCATTAAACTCAGAAGTCATCCTTGCTGCCCTAATACATTGACCCTTAATAATACTGGCCCTTTTGCTTGTAAGGATGACAGCTAGAATATTCCAGATATGTGTTACTAAACGTACTTTTTCTATGCATTTTGGAACCAAAGTGGTCATTCTCAATATAAATGAATGTGTCTAAATAAGAGATACCTTTGAAGTCATTTTTGTAAGTGAATTTTAAATATTCACTGGACTTGTTTAAATGGTCAAAAAACAACTCCAATTCTTGTAAAGAATCATTCCATAAAATAAAAATATCATCCAAGAAACGGACATAACACTTAATAGCCTTGTTCTACTTACTTTGAAACACACATTCCTCTTCCCAGTTGAGTAACACTAAGTTGGCAAAAATGGGTGCACAAGCTGCACCCATTGCCACACCATTACTTTGTCTGTAATATTCTCCTTCGTAAAATATGTAATTATGTTTTAAAACTATATCCATGAATTCTAAGATTAAGAGAATCCCTGTCCCATGAGAAGTCAGCATATTTTTGAATACTTTCCTTAAATCTTCTAAGGCCATCTTTCTCAGGAATACAGGAAAACAAATCTATCACATCAATTGTAACAAAAATAACTCCATCACTACATTTATCAGGGGTCAGCCGACTTAAAAAATCCTACGAATCAATAACCATATGAGGTTTTTTTTATAAATAAATTTCAACCATCTATCTATCACTTGTCCAAAAGGAAAAGCTTTAGATTTATTCCCCGAAATAATGGGTCAGAAGGGTGGGTCCATTTGATCTTTGTGCACCTTCGGTATTCCTACTATCGTAGCTAATACTGGATATTTTACACTCAGAAAATCGTATAATTCCGAGTCAATTCTGTTTTCCAAAAGAAAATCTTGCAAGAATAAATCTATTTTGTGATGTCCAATATTAACTTCATTCAGGGATTAAATTTCATAATTTCCTGAACTTAATAGTATAGTGTGCATTTTATTAATATATTCTTGGGTGTAATAGAGTACAATCCCTCCCCCTTTGTCGGGTTTCAGTACCCGAATTTGATGGTCACATTGTATTTGTTTTAAAAGATCATATTCATTTTTAGTTAGGTTTTGTCTCATTCTTTTGTTTTTAGAACTATTGTATATCTCATACAATTCATCAGTCACAACCTTTTCATAGGTAGCCAAAGTAGAATTCATCGGAGGAATAAAAGTGCTGGGCTTTTTAAACATATTGTTTCCTTTTGCCCTATTACTATCTTGGAAGTATACAGCTAAATTAACTTTACGCATAAATAGCTTAAATTCCATAATATAATCAGTAATATTACATCTAGAAGTGGGAACAAATTTCATTCCTCTAGAAAATAATCTGAAGTGTTCTTTTTTTAATTTAAAATCTGTATAATTGAACACACTAAAATCCCCTAAGTTGAAATGAACATCATTGTGTCTCACTATATTACACTCATAATCTAATTTCTCGGATCTCTTTGATACTTCCTTTCCTTCCAGTTGTTGTGTTCTGCTACTAGTTGTTTCTCCTGTGCATACTGACCATTTGTCCTTGTCCCTAAAAAATTCCTATTACTATTATTATATCCAGAATAATCATTAATCTGTATGCATTTCTCCTTGTGGGATATTTGTTCCTCAGAACACCCTCAGAAGCCAGTGCCTGCACAGCGGCACCAGACCCATCCAAGGTAGAGACATCTGCGGGTTCCATAGATGAAGTATCTCGCTCCGAATGGGTCTCAGTAGAGGCCTGCGAATCAGAAGTAGTGGGTATCACGGGCTGTGAAAGCGCCTCACTGAGTACCGGCGAACTGGCAACTGGCTTAGGAGAAGCGTCGTCAGCAGTTTTGGACCTTGGCGGCCTGTCTCTGTCTTTTATCTTTGCGTTTTTTTGGAAACCCGGTAGTCAGATGGCTAACCAACAATATTTCTGGATAATTAAACAGAGAAACGAAATATTTAGAGGCAAAAATATACTGACAACGGATAGTGTGCTGATTAAATAAAGTACAAAACCGACAGCAAGGTACGTCGTGGTCACGGCCTAGGCAAGGAACACAGTATGAATGAAAATCTTTATGAGGTACTTGCTTTCCACAAGTAATGCAATTATTAACTTTTACTGACATCGGTAAGGAGCAAGAAAAAGTTTCACCAATGGGGTACTTAGCTTTAAGTTGAAGACTTTGGTTCTGAAACTCGAAAATGAAAATTTCAGGAGTCGGCCGACTGGCACTTGTGAACTGCTTCTGCTTTGGGCACCGCATAGCAAGAAAGACAGATGTAATGGCGTCGGCTGCATGTTTTATACTCCGGACGAC
The DNA here is from genome assembly GCF_019279795.1 of Protopterus annectens. NCBI lineage: Eukaryota > Metazoa > Chordata > Ceratodontiformes > Protopteridae > Protopterus > Protopterus annectens. Next base: position 492,937,301 of record NC_056728.1, on the reverse strand, counting down.
CTGCCGTCATGGAAGAAGGGACAGCAACCGATTCAGGACCCAAAACTTTGTTAATCAGGCCAACTGAGGGCAACCTGCCAGCAGATTACCCAAATGTAATGACTGCAACAGTGAAACATGAAGAACATCTGACAATTTAATGCTCTAATGGCAAGAGTTGCAGAGGTATATACTTTTTTACCCCATCTGTCTAAGGCTCAAGAATCCTTGTCCGAGGGGGTGGGATTCTTAGCTGTTGCTGATTTTATTCCTTTAGGCCCTAGGGAGATGACCTCTGGGTCAGCAGTAGGATTCTTGAAAAGAAATTTGTGTGAGTTAGGGACTCTGTAATACCTGTCAGGTTCCCTGGGAGCAGGAGATAAAGTATCAGGAGTTAGACTGGATTCCATAAAGACATCATCCACAACATCCAGAACAGGAAGGATAGCTAAGGGTCTGTGCTGTGGTAAATCTAAAAATTCAATGAGTCTCTTTTGGGAGTGAGGATAATCCTGGCATCCCCAATGGAAGTGCTCTCTGAAAGTATGTAGGGTTTCACCACAAGAAAAATCCTCTGGAGGAGAAGCAGAAGGAATGGATTCCTCTGCATCTGAAACCTCATAAGCAGATAAGGGCATGTCTTCATAATCAAAAACCTGAAAGTCTCTTAGTCAGATAAAACTGCTGAGGACAAGCCTCTTTCTTTTAGCAGGGGAAGGCTCACTTCCCCCAATCAGCATGATAAGGTCTTCCACCATTTTAAGCATCTGTGATTGTGGCAAGGAAGCAGGCTCCACGAGTTTGGGTCATCGGTTTTTTAGGCGTAGCTCGTACTCTGGGCCTTAGAAACTCTGTAGTTTTACAAAGAACTGAAGACGCGAAAGAAGTCATCGGTTTGTGCAGAATATCGGTAGTGTGAAGAACTTTCTCAAAAGCTGGTGCCTGCACAGCAGCTCAGGACCCATCCAAGGTAGAGCCATTCGCAGGTTCCATAGTCAAAGAAGATTCTCGCTGCATACCGGACTCCGAACGGGTCTCAGTAGTGGCCTGCAAATCCATCGATGAGGGCATCAGGGGCTGTGAAAGTGCCTGAGTACCGATGAACTGGTGACTAGCTTAACAGAAGCATCGTCAGCAGTTTTGGACCTGTGCGGTATGTCTCGGTCTTTATCCTTATGTTTTTTCGGAAGATCGGTAGTCGGATGGCTTACTGAAGCCATTTCGGAATACGGGGATCGAGAGCGAAAGTATTTAGCTACAATAAGGGCCCAACGACAAATAGTTTGGGCGTTGAAGAAAGCACAAAACTGGCAGCGAGGGACATCGTGGTCTGGGCCTAAACAGGTGACACAGTAAGAATGGAAATCTCTGTGTGGTATTTGCTTTCCACATGCGAGATAATTGTTAACTTTTTCTGACATCGGTTAAAGCAAGAAAAAAGGATCCCCAACGGGGTACGTAGCTTTAGAAGACTTCAATTTCAATTTTGGAAACGAAAAGTCAGGTATTGGCCTACCGGCACTCATGCGAACTGCTTCTGCTTCGGGCTCCTCGGCAAGAAAGACTGATATAATGGTGTTAGCTGCCTGTTTTTGTACCACTGACGACCTGATGTCAGTCCTGGAGCGACAGCAACCGACGCAGAAATACTAAGCCTCTGGTATTCGGGCTGACTGAGGGCTACCCCTGGCAGAATAACCCAAGTGTGATGACTACAACAGTGAAACACAAAGAACATCTGCTACATGTTCTGTTGCAAGGAAGGATGGTTCATAACAAAAACAGTGTAAGTAACATATCACTTCAAAAGTCCACAGATAAAGGTCTGAGACAAGATATCGGTTATAAAGTTTTTACTGTGAAGTGAATGACATTTCACCACCACTGCAGCATCGACAACTTCAGATATTTAAAAAGGACAGTGACACTTGTGGCTATTGTGAAGCCTAGAAAACACAGGAGGATGACAGCCTGGACTTCTGCTGCACCTGCACTCAGAAAGCCAGAGATATGACGCCCTGGGTCCTCTATAGGGGCAAGAGCAACTAACACTGGAGAGTCTTCAACACTGCCCAAATACAGTTACTCTACTGAGCTACACTCAAACAAAAGTTCTGCTAACCAATGGACACCCATGGCCTACAACTATGGAACAGATAAAGCCAAACAAGATTTTACTAGGGACTCTCCCTATGGGTCAGGGATGAATGGAAATCCTCCTACTAGAAGGCATTCCCCACAGTGCCTAGCATGCTGATGAATGCCTTCAAGGATGCATTCCCCACAATGCCTTGCATACTGGTAAGTAATCTGGATGCACAAGAGAGATGAAACAGTTTCATTTTTTTTTTTACTAAAAGTGGTGTTCGCCCAAAGTGAACCCGAGGAACTTTTGTGTGCACCACAAATAATGGCATACCAAAATGTGTTAATTATATTCAGCAATACCACACAGGTGCCTGCAACAGAAGGGGCATAACCCCCTGAAGAGTCACCATCTCGAGTGTGATATACCAGATGTGTTTGATGAAGTAACTGAGATCCAGGATAGGACAGAAAGCACACAACCCCTTTGCAAACAAGCAGCAAGAGCAAAATTAGTGGCATCATTCAAAAAAAAAAAGGCGTCTCTTTGCTCCCCACATCTAAGAAGAATGAATAATCCTGACCTATCCCAGAAGATTTTTGGAGATAATATGGCTCCTTAGCATAGCCTCTCGTGAGAAGGATACAGAGTTCAAAGATACTGTCTCTGGTCATGCTGAATACACATGGTTCCCCTGATATGGCTCCAAGACAGAACCATCTTACTGGGGTAGTCAAGACTATGACTTTTGGGTCAGCATGGTTATCCTCCTTGATGACCTGGCCAGAGCAACTGGGGAGGACAAATCTGCCCAACTCATGAAGGCCTCTCCTCATCCTATAACGTGCTTTTTCCTAGAGAGATAGACCGACTTGAAAGAAGGCAGAGGGCCTTGTGGAGTGCCTGAAAAAAATCATCTGTGGTTAGTGACAGTTTCCTCTTCCAGAGGTCCTTGACTAGGTACTGGGAGGCCTGCCTAAAGAATATTTTTGTTCCAGAAATGAAGAAAGCCTTAGCCACATCAACTAGTACAGGCACACATGTAATCCTCCTGCCTTTGCTGTAGCAATAACACAACTAAAATTAACAGGGGCCATATATGAAAGCCTACAGTAGAAGGTACAGTAAAGGTCTTAAGTACTTTTTCCCTTACTCCAGAATATGGCGGGTCTAGCACCTTTTCCAGAGTACGGTCCAGTGATTTATCAAAAATGTAAAATGAAAAGAAGGTATGGTCTCTGGAACCTTTACTGGATCAAAAATAAACAAAATAAATATATAAATAAACTAAGTAAAGAGATAAGAATTTGCCCTAACGTACTAAATTACGATCTCACTTCACTCCAATAGGTTATACCCAAAGTATTTGCCTTTCTGGAAACACAGTAGGCAGAATACAGATGCTTCCAGGCTGCAAAATACTATTCCTTTCAGACACTACCCAAAAGGGTCTACAGGCCAGTTCATAGAAAACTTCATATGCCCCTAGATTTCACCAAAGATGGGGTCATGGAGGCTAACTTTAAGGAGGGTGGTCTGTCATTCATATCAAATTTGAGGGCCTCTGAATATACAAGTCTCCCAGTGAAGACAAATATGAGAGGTAGAACATCTCCAAATGCAAATTCCAAATATATGAGTATGAAATTGCTTCTGGGGTTTAGTGTGTGATAAGCAAAACTGATTTCCAGAGACAGGTGAAGGTACTCTATCACTAGAGAAAGATCTCATTCACAGCAATGATGAAGCAGTGCAAACTGTGCATGACATAGGTCCAGCAGTATGCCATGCTCTCTGAAGGTGTATTCTCATAACCACGAGGACAAGTCCCAGCAGATGCTAACATCTGGCATTACATCCAACTACTAAACTTGAACTTGAGTTCCAGATTGTTTGGGTGGCCCCAACAGGTCCTTCTCAACCTCGTACACTAAGCCTTGCTGGACTAAGGCTGGGAAAGGTTTTCAGTCTTACATTTAATTAGATGCCAAAAGACTCAGGAGAACATTCTTTTGGTGTAGACAGACCACAGGCATGCCCCAGCTACTCAAACGGATAGGTGATAAACGCACCCTGGGACACATCACTATTGTGGTTGTAAGGAAAAGACCTCTTGAAGGCATTTCATCATTAACAGGCAACGGATATGAGCTTGACCCCTTATCAGTCAAGGAAGAAAAGATGGCAGCACACAAGGCCCATGTAGCCACTTCAAAGGTGGACTTAATACTCTAAAGGAGAAGGTGGCAGATATTCAGCCTCCTGCTCTTATGACCTCTTTCAATGATCTAGCACCAGCATGAAATCAGGCAAGGATCCTCTTACCCACATGTGCAGTGGACACCATCACCATTTACACAAGTCATGCAAGGCTTCTCTTCCCTGTCTTTCTGGCTAGACTGAAGGTTTGCCACTTACAGCAGTGATTGACATTACATTCTACACTCTTTGGTTAGGCAGTAGGGATGTTGCTGGTGTGCATCCTGGCTTGTGATCTGGGGGGGAGGGGTACAGATGAACAGATAAAATCTTTAAAGTTTTTAGCATCTAATGATATATTACATTTTCATGGCAAAGTATGCACCTGAATTTGAAATGTGTAAGTGACAGAACAAAACTAATTTGCACAGGGTTGGCCATTTTCTCCTGGTCCAATGAGTAATATTATGGCATGTGAAGGTTAGAGGTGAATGTATGCCCCAGGCAGTGGGGACAAGACTGTAATAGCCAAACTCATGAAAGCAGAACAGGAAATCCCAGCACTTACCAACTTGCAGTGGACCCTTCAAGATGCATATATTAAATCTTGGTGGGAAGAAAGATTATACATCCACAGCAAGCAAGCAAGGAAAAGACAGCCTTAAAGGACAGGTTGGCTCAAACTGCATAATGGTATAATCCTCTGATAAGGGAATGAAAAGACCTAAAGGGCAAGTAGACTCAGTGGTCATAATGTTCTTATGATAAGTAAACCCAAAATACAGCAAACATTTTTTTCTGGAATAGACCACTCCGTTAAAAAAGAAGATGTCATATGCTTTTTCAAATTATCGAAAAAAATATTAAAAACATGTCAACCAAAGGAAATCAAACAGTTGAAAAACACTGAAATATTACCAAAAAAGTATGCAGGCTTATTATCAAATCTAATCTGAAAACACCATTATTGGTGAATACTGCATATTTTTAAGATAAACTCATTTCTGTCATATTCTGTTTGGGCAGTGTGCAGTCATTTCTGTCGCATTTAATTTTCCTAAATATTAAATGCAAACAAAATTGCCTGTCCAAAGAGTTCATTGTTTGGCTGAAACAAGATGCAGGCGACAATTAATTACTTTTTTCCAAGGTCAGATTATACAGGGAGGAAGAACAACTGGTTGTTTCCTAAAAGTGGTTTTAAGAAAATGCCTGAGTATGTTAGTTACATACTGTTAAAAACATGGAAAACACCGGAAATTATGACTATATATGTAAGTCTGTTAAATTCAGGCACATTATTGGTAGAAAACTGAAGATGTTTTTTGTTAAAAGACCTAAATGACAGACATCAATTCATTCTTTATTCTTATTTTTGCTAAACAGTGTTTTGCATGGTAATTTAAATAAAAAGGTAATAATTATTTTTCTATGGCAGTTTAAATAAAAGGATGATGATGATTTTTTTTTTTTTTTTTTTAAATTACTCCAAATGAAAGTTATTTATGACATTGTTTTTTAAACCAGCAAGGTCTTGTAAATTAAAGCTTTGGTAAAATACTAAAATATGCAGGAGACAGCATACATAAGTTAGTCAGTGCTGTTAAATTACACACCATAATAGTTAAAGGCTGTAATATGTAACTAGAGTGGTGGATTTTTTTGCTGCTGAACAAATATAACATATGTTAACCACATGTTGTAGTGGCTACATCATTAGAGACAAAGTACAGGGACTAAAAGCAGATGTTTGAGGAGTACACACTGGTTAATGTTTGTGCAATGGCTTGGTAATAAACTGTATGTAGTACAACGGATGTCATGATTATGCTCCAAAAAGTACAGTTGTGTACACTTACCATAAATGTAGATGTTCGAGTGTATTCACTGCTGTGGTCATTACATTTGGGTTATCTGCTTGCAGGTAGCCCTCAGCCAGCCTGATTATCAAAGTCTTGGGTCCTGCATCGGTTGCTGTCTCTTCTTCCATGACGTCAGGTAGTCAGGGGTATAAAGCATGCAGCCGACGCCATTACATAAGTTTCTCTTGCCCCAGATGTCAGGTGCCCCCATAATGGGAAGCAATGATATACAAGGTTACACTTCCAATTATAAGCAAACACACCAGAAAGCATAAATATAGTAAACAAGAAGACAGGTTTAGCAAATAGAAGTCAGGGGGCTGGTGGGAGGGTAACCAGGACTGCAACAGTGAATACACTCGAACATCTACATTTATGGTAAGTGTACACAACTGTACTATGTTCTTCGTGTTTCACTGCTGCAGTCATTACATTTGGGTAGATTCCCAAAGCTAAGGAAGGGAGGAGACAATTAGAGAGCATTAGGACTAGCTATTAGTCCCTGCAAGACTGCAGTGGCAAAACCAGCTCTGGAGTTAGATAAAATAGGCAAGTGGTAATGCTTGGTGAAGGTATGAACAGAACTCCAGGTAGCAGCTTCTAGGATGTCCCTGGTAGGAACACCTCTGAGAAAGGCTGTTGAAGTAGATGCAGCCCTGGTGGAATGTGATCTTATCCCCTGTGGGTTAGGTTTTCCATGGTGCTTATAGCAGAAATGAATGTAATGGCCTATCCATTTAGAAATGGTTTGCTTTGAAATGGCCTTACCTTCTTGCCCCTGCAGCAAAGTCAACTAGCAGCTGTTCAGTTTTTCTGAGAGGTTTAGTCCTGTCCAAGTAAAATCAAAGTTGTCTGTGCACATCCAAAGAGTGGAGTATTCGTTCTCCTTTGTTCTGTGGATTAGAAAAGAAGGTTGGCCAATGAATGGACTGATTAAGGGCCACAATAGATGCCACCTTGGGCATAAAGGAAGGATTGGTCCTGAGGGACACCCGGTTAGCATGGAAGATGATGAAGGGCTCCACTCCCATGAGGGCCTGTAATTCAACACTCTCCTTGCTGAAGTGATGGCTTGAAGGAAGGCTGTTTTCCAAGAAAGGAATTTCAACTCTGCAGTTGCAGCTGACTCAAAGGGAGATGACTTTTCCAATACAAAGTTAAGGTCCCAGGCTGGAGTAAGGGCTCTCCTGGGTGGTCTTAAATTTTTGGCCCCTCTGAGGAATTGCTTCAGCAGTGGGTGAGAGAAGAGGGGTGGCTCCGTATTAAAATGTGCTGAAATGGCTGAGGCATGTATTTTAATAGAAGAGAAGGAAAGGCCCTTCTGAAGCATCTCTGTTAAGTATTGAAGAATATGCAGTAAACTGGGCACTGTTGTACTCATCCCCTGAGTATGGCTCCAGGAACAGAATCTTTTCCACTTTTCAGCATATGATTTTCTAGTACTAGGCCTCCTTGCCTCCAGAATAACATCCAGCACCTGCTTACTGAGGGATGGTAATGGAGAGTTCAGGTAATTAGTCAGACTGCAAGGTTCAGGGTTTGAAGCTGGGGGTGGTGAATCTGGCCCTCCTGCTGGGACAGCAGGGAAGGGGTCTGAGGCAGGTGCCATGGCTCCAGCAGTGACACACTGCGCAAGAGGGTGTACCAGTGTTGGCGTGGCTAGTCTGGTGCAATGAGTATTGTCCTTGGTTTGTCCTGTTTGATCTTTAGTAGAACTTTGGAGAGGAGAGGCAGAGGATGAAAGGCATAAACTGAGAGGTTTTCCCAGGTGAAGGACAGGGCATCCACTTTCCAAGCTTGTTTGTGGGGAGTCCTTGTGCAGAATTTGTCCAATTGGTAGTTCTGAGGGGAGGCAAACAGGTCTAGCTCTAGGCTCCCCCATTTGTTTCTCAACATGTTGAATATCTTTGGTTCCAGTTTCCACTTGTGTGGGTCCATGAGATTTCTGCTTGGGTCTTCTGCCAGTGTGTTTAGCTTGCCTGGCAGGAATTGAGCCTTTAGGTGCACTTGTTTGCTCAAGGCTGTGTTCCACAGAGCCTTGGCTAGTCTGCAGAGGGGATAAGAGTGGGATCCCCCCTGCTTGTTTATGTACCACATAACAGTGGTGCTGTCTGTTTTTACCAATAATTGTCCTGGAAGGATGTGGTCCTTGAAGGCTGTCAGAGCATTCTGTACAGCTAGCATTTCTTTTTTATTGACATGCAGGTGCATTTGACTCAGGTTCCATTTGCCCTGAATGCACTGCCTGCCAAGTGAGCTCCCCATGCATAGTCTGATGCGTCTGTTGTTAGGGTTTGGGAAGCAGGGGGTAGAGTGAATGGCAGTCCCTTGTTGAGGTAGCAGGCCTCTGCCTACCAAAGGAATTCTGTCTTTATACAAGGGATGATAGGAATCACTGACTCCAGGTCCTGAGAATGTTGACACCATAGGCTTTTTAGATACCACTGTAGTTTCCTCATATGCAGTCTTGCATATGGAATTAGTAGGATGCAACAGGCCATGAACCCCAGAGCTTGCAGTATTTTCCTTGCAGTTAACTGGGTCTTTGTAGCCAGTAATTTGAAGTAGGCTGTCAGATAAACTTGTTTCTCTGGCGTGAGATAGGGAAGTTGTGTTCAAGCTTCCTCCCAGGAATACAATTTGTTGGCAGGGTACTAGGTGAGATTTCTTTTCGTTTATGGTGTACCCCAGTGAGGTTAGCAGTTTCTTTACAAATGCCAGATGATTTAATAGTATGTCCTGGCTTTTTGCCTGAATTAGACTATCGTCCAGGTAGGGTATATTTGAATATTTCTTTGCCTGCAAAATGCAATGACTGGAGCTAGGCATTTTGTGAATACCCTGGGTGGAGTAGATAATTCAAAGGGCAGTACAGAGAACTGATAGCGCATGTAGCCTGCTCTGAAGCACAGGTATTTTCTGCTAGAATCCCTTATTGGGATGTGCAGGTAAGCTTCCTTTAAATCCAGTGTTGCCAACCAGGCATTTTTGCCCAGCATGGGAAGCAGCTGGTGAAGAGTTAGCATTTTGAATTTTGGAATTACCAAAAAGGTGTTTAGGACAGATAGGTCCAAGATAGGATGCCAGGAGTTGTCTTTTCTGGGTACCAGGAAAGGTCTGGAGTAGAAACCTTGTCCTCATTCTTCTGCTGGGACAGGCTGAATAGCCCTGATACTTAGAAGAGAGAGAACCTGCTGTTGAGTCTCTGCCCACTGATTTGGGGGTAGTTCTGGCCAACCTTTTGGGGTTGGTAAGGTGTGGAAGTGGAATCTGTATCCTTGGTAAACTATATTTAAATCCCACTTGTCTTGGTTAATGAGTTCCCAGTTTTTTGCATGCAGGGCGAGCTTTTCCCCTAAAGGTTCAGTCAGTTGAGCATAGCTTGGAAGGTTTAAGGTTAAGTCACTGTGACAGTTTACCATGGGGGGTTTCTTACTACTTCCAGCTTTGGAAGTGGGAGCCCCCCACTGCTTAGGCCAGTGAGCACATTGAGACTGTGGCCTAGGTGGTCTGCTGTTCCTGGATTTGGAGTGAGAAGGCCTGGAAGAGACAGGAAAGGACCAATTCTTAGAAGGCCAATGCCTACTAAATCTGGGAGGCTGTACTTGCAGGAAATCTTTTAACAGTTTTCATAGATTTAGCTTTTTCCTCCATCTTTTTAAGAACTTCTTCTGCTTTGTTGCCAAACAGGCGGTCTTGGTTTAAGGGAGCATCCAGTAATTTGGCTTTAACATGATCTGGCAGAGTTTGCTCCTTAAGCCAAGCATGCCTTCTAAGAACAGACCCAGTAACAGCAGCCCTACAAGATGCCTCTAAGGAGTCAAAACCACATTGCAAAGTATGTTTACCAACTTGTTCAGCAATGGTCTCTGGGTCCGCAGTAGGATTCTTGAAGAGGAACTTGTGAGAATCAGGTACTCTGTAATACCTGTCAGGTTACCTGGGAGCTGGAGGTAAGGTGTCTGGGGCCAGGCTAGATTCCAAGAAGGCATAATCTACAATGTCCAGTACAGGAGGGATAGCTAAAGGCCTGTGCTGAGGCAGGAGTAAAAATTCCCTAAGCCTCTTTTTGGAGTCAGAGTAATCCTGGCTTTCCCAGCAGAAATGCTCCCTAAGAGTGTGCAAAGTTTCACCAAAAGAGAAATCACCTGGAGGGGAAGCAGAGGGAATGGAGTCCTCTGCATCAGAATCTTCATAGGTAGACAAGGGCAAATCCTGGTCATCAGTCATCAGAAGAAACAGAAATTTCAGAATCCTGATCAGAAGAATCAGAAGGAAAATCAGTTCTAGGTCTCTTAGAGGGAGAAGGGAGGCTTCCCCTAATTAGAGTAATAAGGTCTTTAGCCATTCTTATGATTTTTTTTTTAGGCATATGGGCCTGACCATGCGGTTTGGACGTTGGTTTTCTAGGCATAGATCGAGTCTTAAGCCTTGAAGAAGAAGATGGCATCAGTTTGATATGCAAGTCAGTAGGCCTGAATACATCCTCAGAAGCTGGTGCCTGCACAGCGGTTCCGGACCCATGTAAGATAGAGACATCCGCAGGTTCCATAGTTGAAGAAGCATCTCACAGCATACTGGACTCCGAATGGGTCTCAGTAGAGGCCTGCGAATCTGAAGTAGCAGGTATCAGTGGCTGCAAAAGCGTCTCACTGAGTACCGGTGAACTGGCGATTAGCTTAATGGAAGCGTCGTCGGCAGCTTTGGACCTATGCGATCCATCTCTGTCTTTATCTTTACGTTTTTTCGGAATGTCGGTAGTCGGATGGCTTACCAAAGCCATTTCTGGATAATTGAACAGAGTACCGAAATAGTTAGATGTGAAAATGAACCGACAACGAATAGTACGAGGACTGAATAAGGCACAAAACTGACAGCGAGGAACGTCGTGGTCTGGGCCTAAGCAAGGAATGCAGTATGAATGAAAATCTTTATGAGGTATTTGCTTTCCACAAGAAATACAACTGTTAACTTTTACTGACATTGGTTTAGAGCAAGAAAAAAGGATCCCCAATGGGGTACTTAGCTTTTTTGAAGACTTCGGTTCTGAAACTCGAAAACGAAAATTTCAGGAGCCGGCCGACTGGCACTTGCGAACTGCTTCTGCTTCGGGCACCGCACAGCAAGAAAGATTGATGTAATGGCATTGGCTGCATGCTTTATATCCCTGACTACCTGACGTCATGGAAGAAGAGACAGCAACTGACGCAGGACCCAAGACTTTGATAATCAGGCCGGCTGAGGGCTACCTGCAAGCAGATAACCCAAATGTAATGACTGCAACAGTGAAACACAAAGAACATCTGGGAAATTTGTTACACTTAAGTACATCCCTAGTGTGAGACCTACTCTTAACAGTGCTTAATAGAAGCTTGTTAAGCACCCCATGCACTGTTAAGATTGAGTCTACAGCTAATGACTAACAGAAGACAGTGCCAACCGGCAAAGAACAATGACAAAGATAAAAACACCTTTAAAACCTGTTAGAATTTTACTGTGGCCCAAAAGTGTAGCAGAACAAAGTGTCTAACATCTTCTAAAGCCATTAGTTCTACAAAGGGGCAGTTTGTTTCTTCTTGCTGTCAGTTTGATAGCACTAACTAGTTTACCTTCTTTCAAAAGCTTTGAAAGCTGATGAAACACTTCAAGCTCCTAGACTTTTTCTTCTTCCTTCATAACTGCTACAATACGAAGCAGATAAAGCTCCATGCACTACATAGAATTATGACCAGTTCACCCTTTATTATGTGTTTTCAACATGGATGCCAAGATTCATCTCTCAGGCTTTGCTCTTGAGGTGAGTTTCTTGGCATTCATGTCTTGAACACAAGTCTGAGACCAGATCAAGTCTCCATTTTAAGCAGAGTACATTTTTATATGCCAACCCTTGTTGCATAGCTTCCTCTTTTAAAAATGTTTTGTGTCACTAAACTGAATCAAGTTATGTTGTCATAAAACATATTTCACAAGACTTCATTTCTGTTTACAGAAAGTGAACTCCAGAAGGAAATCCATGAATTTCATATTTATATTTAAATATATTCTTTGCCTTCTGAAATAAAGGATAACTGCATGACATGTGAACTAAATGCAAGTTCTTTGTGACTAAATGATGTATGATCTGGTTTCAAGTCATAGGAATAGTTTTTCTATTATGAAGTTAAATCTCTCTACACAAGGATTCAACCATTAGGCTGGGAAAACACTGCAATAAAACATCTGCAAGTTGTCCTTAAAAGGAAGTCAAATGAAGTGTTCATGCAAAACATTATGAGTTGTATGTGTTGCACAGTTTACTGTAGTTTAATCCGTCTGTCATAAATTAAATATATATGGTGTCTTAAATTGTATGGTTCTGTTTTAAAGTACAGTTCTGTAATGTTAACCAAAGTATGATTAAAAACATGAGATACAAGTGGTTGAAACGGGATAATAAGCCATTTAAAGCAGCATAATGTAGCAGACGGGGTAAATATGACATGACTAAATAGTAAACACCAATAAAACTGGAAATACATGAAATATTAAAAGGTCTGTATAAAAGCTTACTGCTGTAAAACAGAGAAGGGTTTCTAAATCAGTCCAAAACCACTGCAAGGTTGATGCAAGAAAATAAATAATAAAGGGTAACACACTATTATCACTTGTTTAATCACATAACATCTTACATGAAAGGTTCCTTATGCAAGACTATTTATACCCTATATGGTCACACAGATCACAGCTAAACAGCATAATCCTTATTTGGGAATGGTTGACACTGGAACTAATGAGCACTGTTAGCAAAGACATTTTGCAAAAGGTCACAGACTTAGTATTACTGATGCTAATAGTTAACTTCATACATGACTGAGGTAAAACAAAACTAAGCAATTGCATGTTGTGCTGCAGTATAGTGTTCCCTGGTACACAGAAAGGCTGTCTGCAATCACATGGTAGAGTTTTTTTTATTAAAATGTGCAGTATACAGTACTCTGTCTATATGTTACATACTCTGTGTTAATGAAATGTTGCAGATTAAGCTACTTCTTGTCAAAGTGTACATGGACATTTTAAAGAGCACAATGAGTTCAGAATATAATCAGTTACCAAGTGATATAGGAGTATTATAACCATATGAGCCGTTTTTAAATGCAATGCAAGTGTAATAACAGAAACAAAAATCTAGCTTAACCTTACAAAACTAATTGCAAACTCATGGTCCTACACTTGTGTAACACTAAAAGGAAGGTTTAACAAGATTTTCAACACATCTTTGCAAATATAATTTAGCTTAGAAGTATGTAAAGTTAATGGTGTATGAGAGATAAGTGGTGTTGGTAACCTCTTCTTCCAAAGTTTAGAGTAAAATTATATTTCCGGGTCCTCTGGTGTATTTCAAATAAATCTTAGCCAATACTGCAAGTACAAGATACCACCCAAAACTTTTAGTTATGTACTCACCATAACTTCAGATGTTTGGGATCCATCTCGCCTACATTCTGACTGATGGGCTCGGAGCCGATCCCTCGGCTCCGACTCGGCATGCTTATGCTATAGAGCGAGGCCTCTAATTGGCTGAGCTATCTTTATCCCAGGATGCACCACCACTAATCCCCCAGATCTTGTTTGTCCGCATTCATGCACACATGCACAGCTTGATTATATAACATTGTTAGATGTTTCAAGATGAAACAACAGGATTCGGACCTTCTGATATCCTCTGATCGCCAAGGAAGGGGGAAGGAGGGTGGATTAGGAATGTAATAGATGGATCCCAAACATCTGAAGTTATGGTGAGTACATAACTAAAAGATGTTATGTGATCCTATCTCGCCTACATTCTGACTGATGGGACAGCGTCCTAGCACCTAAATCCCGGGTGGCTCATTGGAAAACACTCCTGAGCACTGTGGAACCAAATGAAGCTCGTCCTCTAGATGCCACATCTAATTTGTAGTGAGAAATGAAGGTGTGGGAAGACCATGTAGCCGCAGCACAAATGTCACCAATAGCAAGCTTAGAACGAAATGCTACCAAGTAGCCATAGCCCTTGTAGAATGAGCCTTGACAGAGGTGGAAAGCTCTTTGTTAGAATAAATATAAGCTTGAGTAATACAGTCCCTGATCCATTTGGCAATAGTGACCTTTGTGACCGCTGTGGCCAATTTGTTTTCTGCAAAGGACACAAACAACTGATCTGTCTTCCTTGATTGTTTGGTCCTATCCAAATAAAACGTAACTGCCTGTGGACATCTAGTGTGTGGAAAATAAATTCCGCTTTATTGGAGTATTTTGGGGAAAAAACTGGGAGCTCTAATGACTGTTGCAAGCATAAAGTAGAACAGACTTTAGGAACAAAGGAAGGATTTGGTCTGTGGTACACCCTGTCTGTATGATAAACCTAGTACGGGGGTTTCACTGACAAAGCTTGAAGTTCTGAAACCCTTCTGGCTGAAGTAATGGCCACTAGAAAAGCTGTCTTCCATGATAGAAACTTTAGATCACAGGTAGCTGCCGGTTCAAAGGGGAAGAAGTCAAGGCACGTAATACTATATCGAGATCCCATGGAGGTGCAGGATGAGAAACCGGAGGTCTTAATAGAGCAGCACCTTTCAAGAAGGTCTTACACAACCTGTTGCTCATTAAGGGTGGGTCTACGGATTCAAGAAAATTAGAAATCGCTGCCAATTGTACTTTGATGGTAGAAACAGAAGAGCCTTGGTTGAAAAGAGAGGTCAGGAACTTGAGTACTTCTGCCAGAGTAGAAATGGGGTCCAGGCCCCGGAGTTAAGCCCAGATAGCAAACCTTTTCCATTTGCTAGAATACAGTTTCTTCGTAGCAGACTTGTGGGCTGAAGACAATATGTGCACTACATCTGGGTCTAGTGCATGTCTCCTGACTATGGTCGGAAGAGGAGGAGCCAGGCCAATTTTAATGTGTGTAGGGACTGGTGTAGTAGTCCCGACTGATGAATCAGTAGGTCTGGGACCTGGTCCAGGAACCATGGACCTTCCAGAGCATGTTTCGAAGATAGGGAAACCAGACTTGACGAGGCCAGTAAGGAGCAATTAAGATCATCTTGCTCCCTAGAGAGATGCCTTCTGAATTACCCTGGGTAGGAGAGGAACTGGAGGAAGGCATAAAAGCAGGCCGGTGGGCCAAGGATGGACTAACGTCCATAGGGCTCTTCCCAGAGCCGGGTTAGGAGAAAAATCTTTGCACTTCGTGATTCAGAGGAGTCAAGAGGTGCAGAACTCCCCATTCGCTGAAAATCTGTCTTGTAATAGTCATGTTCAGAGACCATTCGTGAGGAGAGAGGATGGTTCTGCTCAATCTGTCGGCTATGACATTGGATTTGCCGGTATGTGAGTAGCCACTAGGAAGCATTTGGTCGAGACTGCCCATTCCCAGACCCTCATCGCTTCTCTGCAAAGAGGATAGGATCTGGTCCCTCCCTGTTTGTTCAGGTACCAGACAACTGACATGTTGTCTGAGTGAACAGCAATTACGCCCTGAGGGAGGTAATAGTGAAGGGCTTGAAGGGACAGGAGTACTGCCCTCATTTCTAGGATGTTGATGTGGAGAGGTCTCTTCCGGATGCCATTTGCCCTGGACTGACCTGCCCAGGGAATGCCCCCACCCGTCTGGGAGGCGTCCGTGGTCAAAGTGGGCGCCGGAGGAGGAAGAACAAAGGGTCGTCCCTGATCCAAATTGGAGGACACTAGCCACCAGCGAAGGTCCCGTCTGCAAGATTCTGTGATCCATATTAGATGACTGAGAGGGAGTTCCTGAAAGGACCACTGAGTTGAAAGAAGCCACTGGAGGATTCTCATGTGTAACCTTGCCAAGGGAACTAGCAGAACTGTGGCAGACATCGATCCCAAAAGCTGCATGACCATTCTGTCTGGGGCTTTGGACCTGGGGAGTAAGGCTCGAACCTGATTTTGTATGATCTGAATTCTGTCTGCAGGTAGATAGACCCGCATCTGGTTTGAATCTATCTCTGCCCCTATGAATCTTATTCTTTGAGATGGCCGTAACACAGACTTTGGCCAATTGAAGGTGATTCCGAGGGAATTGCCCAGTGATGTTGTGGCTTGCAGGCTCGTGAAGTAGATGCTTGGAGGTGGCAGTTAGAAGCCAGTCGTCTAGATGGAAACACCTGAATCCTAGGCTCCTCAAGTGAGGAGTCACTACTGCCAAGCATTTGGTGAACACCCTGGGGCTGTGGTGAGACCAAAGGGCAGCGCAGAACTGAAAATGACTGCCTCCTAGGCTGAAGCGCAAGTGTCTCCTGGACGCTTGATGTATTTTTTATATGGTAATACGTCCTTGAGGTCTATGGAGCACATCCAAACACCTTTCTCCAACAATGGGAGAATGATTTGTAAAGTGACCATTCGAACTTGGACTTCTTGACTGAACGGTTTAGGTTGCTTAGGTCCAAAATGGGCCTCAAGTCCCTGGTCTTTTTTGGCACCAAAAAGAATCTTGAGTAAGTCCCTAATCCGATCTGGTCTGCGGGGACCGTTGGATGGCTCCTTTGCAGCAGTTTTGAAATTTCTACGGCTCGGTATCCCGTTGACTGGGTGGCGGGTCCGGGATTCTTTGGACTGAGGGGGACAACAGAATGGGATGGAGTAACCTCCGGCGATAATTGGCACCCATCGGTCCTGAGTGATCCCTTCCCAGGCCTTCAGGTGCTTCAAAAACGACCCTGACTGGCTCCGAGCAGCACAGTCGGGCAATCCCTCAGGGACTATGAAAAGCTGAAGAGCCACGAAAGGACTCGCTGTCTCCAGTGTTGCGGGGGCCTCTGCCGCCTCTGGGACGGCTTCCTGATGAATTCCCTCCTCTGCCTCTGGAGGGAACCTTCCTGCTGAGAGGGGTAAGACTTCTGCGATCTCCGAACCAAATCTTCCTCCTCTTTTAGCCTTGGGATAAGGCCGAAGGGAGTGGAAAATCGTGCCCCTACGGCAGTCAGAGTCTTACCCTCCTGTTCACAGCGGGTAAGTGTGTCTTTCACCTTGGGCCCAAACAGGAGGACCCATCAAAGGGGCGCCGGAATGAAGACTTGAAGGCCTCCCGCGAAATGACACAGGTGGAGCCAGGCTTGTCTCCATAGAGCAATGCCTGTACCCGCCGCTTACTACGCCTTCGGCCGCATACTGAAATGAGCCTCATGGACGAGTTCAAATGGATGACATTGTAGCCAGCTGAGATCCAACCGTCTGGGCCAGCTCCTCAGGCAGGTTACCTAAGAGGGTATTGATAGCTCCTTAATCAGATCCCTCTGGAATCTCGTAAAGTCGTCAGGTAGTTCAAAGACCTCAGGGTAAAGGCCGCTGAACTTAGGGTGCACTTGCTGCACGATCCATGCTCCTAGACTCCTTATTAGGAGGATGGATGGATGTAGAAGCCTCTGCTACATCCTGCTGGGTAGCAGATGCCACCACCATAGCATCCACAGCCACACCTTTCGTAGGAACTCTCTATCTGGGGGGCCGAAGAAATTTGTTTGGACGAAAGGGCACCGTTCCACAGAGTCCGGTTCCCGAGGTTTCACGCGCCGACAGATCAAATCCAAGAGCTCGTCGAACGGCGGAGGCACCCAGGAGGCGGAGGGCTGAGCCCCGAAGGCCTTCAGGAACACCGACTCATCAGCAGAGGGAGGTTTGGACTGCCAGCCGCCTCGTTGTTTTAGGGCTTCCAGGATGTCTGCAAAGGAGACATCATCCGAGGACGACTTGGGGGACCCCTCTGCATCATCGAGATCGGTGTCAGATGTCAAAGACTCGCCAGCGGAGTCAACGTGCTTCCTCTTGCGTTTCTTCCTGGGAGGTTCTTCCGAAGAGGCTTCAGAAGGACCTCCAGGAGGGGGAGAAACCCCAGCGGGGGTAACCTGAGGCCCAGGGGCTCCGCTGTCTGCAGACAGGGGAACTGCCAACGACCCAGTCTCCAAATGTAGGGAAGGAGCTGGGGAAACTGTGGAGGTAGCCAATGAAAATTTGGCTAGAGCACTCCTCATAGCCCTGAAGGCAGGACCACCAGAATCCTGGGAAGGTCCCCCCTCCGTGGCCATGACAGTGGACGGTACTCCCGACACCGACGCACCAAGAGGGAGACTTGGGACCGAAGGTATCAATCCCGAAGCCTCCCCCCCAGGGCCGAAGGAAGAAGTCCGTGCACTGAACTCCGACCCAGGAGCCGGAGTCGGAGCAAGGGTCGGGCCTGACCCTAACACCTCCACTGGTTCCACCAACACCTGCTCCAACGGTGCCGAAGCTGTTGGAGGAGGAAGTACAGTAAGGGAGTGGACCATCGGCTCCGAAGCCAAATGGGCTGGAGCCGAAACAATCTTTTGGAACACCGGAGACTGGAAGAGTCGAAGGAGAACCCTGTCGATGTCCGAATCAGGCATCCTGGAAGATCTCAAGGATACCGATCGGGCCCGAACCGATTTCTCCACCGGCTCCGAAGGGCTCGGGGACCGGCTCCGAAAGGACTCAACAATTATCGGCTCCAAGGAAACTTTCAAAGAAATTTCCCTCGGTGCCGATAAGGACTTCGGCTCCGAGGGGGAAGTGTCTGAGCCGATGACCCTTATCGGCTCCAATATCAGTGGAGCCGATGAGGGTGACCCGCCTCTCGATGCCCCAGACCTCGGCTCTGAAACCAGAGGGGTCGAGGCTGGAGGCATCGAGGCAGACTGTTCACCTCGGCCCAAGTCCGTGGAGCCGATGGAGAAGTCTGCTTAGTCTTCTTAGCCGTCGGATCCGACTGACTGGTCGGAGCCGGGCGCTCCTTTTTAGAAGGAGAAGGAGGAAGATAAAGCCTCCTCAAAGGAAGGCTTAATTAATCCTTTGAGGATTAATTTGTTTTTCCTCTCCTGGAGGACTCTGGAGGAAAACGCATGGCATACACTGCACGATTCCTGTAGATGTTTGGCGCCAAGACAAGACGACGAGAGTGGTCGTCCGTTATGGACATTTTGAACCCACACCTCGTGCACTTTTTAAACGCGGAGGGTTTATGTTCTTTAGATATAATGTAGAAAAAATATACCACAACAGTAGATTAAGCGTTTGTATACACAAAAAACACTAACTCCGAAAAATGTTAACTAAAGAACTTCTCTCTTTTTTACACAAGAACGGTAAGAAAAGAAAAGGGAAACAAGGAGGGTCAAGACCCTCTAACTCAAACGGGTACTTGGCCCACACACAACCACTAAAGTAGTTAGTACAGGGGAAGGCCCCTCTAACTTAAACGGAACCTTCTCTGACAGGAAAATTTAAGCAAAACTCAATGAAACAACAAGAAACACACTCGTACACAAAAAATAGCCATTAAAACAGCTTTTGGGTTGAAATGAGTGAACTACTGACAGGAAAAGAGACTATAAATATAGTACTTAGCCCAGCCAATGTTGAGACCACGTCCAAGCTCTGTAAGCGGCAAACGAGATCTGGGGAATTAGTGGTGGTGCATCCTGGGATAAAGATAGCTCAGCCAATTAGAGGCCTCGCTCTATAGCATAAGCGTGCCGAGTCGGAGCCGAGGGATCGGCTCCGAGCCCATCAGTCAGAATGTAGGCGAGATAGGATCACATAACATCAGAAGTTTATATGGACAAAACACAACAAAACTGATGCAATATGCACAAATTATCATTTTTTTTTTGTTTCGTTTTTTTTTTGCTACTGCTGTTGCAATGTTACTTCCAAAAAAAGCTAGAAACTGTTTCAAAAGTGAATGTCATTAAGATATAAAAAGTATCAAGAGATGTTGCAAATTACTTTAAAACTGTTGTGTCAGTATTACTGTAACCCTATGACAGAAGAGATGGCTATTGTAAACATCTGTAATGGCGACAAAAAGACAGCCTAGAAAATATTTGCTTTAAATGAATAATGAGGGTACGTGCGCTATCTACCTACCCTGGGATCAGCAAGTGAAACGCATGCCAATTTCAAGACCTCAGATGTGTGCGCTGTATGTCACTCACTCTAATTCATGCATCCTCACTCCAAATGCCAAGTAATCAAAAATATGTAGTCTAGGTCACGGTTACGGCTTTATTCCTTGCAAAACAAAAGTAATGGCAGGTGGCAACCAAACAAATAAGACACTACTTTAAAATCCAAATATTTTATTCCGTGTACATAAAACGCTTTTCGTCTGACCAATGCTCAGACTTCCTCGAAGCGCTTTATGTGCACGGAATAAAACACTTGGATTTTAAAGGCGTGTCTTACTTAATTCGTTTGGTTGCCACCTGCCATTACTTTTGTTTTTCAAGTTGGTTTGTTCGTTTTTAAGTAGTACGGCTTTATTCCTCTCAGCCAGGGGAGTGGGAGATTGGTATAAATCTTAGTCAGTAGTTCAAGATGCGTGTGTTAAGCTGGAACTTCCAAGATGGCTGCACAATGAATAACAGACTGATTAGATCTCATCCAGTATGAAACCTGTTGTTAAAAAATATCAGTAAAATTTATCATTGTGGGTTGTTGTTGTTTGTCTTTCGGCTTTTCCCGGTTATGGGTCGCCACAGCGGAACTCTGGTCTGCTAATGACTGGCAGTTGGTTTTTATGGTGTCAAGTTGCCAGCCTGACGCCCAACCTTCAACGAAGGCACACCCATTCAACGCATGTCTTTCGAACACCCACTCGACCGTGGGGAGGACATGCAGACTCCACACAGAAGGCACTCCCAACCCAAGCCGAGAATCGAACGGGAGAACCTGTTGCTGTGAGGGTACTGGCTAGAAAGTACACTGCAGGGATGCTAGCAAAGAAGAACATTTGAAGAAAGTAAATAAACCAACTAGAAAAGGAGAAGAAAAAACTCAGGCTGGGAATAGTCTTGCAGCTGTTCGGCGAATCACAGTTCAAGTTTCATCATTAGTACATGAGATAGCATCCTGTAAATAAATCAAATGTACTCAGTGGTGTTTAAAGTATGTGACTGACAGTGTCTAAAAAAAAACTTTTAGCACAATGAGGTAAGCAACAAGTGGTAGAAAGGGTTGTAGCCAAATTTAAGGAGCCTATAAGAGAAAAAATAACCAGAGATCTTAGAGGTTAGAGATATCTTGGACATTTTATGTAAATTTGTATCATGTGGTTTTGTTCAGGTGTGGCTAATATTTGACAACATTAACAGAGCAACGATTAACCAGAGGGAAGCAGAGTGTAAGAAAATGTCATTACTGTAATTGCAGCTTGCAGAGAAAGCATTCAACAGAATCATGTGGGATTTTATGAGTAGGGTAATGACAGCATTTCCATTCCCTGACAGAACACAATTACTAAGCAGGCGTATGACGAGTAGGAGGTACAAATTAAAATGAGAAGGTCCCTGTCTGAAAATTTGTGTCTGAACAGAGGAGCTGGGTGGGGATGTCCTCATTCCCCACAGTAACTGCTTCATATTTACAGCCTTTGGCAAAGAAAATAAGGGATTCACAACTTCAAGAATACAACTGGTATGGTAATTACATTGGGATGTTGTGGAACATTCTGAGAGAGTTTCAAGTCTTTTCAGGATATACAATAAATGAAGATAAAAAACAAAGGCTATAGCAATAAACTATGCTCATGTACCCATGCTTAAATTGGTTCAGCAATACCGACAAACATGGGACCATGACAAGATGATGTATTTAGGTGTATGGATTAAACGGTATTATGTTATCACAGCTACGGATATGTGGGAATGAACTAAACAAAAGATCATACAGAAATTGAGAAAATGGAAGCTGTTGATTATAGACACAGATAGCTCTTTATTAAAGGTTCATAGGAGATTACTAGGCTATTGGCCCTAAGGCCTTTATACGCCTAGCCATGTTATACCCTTGTTTCCTTATTGACCAAGTTGTATGGTCTATATTTGCAGCGTGAGTCTATGATCAGCACCGACTGCCCTTATCCAAGAGGGACAAAGGTGACATCCCTGGGGTAAATTTACAGTCTCTCATCCAGTTGTCTAAGTTGCGCTTAAACAGGGTCATTGAGGAACTCTGATTTACGTGAACTGGGAGTTTGTTCCAGAGGAGTAGCAATCTCTGGGAGACATATCTGTCTCTCCAGCGCGTCCTATTAATGCTGCAGGCTAGGTTAAGATCCCTAGAGGAAGTGAATCTTATCTCATTTCACTTGTAGATGTGCAGCATTTCCATTAGGGCAGGGTCCAAGACTGCTCTGTAGACCAGGCAAAAGTCGCTTCTTAGCAGCCTATAAGATGCAGAGTGCAGTAACTGGGCCTTCAGTCTGTCCATGTAGGTTATGTGTTGTATGCCCTGAATTTTCTTAGTTAGAAACCTCGGAGGTCTCGCCAGCTGCTGCAGGTGTCTGGTGAGATACATATAGAAGGGAGTTTTGTACTCTATTAGTGGTCTGATCAGGGATGAATACAGGGGAGTTATAACTTCCTTAGTTCTGGATGTGATGTCCTTACTTATGAGATGTGCACCGTAGAAGGCCTTCCTTACCACTGTAGACATATGGTGATCGAAGTTAAGGTTGCTTTCAACCTGTGTTCCCAAATCTCTCACCACAGGGTTTGAGCTAAGGGGGCTACTGTTAATATTGTAATTTGCATGGACTTCCCCTTTGCAGAAAGGGATGATAATGCATTTTTTTGCATTTAAAGTCCGTGGCTTTGGCACTGATCATTTGTCTGTGCAAGCCCTTTTGTAGTATGGCAACATCGTTGGGAAACTCAATGATTGTACCCAGTTTGCAGTCACTGGTGAACTTGGTAAGCCACAGGCCATCTATTGCTTGCCTGGACTTCTGAGAAATAGATTTGAAACAGTAGGGGGCCCAACACAGATCCCTGTAGTACACTATTGGTAACTGGTCTGCTGATAGAGGTGGAATCGCCAACTTTGATTGTATGCATTCTGTCAGTAGGCCAGTTGGCTACCCATTTAGTGACATATGGGTTAATTCTCAGCTGGGTGAGTTTCTCAATGATGTCTGAGTGGGGGATTCTGTCAAAAGCCTTGGCTAGGTCAAGATAGGCTGTACATGCTGTTCTGCCTTCATCCAGGGCTTTGGTGACATTATCAAACAAGTTCATCAGGTTTAATAAGCCTGATCTACACTTGAAGCCAAATTGGGTCGTGTCAAGAGTCTGGAGGTCACTTACATCTTTGTTGATAAAAGTTCCATGACGATTTGCTCCATGGCCTTGTACATAAGGCAGGTTAGGCTAATGAGTCTATAGTTCCCAGAATCAGTTGATGGACCCCCCCCCCCCCTTTGTGCAAGGGAATTACTACTGCTACTTTCCACTCTGCTGGGGCAAAGCCAGTACTTAGACTGTCGTTGAAAAGAGTGCCAAGTGGTTCTGCTAGATCCTGTTTTAGACCATTAAGTAGGCAGCTTAGGATATTATCCGGTACCACAGAGGCTGAGTCTTTGGCCATGGAGAGTGTGGGTATGACCTGCCCTTTGAAGATGCTAGGTAGAGGACTGGTGACAGGTATTCTCTGGTGTACATCTGGTGGGGACAGGGAGGTGAAGTTTGCACCAAATCTGTTAGCAGGTTGGCAATGTCCTTAGGGTCAGTATGAGTGGTATCGCCCACTATTAGTTTGACACAAAGTTGGGCTTACCCTTTTAGATTTCTGACACAGGTAAAGAATGCCCTGTGATTACCCTTAGTTAAGGCTGCTAGTTTAGCTTCATAATTGGCTTTAGAGGACTTTATAAGATATCTAATTAGCTTGTTCAAGCTGTGGAGGGTGTCCTTCCTCTGCTGAGTCAGTTCCCTCTTGTTCTCAGACATTAGTTTCTTCCTCTTGCTGCATAACTTTTTATGCTTGATTTTCGCCAGGGTGCCTTTTTTTTTTTTTTTTTTTTTTTTGTAAGGACCTTGTTTTGATCTGTTCGGGTATAGCTGAGTCTACACATTTGTATAGGTGTTTCTACAGGACATTTGTGTACACCTCTGTACAGCAGTCATTGCTGACAGTGGTAGTAGGGGGTTTGAAACTATTTGCGCCATTGCTTCGGAGGCTATAGTTTGCTTTGGAGAAATGTTTCATCCTTTTTGCTTTGGGGGGTGTCAGATATATGTAGAGTAAGACACAATCACAGGAAATGCTTTTAGTCCCTTTAGTGAATGATAATCAACAAAGAGTTGAAGGAATTCAAGTGAGAGGGGAAGAGGGCAAGAGTTAAGTGGAATAAAATGATTATTTCCTCAAAACAAGGTGGTTTAGGGTTACTTGATTGGAAGGGGTACTTCAGAACTACACTCATATACATAACCCAAGCAGAGGGGTATAGACCAAACTGGAAAATGATGATGGTGACTTGGGGGGGGGGGGGTCAAGTCCTTAATCAGAATTCATGTATTTATCTATCTTTGTTGACTGGGAAAGTCCGACTGGACAAAGCCCATTTTCAGCGAAGGCCCATCAAGAAAAGCTCCATCACAGTACATTTATATTAACAAGTAAATTTCAAACAGTCCTCAGAAAAGCAATAGTTGCATTTCTTAGAAAAACACACATGGTTACAAGACAGGTATATACAGTGAAATATTTACATCAATATGTACAAGTCTGTACAGTTCTGGTAGCTGTAAATTCTTGCAGGAAGCAAATTAATTTAAAATAGCGAAGGCAAAACATTGTTGCAAGGAAGTTTAGTGTCCGTACTTTTCAGTACATAAGGCTTGTAAAGAGTTCAATAGATATAATGAACAGTATAGCTGAAAAAAAAAGCTATATAATTCTGTAGGAGGGGAGATATTAGTACTGTATAAGAGGATAGAGATAACAGCATACATCTGTGAGAGCAGGGTATAGGACTACTTCTATTTAGGCTGCAAGCTCCAAACTGGCACACCTGGAATGTTTATAGCTTAGGTATACAGGGAATGCATGAGAGGAGCAGACTTGGGGATGGGGAGGTACTTAGCGAAAGGTGAGAAGTAGTGGTAAAGATAGGGGGTGCCATTTAGATGATCAAAGTCTTAGAACTTTGAATTTCATATGGCCGACACCATATGATCAAAGTTTTAAGACTTTTGATCATTCTAAACGGAGATCTCCATACAGGAGATCGGGAAATTTTCCCTTTTCCTCACTGTAGTGCGATCTTGGAGTTGGTATATTTAAGTAGTGAGGGGTGTGGGGGTGCAGGGCGCTTGCCCCCCTGTGGAAACGTCCAGGGTTTTTTTTTTTTTTTAGGTGTTCTAAGTCTTAAAACTTTGATCATATGGTGTCGGCCATATGAAATTTGAAGTTCTAAAACTTCATTCATCTAAATGGGACCAAGATAGGTGTCTTGATTCAACTGCAAATGGGAAAAAGTCAGGGATAGGTAACAAGAAGTTTGTGTTTTCACTACAGGTCCCTACCTGTTGATAACATGAGCAACAACAATCATATGTCCACAGATAGGGCCCTTATGCACCTAGCCGTGCAACCCAAATGTGACCCACACATTTGATCTATATAGGGGTGGTTTACTAACTGCCTCTGTATATCAGAGACATAGGCACCAAACCAGGGAGTGAATTTCTGATTATTCATTCATTAGTCCAAGTTGTGCTTAAATTGGGATAGGAAGTAACTCTACTTCACATGGGTGGGAAACCTGTTCCTGAGAAGGGGAATTCCTTGCCATCACTTATTACCTTTCATTCTTTTTTCCGCATTTTCAGCCTCATCATTGTTAATAAATAGCAGGACTCTTCCTCACTTTCTAATGATCTTCCTATGTTGTTTTCAGTGGAGATTATGCAATTAACTGTTCTTAAGTTTGAGGGGAAGAGTCAGGATTGTCCTGACACATTTCTGTAACCTTCCCTGAGTAGTTTAAATGCTTGGTGATGAAACACTTGCATCCATCACTTATCACTGTTCATCTTTGCTAGAAATGAGACTTTGATACCAAAACAGGATGGCTTCCCTTCAGAAGAATCCCCCAGTCCTCAAAGTGAAGCAGCCCTGAGCTCTGTACCACTTATATGACCATGTACAGAAAAAGTACAGTTGTGTACCATAATGGTAGATGTCCTTCTCTTAACAGTTGGAGTATTCATTACAATAGGGATCCCCTGTAAGGACGGCCTGACATCTGGCCAGTATACCAAAGCCTTTACATTGCTTTAAAGCAGCAATATTGAGAAGATCTCACCAATGCGGGATGGGAGGTTCTTTTCTTCAGTTTATATCTTGGACAATTTTTCAACTACACAGACACAAATCAAGATGAAAATGACACAGGTGAAGATCTCTTTCAGAGATGTAAAACACACAAAGATGGTTGTTCCCCTTTTTATGTCATTCTGCCAGAATTTAATCACTGCAAAGCATGCTCCATACCAGTCATGAAGGACAACAAAATGGAGCACACATTCAGCAGCAATGCTGGAGAAAACTAGACAGCATATTAGGAGACAATCATGTTAGTGATGACATAGACTAAGGGACAGTCACTATCAGTGGCTGCATAAAAATAAATATATACTGTAAAGAAGACAAGTCTCCTCAAATATGCAATCTGTGGAGTTTACAGCAGGCACAGAAATCAGTAAACTGAATTGGTATACCATATGTAATATAGGACTACTGCCTTTGCTTTGGACTTACCTTATACATGCCAGCACACATGTTTTGGTAAGCCTGACTCAAGGAGGTCTCTCTGCTCAGTGGACGCACTAAAAGGAATGTACAAAAACAATAGATTTTACTGCAGCAGCATATTTTCAAGATGTTCAATACATATACAGAAAGCCTCTCCATTACAGATGTCACTTGATTATATGACAATATGTAATTACAAAATGACAGTACCTTTACACTTAAATGCATCTAAGCAGGTACATTTGTATGTAATTTAAACTTTTATTTCAACAATATTAATATGTATTAATATGTATGTATTTGTGGGGCTTTTCTCCCAGAGACTCCATTAAAAAGGTCAAATCTATCCAGTCGGACTATCCGAGTCAATGCATTGAAATAAATAATCAACCAGTGCCCTGTAACCTGGGCTTATTTTAACAAAATGTAAGTTACAGTACTGTTCTTTTTGTTTCAATTATGTATCATTTATGAAATACCAAAGTACAGTTGTTAACCTGAAAACACTGTACATGCAAATTTCTTTAACTATTGCTTATCTACTGTTAACATATACACCTGTATCCATTGTTCCAGAACTTTGCATATATATTCCTAAGTTTATAATCATTTCTGTGTCTGCATAAACTGTGCTTATATTGTGGACTTTTAGTCTTCACAGGCCTCTTCTGTAAATGGACTGCTGGAAACCCCAAACAAAACAAAAACAGGAGAGAACCTCGTTAATAGGACCAATAACCCAGCGGAAACTGAGGTAAATGCCCAGATAGTGTGTAAGAAAAAAACTTCCAAAAAAACTCAGACATGCCTCCATCTCAATACAGCACACAACTTTAATATAAATCAAAAGTGCAAGAAAGTGTTAAGAGCTTTCATCCCTAATAATGAACGGGACTTCATCAGAACAGCAGTTATGTAACAATCAGGTGACATAGTAAATTAAATACTAAAACAGTGAATAAATCATTTTAAAATGATTAAAATGCTGAACTGTGAAAAATGTAAAAAAAAAAAATATTTACATATAAAACCATATTAATGCATAACCAAAAGATCAAATTTTGTCTGCTCTTAATTTTAGCACACTACTGATAGAAACCATATTGTTTAAGCCTGGTAAAACAATGGCATTTAATCTTAACTGCCACTGAATCTCACGATATTCTAAAATGTCTCCCCAAGGCCCCTTCTCTGATTGGGTAAGACCTGTTCCAGGATAAAAAAAATGTAACATTATATGTACATGACTGTTTATGATTGTACAAGGCATTACTCTCATGCTGGGCTTTGATTTCATAATAATAATGTTCACAGATATACTTCCTGAGTGCTCTTTCAGTTTTGCCAATAAAGAATGAATGACAATAATCGCAAAATGCTATGTAAATTACCACAGTGGTGCTGCAAATCACATGTCCTATTCAACCTAAGCTCCTGGGGGACAGTGGAAATTTTTAATACTTGCCCCTCAGATATATACTTACACTGTTGTCACAGTCCGCATTTATGCATGCCTTTATTTACCCTAGTATCTCTGTTTAATGACCAGTAGAGGTCCCTCTTTCAAGTTTCTCTTTTAAACTTAAGTGCTGCTTATATATAAAGAGAGAGGTTGGTCCAAGCTTTGTGCTTATACTGGTGTTGCTCTGGATGATTTTCCAATTATTCATAACAATATTTTTGAAAGCACTGGAAGTGTTTCCAAATTTCACAACCATTGTGTTTTCATAATTTTTATCTGTAGTGTTATGAGCCACTTCCTTATTCAAATGCCTACTTAAAATAGGGTAAAAGTCATTTTGTCTTCTAGCTACCACTTCGTGCTTAATCTCCTCAAGTAAAGATGGTGGGTAACTTCTATTCTGAACATTTAACTTCTGTACCGTCACTAGCCTCAGTACAGATGAGCTCTTCTTTTTATATAAAAAGTGGCACTTAAATTTAAAAGAGAAACTTGAAAGAGGGAATGCTACTGGTGATAAACAGAAATGTCAAGGTAAATAAAGGCATGCGTAAATGCTGATCATGCCTACAATGTAAATATATATTTGAGGGGCAAGTATTAAAAATTTCCAGAAAAGAAAAATTACTGTATGTGGCTTGGGGAGGATGGAGCTTATTATAAAAGTACACCTTAAAAGTGTGATGCTAATAGAAGAGCTTAAATAACTGAACTGTATAGTGGGGCAGTTCCTGCAGCAGTCTTTATTAAAGGCTGTAATTAAGAGCCGTATTAAAAAACACAGGCAAAAATCCTGAGAAGACAGTTGTCCAAGGTCTGACAATCCAGTTAAAAATATCCAAGAGAAGACAAAATTTGCTATGCAGTTCATGCAATAACTACACTGGAAAAATGCATTTTATTTAAAACATTCTTTCAGGTTACACGTCCTTCCTTAGACACAAACAAAACTTCATATAATTTTTTTCCCCTCGGCACTTCTTTATTATGCCTGCCACCCACAAACTCCCCCTTTTCAAACCATTCTTCAGGCTATTGCAATATTTTCTCCTTTTCCCTATACCACCTCACTTCAACAACTGCATAACATCCACTAATGCTCACAATGCTGGGCTCCACTGCACATGCGATCTTCACCTACAAATCAAGCTGCTTGGTGAACACTCACATTTCAGCCTTTCATACTGCTCTTCCACCAACTCCCAGACAACACTAGGTATCAGTGATTCAGCAAGCCAGGCTGTCTAACCCCCAAGGATAAACACCAGCCTCCCTGCCTGGCACATCCACCTACCATATCAAAAATCGAACCTGCATGCTCTGGGCTTCAGTTTGGATTTATCCCTCTGCACCATGCAAACAGTTTTAAAAAAAATAATCCAGTTATGCACACTACAATCAATCATATATTTCATTAATTTCACATACAATCATTTAAAAGCTTCAGTTTTCTATTTTTGGGCAAAGACTTAATGATGAATCTGTCATGAAGCCAAGACTTGTCAAACTCTTCTCTGTAATTTAAACCATCAGCAGCACTTAGAAAACATACGGTCTCACTGTTCACCAATATACTTTACCAGTACATAGGATTCACAGTTATACCTTTCCCCTTCTCCAGAATTTGGGATAAAGATAACCAAGAACAAAAGCCCCATATCAGCACATTCACTCAGAAGGCAATGCAAATAACAGTATTTTCATTAATATGCATTTTCCAATAACATTAGCTGTGTAGCTGCATTGTGTGTTGCTTAATGACACTACTCCTGTTTGGTACAAATTCACAAACTGTACAAAGGACAAAGCAAAATTATAAGGTAAAACCAGTGACATCCATTGAAATCAATGAGAAGTAAGAGACATGCGCACATTGCCCTTTTAAGTTTTTCATGCACACTGTATTTGCAACATAAAGCAACATTTATGTAAGCAAGATGAAACATGTATAATCTTGGCACTTACTTTAGATTTTTTTAACAAACTCAAATTCAAAAATTAAAAACAAAAAGTATGGGGATAACAAAATAAGTACACGGGATGAAGGCTAAAAGGAAATTAAGAAAAACAGAATACGGAAAAACAAAAATATCAAGCACTCATATCAAACATTCTCAAACCGCTTTTTTAAGCCTCTCATGTGCACCACATTATTTTTACACTATATTTGTAACAGAAAGTGTAAACAAAAGGCAAACTTTACAATCCTAGCACTTTTTATTTAATTTTTTTAAACAAGCAAAATCAAATTCAACAAATTAAAAACAAACAGAAGGGGATGGGAAATAAGTAAAAGGGAGAAAAAAAGAAAATAAACAATAGGGGATCCAAAAACAATACACTGCATCCTTATATCAAACTCTGCATACAATTTTGTATTTTTAAAACTTACAATTTACAAATATGTGCTACTATTCTATTTTTTAATTATTTTTGTGCCAAGTCACATACCCACTGTCCATCTCTCTTAATTTTCTTGCATACCATAGTCCCCTATCATTTCTTCCTTCCAAGGCATCTTTTTTTTCTGCAGTCCCCTCTTTCCTGTACTTCTGACAGCAGAGAAACCCAAGAACAAAACAGAAGCCCTCACAGTCCTAAACGCAATTTATTAAAACAGATAATCATGGTGGCTTCTTCAGAGGATACAGAGGCAACCAAACACAATCAGTTAAATACTGAAAGTTAATTGAAGTCAACTGCTGTCAATTAACCACAAATTATGCAACAAGATGCCTGCATTAAGCTAAAAACATAAAGTACAGAAAACGTCAGACATAGCTTAAATACATGCTGAACTATTAATGAAGTTAAAAGACTGTGACAATACAAAAAACAGTATTTTGACACAGTCAAACCCAAATAAATAAAAATTCATACTGTATGTTTCCTAAGACATAAAAATATAAAAATGCACAAGCAAAGAGTGTCACAAAATCATATGTGCATTTAAAGAATGAAAGACAAAATACTACATTGTCATTCCCAAATGTACATTATTTTAAAAAGGGGAAACGACATAATAAAACAATTGAATAACTTTTTACTGGAAAGTTAATATAAATTCCAAAAATGTAAACAAAAACATATTTAATGTGTGACCTTAAAATTGGGTACAATACTAAGTAACAATGTAATAGCCTAAGCCAAAATTTACTCGGACAAATACCTACAAAAGGTAAGAAACAGTGCCACCAAGTGGCTTGACACTATGCCCACAGATGGTGGGCTGATGCAAGAAGGACTGAATCAAAAGTGTCAAAACAAGTATGGTTCTTAAAATATAATTCTTAAAATATGAAGGGACCAGTTATCTCATATACGATTTTAATTTGAGGTAGGTTGAAAGCATTAAGCTTAAGTTGCCAAAGCAATTCATTTGTCTCAAGTATAAGGGCACTAGGTCCACCACGAGGATGAAAAGGAAGGTGGTCAATCCCCATAAAAGAGAAAGCATGCCCAGGAAAAGAACAGATATGTTTGGCAAGGGCATTATCAAGTCTCTTATTCCTGATGGCATATAAATGCTGGTACAATCTGTCTTTGAGCCTTCTGTCCATCGAAAGCAATATACACTACTGTTTTCGTATCACAGGAAATACGGTGATGTATGAAATATTTCCTTCCTTCAATACAAAAACTGCTACCTGTTTTAATATGTGAACAGAAATTACAAAGGCCACAGGCAAAAGAGCCATTGGTTCTAGCACTACAGGTGCCATAAGGAGTCTGTAACAATTCTTTGATGTTTCTACCCCTTCTAAACACTACAAAAGGTCTATCACCTAACTTCTCACCTACAGTTGCATTACTGGTGATGAAAAACCAATTTTTAAACAAGATATTCTGTATTGCATACGAGTTCACCCCAAATGTGGAAATGAAACTACAAGTAGAGGCCCTGTTGGGGGCAGGTTCAATAAGAGGCGTGACACCAGACAGGTTGTCAGAGGCACTAGATCTAAGAGCCACCTCAGTGCAAAACGACCCTTCTTGAGACAAAAGAGGTCTGTAAAACCCACTAATTCTTTTATTCAAGACCTCTTCTATTAGTTCAGACACAAGAGTAGCTGGGTAGCCACGGTTAACAAAAAGGTTTGTCAAAAATTGACATTCAACGTTAAAATCTAACAATTGACTACAAATTCTCACGGCCCTCACAAGCTGCCCTTTGACTATTGCTTTTCTAAGTTTAAAGGGGTGAGAACTGGTATAATGAAGGAAGGAATTCACGTATGTATCTTTCCTATAAATTGTGGAATTTAACCTTCCTGTAATCCCATCCCTAGTCAATTTTACATCAAGGTAATTCATACTCGCAACATCGAACTGAAAAGTAAATTTAAGAAACGGTGTTGTACTATTGATGTAATCGACAAAACTTTGTGCTGTTAGATGGTCACCCCTAAAGAGGATGAAAATGTCATCAAGGTAACGAGTGTAGTAGAAAAGTTTACCATTCCACTCTGAGTTGTTCAAGACAAAATTTCTTTCCCAATAAGACATTTGAATGTAAATGTCTTTTTCAAACAGGAAGTAATTTGATGACAAAATAATGTTGAGCAGCTCAGTAACATTATTGATGACATTCGAAGGAGCCTGGAGCTCACGCAACAGCAAGTCAATCCACTCAATGGCCTCCTGGTGTGGTATGGATGTGTAAAGATCGACCACATCTATGGTCAAGAAATTGACATCCATATCCAACTCCAGCCCATTTAGGTCAGAAAGAAAAGACCATGAATCTTTACATATAGTAGGTACACTGTCAACATACTGATTCAGTAAAGTATCCACAAATTTTGAACAAGGGTAGGTGATGGAAAGCCTACCATCTATCAGTGCCCTCATAGGTGGGTCCCCAAGATTTTTATGAATCTTGGGGATTCCAAACATGACAGGCGTCTTGGCATGGGAAATATCTATGTATTTATATGTCTCCTCATCAATTCTGCCGTTGATGAAAAAATCCCTCAAGTAACCCCTAATCTTACTGGCACTGATATTCATCTCGTTGACAGATGAGATTTCATATGAATCAGAATCAAGGACCCTGTGCATTCTTTCTACGTAATCAGCCTGCTCAAAGATGGCCAAACCGCCACCTTTATCAGGCTTGATGATCCTGGCCCCGACATTGCGGAGGTCACGTAATGCTTCAAGTTGGTCCTTGGAAATATTGAAGCGGCTAGGACCAACACCAGGTCGCTTCAATAAAAACCTAATATCCAACTCGCAAGCACTCTCAAACATTTTGAGGGCCACATGGAGGGGCGGGTTGAAAATACTAGGCAGTTTCAGATTAGAGACCAGAGAGTCTGTGGAGAAGTTAAACAGAAGTTTCAAATTTAATTTACGTACATAACATTTTAAATCCAATAACACCCTGGCCAAATCACATTTAATAGAAGGTACAAAGGTATTACCCAAGGCTAACAGCTCAACAAGTTCTGGTTCCAGGGTAAGGTGTGAAAAATTATAAATTGTAAAATCACCTTTCATATTCTTGACAACCTTAAGGGGGGTGTTCAGAGTATAAGGGGGATTTGTGATTAGTTGTTCCCCTGTTGTTCCTGTTCCCTAAAAAATTATTGCTGGTATTTTGGGGTCCGTCATACCCAGTAGCAGGTATCGTTTCCTGTACTTGATTACCACAGAGGTCCTGTGTTTGTACAGTCAAAGGTTGAGCATGTCAAGGAACAGGACAATCATTTTCATCCTTAAATGGCAACATGCAATACCATCACAGTGATATGCAGACTTTCATATGTGCCCAGTTAAAACACCATGCTACTAATCCCTCTCCCAATCCAAAGATCAAGAAAGTCGCCCCTGACTTTGCCAAAATGTTGCTATTAATGCATGGGCTAGCCTCGACAATTAAGGGGTGGAGAAAAACTTACCTAGCACAATAGCTACCAGCCTTCCAACTCCCCAAGAGCATTCCTAACTGTAGAGCTCTGGTGGTGGAGTCAGATGCCTTGCCCCTTCATAACTAGGCTGGCAGCCAAGTTCTGCTTTGATTACTCCAGTGACAAACTGCTGGGGTGGAGGTGGGGATGCGAAGAGCAATATAACAATCAGTATTTAAAATATACATGTGTATCTATTGTCTTTCATAGCAGTGAATAAATTAGCTCCAAATGGCACAAAACATGTCAGAACAATATCAGTAATAAAGATACACCTTGCTACTGTCCCTAGTAGACTGACATGCAAAATATGCTTGAGCAACACTCTGACACAGATGTCAGGAGTTGCCTTACTTAAATTTACTAAATCTTGTGATAAAATAGGAAAGACAGTTCTGTTTACTTCCACATGCAACTACAAAACAATGACAGGTGAGCCTACTTTTTTGCAGATCTGTTTTAATTTGAGTAATTTATATTGCTGTTAATTTGAAAAAGTATATGACAGAATTGCAGACTTTCTTTTTTGTATTTCTGTTATGTACTTACAGGAGAGTAATGTGGTCTCCTTACTGTACCAAGCTAACTGTGGACTAATCAATTGTCTTACTTCCCAGTTTTTGAATGGCTTGAGCTACACAGAAGCCCATACTCCAAAATGTGTATGGGAAGGTATTTTACTATGCACACATAAAAAAAAATGTCCTAATCCAGCCAAGAGGTATTGCTGTTTCATACGGAAATTCAAGCAAATGTCTGAATTAAAGAACAAGCTTTTCTAAATCAGGAAAAGATAGTTTATTTTGAGAAAGATGTCTTATTAACTGTTCCCACATGATTCTTAGGGAATTCTCTCTCCAAAGAAACTTTTATAAAAAATGTTAACTGCTTGGAGCTAAGTAAGGGAAGAAGGTCTCAATAAATAGATCACTGCAAATAGCATTAAAGAAAGTAAGCATACTTTCAACAAATTTACTGAACTCAGCAATAGAAAATACCAATGCTAAATACCCAGCTGTTTTATTTTCTCTCAACAGTATAGTTAAAAATGGACTGCTTATTAATTAGAAGGTTTAAAATTCAATCACTGAAATTTTAAATGTTTCAGAAGTGAAATGTAGTCATTTTTCACTCCATTCTTAATGAGCTAGATAAACTACTGTTGTGCATAAATTTGCCGTAACAACAGATGTGTGAACAATCACTGCTGCAGTAGCTTTAGCTATATGGGATATATCCTGCCAAAGATATAACAGACGCCCAGCTACCAAAGCTTTAAGGCACCTGGACGCTTGCCCAAGTAGTCAGTCAGCTTGAGCTGAGCTGACATAAGACAGTTAGACAGGTTTGGGCACTAAACCCATCAGAGTTTTCATTCCAGAGACAAACAGGCTGAGCCCTGAAGGGACAATGTTAGGGGGAAAAAAAAAAAGTATCCACTCCTGACAGAAAAACAACACACCAAACAAACAAGGTGGGTGGGTGAAGGGAGTGGCTGTATATCTACTGTTATGGTAAGTTTACTTACACAACTATATTATGTTCATTATATTGATCACTGCTGCAGTAGACTTAGCTATATGGGTAGATTACTCTAACATACTACATCTGGGAGGTGGAAGTGAAAGGGTCCAGGAGCCCCTGGTAAATGAAACTAGCAATGCCTGATTTAAACCTAGAGAAGAAGTCAAGCTTGTCATACCTTGTAAAGGTGTATATAGAGGACCAAGTTGCTGCTTTTAGAAAACTTCTAAAATTCAACACTTTCCAAAAAGCCATAGATGAAGCCAAGGCCCTCGCAGAGTGGGCCTTGACCCTGCCTGGAATAGTTTTGTTGTGAGCAAAGCAAAAGGTAATAACCTGAAACAACCATTTGCAAATAGTCTGTTTTGACACAGGCTGTCCCTTATCTTCACAAGAAATGAAGAACTTGATCTAAAAATCTGAATCATTTAGTTCTGTCAAGTTAGTACCAAAGTTGTTTGTGGAAATCCAAGGTATGGAGTATCCTTTTTCTGTCATTTTTAGGTTCAGGAAACAAGAAAAATGTGAGATGAACAGTTTGTCTTAAAGTAATCTCAGATAACACTTTAGGCATAAAAGGATTGGTTCTCAAAAAAACTAGTTTCTGTGAATAACAAAATACAGCTGATTCACCTTAAGAGCTTGCAACTACAATATGATTCTTGCAGAGGTCAACACAATCAGTAAAAACAGTTTTCCATGTTAAGAAACTCAAACTTGCTAGATTAGCTGGTTCAAATGGGGCAAATGTTATCTTCTCTAACACAAAATTAAGATCCCAAGGAGGAGTCCCCAGTATTCTTGGGGGTCTCTTAAGCAAAACCCCTTTCAAAAACATTTTGACATGAGAATGCAGTGAAAGAAATTAATCCATGGGTAGACATGCAGAAATGGCTGACAAATGAACCATAATGGAGGAGTAAGAAAATATACAGGATACTAACTCCACACAAACTTTGTAAATCAGAGAAACACTAGACCTAAATGGATGTTAATTATGTCGCTGGCACCACACAGAAAGCCTTTTCCATTTGCTAATAAATGATTTTCTAGTAGCAGGTTTTTTTTGCCTCAATTAATACCTGCTGCACATCCTCAATTCATTTTAGCCACCTTTTACTAAGACCCTGTCATCCAAGCAGTAAGTTGAAGTTGAATGGGGTCAGAGTCTATCAAACACCTCTGATCTTGTGTGAGTAGATCCACTGTGTGAGAAAGCTTGTGGTAGTTGCCCCTTGCTATTTCCAAAAGAACAGAGAACCACTGTTGTTCTGGACCAAAAGGGATTTACCACAAAGACCCTAGGGATTCTTTCTGAATCTTCAAAAGTACCCTGGATATCAGTGGAAAGGGCTGAAAAGCATACAGGAACACTCCTGTCCAAGAAAAAGAAAAGGAATCTATCTAACAGACCTTCTTGCATGGGGTCCTGAAAAAGAATCCTGCCAGCTGACTGTTCAAAAAGTAATCAAATAGGTCTACATGAGGAACTCCCCACATATGGAGCAAATCTTGGAAGACCCCCCCCCCCCGATTTAGTTCCCATTCACATGGGTCTCCCCTTGTCCTGCTCTGCTTGTCTGCCACACAATTTTGCTCTGACAGAATGCAGGATGTCTGTAGAGGATGCAGTGAAGCTATATCCCAAGCTAACATGGCTAGTGTGCAAAGGTGGTATGATCTGGTTCACCCTTGCTTGTTGATGTAGCACATGACTGTGGTACTGTTTATAATAACTTGAAGAGGTCCAGTGGGCCAAAGATGATTCAGAGTTAAGTGACTTGATCAGGGCAAGCATCTATTTTATATTTATGTGCTTGTGCCCGTCCTTGATGCCTCACCACACATCTTGCACTTTTATCTCTTCTGAAACTGCTCCCCAAGCAAAGTCCAAAGTGCCTGTGGTGACTGACTGCTTTGGAGCAGGGTGGGATAAGTGAAGACCTGGACTTGGGGAAATTTTCTGTTTCCACCAAGTGAGTTCTGTTCTGACAAAATCCAACACTGGGATTGGAAAGGACATAGGAAGTTGGTGCTGGGACCAAACAGACATCAGATACCACTGTAACTTTTTCATGTGGAGTCTTGCCAGGTATACCATGACAATCATATGCCATAAGACCTACAATCCTGAGGTATTCCCATGCAGTGACCAATGTCTGGGTGGAAAACCATAGAAATAGATAAAGATATAAATCTATTTTTCCTGTAGAAGAAAAGCTCTTTGAATGGAGGTAACTAGCTTACATCCCAGCAACACAATCCTGTGTGAAGGCATCAAAGAAGACTTTTGAAACTTCTCTTGGAATCCCAGCATGTGTAAAAGATCTCTCAACAAGTGAGATTCCTGACACTCTGAAAAAGACTCTACAAAGATAAGCAAACCATCTAAATATGGTAAATTGTGGATACTTGTAGCTTGCAATAAGCTATAATTGGACACAGACACTTTGTGAACACTCCTGGTGCCATGGATAGTCCAAAGGGTAAGGCAGAAACTTGATAATGTGATCCAGACACAAAAAACTTAAGAAACGTCTGCTCTCTGAATGAATATGGATGTGATAAGCATCCTTTAAATCTACTGCTACAAGGAAAAGTAAATGAGAAAGAAGAAGCAACAGTTAGTGAAGTGACATAATTCTGAACTTGGGCACTATCACAAACAGGTTGAGGAATGAACGATCCAGAGCTGTTCTCCAAACATTTTCTTTCTTTGGCATTAAAAACATCCTTCACTAAAAACGTATCCCACCATGGGAAGGAAGAACTGGTTCTAAAGGGCATAGCAAAATTAATTTAAAATGGGTGGCGAAAGCCAAACATACTCTGGCTAGGCTTATAAATGCCCTAGGGCAGATAGCCTGGTATGAACCTATGAACCTATCACTCCCTGGGACAGCACGTGTTAAAGGACAAGGGGAAATAAAAAAGTTTTGTCTGGTGGATGAGGAATTACCTCTTGGAAAGAAGGGATTTCTTCCTGCTGCTATCCGCAACCTAGATGAATGAACTTCAGAACCCATTTTTCTGAAACTATCCATTGCCAAAGAGAAAAGTGGAAATTCAGGTTTTCTGGAAGGTGACCAGAACTGCCAGTCTGTGTGTGTGTGTGTGTGTGTGTGTGTGTGGGGGGGGGGGGTGATGGGACTAAATCCCTTAAATAGTCATTTGTACTTGTTGCATTGTCATTGGTTTTGCAGGCTTTCTGAATTATTTTTGGACCCCCAAACCATTTCTTCTTAAATACCTGATACTTACTTGCTTTTTGTTGAGACTACTTTGTTTTTTTACTGGCTGAGGGGGTTAGAGAATCCCTTAGAAATTAAGGAAAAGGATGGCAGGGAAATCTTACACACACTTTTTGAATACCTCTGCAGTAGAGGAACCAAAAACTAAATCTCTATGTAAAGAAGAATTTAAAATATTTTTTACATCACTTGGGAGGTTTTGAGAACGTAGCCAGGCAAACCGCAAAATAACAGAAGTGGCCATAGCCCTGGAAAAAATATCAACTGAGTTATACAGAAACTGTAAACAATGAAATGTGGCTTGTAAAATGGAGGAAACAATTATTTAAAGCAGAATCTTCCTCACAATAAGAAACCTCAGACAAAAGCTTACTCTTATATTCATAATTAGTCAAAATAAACATATAAGCAAAACAGTGTAAGAAACTTCTCTGTGTGGAAGATTTTCAGTCCATATATTTCTAGTTAATCAATGTATAGGGTTGGGAGGGTGGCCTAATGGTTAAGGTGTTTGCCTTACAAACAGAAGGTGCAGGGTTTGATTCTTTCAAGGGATAATTGGCTAGGCTTAAAATGGCTCGCAAGGGCAGTTAGCTTAGTACTAATCTATGAACCTATATTAATCAGATCAGACAATAGTAGTAGAAGTAGCGAACGTAAACTCGTCAAGTCAAAAAGTAACAATAGAAAATATATAATTTGACAGTATTACTAAGTATTCGAAAGTAATCCAAGCAAGGCAGGCAGTCTGTTTCCAGTCGAAAATCCTTTATTAAGTACAATAAACATATAAGCCTGACAATTTAAAATTCTGAAAATCAAAGTTGCAGAAGCATACACTTCTTTCCTCAAACTTCACAATAATCTTCCCATACTTGTCAGAAAGTGTAGGATTGGAGTTGACCAAATGTTATCAGCAATAGGATTAAATAAAGCTATAGCTGCTGTGTCAGGTTTGGGAAACGTGTATAAAAACTTAAAAGATTGGGGAACTTCATACATTCTATCTGCTGTTTCAGGAGTAGCAGGCTGACTCCCAAGGAAATTGTAGGCAGTGACACACACAACCTCCAGAGTTGAATGAGGAGGAATGGGTAAATGTTCTGGAAATTCTTTCTGTAACAGCCTGTAGTATTTTCGGAGGGACTTAGAAACCTCAGTGTTCTCCCACTGAAAACTGACACATTCTGGAAATAGCCTCCGAGAAAGATAACCCCCTGCAGAGAGAATCAGGAACAGCACTCTCGTGAGTCTGAATAAAAAACTGTGGAGAAAACCCCATCTGTTTCTTCAGCTACCTGTCCGCATTCAGAATCTTGATTCTCTTCAGGAAAAGAAGTATCCTTCTTTCTTTCACCAGAAATCACCTTATAAGATCAAAAGTCTGAATTAACTCCCTGAGCCGCACACAGTAAACTACTCCTGTCTAAGAACATTTGAGGAGGAGTGGAAATATGTTTTTCTTTTCTTTTTTCTTTTTAAAGAAAAATGGAATGAGTAATGTTATTAGTGGTAACAGCAGCCTTTCCAGGAATGGGCACAACATTCTGATGAAAGACGGAAGTTTTCCCTGTTCTCTCTCCCACAACTGATGAGTGGCTCTCTCTTGCCCACTGATAGGACCCTAAATAGAACCCTAACAGCCACAGAAGATATAGTGGCTGAAGGTGGTACACCAGAGGGATCAGGGGTAAAAGATGAATGACCTGTGGAACAGCTTATAGCCGCAGCAGTCACCCACCTACAGCTGAAGTAAACTGCTAACCTGCTGTGGTGGCAAAGGCTGTTTAACCTTTTCTTTCTGTGGCTAGAAGGGCCAACCACAGAACCAGTAGTTTGCTCCACAGTCAAGTCAAAAATGGTACCTCTTTCCCAGCAGCAAAAGCAAGTAAAAAAAATCACTTTTTTCATAAAAAACACAGTACAAAGCATTTTAAAACACTTTGCCAACCCCAAAAAGTAAAATATTATAGCAATAACCCACGCCTGGGTGTGGGTAATGCGGGATTTACCCACGGTTGGCGTGGTTTGGTCCCGAGGCTAAGCCCGAGGACCAAACAAAGCCAACCGTGGGTAAATCCGATTACCCACCCAGAAGTGGGTTATTGCTATTATACTATGACATTATTTAAGAAAAGAAACAATTACTTTTCTTAAATAATGGCATTGTATAATGCCTCTTTGCTGCCCTTCCGCAGCTGTCTGGTATCAGCTAGTTCTGATGTACTGCGATGCCGCAGTACATCAGAGCTGTGGTCAAAAGCAACGGAGAAAGCAAGATCTCCGTTGCTTTTTTACTGTTTCGCTATGTTAAATGGGTTTAACATAGCAAGACAGCTTTAAAATAAGCAACAGAGATCTCCGTTGCTTTTTACACTATTAAGCTATGTTAAAGGAGTTTAACATAGCGAGACAAAGCAACGGAGATCTCCGTTGCTTTTTTTAAACCTGTGTCGCTATGTTAAACTCTTTTAACATAGCGAGACAGTGTTTTTAAAAAAGACTTATACTTTTGCATTAGTATAAGTCGATTTACAACGTGCATGCTGGCCAATCAGCGTGCACGTTTTGGAATATTAATGGGGGGGGTCATGGTATAATTACAATTTCTACACAGAAGAAATGTTTTTCAATTACTTTAAACAACTTTTAAACAGAGAGGGAAAAAAGTGCTTTCCTATTTAAAAGTACAGTTAAGCCTCATGACAATCCATTAATACACAAACTTCTACATTAAAAATAACTTTCCTAAACAGGAAAGTTTTTTTTTTAATGTGGAAGGCTTTTCCCCAAAGGGAATTTACTTGCCCAGCAAAGGAACAGTACAAGCTGACCATTGATCCTCGAAAGCTCGCAGAGGGGTGCTTTCTTCAACACCAGGAAAGCTTTGAAGAGCTTGGCATCCCATCCTTTTTAGTCAGCTCAGCTTGAGCTGACTGACAGTTTGGGAGTGTGGAAGGTGGCC
This sequence comes from Protopterus annectens, assembly GCF_019279795.1. Classification (NCBI taxonomy): domain Eukaryota; kingdom Metazoa; phylum Chordata; order Ceratodontiformes; family Protopteridae; genus Protopterus; species Protopterus annectens. The sequence continues at coordinate 492,895,466 of NC_056728.1, read as the reverse complement.
TGAAGCTTTGGAAACTGCCTGGCTGTTATATCCTTTTACAACTTTGACACAATATAACCTATATAGCTAAGGCCACTGCAGCAGTGATCAATATGAAGAACATCTCTTAGTTGATCCACGAGCCTATACTTTTTGCCCAGCCTGCAAAAATATATTTAAAATCTTCTTTCTTTCTTGTGTATAGGCTTTGCCCCTCTTAACCACTGTATTAAGTCCTGTTAACCATAACCCTGGCCCAAGCCCCTAATCCAAAAATTACACCTTACCTCAGGAAAACCCTTTCCATAACACTACCACTACACAAGACACTCTGACACATACCACATACATCATCACACATGCATAACACAACACAATAAACACATCATCTTTCTTAGCCCTGTCTCTGACACTAACCCGGAAAAACTCGCACACTCTCACCATATGACAAACACCATCACACACACATACTACACTAAATCTATCCCCTTCCCTATCCTTTTGTTTAACTTCAACCTGCAACTGCAAACTCTCTCTCAAAAAAAATACACCTTACTTAATCCAACCTCCTTGTTCCGACACCAACACCACTCAAACATAACTCCAATCACTCAAAATAGCATTCAACACAATTTATACATACCATACTAAAACATACACATACACTTCAGACATTCGATCACTTCCCCATTTACACACATTTCCATTTGACATTTCTAAACTGACAAAAATAATAGTTATGTAAAATCTAACCATAACCATAGATGTCCTTCTCTTCCATGTTGCAGTATTCATACTGTGGGATTTCCTGCCTCAGACGACCCGACGTCTGCTCCTATACAAAAGCTTAAGTCTGGCTGCTGTGGGTGCGTGGGACGTCACATACAGGGCCATAAACCAGGGACCATAAATGTGACATCTGCACGCACAGACCTCAGAACTTGAAGCCCAGGATAAGGTGTACAGAAGAACAAGTTGAGAACAAGAAGCAGATGTTCCTGAAGGGCTGTACAGATCAGCCTGTAGGGAGATGAGACAGAGGTCAAAGGCCAACAATCCAGTAGAGATAGAAAAAGGGGGTATAGGTTCACAAGTAGGTACTAGGCTATCGGCCTAGGGCCTATACAAGCATAGTCATAACAATTCCCACAAATATTTACTTTCCTGGACCCCTGTCTAGCAGGGCTACTGATATGATCCCCGGGGTGAATTTCCTATCTCCCATCCAATCGTCAAGGTTCCTCTTGAAGAGGGCTATTGAAGCGCTCTGCCTGACATGTATGGGCAACCTATTCCAGAGTATGGGGAGTCTCTGGGTCAGGAACCTATCCCTCCAGCATGTTCTATTCAACGTGATGACAAGGTTAAGATGCTTGGAGCATGTGGCTCGGAGGGACTGGGATTTCTTTAAGTGTAACATGTCCAACAACTCTGGGTTTGACATGGACTTGTATGTTAGGCAGAGATCATCTCTGAGTAGGCGATAGCGACAGAGTACATAGTATATAGTAAGGAGCGTGGGAAGGAATACTGCAATATGAAAGAGGAGGACATCTATGGTTATGGTAAGATTTTACACAACTATTCTATGTCCTTCTATTCCTATGCTGCAGTATTCATACTGTGGGAGAGTACCACAGCTAAAAGGAGTGAAGGGCGGGGGCAGAAGTAGAGGATTCCAAGAATCCTTGCAGGATTGCCCTGGCAAATCCTGCTCTGATCCTAGAGACTTGGTCTAGTTTGTAGTATTTAGTGAATGTATGAACTGTAGACCAGGTAGCTGTTTCCGTGATGGAGGCCATGTCCATCCCTCTCAGAAAAGCCTTGGAGGTAGCCATGCCTCTAGTGGAATGAGCTCTAACTCCTTGAGGCAATGGTTTGCCATGGTGTGAGTAGCAGAAGAGAATGGATTTCCTGATCCAGCAGTAAATAGTTTGTTTGCAGACTGCCTTACCCAGAGCCTTGGGGTTGAAGGAGATGAAGCGTTGGTCAGATTTTCTGAAGGACTTAGTTTTGTCTAAGTAGAATATCAGTTGTCTGTGCATGTCTAGGGAATGAAGGACTCTCTGTGGTATTAGTTGGTGAGGGGAAAAAAGTAGGTAGGTGAATGGACTGATTTAAGGATAGTTCATTCACCACCTTGGGCATGAAGGAAGGGTTTGTGCACAAGGTCATCCCGTCATTGTGGAAGGTGGTGTAAGGAGGACAGACCATGAAGGGCTGTAGTTCCGACACTCTTCTAGCAGTGGCAATAGCCACTAAAAGAATGTTTTTTCATGTGCACATTTGAAGAGAAGCTGTGCTGGCTGGCTCAAAAGGAGGCAAGGTGAGTTTACTTTTTCCAGCATGAAATTGAGGTCCCAGGGAGGAGGGATGGGTTTTCTTGGTGGCCTGATATGCAAGAACCCTCTCAAGAAAAGTTTCACGTCCAGTCTGGAAAGCAGTGTTGGCTGTAAAGGCAAGCAGGCAGAAAGGTGGACTTCCACTGAAGAATATTCTCTTCGTTCCTTAATGAGCTCACATATATGGGTAAGGACAAGTGAGGGATCGACCTGAAAAGGGTCTCTGTCCTTAAGGGAACACCATTTAGAGAATCTCTGCCATTTAGACAAATATTTTTTTCTATTAGTTGGTTTCCTGGCCTCCCTCAGGACTGAGAGCATGTCCTCAGAGTAGTGTTGTCTGAAAGGGATCATAAGCTGATCATCCTAAGAGTTAGGTGCAGCAAAAACATCTGGGGGTGAATGAGAGATCCCTTTTGTTGTGTTAGTAGGTCCACCTTGTGGGGTAACTTTTGGTGATTGCCCTTGGCTAGGGAATGAAGAAAGGGGAACCAGTGTTGCCTTGGCCAACAGGGAGTCACCAGCAAGATGTTTGGTTGTTCCTTCTTGATTTTCAGAAGGACCTTTTGTATTAGAGGGAAGGGAGGAAAGGCACACAGGAACATTCCCTTCCATGAAAAGCTGAAGGCATTCACTCTCCAGGCTACTGGTACAGAATTTGATTAGTTGTCGGTTCTGGGGGGAGGCAAACAGATCCACTTGAGGTGTGCCCCACGGTGGACGATGTCTAAGAAGGTATCCCTGTGCAACATCCATTCGTATTGTAGAAAGGATGTTCTGCTAAGCAAGTCCGCTTGTTTGTTTTCCTGAGAAGCGATGTAAGAGGTCTGTGGGAAAAGGATGTGGTTGGCTGCCATTTCCCAGATATGTAGGGTTATCCGGCATAACTGGCATGCCTTTGTCCCTCCTTGTTTGTTGAGGTACTAGATGACAGTTGTGTTGTCTGTCACAATGTGGAGCAGCCCTAGTTGCAAGATGGGAAGGAAGACTTTTAGAGCCAGCAAGACAGCAGTTATTTTTCTGACATTGATGTGTTGCTTTTGCAGGGCAGGGGTCCAACACTGCTGTACCATGAAGTCCTCTAACGTTGCCCTCCAACCTAGATCTGATGCATCTGTGTGCATGGTTTGAGTGGTGGGGGTAGCAGAGAAATGCCCTGGTTCTGTGCAATTTGATGAATACACCACTTTAGCTCTGTTTTTAAGCAGAGCAGAAGGGGAATACGTTTGTCTAATGGATGTTGGCTCAGACTACACATTCTTTAGGTACCACTGGAATTTTCTCATGTACATCCTCGCTAATGAGAGCATGGGAATAATGGCTGCCATGAGACCTAGAACTTGCAGAAACTGTTTTGCAAATAGATGAGATTCTGAAAGTAGGCTTTGAAAATGTGTGTAGAGGGACTGCACTTTGTCCGGTGGAAGGAAGGATCTCATCAGGTCTGTTCTGATCCTGCAGGCTAGGAAAACTTTGCCCTGTTGAGGAAGAAGAGAGGATTTCTGAAGGTTTAGGGTGAATCCCAAGTTGTGAAGGAGAGACATGGGAACTTGAGGTGGGTTTGTAGGGTGGACTCTGATTCTGCCAGAATGAGAATGTTGTCCAGGTAAGGGTAGATTTGTACTCACTTGGTTCTGCAATAGGCAATGGCTGGGGCCAAGCATTTTGTAAAAACTCTGGGAGCAGTAAACAAGCCACACGGCAAGGCTGTAAACTGAAAGCGTGAAGAGTGGCCAGTGAAGCGCAGAAACATCCTGTGGAAAGGCCTGATGGGAATGTGCAGGTAAACATCCTTTAGGTTTAGCGTGACCATGAAGGCTTGGGAGGGGATGAGGGGTAGGAGAGTTTGAAGGGAGAGCATCCTGAAGAAGGAAACCTTTAGGAACAGGTTCAGATAGGATTAAGTCCAGGATTGGTCTCCAAAGGCCATCCTTTTTTGGAACTAAGAAAAGACAGGAATAGAAGCCCTGTCCTGAGGGAACTAATTCTATAGTTCCTAGAGTCAGGAGTTCTTTTAAAATGAGAGGGAGTAGATGAGGCTGATTTTCTGGAGGGAAGGGAATCCTTCTTGGGTTTTGGTTTTTCCTTCCAGGACAGAAAATATCCTTTTTGGATGATGGAAAGAACCCAAAGATCCTTTTTGGATGATGGAAAGAACCCAAAGATCTGAGGTGATGGTTTTCCAGAAGGGAAGGCAGTTGTCCAGGACAATCATGCTGAAGAGAGGTCCCCTCTGTCTAGAAAGGGCTGTTTCGCTGGGGGCTGAGAATTGGGGGGGTCTGGAGTAAGACTATCCCCTGGATCTCTTATGGGGCTTTGAGGAGGAAGGACAGGATGGTGAGGGAGTCATTCTGACAAAGGATGTTTTTGTGGGATAGCTCCTGTGATATCTAGGGAAGGGGGACACCGGCAGATGCTTAATGTCCTGCAGTTCTTTGTTTTTCTCTTGTAAGTTTTTGAAAAGTTCTGCTGAATTTTTCCCAAATAAAAGGTTGTGGTCCAATGGAGCATCCATGATTTTTGATTTAAAATCCTGTGGTAGAGGTTGTAGGTGAAGCCAGGAGTATCTGTGCGAGGCAGATGCAGTAGCAGAAGACCTGGCTGAGGCCTCTGCTGTATCATAACTGCACCTAATAGTGTCTGGCTACTTGCGTAGCTAGAGACAGTTTTGATGCACTGTCAGCTTTGGTTGGAAAGTCTGGGGTAGAAGCCAGAAAGGTGGAAGCCTGGGAGACCAGGTCCAGGGCATATTTAACCATGTGGGTTTGGTAATTGATAGCCCTGAAGGTCTGGGTAGAGGAGGTGTATACCTTCTTACCCATTCTGTCCATGGTTTTGCTGTCCTTATCTGTTGGCAAAAGTGAAACAGAAGGTAATTGCCTAGACTGTCTGTCTGGGGACACAGCAATAACTGCTGGGTCAGCCAGGGGAGGTTTCACCAGAAACGTCTGGTTATTAGCAACTTTGTAAAACCTATCCGGCCTTTTAGGGGCAGGAGGTTGAGAATCTGGATTATTGGAGACTGAGTTAAAGGCATCCAGGAAGGCTGGAAGCACAGGAGGGATAGCTGAAGGACAGGGAGACTCAAGTTGCAAAAGTTCAAAATATCTTTTCTGGGTATCTGACATCAAGGTAGTATCCCACTTGAAGTACTCTTTCATTTTTTAGATAGTTCAAAGGTAATATCCTCTGGTGGGGAATCTCCTTCAAAAGAGTCTTCGCCTGGGGAGTAATAATCCACAAGTGAAGCAATTTGAGAGACATAGGACACTGACTCCTCAGAAGAGGAGTAGGACTGGTCAGGTTCTTATTCTCCTACTCCCTGTTGAGTAGTGGGTAAAGGCAGGGAGGAAGCAGAGGCTGGCCTGGGGCTCAGCACAGCAATGCTGGTAGGTGCAGGGCCTGTGGGCCTAGCCATAAAGGCCTGCATTAAGGAATTGGTGAACGACTGCCAATATGGAGTTTCTTGAGGTGTAGGGCTCAAGTGTCAAGTTTTCTGTTTTTTATTTGCTGGCGTAGGCGCAGAGGTAGACTTAGAGACAGAGGCCTGGGCTGGAGCAGGAGAGGTCTCAGTCGGCTAACCAAGTAATGGTTTCCCCCTCAATGTCAGTTGTGGCCAGCATCTGAATTATCTTCGTGGACGTGCTCTCCGTGGCTGCAATAATGGCCTCCTCCAGAGAAACCGAAGGTGACAGAGTAATCAGGTGTCCCTCGGCTCCTATATCTGTAGTCAGCAGGACATCCGATGGCTGAGCGGCATTGGGAGTAGGCCTGGAAATCTTGGCCTTCTTCCTCGGTTGTTCGGCTTGGGCGGCCAACTCGGGATCCATCCTGACAGTGAGGCATTTTAATCTTTGATTTTCCAAATACAAATTTAGTGCAGCCAACTGGCTGCATAGGGCGTTTAGCATGAAGGGCTGACAAAAGGAGCAGGCCTTATGGTTGTGCTCCTTACCTAAGCAAAATACACACCGGTCATGAGAGTATTTGTGCGGTATCTGACGCCCTCAATTACATTTTCTGTTTTTCTCAGACATCAGCTAAAAGAGAATCTACAGCAACCAAATTAAAGCAAACCTAAGAGAGAAAACCCCCAACGGGGTACTTATCTTTTGAAGTCTTTGGTCGTATGAACGAAGTGGTCAAAGCTAATGTCGTCTGCTGCTGAAAAGTTCTGAGGTCTGTGTGTGCAGACATCACATTTATGGTCCCTGGTTTATGGCCCTGCATGTGATGTCCCACGCACCTACAGCAGCCACGCCTAAGCTTTTGCATAGGAGCCAACATCAGGTCACCTGAGGCAGGAAATCTCATAGTATGAATACTGCAGCATAGGAATAGAAAGACATCTGACTTTTCAACTATATGTCTTTCAACATAATATCAGGCAACTACAATTCTACACCTATACCAATATCTGTATTTATATATTTCTATATCTACATCCATACACTGGAAGTTAGAGAAGGACTTAATAAAATCAGGGATAGAAAGGACTATAACTGCAGTGTGGAAAGCTGATGCCAAATTAGGTGGCATGACTATTGACAAAAATGATGAAGATAAAAGTCTACCGATTAATCACCTTCAATGCAGTGCTGAGGAAATGAGAATCTGGACAATATCTTTTCACTTGTAAACATCCTTCATGCAGAGGAACTTCGCCTAGTGAAGCTTGAGAGGTGAATCTTGGCATCCATGTTGAGAACACACAATATAGGGTTACGGCCAGAGACCTAATCATAATTTTCTGTAGTAGATGATGATTTAACTGCTTCATGTACTGCCAGTTAGTAAAAAAAGCATTTGCTGGCATTGAAAGGTAATACAGGAGTTGGCAAGTGCTGTCAAACAGGCAGCAACAGATGTCTTTATGTACTGTGTGTGTGAAGGAAGTAGTTCCATTTTGACTGACTGTAATCCTCTAAGACAGCAGATGGAATCAAAGTTGAAACAAAGCTGCTTCAAGTTCTGCCACTGTTGACTGTTGGCTGGCACTGTCAGCTATTGGGGCCTAGAGCCAGACATGATCTTAACAGTACTTAGGGGGTGCTTAACAATTGTTAAGCACCTTTCTAACCATGTTTAGATCGAGTCACATGGTATAGTAGTGCTGAACAAGGTTGTGTTTTAACTGATACTGAAGCATAAACATGGCACTACAAGAAGCTTCAGGACACAAAATAATTTAGATTAGATATAGGCAAGTACATACCCCCCTGAATATTCCCAAATGTTAAATAATAATAATAATCATGAAACACAGTTTTCTGATCCACCCTCTGCAGACATGCATGTGATACATATGTGAAACAAAAAAAAGAGAGAGTTTGGGAAATGAATGGATTAACAGTCTGTGGAAAAATATAAAGGGTAAGAAATGTGCCTGATGTTAGTAAGAAAGAAAATGGGTCTATATCACTTTGTTGAAAGGTCTTTTCATCAAATCACTATTCATCGAACCCACTTAAGAAAAAACTCATTTCAGCGAACAATTGTTTCAGTGAATTTTTTCTCAGGGGAAATGAAGCAGTTGGCCATCATCAAGAATTTGCCCTTTCCCTTACTGTAGTGTGATCTCGGAGTTGGTATATTTAGTTAGGGGGCACCCCCCACATTGGAGGTGGGGGTGAAGACCCCCACTTTGCTGAGTTTTAAATTGTGTAGTGTTTGTTACGGTTGATAGCTGGCCCACTAGTTTCTTTCCCTTGGAGAATTTCTGCTGAAATGACCATTCACTGAAATGAGTTTTCGCTTAAGTGAGTTCGATGAGTAGTGATTCAATGAATAGACTTTTTGACAAAGTAATATAGACCCAAATAAAACATCTTTGATATAGTTCCAGCCAAAAGTTTATTCACCACATTTTAGTACTTTTGTTCCAAAACACATGACGTTGTATAAGAAATTTGTCAAAAACAGGAAGAGGGGGTGGGGTGGGGTGAAACATTGCAGAGCTTGCAAGCAGTGTAGGTTCATTCTAGAAGGCAGTAGTTTCCTAGCTCATATTTTTCTAGGATTGATTACAGTCAAAGGCAGATTTGATTGGTGACTAAATGCTTTGGAGCAGGGTGGTACTGATTGTAACACAAAATGGGTAGAGTATATTTGTCTTCTATTCATCTTGCCCAGCATTTTATGTTGAGAAGACTGTTGGACTCTTAAGACAAGAATTTACCAGCATGTATATGCAATGAGTGAAGCACATCAATTCAAAGTCCTTTATAAACATTTGCTGCAGTGTGGTGATTTCAAAAAGTTTTCTTTCATTGTTTTGGAGAAAGAAGAATACCCCAAAGGAGGTGGTGACTGGGAAACATTTGGTGAAAAGAGAGAACTCCACTGGCAAATTTTACTGAATGCCCCACCCCCACCAGGCATCAATGACTTAGTATCTATTAAGCCTACTTTGAAAATCAAATCTAATTGCCTGTCATAATACTGCAAGGTTAATGATATTTGCAATTTTTAATACCTTTACATGAATATTTTACGACAGAATACTTTTTGTGACATCCACTAATTTTTTCTTACTCATTTTTATGAAAGCTTTTAAACAATTTTTTACAGTTAAATTATTTGAAGAAATATTTATTGACATACATTTATTTTATACAACATATTTCATGCAAGTATATTCTATGCAAGTTTTTTTGTGTATTCTGAGTGTTACTTTTAGTGTGTATTTACAAGTGTGTGTTCTGTTAAATGCTGCTGGTCTAGGCATGCCTCTTTCTGAGGTTTTAAAAAGGAAGGAAGTTACTTTTTTTTTACAGTTTCTGAGGAAGTTCCTGTGTTTTAAAATGGAATTGCTAAAACTTTGGTGAAAAAGAAGTTAGGTCTTACCATAACGTTCCATCTGTGTTGTAGCTCTTTATTCATTCATTACTGTTAGGACTTCGGTTCCATCCTCGGAAACAACACAGCCGTTTCCAAGCTCGCCAGCCAATAACTCTCAGCTAAAACCTACCCATAATGCCCCTCTCACAGTCTCTCCAGATCAAGTTTGCCTGCCCCAATACCATACAGACAGTAAGAGAAACACAGAAGGAGGCTCTGTCTGAGCAAATACCCTAACCAGGAACTCCTAAAGTCCACCAGGAGTCCAGGCAGGGGGAAGGAGGACAGGAAGTAATGAATGAATAAAGACCTACAACACAGATGGAACGTTATGGTAAGACATAACTTCTTTATCTGATGTTGTAAATCTTTATTCATTCCTTACTATTAGGACAGAGTCCCCAGCTACTGGAGTCCTGGGTGGCCCTAAGTAAGGATATTCCTGAGCACCATAGAACCAAAAGATTCCCGTCCCTTGGAGGCCATATCCAATTTGTGATGAGAGATAAAAGTATGAGATCTTGCCCAAGTGGCTGCTGCACAGATATCATCCATAGAGGCTCTGGAAGGAAAAGCCACAGAAGTAGCAATTGATCTAGTAGAATGAGCCTTTATTCTGGAAGGTAGGAATAGCTTATTCTGATGGTAAAGGTAATGATGTTTCTAAGCCAGGAGGATTGAGTCACTTTGGAGACAGGTCTACCCAATCTGGGTCCTGCAAAGGCCACAAAAAAGAAGTTATGTACTTACCATAACGTTCCATGTGAGTTGTTCATTTTGCCTTCATTCTTACTGATGGGTTCAGAGTCGATCCCTCGGCTCCGAGTTGGCACCTACTACAAAGCTCGAGGATTTCAAGCAGCTCGAGGCCAAGTCCCTATCCCATGATGCACCTTGAGTTAACTCAGATCTTGTTTGCTGCGTATAATAATGGGTCTATATTACGACATCGAAAACCCGTATCATCGAACACAACACCGACACACATGGTGCGAACCGCAAATACGCTGAACCCCCAAAACCACGAATTTTCAAATGTCGAACTGTCATTGTCGGCCATCACCACAGCACGCTACATACTACATACCCAAACATAATAAATAAAACACATACATACACTAACCAAACCCTACACTAAACCTTACATACATTACTATCTATGCACTTACCTTAACCCGCACCCTAACCTTAAGGTCCGTAACTATCGCACAGTTACCCTACAGACATATACCCAAACAAAACAAATAATCCACACACATACAGTTAACAAAACCCTACTTCTAACCCTACACTAAACCTTATACACCACCTATCTATGCACTTACCTTAACCCGCACCTTAATCCTAAGGTCCGTAACTATCGCACATTTACCTTATGGAGCTATACCGCAGATGGGCCAACCATGACACTTGAACATTTCGTGTTTCGCAGTTTTGAATGTTCGCTGTTACCGTAGTTCGCGCTATACGTGTCGGTCTTGTGGTGTTCGCGGAAACAGGATTTCGATCTCGTAATACAGATCCATACTAATACCATATGTCATTCTATAACTCCATAAGAGAAAAAGTATAGAAGGGTTGAGTGACCAGAAAGGATCTAGCATTTTGGTCTTCTGAGAGCTCAGGAGGGGGTAGGAGGGAGGGATGTAAGAATGAAGGTGAGATGAACAACTCACATGGAACGTTATGGTAAGTTACAGAACTTCTTTATGTGAAGTTGTTCTATCTCGCCGTTCATTCTTACTGATGGGTAGCGTCCCAAGCACCATCTACCTCGGATGGCTCACAGTAGTATATTTCTCAGGACCGTGGATGCAAAGGAGGCCCTGTCAACTTTGTAATGAGTGATACAGGTATGAGGTTTTGACCAAGTGGCTGCTGTGCAAATCTTATTAATAGGAAGTCTGGTAGAAAAAGCAGAGGATGTAGAAACTGCTCTGGTTGAGTGAGCTTTAATTTTATGCTGTAAGGGTATACTGGCAGCTGAATAAGCAAAAGTGATACAATCAGATAACCATTTAGACAGAGTTGTTTTAGCCACTGGCATACCTTTCCTGGAATTTGAAAATGAAAAAAAAGCTGGTCTGATTTCCTGAAATCTTTTGTTCTATCCAAATTAAATCTGAGCTGTCTATGAGCATCAAGTTTGTGCAGCATATACTCTAGATTGTTGGAGTGGTTGGGGAAAAAACTGGCAAATCAATAATTTCGTTGAGATTAGTTTCAGTGCAAACTTTGGGGAAGAAAGAGGAGTTTGTTTGAATCAAATAAGGAGGCTTGATGGACAAGGCTTGAAGCTCTGTCACTCTGCGGGCAGAACTAATAGCCACTAAAAAGATGGTTTTCCATGACAAAAATTTGAGGTCACATGAGGAAGCTGGCTCAAATGGAGGAAGAATTATGCAGGAAAGCATAAAACTTAGATTCCATGGAGAATAGGGAGATTTCACAGGAGGTCCAATATGAAAGGTCCCTTTGAGAAAGGCTTCGGATAATTTGTATGACATAATATTCAACCCTTCAAATCCAAAATGAAAGTTAGAGATGGCAGCAAGTTGAACATGGACTGTTGCTGCTGCAGCTCCTTTATTGCAAATCATGGTCAAGAATTTTAGTATAGAGGCCATAGGGGCTTGGTAAGGATTAATATTGTTTTTAGAGGCCCATATAAAATATTTTTTCCATTTGCTAACGTATAGCTTCCTTGTAGATAACTTGTGAGAGGATAAGAGAATTTGCTTAGTCTCATTGGAGAGGTTATAGAACCTGGCTATGATGGTAATTGGAGCAGCCAAGCTATCAGCTTCAGAGACTGCAGAGCGGGATGAAGTTCCTCCGATGAGTGCGTCAGAAGGTCCGGAACTGGGTCCAGAATCTAGGGGTCCTCCAAAAGATGAAGTCAAAGGAAGGGGAACCAAATCTGACGAGGCCAATGAGGCGCTATTAGAATGATAGTCCTTCCCAGGGCTTTCGCTTTCTGTAATACCTTGGGTATCAACAGGATTGGTGGGAATGCATAGAGGAGGCTGGGGGCCAATCGTGAACGAGTGTGTCCCTTGGGGCTTCTCCCAGAGAGGGAATCAGGGCAAAGTAGCTTCTGCTTTTGGTGTTCATGTGACTGGCAAAAAGGTCGCAGCAAGGCTGGCCCCACCTGCAAAATATCCTGTCTGCTATTTCTGTCTTGAGGGACCACTCGTGGAGCAACAAAATTGCTCTGCTCAGCTTGTCTGCTATCAAGATGGATTTCTCCAGGATGTAAATTGCTAACAGAAAGTGCTGCGTGGATATAGCCCACTGCCATACTCTTAGGACCACACGTCAAAGGGGGGTAGGATCTGGTTCCTCCTTGTTTGTTCAAGTACCAGACCACTGACATGTTGTCCGTCTGAACTGCAATCGTACCCAGAGGAAGAGATTCCTGGAAGTACTGCAATGCCAAAAGTACTGCTCTCATCTCTAGGACATTGATATGCAGATGTGTCTCTTGATCGGTCCATGTGCATTGGGCTGTCCTTCCCTGAAAATGCCCCCCACCCTATAAGGGAAGCTTCCGTGGTCACTGTGGCCGCTGGTGGAGGTAAGAGAAATGGACGTCCCATCGTAACATGAAGTGAGGTCAACCACCAGTGAAGATCCTTTTTGCAGGAATTTGTGATCATCATCATGTGAGACATGGGGAGCTCTTTATAAGACCGCTGAGTGAACAACAGCCATTACAGTATCCACATGTGCATTCGACCCAGTGGTATGGCCAGAATTGCTGCTGCTATCATTCCTACCAATTTCAGAACTTCTTATGCTGGTGCTTTGTTTCTGGATATTAGAATGCGGACATGCTGACGGAGAAGTAAGACTCTTTCTACTGGAAGTCTTAGCATGGTGGTGGTGGTGTCCAGTTCTGCTCTGATAAAGACGATATGCTGCGATGGCGACAAGGCAGATTTTTCTGAGTTTATTGTAATACCCAGCTGGCTGCAGAGTGACAGAGTGGATTCCCTGACCTGAATGAGTTGATGCCTGGTGGTGGCGGTGAGGAGCCAATCGTCTTAGGTACGGAAACACCTATAATCCTAAATGTCTCAGGTGAGCCGTGACCATTGCCATGCATTTGGTGAACACTCTGGGGGCTGTAGTGAGACCAAAGGGCAGGGCTCGAAAAGTACAGTTGTGTACACTTACCATAAATGTAGATGTTCAAGTGTAATCACTGTTGCAGTCATCACATTTGGGTTATCTGCTTGCATTAGCCCTCAGTCGGACTGATTATCAGTCTTGGGTCCTGCGTTGGTTGCTGTCCCTTCTTCCGTGACATCAGGTAGTCAGGGGTATAAAGCATGAAGCCAATGCCATTATATCAATTTTTCTTGCCCCCAGATGTCAGGTGCCCCCCCAATAGGAAGCAATTAAATAATGAAATATATATATATATATATATATATATATATATATATATACACACACACACACACACACACACACACACAAGGTTATACCTCCAACAAAAAAGCAAATACACCAAAAAGCTTTTAAGCATAGTAGAGTAGAAGTATAGCCAACAGAAGTCAGGGGGCTGGAGGGAGGGTAACCAGGACTGCAACAGTGAATACACTTGAACATCTACATTTATGGTAAGTGTAGACAACTGTACTATGTTCTTCATGTTTCACTGTTGCAGTCATCACATTTGGGTAGATTCCCAAAGCTAAGGATGGGAGGAGGAATTTAGATAGCATTAGGACCAGTTATAAGACCCTGCAAGACTGCAGTGGCAAAGCCAGCTCTGGATTTAGAGAAAACTGGCAAATGGTAATGCTGGTGAAAGTATGTACAGAACTCCAGGTAGCATCTTCTAGGATGTCCCTGGTAGGGACACCTCTGAGAAAGGCTGTAGAGGTAGACGCATCCCTAGAAGAATGGGGTCTAATCCCCTGTGGGATAGTTTTTCCATGCTGCTTGCTTATAGCAGAAATGAATGCAATGGTCTGTCCATTTAGTAATGGTTTGTTATGAAATAGCCTTCCCCTCTGCCCCTGCAGCAAATGCCACCAGCAGTTGTTCAGATTTCTTTTGAGGTTTAGCCCTGTCCAAGTAAAATCTAAGTTGTCTGTGCACATCTAAGGAGTGCAGTATCCATTCCTCTTTGTTCTGTGGATTAGAAAAGAAGGTTGGCAAATGAATGAACTGATTAAGAGCCACACTGGATACCACCTTGGGCACGAAGGGGGGTTTAGTCCTGAGGGACACCCTGTCTGCATGAAAGATGATGAAAGGCTCCACTGCCATAAGGGCCTGTAAGTCAGATAACCTTCTTGCTGAAGCGATTGCTAAAAGGAAGGCTTTTTTCCAAGACAGGAATTTTAAATCTACACTTGCTGCTGGCTCAAAAGAAGGGAGATTGAGTTTTTTCCAATACAAAGTTAAGGCCCCAGGCTGGAGTAGGGGCTCTCCTGGGTGGTCTTACGTTTTTGGCCCCTCTGAGGAACTGCTTGAGCAGTGGATGAGAGAAGAGGGTTGGTTCTGTGTTATAATGAGCTGAAATGGCTGAGGCGTGAATTTTGATGGAGGAAAAAGAAAGGCCCTTGTGAAGCATCTCAGTTAAGTATTGAAGAATCTGATGTAAATTGGGCACTGCTGTGCCCATACCTTGAGTGTGGTTCCAGGCACAGAATCTTTACCATTTTTCAGCATAGGATTTTCTAGTACTAGGCCTCCTTACCTCCAAAATGACATCCAACACTTGTTTACTGAGGGATGGTAATGGAGAGATTAGGTAATTAGCCAGGCTGCCAGGTTCAGGGTTTGAAGCTGAGGGTGCAGAATCTGGTTCTCCTGCTGTGACAACAGGGTAGGGGTCTGAGGCAGGTGCCATGGAGCCAGCAGTGACACACTGCGCAAGAGGGGCTTACCAGTGTTGGCATGGCCAGTCTGGTGCAATCAATCTCGTCCTTGGTTTGTCTTGTTTGATCTTTATTAGAACTTTGGAGAGGAGAGTCAGAGGAGGAAAGGCATAAACTGCTAGATTTTTCCAGCTGAAGGACAGAGCATCCACTTTCCAAGCTTGTTTGTGGGGAGTCCTTGTGCAGAATTTGTCCAATTGGTAGTTCTGGTGGGAGGCAAACAGATCTATATCCTGGCTCCCCCATTTGTTAATCAACATGTTGAATGTCTTAGGTTCCAGTTTCCACTCATGTGGTCCATGAGATTTCTGCTTAGTTCATCTGCCAGTGTATTTAGTTTTCCTAGCAGGAATTGAGCCTGTAGATGCACTTGGTAGCTCAAGGCTGTGTTTCACAGAGCCATGGCTAGTCTGCAGAGGGGGTAAGAATGGGTACCCCCCTGCTTGTTTATGTACCACATAACAATGGTGTTGTCTGTCTTTACCATTAATTGTCCTGAAGAATGTGGTCCTTGAAGGCTGTCAGAGCATTCTGTGAAGCTAACATTTCTTTTTGATTGATATGCAGGTGCATTTGACTTGGGTTCCATTTCACCTGAATGCACTTCACCGCCAGGTGAGCCCCCCATGCATAGTCTGATGCGTCTGTTGTTAGTTTTTGAGTGGCAGGGGGTCGAGTGAATAGTAGTCCCTTGTTGTGGTGGCAGGCCTCTGCCCACCAAAGGAACTCAAACCGTAGGCAAGGTATGATAGGAATCATTGCTTTTTGATCATGAGAATGTTGACACCATAGGCTTTTTAGATACCATTGTAGTTTCCTCATATGCAGTCTTGCATATGGAATTAGTAGAATGCAAGAGGCCATGAAGCCCAAGGCTTGCAGTATTTGCCTTGCAGATAACAGGGTTTTTGTGGCCATTAGTCTGAAGTAAGCTGTCAAATGAGTTTGTTTCTCTGGTGTGAGGAAAGCCATCTGGGAAGCTGTGTTCAAGATGGCTCCCAGGAATATAATTTGTTGACAGGGTACCAGAAGTGATTTATTTTTGTTTATGGTGTACCCCAGACAAGTTAGCGCCTTTTGTACAAATGCCAGATGACTCTTTTTCTTAGTAGCTTTTCTATTTCTAAGGCTGCTACCTTTCTCTGACTGGGTGGCACATCAGGGATTCGTTTCACAGGTCTGGGATTTAAATTGAAAGGTATCTGGTAGCCTCTGGGTATTATTCTCTGCGCCCAGACATCCATAGTAATAAGTTGCCAGGCTGGTAGGTGCAGAGAAAAACGACCCCCAACTGCTTCCAGAGGAAAGCAATCAGGCTGCTGCTCAGGAGCACTGGTAGGGTCGGCCGGAGAAGGAGTCGGTTTAATATGCAAGTCAGTAGGCCTGAATACACCCTCAGAAGCCGGTGCCTGCACAGCGGCTCTGGACCCATCCAAGGTAGAGACATCCGCAGGTTCCACAGTTGAAGCATCTCGCAGCATACCAGACTCTGAATGGGTCTCAGTAGAGGCCTGAGAATCTGAAGTAGTGGGTATCAGGGGCTACGAAAGCGCCTCACTGAGTACCGGTGAACTGGCAACTGGCTTAGGAGAAGCGTCGTCGGCAGCTGTAGACCTAGGTGGCCTGTCTCTGTCTTTATCTTTGCGTTTTTTCGGAATGTCGGTATTCGGATGGCTTACCAAAGACATATCTGGATAATAGAACAGAGTACCAAAATATTTAGAAGCGTAAATATACTGACTATGAATAGCTCCTTGCTTAAATAAGGCAAAAAACCAACAGAGAGGTACGTCGTAGTCAGGGCTTAGGCAAGGAATACAGTACGAATGGAAATCGTTATAAGGTAGGTATTTGCTTTCCACAAGAAATACAATTATTGACTTTTACTGACATCAGTTTAGAGCAAGAAAAAGTTTCCCCAAAGGGGTACTTAGCTTTAGTTGAAGACTTCGGTTCTGAAACTCAAAAATTAAAATTTCGGGAGTTGGCCGACCAGCACTTGCAAACTGCTTCTGCTTAAGGCACCGCACGGCAAGAAAGACTGATGTAATGGCATCAGCTACATGCTTCATACCCCTGACTACCTGACGTCACGGAAGATGAGACAGCAACCGACGCAGGACCCAAGACTTTGATAATCAGGCTGACTGAGGGCTATTGCAAGCAGATAACCCAAATGTGATAACTGCAACTGTGAAACACAAAGAACATCTGGTAATGATTGGCTCCCAGCCAGAAGTGCAGATGATCCCTTGATGGCCTGGCCATTTTTATGTGGTAGTATGCAACCTGGGGATCTATCGAACACATCCAATTGTCTTTCCCCAAGAAGGGAAGCATTGACTGAAGCGTGACCATCCAAAACTTCTTTTTCTTTACAGATTTGTTTAGTCTGCTGAGGTCTAATATTGGTCTCCAGTTCCCTGTCTTTTTTGGCACTAAAAAGAATCTTGAGTAAGTTCCAGATCTTGTCTGGTCTGGTGGGACTGGTTGGATGACTCTTTTTCTTAGTAGCTTTTCTATTTCTAAGGCTGTTACCTTTCTCTGACTGGGTGGCACATCGGGGATTCGTTTGACGGGTCTGGGATTTAAATTGAAAGGTATCTGGTAGCCTCTGGGTATTATTCTCTGCACCCAGACATCCATAGTAATAAGTTGCCAGGATGGTAGGTACAGAGAAAAACGACCCCCAACTGCTTCCAGAGGAAAGCAATCAGGCTGCTGCTCAGGAGCACTGGTAGGGTCAGCCGGAGAAGGAATCTCTAGTGCCCTGGTTATGCGGACCCCCTCTACCCCGAAAGGGGCGTATTCCAAATGAGTTGCCCCCTCTGCCCCAAAGGGATTGCTCACCAGAAGTGTCACAAAAAGATCCTTGGGATTTTTTGAACCACAATTTTCCTCCCCTCTGGTTCCTGGAGTAGGACCTCTGGGGGGGAGTGGAAAAACGTATGCCAACAGCAGACAAGGTCTTTCCATCTTTCTCACTTCGGGCTAGTGTGTCTAGTACTTTGGGACCAAAACGTGCAGATTCGTCGACAGGCACAATGACGAAGGAAGATTTAAAAGGGTCTGCAAAATCACACAAATGCATCCAAGCATCGAGTCTCATGTCAATGCCTGATTTGGCAGCTCGAGCTGCCCCCTCACTGGTGTGAGATATGAAATACATCGAGGAGTTTGAGATAGATTCAAGGGTAGCTAGCTGCGAGGCGACAGTGTCACACACCTCATCAGGCAGTATCCCCGCCAAAGAGGAAGACATTTCAGAGATTAGGTCTCTTTGGAGGCGAGTGAAGTGTGCCAGATAGTTCAGCGAGCGAATGGCAAAGGTCGCTGAAGCATATGTCCGCTTCCCTAGTCTGTCCATGGCCCGAGACTCCCTGTTCGGAGGATGGACAGTGGAACTATCTTCTGCCAGTTCTCTCTTGGTGGCCGCCGCCATGACCATGGAATCAACCGTGAACTGCTTGGACCAGTTGGGCTGGTCTTCAGGGGTGGATAGAATTTTGTCCAGCCTCCGGGGGACAGGTTCTATGTTGTCTGGGGCCTTCCAGGCACACTGCACAATCAGCTTAATAAACTCATCCGCAGGTGGGGTCACCCAGGAAGTAGATGGCCGGGCACGGAAGGCCTACAAGAACACCGATTCCTCAGAAGAAGGGTTAGAGAACTTCCAGTCTCCCCGCTGCTTGAGGATTTTGAGAATGTCTCCAAATGAGATGTCATCTGGGGAAGACCATAGGGACCTTTCCCCCTCATCGCAATCAGTGTCCTCCATGACAGATTCCTCAGGGGAATCAATGTGCTTCCTCTTACACCATTTCTTCCGAGGTGGCTCCCCGGCATCTTCTGAGGAGGACTCCGGAGAAAAGGTTCCCTTCAAAGGGAGGTCTTGCAGCTCCCATGCCCAGGATCCCGAAGCAGGGGTTGGGACAGCTGCATGTTAGAGGGGGGTTCTAGTGCCGATGTCATTGATGCTGACTGCGAGCCTGTGGAGGCAAGAACCCTCTCCAGCACCTGGAAACCAGGCCTGCCCAAGGAGGGATGGGAGCCCAGAACCGAGAAGGACAACCTTGGAACCGGGGTCACACCCTGCCCTGAGGAGCCCACCTCCAGGTTAGGAGCTCTGAGAGGACTGGAGACTGTCGGAGCTGTGGACATAGATGGCGCCAGACTAGGTTCCAAGGTGCCGACAGTCCAAACACTGCTCCGAAAGTGAACCAGCTCCAACAAAGCCAATGCAGCAAGGGTGGTCGGTGCAGACAGGGAAAACACCGCAGTCAGGGCTGAGACAGTATGCACCGAGGTGGACATCGGTACTGAGATCTCTGTGGCCTGGATAGAGGCCAGAGGAGGATAAACAGGACAATATGCTATGAAGGATTCCTAGCCAAAGGGATGGAAGGTCTAGCTGGAGTGGGCAATCCCCTACCTGCCAGAAGCTGGTCCACAACCCACACTACATCTAGTTCATAAAGACTCCTGGTGGATCTAAAGGAGGCTGTTGAAGGAGAATCAGGTCTTTCAAGGAAGGGGCTAAACCGATGCCCTAAAAAATGGTCATACGTTGGAGAGTATCTGGTTCTTGGGAGATACTTGACTTTAGGAACAGAGGTCATAGTCTGTGGAGCCAAAGAAGCTATCCACCGCGGCCGGGGATGGTGCTGAAGCAGGTATGGTTGTGAAAGCCAGTGTCGGAACCAAGGATGGCACCGAAGCCAATGGTGCAGAGGCTGGAACCGAAAACGGAGTCAATATCAGAGACGGCACCAAGGGAGAAGACAAAGGGCCTGGTGCCGAAGAGGTCTGCGCAGAGGGCGCTGGAGAAGCACAGAGCTGACTCAGTTCCGTAACCGACGGAGATGCAGGAACCGAATGACTCTATTTTTCCTTGTGTTTCTTGGTCTCAGGAGGCAGTGAGACCTCTGACCCAGACAGAGCCTCCGAAAAAGGAGTTTTGATTAAACCTTTCAGAATTAGCTTGTTTTTGTGCTCTGCTAGAGTGCGACTGCTACAACCACAATAAATATCACAATCAGCATTTATATGGTCCACACCAAAACAGTAAATGCATCGAGAGTGGCCGTCCGAGTTGGGCATCTTATGCCCACACTTGTCACACTGTTTAAACCCCAACTTAATTTTGTCTGACATGGTACAGGCAAAAAAGGGCTATCCTAAAGGAAACAACTATAACAAGGTAAAGAAAAGGAGAGAATACCAATGATGGTATTTAAAAATACCACAAGTGGTAAAGGAAGGCCTACCAAAGGCAGGAGAGAGGGACAGTACCAACAATGGTAGAAATTTAACTACCAAAGGTAAAGGGTAGGAAATAGAAGCAGGTTATAGGCGATAGTAAGAAAAGGATAAACTGACTAAAAAACGACGACTTTTGAAGAGAAACTACACAAAAAATAACAAATTTCCACTTAACTTTGAGAGAGACGGCTAGGCACATCTGACGAGGAACGCGGCAAACGAGATCTGGAGAGACTATGAGATGGGTAGGTCTTAGCTGAGAGCTTTTGGCTGGCGCAAGCTTGGAAACGGCCATGTCAGTTCAGAGGACGGAACCGAAGTCCTAACAGTAAGGAATGAATAAAGATTTACAACATCAGATTAAATGTTTGGCTGGGATTACTGGTGTGGCATTTTTATTATTTTTAAGTTTACATAGCATGCCATTTTGTGGTTTATTTTATCTTTGATATAGTTCACAAGTGTCTATTACATATGACAAATTAAAAAAAAAGGTTTAAAACATTTTGTATGACTTAATTTTGAAAGAGTAGTAATAAGATATAAAGAAATGGTTGTGTTCCCCTTTTCAATAGAAGAAACAATGAAACATCATCCTTTAACAAGACTGCTACCTCCCTAAATGCAGTGTGGTAGATTAGAAGGAAATTAGCATATATAATAACTGAACTTTCTTTTACTGTACCATTTTTACCCCATTGCCTGTTGGCCATCGAGTCTCTAAGAGGCAGTCATTCAGACGGATGCTTTGTGCTCAGGCTGGCATCCCAGCAATGACAGCATTTTTAATTTATGAACTTAAAACTTCCTCCTCCTGGTGGTGATGTGACACTCCCATAATAATAAGAGCCACCTATGCTCTCCCCTCTCAGTCCATGCACACGTGCTACCCTCCCGTACTTCAAGAGGTAGCCATGTCCACATTGTCCTCACCCCCCCCCCCCCCACTGCACAATCAGTTTACACTCTCAAGATGGGGCCTATCATTTGAGTCAGCGCAAACCAGATGAGAGCAGAAGTGTAGCTAATGTGGGGTAAAGGAGGCATCTACCCTGGGCACAAACTGTTAAGAAATAACTGGTCTTCAGTGCATTCCTGGCAACATTGCATTTGTGGTCAGAACTAAAGTGCTTTAGTGCTCTGTGTGTGGCACACACTGCAGGAGCTACTTGCTATAAATGTAGCAAGCAGATTGCTACAGTTTAAAAGATTACTTTTTTAATGCTCTTTAAGTTGGATTGGAGCTTTTTCTTTGCTCCTCAAGGAGGATGTGTGTGCCATATCAGGCACCACGCACGAAAACAGCTAGCTACACCTTTGAAAACCACCGTTCCTTCCAGCAGGATAGGTAGGCCCATTCTCTCTGCTTGTGCAATCATATGTTCAAGTCCTTAGTCAAATTTTAAGTCATCCCATCTGTAATCTGGGCTTTATCTCCCTACAACACTGGCACAGGCACAAATAAGGAATTGCAGGAATCATAGGGAAAACAAAGATAGTAGACCAGAGGCCATGCATACCTTGCCAAGAACCACCTTAAAGCTCTACCAAGCTTTTCAAGGATGGCAAGGCCTGCAAGCCATGCAGAGTATTTCAGGGTACCTATCCAAATGTCCATGCAATGCATGACATGCTAGAGCAGTCTATTCCAGAGCAAGTGGAGGTGCTGGGTGATGAACCTACTTCTCCATTTAGTTTTGTTTCCTGAGATCTCTTGTTCTAGCAGTGTCTAAACTATTTGATTTATTAAGAAGAACACATCAAAGATAATAACAAGTAAAGCAAGACACAGGTCTCCCCTCAAGAGCCTACATGATAAGGAGTGAACAAACAGTGAGTTCAGTCTTTTTTGACAGCTAAGATTTTTGAGGGCTGAGATCTTTTTTAGAAACCTCTGCATTTTCCTTTGGTTTTAAAAGAGATGCTCTTGGTGATTAGTTGTGAGCTACAGAAGGGCTTTCAGGCTACGGGTACTACATGGTGATCAAAGGAAAGAGACACACTGATGCAAGTGCCAGATCCCTGATCACAGACACCCCACAGAGTGGGGTGCTACAGATGCAGTAGGAAGTAGCACTTTGTTTTCAAAATTAAATTCTGTATTTCTTAACATTTAGTTTTAACTGTTTTTGGTGCCATCAATAAATAACCAGAGTTAGTTCCATTTGAGGGGTATTTGTATCACTGGTTGATTTAACAATCACAATCTTTTTATAATTATTCTAACAGAGTCCAACCAAAGACCTTTGTTGTCAGTATAATGCCAAAAAGGAGGGGGCCCAATACCAAGCCCTGGGTAACGCCACTGGTCACTTTTTCCTAAACTGAGGAGGCATCACTGGTTCTAAGAACATGAGATTTGTCTTTGAGCCAGTTTGCAATCCATCTTACCATAAAGGGATGAATGTTTAAGGCCATTAGGCAACCAACCAAAAAAGCGAAGTGAAGTTATGTATAAATCCAAACTAATAAGCAAACACCAAAACTCACATATAATCCCAAAAATGTATTTTATTGAGTGCTTTCATTTAAATGGGAATGAACTTCTTCAGAACAAAAAAACAATCCAACAAAAATGAAATAAATATGCTCATGCTCCTAAGAGGATGTCACAAAACTTAAGTCGTCAACCTATCAAATTTCACTTTAAAACAGGAACAATGGAAATATAATCATTAAGACAGGGAGAAACATGTGCATTTAACAAGATCTGCCAATGCAGCTCTCTAGCTAAAAGCTGAATTTTCCAATCACTGCCTCATAGCATTTCTGCTTAACCTCTCTAAAATAAAAAAAATAAAAAAAAAATATATATATATATATATATATATATATATAATCCATATAGAGTAATGGATGCTTACACAAAGCATTCTTATCAGCATTCTTAATACAAAACACATGTTCATTAATCCTTTGGCCAATTTCCTCCTGGTCTTTCCCACATAAGATGCAAGACAGTTTGAACAAAGGGCCACATAAACAGCCCCTTTTGTATTGCAATTAAAATTCCCCTTGTACAGAATAGCTGTAAGCACTGATTAACAGTCATATAAGGCCCAACTCAAAAATAAATGGCACCGGTGACAAATGGGTCATTTGGCATGCTCCCAAAACTACCCATATAATCAACTCTGCTTTCTGTCAAAGGTCAATGCTAGATTATTGATTTAAAAGTAAATTCTGGCTGAGAACCATTTACAAAGGTTGGCAGATCTTGTTAAATATGAATGTTTCTCCTGGTCTTAATGATTATATTTCCATTGCTCCTACAATAAATTTAAAATCTGATAGGTTGACTTCTTGAGTTTTGTGATGCCCTCTTGGGAGCATAAGCATAACTGCTTAATTTTCACGGGATTGTTTTTTATTCTAAAGTTCTATTCTCAATAAAATGAAAAAGCAAAATAAAAAGCATTTTTATTTTGTATTTATTTTTTTTAAAGTGATTTGTTCAAAATCACACAGTTAAGCAATGGAGGCTGAGGGAATCAAACCTTGCATCACTGGACCACAGGAAATGGCTCGTTTACAGCTTAACTCTCTAAGCCAACTGGCAGGCATGTATGCTGTCAAACACCTTTGAAAGATCCAAGTACAAAGCATGAACAATAACTACTGTCCATTGTCCCCTTTAAAGAAGTTCAGAAGTTTGCATAGGCATCACTTACTCTTAAATCTGGATTGTTACGGTTTGAGCCTCATGAAATTCTTAATGTTATGGTTTATAAAGGCAGTGATGATGTATTCTACAGCTTTACTAACAAGGCTATTGGATTTGTAGTTATTTGGGTCAGTGGTGTAGCACCCGTACTGAGGAACTTCACCACCACAGTCCACCATGATTCAGGAACATAGGAAAGACTTAGGTTGAACAACTTACAGATGGTGATCAGTGAGGGCCTGTTTGACACTGTTAACTAGACCACCCATGGAAGAAGTGCTATAGTTATTGAGAGTGCTGTACGGAGATGATCTTTTGAGAAGGTGGTGAGGGAAAGTGATTCATGGATGTGTAGTTTCAGGGGAGAAACTCACAGCAATCTTGCTTGCTAGTATGTTGGCAATGTCTTTCAGGTTGGAATGGGTAGTGACATAATAGATACATTTGGTGCAGTGATGTGAATTACTCCTTGGTTTTCTAATGTAGCTAAAGAAAGATTTACAATTACCCTTAGCCGCACAAGCTAGCCTACATAAATGGGATCCTTTGCTAGTCTTAACAGCTGCCCTCAATTTCTTGGTAAGGCATTTCATATTCTCTTTGTGATTAATGGTTCTGGCCTTACAAGATAATCTAAGCAGTTTATATTGTAACAGAAATAAAAGAACAGGAAGTGAGATCTTTAGAAAAGTATAGGAGTAAATTACATAGCAAAAAAAAATGGAAATTGCGGGGACAACACATGCAGATAAATGTTTTGGAGGAGGAATGAGGTTTAAGAGAAGGCAGGAATTAAATTTATGTAATGTTACTTAGATTGTATGATATACATAGCAATATATGTGATGCTATGTTTGTAAAAGTGAACTTGTAAGTATGGTTTGATTACTTTTATAGACATGTAAGTTTGCCTGCGTCACAAGTGATAATTCAGTAAAGGTATTTAAAAGAAGGATTTGCATCCAGAATAAAAATCTAAGAAGTTTCTTTCTTCCTTACCACAGTTTGTTTATATCTACTCACTACCAGGGTAATTTGTTATTGAATTTGCCACTGCATTTGGTTCTAGTGGGGACTGCCTTTCAACGGATTTGTCTAAACGAGCATAAAGATCCTTGGCATAGGTGGCTGCAAATCTGAGGTCCATGATGGAAAAAACATGGGTGAATTTAGAGATTTTTGTTGTAAAATTGTAAACGGTTTGCTTTTTTCAAGTTGCTGAAGAGGGTGGTGATGGTTACCTGGGGAGGATGTTCTGAGGGTCATGTAGCCTAACTTAAATAACAAGGGATAAACCAGGGGTAGGATTATACGTTGGAGCTGAGTTTGTGAAAATTAGGTCCATGATATTACCGCCCCTGGTGGGATTACACTACAGACAATTTGATCAAAGAAGTTCTCCTTAACCCAGTCTAAGAAATATTCATACCCAGTGTTGGAAGTGTATCAAAGGAGGAGTAGATGAAGTCAGTGGGATTAAAGAACAAGCTCTTATAGAGAGGAATGCCAGGAAATACTCATGATCCTGCGGGGCCATGGAAGGGGCTTGTTAACATGCTATAAAATTGAAAGTCTGACTTACCTAGTGCAAGAAGGAGTTTCATAAGTTCACAGGGGAGAGTTACTGGGTATGATGATGATGGGTATGACTAGGGATGATATCTCTGACAGACACTGATACACTTCTGCCTTTACCAATAGGCTAAAAGAAGTGATAGGCAGCTAACCCAGGGATGTGTCTCCAAATATGGCAGTTCTGTAAGACTCCTAGTATTGACGGGGGGCACCTTGATGTTATCGAATATACAGTTTCATTTTTGGCTAGGTTGGGATGTTCCTTACATGAACTCTACCTAAAAAGGCATAATGGGGGTAGCAAAGACTTTGGCTGGTATGATGAAGCTGAGTGTAGACCATCCTTCACAAGGCAAGTAGGATTATTGATCTTGTCCCAGGGAAAGGCAGTCTGGATCCCCTGGAATAACATCAGTAACTTAGTCAATTGTTAATCCAATTATCTTTTCTTTTACTGTAGAAATTATTCTTGGTGAATGGAGGACACCACTCAAAAGCAGAGTCTTATCCAAGTTCCAGAAAGTCCTTCTGCATATCCTTCTTAGGATTTCATGCCACACTGTTTACTCTAATGTGGACTGCAATCATGTCATAGTCATACATACTGAAAGAGAGGGGGCTGGGGGCTCTTGATATGTCAGCAATCTTGACCCCTGATAAACAACTAACTGTAACCCTGCTCTTATTCACCATAGTAAGCATGGAGTCAGTGTGTCTTGCAATGTAATCACCTATAAGGAAATTTTAACCAGATCTTGGATTCAAAGTGCATTCTGTATATTTTATACTGAGAAAAATAAGAAATTTAGAGCAACCATTATATCTGAACCATGCACATAAAATACCTGCATCTTTCACACACACAAACATATATGAACACATGTACATACTGCCTAGTTCATGTACTCTTGCATAATTACTTATAGATTTTTCATTTTTTCTTTTCTTTTATTCAGTAATGTAAAAACAGAAGTTATGTATTTACTAAGATGCTGGATGCCTTTCATTCGAGTCCTTCTAATACAACAGATGGGTAACAAGTCACTCCTCTGATCGATTTGGTCAATTGCTAATGCTCTAGTGCCTCAAACCCCTGCAAAACTTTCCCATAATGCCTGTGAACCTCCTTTTCAGATTTTGTTTGCTCCCTAGTAACCCCATGAATCACAGTAACAATAGAATACAGAAAAACAAAAGAAGATGACAACAGGTTAGAGGATGGAGGATGAGATGTCATATCAGACAGACCTGCATCAAAAGGATTCAGCTTTATAAGTACATAACTTTTGTATTCTATTTCATCAGCCTGTCTAATCAAACAGATGGGTCAAAATTCCAAGCTTCCTGAAACCTCAGGTGGATCATGATACAATACCTTTAAGAAATGAAGCTCCAAATGCATTTCTGGTTCTAGAGATGATGTCTAATGTATAATGTTTGTAAAACATGTGAAGCGTGGACCATGTGGCTGCTGCATAGATATTGTCAATGGATAAATTCTTGAAAACAGGTATAGAAGTTGTCATATATCTTGTGTAATAGGTCTTAGGTTTTTTGTACTTACAGCCTTATTGCTGGAACAGAAACCAAAGGAAATACAGTTTGAAAGCCAAACTTTGGAGCCCAGGCTGGTAAAGCAAAGGAGACAAACAACTAATTGTCCTTTCTTAGGTTTCTGGTTCTATGCAGGTAAAATCTGAGCTGCCTGTGGATGTCTAAGGTGAGCAGCAAATACTCGCATTTGTTGGACAAATTTGGAAACACTGGAAGGTTAAACTGGTTAATATTATTCTTGAATACCACCCTGGGGACAAAGGATGGATTAGTTCTCAAGGATATCCTGCTCCTTTGGTAAACCAAATATGGCGCTGTAACAAACAAGGCATGTAATTCTCAAGTTTATCTACACGATGATGCAACAACCACCAGAAAAATGTCTACTAAGATAAATATTTTAAGTCTACCAATGAAGCAGGTTCAAACAGGAGCTTTTCTCATAAGTATATACTAGGCTAATGACTACCAGAGCCTTTTTAAGCATAAATACGCAACCCAAAACAATGCATCCCCTGGTAACATTTGCCTCAATTCAGGGAGTATGTTTGTCAGGAGGTTGCTACAAAGTTTATGAGGGGTACGTCAGGGAATGTTTTGATTAATTTATTTGTATTCGTTTTTTGGGGTAGACCACTGAATTCCTTTTTCAGCCTGAGAGTGAAGTCTGGTTATGTGACTTGCTCAGTCACACAGTTAGGCAATGGAAGTGGAGGGAATCAAACCTTGTACCACTGAACAACAAGAAAAAAGAAGTTAACTACTCACCATAATGTTCCATCTGTGTTGTTCATTTTCATTCTTCCTCAACATATGGGTTCGGGTAGTCCCCTTCCTTCTCCAGATCTTGTTTGCAGCTCCCTACAGTAAAACATTGCTATATTTTACATAGTATGGAAATCACTTCCTGGAGCTCAAAGGAAAAGGAAACTTGGCTCATAAGGCACCCTCCCACTCTACCGGAAGTCATCAAAGAAACATGGTAGGGGGGGCTGGAGGGAGGGGAGTTGAGGAAGAATGAAAATGAACAACACAGACAGAACATTATGGCGAGTACATAACTTCTTTACCTGATGCTGTCAATTTTCATTCATTCCTCAACATATTGGACAGAGTCCTCAGTTACTTGAATCCCAGACGAACTCTAAGGAAGAATATTCCTGTGTACTGCAGAGCCAAAGGCTGCTCTTCCCCTCAACACCAGATCCAATTTGTAATGAGTTATAAAAGTATGAGGGTTAGCCCAAGTTGCAGCTGCACAAACATTGTCCATGGAAGTTCTGGATAGGAAGGCTGACGAAGTTGCTATGGACTTGGCTGAATGGGCTGTTAAATGTTTAGGAAGGACCAAACCCAGCTTGTTATAGACAAAGGAAATACAGTCAGTCATCCATCTTGATAAAGTTACTTTTCAAAATTCACAAATCACAAGCTAAATTCAAAAAACTTCTCAACAGCTGGTTGGAACCAATAGCAGCTTTATTGACACATCAAACACACACTGCAGGGACTTCTTCAGAACAATTGTTGTGAATTTACTTTTGAAACTGGTTGACCAAATTTGGTTTCTGAAAAGGATACAAACTAGTCAGATTTCCTAAATTTCTCAAATCTTTGTAGATAGAAACATAATTGTCTATGAACATCCAATAAGTGCAACGTGTATTTGCCATTGTTAGAGAAATTTGGAAAGAATATTGGGAGATGAATGGCTTGATTAATGTTAGATGCTGATGCCACCTTAGGAAGGGTTGGTTCTTAAAGACACTCTGTCCTAGTGAAAAATTAAATAAGGAGGCTTAGAAGATAAGGCTTGCAGTTCTGACACTCTTATAGCCGATGCTATGGCTATGAGAAAAACTGTTTTCCAAGTCAGATATCATAACATATTTTGCTGCAGGTTCAAAATGTCTCTGAGTTAGGGCCTGTAACATTATGGTAAGATACCAAGGTGGAGTAGGGTCCTTGAAGGGGCGGGGTTAGTAAAAAGGCTCCTTTCATAAAGGGTTTGCAAAGACTTGAAGACGCTAAAGGTAGAATTATCAACTTCAATATGAAAATTGGAGATAGGAGCTAGCTGAACCTTAACTGAAGGATTATTCCCTCTTACTGAAAATGGAAGTCCGGAACTCAAGGATCTTATGTACTGGTGCTGAAAAGGGGTCCATGTCATGCAGTTGCGCCCAAAGGGCAAATCTTTTCCATTTGGTCTGGCAGATCTTCCTAGTGGAAGCCTTGTGAGAAGATAAAAGGATATGGTGGACTGGGGATGACAGCTTTAGCTGTCTGGCTATCATTGGAATTGGAAATATCATGCGGTTAATTTGAGGCACAAAATGTCTGGACAAGTCACTTCTGTTGGGCAAGACAGGAGGTCTGGAAATGGATACAGAATCTATGGTGGGTAAACTAGATGAGACCAAAGGAAGGGGAACCAAACACATCCAGGCCAATAAGGAGCAATGAGGATGACTTTGCTCTTCTACTGAGATGCTTTCTTTAGACATTTGAAAATTAAGAGGGTTGGGGGATAAGCACAGAGGAGACCTGGGCACCAGTCATGAAAGACAGCATTTCTTGGTGATTCTCCCAGAGGAGGGATTAGGGCAAAGAACCTGCTGCATTTCTTGTTCAGGGGAGATGCAAACAGGTTGCAGCATGACTGGCCCTATTGGTGGAATATCATTTCTACCACTTCTGTGTTGTGAGACCACTTGTGAGGTAGTAACATGGACCTGCTCGATTTGTCTGCTATCATAGGTTCATGGGTGTGTCCTAGGCCAACGGACCTAAAGCCTTTACAAGCCTAGCCCATAGAAGTGCCCTGGCATCATGCCACAATTAGTTCCCAGTGCCTCTATCAAGTAGAGCCACTGGAGTGATCCCCAGGGTGAACTTTCTATTTTCCATTCACTCATCAAGATTTCTCTTGAAAAGGGCTTGTGAGATGCTCTGCTTGACATGGATGGGAAGTCTATTCCAGGGCATGGCCAGTCTCTGGGTTATGAACTGTCCCTCCAGCACGTTCTGTTGATTGTGGTAATGAGGTTGAGGTCCCTGGAGTATGTGGTGCGGAGGAAAATGGTATAACCCACACACAATATGATTCTCAACCCAAACGCGCGCACACACACACACACACACACACACACACACACACACACACACATACACACACACACACACACACACACACACACACACACATACACATACACACACACACACTTGTCAGCACTGCGATTTGAACCCCTACCTATCTAGTTATTTCTACTACAACGTTACGCAATTATCAGACATGCCGCGGAGCTTATATAAATAAGTTGCCTGTCTTGGGACTCAAACCGTGAACACCTGCCTGCAAAGCTGCGACTCTAACCACTATACTACCTCGACACTGGATTTCCTTGGTATATGCGTTGCAGTCAAAAATCGATTCGAAGATATCACCCACTGCCATACACTCAAAGCTTCTCGACACAAGGGGTACGATCTGGTTCCTCCATGTTTGCTGATGTACCATACTACAGACATATTATCCATATGATTCGCAATGGTCCCAGAAGGGAGAGTCTTGTAATGCCTGCAACACCAGGAGTACTGCTCTCATTTCCAGCGCACTGATATGCAAATTGGCCTCTTTGGGGGACCATGTACCGATATGCAAATTGGCCTCTTTGGGGGACCATGTACCTTGAACAGTCTTCGCCAAGAAATTCCCCCACCCAATCTGGGAAGCCTCCATGGTCACCATGGCCTTGGGTTGAAGAAGAATGAATGGATGACCTTGCAAAAGCTGATCTGAGTGAATCCACCACCAAAGGAATCTCTTGCAAGTCCAAGTTATGTTGACCTTGGTGGACAAGGGTTGATACAAGATGGACCACTGGGTTGCCAATGCTGCAAGATTCTCATATGGTACCTTGCTAGTGGAAGTAGAACCACTGCTGCTGACATGGACCCAATGGTCTGTAATACCTTGTGGGCTGGTAGCAATGAACTCTGAATTATTCTGCCGACTTGGAAATAAATGGTTTGAACACTCGGCAAGGGCAGATATGCCATCACTGACGTTGTGTTGAAATTGGCTCCTAAGAATTCTAGAGACTGAAGGTTGAAGGTGAGATTTCTTGTGGTTGATTGTGGTTCCCAGATTAGAACAAGGCTGGAGTACACAGCCTCGAGCTGCTATCAGTAGATGCCTGGTCGAAGTGGTAAGGAGCCAGTCATCTAGGTATGGAAACACTCAGAATCCCTGCAGTCTAAAGTAAGCTGCTACCACTGCATGCATTTGGTAAACACCCTGGGGGCTGTGGTGAGACCAAAGGGCAGTGCTCTGGTAGTGACTTGCTCCCACCTAGAAGCGTAGGTATCTTTTGAACCGTCTATTTATTTTTATGTCATAGTATGCATCCTACAAATCTATACAGTGCATCCATTCGACCTTCAGCAGGAAATGCATAATGGACTGAACCGTGAACATCCGGAATTTGGTACGCTAAACTGACTTGCTCAGAATGTGGAGATACAAGATTGGTCTCCAGTCTCATTTTCTTTGGCACTAAAAGAATCTTGACTAACTTCTCGAACCTTTCTGGTCTGGGGGACCTCTTGGATGACTGTTTTTTCTAACAACTTTTGTATTTCCAAAGCTGCCGCTTTCCTCTAACTGAGTGGAATGTCAGGAATTTTGTTATGTAACAGCAGTGGTAGGAAAAAGGGAATATATATAGTCTCTGGAAATAACTCTTTTCACCCAAGTGTCTTTTGTTATTTCTAGCCAGGCTCTCTGGTGCAAGGATAAACAACTCCTGATTGCCTCCAGAGTAGGACAATTGGGCCTCCTTTCAGGAGTGCTAAGAGAGCCTGTCAGAGAAAATCTCTGGATCCTTGGTTCTGCAGGCTTCCTGTGCCTCATGGGCAGTGTCTTCTGTTGGTAGTTCCTCTCTCTGCTTCGGGAAGAACCTTCTCCATGTGTATCATGGAAAGGACCCTGAGGTTTCCGTAACAACATCTTTCAACCACCTTGCTGATTCCTGAAAAAGGTTCTTTGAGGAGTCAAAAAACATACACCAACAGCAGACAGAGTCTTCCCCTCACACACCTGGAGTGTGTCTCTTTAACCTTGGGGCCAAATAAACTTCTGTCAAAAGGAGCACTGACGAAGAATGACTTGAAGGACTCTGCAAAATCACACAGGTGCATCCAGGCATGCCTCCTAATGGGAATGTCTAAACCTGCCGCTCTTGAGGTTCCGTCAACTGCATGGGAAAGGAACCTCATAGATGAATCTGAAATGGACTGAAGAAGGATGGCTAACTGTGAAGCAACAGAAGACTCTGCCTCAGCAGTACTAGTCTCTTAGAGGGTTTTTGAGAGCTCCTTTATCAAGTCCCTCAGCAATCTGGTGAAGTGCATCAAGTAATTCAGGGACCCGAGTGCAAAGTGCACTGATGCAAACACTCGCTTCCCAAATCTGTCCAATGCCCAAGACTCTCTGTTAAGGGGGTGGACAGACAACTCTTTTCCACAAGTTCTTTTATGGTGGCCGCTGCCATGACCATAGCAACTACTGGTACTCCTTTGTTCCAAAATTCCCTTTCTTTGGGTGGTACCAGGATGCTATCTGGTCTCTTGGGGATTAGTTCTACAGAATCTGGTTCCTTTCACGCCCACTCAGAGATCAAGTCAATGAGCTCATCAGTGGACAGAGTTACCCAGGAGGTAGATGGGCCAGTACCAAAAGCCTCCTCTTGAGAAGGGTTGTGAGTGAATCAACCACCCCATTGTTTCAGGATTTCTAAAATGTCTCCAAAGGAGACGTCATCTAGTGGTGATCTTGGGGACCCCCACCCCCTCCTTCACTGAAATCTGTATCTTCCGTGACTGACTTGTGACTGGAGTCCAAGTACCTCCTCTTGCACTTTCTCTTCCTAGGGACTACTTCTGTGGGATGCCCTGGAGAAGTATCAGAAGAGCTAAAGATGTCCTGTGGGGTCACCTGGAGACTTTGGGCTGACTGCCACTTTGGAGCAGAATGCTGAGACTCATGAAAACAAAGACATCTAAGAACCAGAAGGGAGATCTGAGGGGAGGAGCCATCTGATCTCTAGACAAGAATGCTCACAATACCACCTCAAAAGCAGAACGCCCCAGAGAGAAAGACACCTTCACAGCCAAGAAGACAAGCTTCTGGACAGACGCTTCCCTCTGACCTGAAGACACTAACCCAGAGGCAGTAGTCAGAGCAGAGCTATCAAATGCTGAGGCTCCTAGGGGAATAGATGGCTCCAGCAACTTAGGAGTTGACTCTAACCCCTCAGATCCAACAAGAAAGCTTTGGCTGCGAGAGCCCTCCAATTCAGACACACTCAGAGCCATTACAATCAGAGAATACTTTGGATCCAAAGACATGAGTGTCTTCAGATCTGAAGCAGAAGGCATCCAGACTCTCAGATCTAAAGGCTCTGAAAGCAAAGGAGAGACTGGAGTAGGAATAGAAAGAGGTGGATCATACAAATCAAGGCCTCAGGACCTGTTGGGGTAGGGGTTGGGAGAACTCCCATTTGAATTTGTGTCAAAAGAATCTTCTTCATTATTCTATCTATGTCTGCTTCTGTGAGACTTCTGGATGAATGAGAAGAGGGAGAACATCCTTCAAGGAAGGGTGATGGGAGCCGAAACAGGACTGGATCCAGGGATGATGTAGTTCTGGTCCTGGATAATGATTTTGGCACCAATGGAGTCAGATATGAAGAAACGGACCTGGTGTCAGAAGTAGTAGGATTCAACAACTTGTGGTGTGATGGATCCGAAGGGTTCTTAATCTTCTTTCTTGGTTTCAAAGTTGAATCCAAAGAAGATAGATGAGCCAGCTTGTTCTGAGGATCTCTTTTTTAGCCTCTTCCTTGTCCAATTTAGAGGAATGAGATCCTGAAACCGATTCTCCACAGGCAATGGAATGAGGTCTTTGAGTATCAATTTGTTTTTGTGGTCCACAAGGGTTCTTGGATTGAACGACTTACATGTAGGAAAGTCAGCCTGTAAATGTTCAGGTCCTAAGCAATATACACACAATGCATGGGCGTCAGATAGGGGAATCTTGTGCCCACATTTCTTACATCTTATTAAAACAAGGAGGTTTATCCATCAAGATCTCTACAGCAATACCACACCAACTAGACTCTTCAATATTAAACACTAAGAAAAGGAAGAGGAATTTTTTTTTTAAACAATAGAAAGATGGAAAAAGCAGAAAGACTGCCAGCAATGGTAACTGAAGAAACCAACAAACAGTAAGACCAAAGGGAAAAGGAAGGATAAACACTAGAAAAACAACAATAAAGAGGAACTTCTCTTTTCCGAAGAGCTGTAGCGACCAAGTCTGTTCCGAATGGTAGCAATCAAGATCTGGAGAAGGAGGGGTACTACAGTGTTATAGGTAAGGAAAGATCTTGAGAGTTTGTGGTTTCCACGAGTAGTAGAACAGCAGCAGAGTTAGATATGAAGATCAGATCCAAACTCATATGTTGAGGAATGAATGAAAATTGACCGCATCATATCAGCTTATTAATCCTCTTAGCCAACTGACTGTTTACTGTCTGCATCTGTTTATAAGACACATGGGGGCCCAGCCTGAGGATGAATTTGCCCTTTCCTATCCAATGATCAAGGTTACATTTGAATACGGTTAGGGATGAACTCTGCGTCATATGGGTGGAGCCTATTCCAGAGCATGGGGAACCTTTGGGTTATAATCCTGTCACAACAATTTCTATTTATGTTGCAAACAAAGTTCAAATTCCTGGATCTAATATTTGTGGTACTGCTCATTTTGCAGATGTGCAAAAGCTCCATCAGGGCAGGATCTAAGGATGCTTTATATAACAAGGCACTACAATGCACTTCTTTGCATTGAGTTTTCATCGGTTGCTTTGGCACCAGTTAGTTGTCTCTGTTAGACCCTCATGCAGGACGTTAGCATCAATAATGAAATCCATGACAGCTCCCAATTTGCAGTTGTTTGCGAACTTGGTGAGCTAGAGGCCCTTAACATTAGCCGTGACACCTGCGAAGTGGATGCCAACCAGGAGCAGGCCCAGCATGGGGCCTTGTGGTACTCCACTGGTGACCTGTCTCATCAATCCTGACTTCTTGGCTCCTATCTGTGAACCAGCTGACAATCCAGCAAGTTGTGTAGGGATTTTGTCAATAAATGAATGGGGAATTGTGTCGAATGACTTAGCCAGATCTAGGTAGGCAATACTCAACATTTTCCCTTCATGAACTGCCTTAGTGCTTCCAGTACTAAATTTAGATCCCAGGGTGGGTAGAGCCCTTAATGAATTAAGTACACAAAAGCAACACTCCTTTCAGAAAAGCTTTGCACAGTTAACGGAAGGCCAAGATATTATCCTAGTACTCAGGATGGCAAATGGAAATGGTAGCCAACTGCAGTTTAATGGTGGAATATCTGGAAACTGCAATGGAAACTGAATCAAGGATCAAGCCTTTGACTGGTTGCCAAGCGATAGAAATGCTTCCACTTGTCTTTATAAATATTGTGACAAAACTGCTTCTGAGAAGCAGACAGAATGCGGATTACATTCTTTGAAAAGAAAGCATGTCCTTCCACTCGTGGAACTGGAGAAACCACAAGGTTAGCTTGAGGTTGTGAAGGTCTGGGGAAAGATGGCCAGAAGGGTGTGAAAGCAGATATGACTGAGGATCAAGAAGCCAAATGGGTTTCCTCAAATGAGACCTTATCAAGGGAAACCAAATCTGTCTGCACAAGAACAGAGTAATGAGAAACACAAGAGATTTGCAGGTTGATACATTTTGTAGAAATTTGGGGATTAAAGAAAGAGGGGGAAAAGTGTACAGGAGAATGGAGGGCTACTGACAGACTACAGCATTCTTAACTGACTACCCCTCTGCAGAAACTACAGTAAACAGTTCCTGTACTTGGTGTTGGAGCAGTGGCGAACAAACAGCAGCAAGTCTAGCTCGTGCTGAAAATCTCTTCTGGCTGAAAAGCTCTTCTGCCATTGACTTGTTCAGGGAGCCACTTATGAGACATTAAAATGGATCTACTTAGCCTATCCACTACGCAGTTGGACTTCTCCAGGAATGTGCATTGCTACTAAAAGGTGACCTGAATCCAGCTCCCACTACAATACTCTCACTGTCTCTGCATGTCGGGTAAGATCTGGTTCCCCCGTTTATTGATGTACAAAAACAATGACATACTGTCTAATTGTATTCCTGAGGCCAAAAGATGCTGAAACTAGTACAATGCTTGGAGAACTGCCTTCATCTCTAGGCTGCTGATGTGAAGATAGGCCTCTATTTCCAAACTCCTAGGACCATCCTCCCCTCAAAATGCCTCCTCCCTTCCTGGAGTGGAGGCATCTATGGTTACCATCATTGTTGGTGTGACAAAAGTGAACAGTCACCTTAGTTGAGGAAATGTGGATGTCAATTACCAGTTCAGCTGATTTCTGAAGGAATGGGTTATATGAAAGTTGAATGAAGGGGGTCTTTTACCTGGGAACACTGAGTGGATAACATGCACTGTAAGACTCTGATAAGAAAATTGGCAAAGGTACCACTGAGACTGCAGCAGCCATGAGGACTAGACTTCTTACGACTAGCACTAACAGGGGTGATGGAAGGTTTGAACTGAGTGCAGTAGAGTGAGTAGTCTTTCCAGAGACATCTGACATGAGGTTGTGTCGAGATGCCATCTGATGAAGGTGATTTGCTGAGAGGTCTGTAACTGCGATTTTTGATAGTTTACAGAAATACCCAAGGATACGCAGAGCTGCAAAAATTAAATTCTGGTGGTTAGTAGTGACTATGTGGTTGCTGCAGCTAGGAGGCAATCATCCAAATATGGGAACACTCTGATCCCTCTCAGCCGCAGGTGGGCTGAGACTACTGCCATGCACCTGGTGAACACCTGATGGACTGCAGTGAGGCAGAAGGACAAGGCTCTGAACTAGTAATTATAGGCTCCTATCCAAAAGCACGGAAACCTTCTAAATTCCTTTGTGATCTTTATGGGGAGGTGGGCATTCTGGATTTCTACATAGAACATCCAGTTGTTTGCTTTAAGACAGGACAAAACTGTTGACACTTTGACCATTTTGAACTGGGTCTTGTTTTATAAAAATGTTTTCGCTGCTAACATTCAGAATTGGCCAGAGGTCCCTGTTCTTTGGAACAAGAAAGAATCTCAAATAAACTCCTGACCCTCTCTGGTCTTGTAGGACCACCTGGAAGGCTCATTTCTAAAGGAAGGCTAACAAGTTCTGAAGTGCCACCTCCATGTGATGGGTGAAACACTCAACAACGGTAGCTGTTGACAAGGTGGTGTTTGGAAAAAATGTTAATTGTATAGCCACCAGATATGATTTGTTAGACCCAGCTGTCATATGTGAGGGCCATCCACATAGCAAGGTGCTGAGATAATCACACTCCCAAATGCCTCTAGAAATGGACATTCAGGCAAAGCCTTCAGGGGTATTTATTTTTTTCCCAAAAAAGAATCTCTGTACCCCTGGTTTTGTGAACACTTTTGACTGTATGGTAGGCATCCATTAAAAGGGCTGCCTCTGCCATGGCCACCCCTGTCAGAAATGGAGCCAAATGGTTGATGCTGGGATTTCCAGAGTTACAGGGATTTTGGACCTTTTCCAATTTCTCTTGAATTTGACTCACTAACAAACAGCGCCTTCCCTTCTTGATAGCACTTTGTCAACTTTTCATTTACAGTGAGTCCAACTCTCAAACTGACAATTAATAAAGGGTGCCTTAAAATTTTCTTCAAAATCACACAAATGGACCCAAGTACGTTGCCTAAGAGTTATGCCAGTGCCCACTGCTCTTGCTGCTCCACTGGCAACATTGAGGTACACACGCATGGATTGGTTAGTAAGGCTAAGCATGGTATTCTAAGCATATGAAGACCACCCTGAAGAGTCCTGAGTCATGGGCTCACTCAAAGTACCCATAGCTTGCTTTGCTAGGTCCCTTTGGAATCTGTTCACATGGGTTAAACAGTTTAATGCTCTCAGGGCAGAAGTACCTGAGGCATAGGAGAACTTGCCCATTCTATCGCCCTTAACTCCTTATTGAAGGGATGGACAGAGGAAGACTCCATGACTTCCTTTTTGGTGGCAGTTACAACAATCAGAGTCTAGCAAAAGACCTTTAGACCAGAATGGTCCACCCTTAGAGGAACATAAAACTTTATCTGGCCTCCTTGGAATGGCTTCTGCTGTATCAGGTTCCTGCCATGCCAAGAGTTGGCATCCAAAGAGAGTCTCTAACAGTGCAACCCCACCTACAATTTCAGATCCTACCGAGAACTTAACGTGCCTCCAATCTCTAGCTATAGGTGCTATTCAAAGGCTTGCACTACAATTCCTCTTCTACCAAGGACTACTAGACTGAATGGGCTGAGGGGAGGTGTTAGGAGGTGAAGCTCTTATCCTCAGCACGCTTAGGAGACACAGTTTCAAGTCAGTCAGGTGGGGAAAGGCAGGGTGTACACCCTTGGATATACCTTTCCCCAGGACAAGACACAAGCTAGGGGTGCAGCTCTCCAAGGCATCAATTCCTCTGTAGAAAACAAGGACAAGACTAGTAACAACTTGCTAGATAGGAATGAACTATACCTTCTGTGCCTCTAAAGAGACAGACGATTTTGTAAACCTACATTAAGAATCACAGGCCCTTACCAATCCCCCACATACATTTCTGGCAATGCCTTGGCCAACAAACCAAACATCAAAAGGAATCCTCCCATCAGCCCCATGAAATGCTTCCTGCTGCTATTATTCTAAAAAATGGCCAAAAGCATACAAATTCTATACATATGTATATAGCAAATACTAAGATCCAAACCACATGAACATCAACAAAGAAATGGTGGATATAGGGTATTAGCATGTTTATATATTTGATGTGATATAGGGCATGAATCATCACAGGCATGCACCCATCCCATAAGCATAAACATTTTCTGGAAAAAATGGTGGAAAATGTTAACCTAAACAAAAACTCCTTAAGGATGGTGTCAGAGCATGCACTATGGCACACAGGGATAAAATAAAGTCCTGACTGTGTCTATGACCCAAGTTCAAATAGTGGTTCAAGTGCTGAAAAAGCGGGGAGGAGAGGATGGGAAATAAGTGTCTGCAGCTCACCTGTCCTGGGATGAGCATATGATGGCTCTCTGACTGCCTCTCTGTTGCTCCAGTGTTAGGGTAGAATGAACAGAAAACAGAATGTAGGATGTCAGTTCAGACAATATGTGTGCTACAGCTACCAAAGTCCCTCTCCTCAGATGCAGAAAGAAAGTGGGGCAGAGGCAGTCCCCTTCCATGACTCAGGTGTGCATATCCCCACCACTGAAGGATTTAGGGCTTAAAAGTAATACCTTTAGTTGTCAGGATGCCAGCAGTGACACAAACAACCCGTATGGTTGCCTGAATGCCTGTTTTTCCAGGTGGTGCTCATCCACATGTATTACTCAGTACATGCCTTGTACAGATGAATTAACTTTCTTAGTCTTAGAGGGGAGGACTTGGTGTTCAGCAAACAGAGGAATAAAAATGATAAATAAAAAAAGAGGGAGATTAACTATGTTACAAATTATGATGCTACTTCTTAGTTAATGTATTACATTCATGAGTTTACTACATTTCTTGCTCTTTTATGCTATATTTACTGTTTTACTTGCATAGCTCTACTACTCCTTGATAAAAAACTGCATCAATAACATAATTCCACAGTATGAAAGCTTATTGTCACCAATACTCACTCACATACAGAAATCTAGTAATTATAAAAGTACAAAAGTACAGCAAGAATAAAAATGACACAGACTCTGATTTTATTTACTTCCATTTTTGAGTGAAAAGCATCTTTGTTTTCATAAATGAAGAAAAAAAAATCTGAGGATGTATCTGCAACTTTGGCATCTGAAAACTATCTAAACCCTGTATAAATCTTCACTTATGACAAACAGAACATGCTGGGCAGACAGATACGAGTCTCAAAGGATCTCCACACTATGGAACAAGCTCCCCATCCATGTAAAACAGAGCTCACCTCTGACCCTATTTAAATGAAACCTTGTTAATTGGATGGGAAATCGTATATTTGTCCTGGGTCAAGCCCTCATTCCCCTTATGGACAGAGATCGTCAATAAGAAAAATTATTATCCTAACAAACACCCCCCCTTAAAAATATTTAGAAACCTCTCTACCAACATGCCCCCACCCCCATTAAGATGACCATGATACTCGGGACCCAAATGTATTGGGGTGTGGGGCTAGGTTGTAAGGGGCCTAGTGGTCATTAGCCTATTAAACTATGAATGTAAGATTTCAGATTATGTTCCACAAGAACATCACTCCTCCAGGCCAGTCATTAATGGTGTTTAACAGCTTTGCAGCAAAAAGAAGACTGCTAAGTGATTATAAGAATATACAGAAACACAGACCTTTTGTTGCCCTTTTACTGACCTCATCATAAATTATAACCTCAATGGACTGCTCTACGTTCCAACACAAATACAGGGCCAGTACACATCTGATCAGCACACACAGTCTCCAAAAGACACTGTTCCTGCTATTCTTGGAAGCTTTCCCTTGGCATCAGCTACAGGAAATGCAAGAATTTTGGACAATAGTAAATGTTAACTTACACAGCTGTACATTCACAATCAAACAACCTACTGCAGTACAACTGAGAGACATTTTAAAAAGTACAAGTGCAAACTGTAACCAGCGACTAATGGATAAAGGCCTATTGCATTTAGTTTTCTTTATTAAATATAACATATTAAACTGCCTGGCAGTTAAGAGTACAGGAATAAGGCTCTGAGCTGTTGAGGGGCTGCTTCCCGCTGTCAGGCGTACAGGGATTGAGATTCCTTCCAGCACCATTTGCCTAATGTGTGACTCTTTGCAAGTCATTTAACCAGACACTGTTCTAAAATCACTTGTGAAAAGGAACACTTGTGTCCAGTGGGCTTATATAGTTAACAAATGTATAAAAACAAAAATTCCTTCAGGACAGGGATATTAACAGCAAAACCATGACTCAGCAAGCATAAAATCAGTGCAAAGAGAAGATGCAATAACCGCAACATTTGAAGGCAAAATATTATGCCTGCCAAAATCACTGTGATTTGTAAGTATAATAGAAATGACACAATAACTTAAAATGCTTTCATAAATATACATGCCATCTAAATATATTGGTTTTAATTGCAGCACTTTCCTAACAGCATGCAACTGTGATAAAAAGAAATCTTCTGCACACATTTCTGATTTACTTCACAAGTTATTAGACCTGCACCTTTCTTTTTCTTTTTTGTCTTTTTACTGCTGCGACCTTTCTGCTGTTCTTCCATAATTCTCTCTTCTGCCATCTGTGAGCTGTCTGCCCGACTGAGTGTAGACATCAACCACGCATAAAGAAATTCTGACAGATACCTAAACAGAGCAGTAGACAAAATTACTGATCTTGTGGGTTCAAATTACCTTTATTTCTCGCTTAAAAGTAATGGATTTGCTTAGTGACCCAATGGCAGTTAAGATGTATTTTTGAGCTCACAGCAGATTTCATTGGGGAACCTATGTGGCACCTTAATTACTTGGCATGAGCACCTCGTATCTACATGATCTACACAGGGCTGTGCTGCTGCAGACGGAGCTGGGTGAAAAACTTAAGTGAAAGCAAGCGCTGTGAAAACCTCCTGACTGAAATAAAGTCTACACAGTATGTAATGAAGCCTGGCTAATATACAAGTGCACCCAACTTCAGACAGACCGTGACCATTAATTACTGTCTAATCACTGCACAGTGTAACTGTTCAGTAACAAGATCATGGCACAGTTTTCTGAACACCAAGAATCTTTCCTAGGTAATGCAAAAAGGTTCTGGTAGGCAAGAAATAAAAAGGGAGTGGAAAGACTACTCAAGTCATGTTTCCTATCTGTTAATGGAAGTGCCATTACAACTCATATAAAACATCAGAAATGTCAGCAAAACACTGCTCTCAGGTAAGTACAGCCACTGCATAACACTACCCACACTCAGACTATACAGCATAATGACCCCAGCAAGGCTAGAACCACTTCAGGAAATTCAGCTACTGCTTGGTTTGGATGGTTGTTGTATTCCCCCCAACCCCAAAACAATGACAATAATCTTTCAAGGGAAAGCTGCCTTGTAGTGTCAGTTTATACTAGTTGGTTGTACTAACCACTACATTGCTATGGTAGTCACATCTCCCCCTAACACTGATATGGCTCCTTTAATGGAAGTCTGCCTTCAACATTAGTATACACCAGTGTGCTGCACTAAAACACTAGGTTACTATGACTGTCAAGCCCCCCCCACCCACAAACACACACACAAACATTGCTAAGACTCTTTCAAAAGGGTATAGCTCTCCAACCCTCCATCTCCAAAATGTGGAACACTAAGTCACACTGTGGAACAAAAAGGCAAAATATGGAAAACTTACAAATGACTTCAAATAGGAAGCTCACAGCATGGTTACTAACTACTTAAAACGAGCTCTTTTGATGAGTTAATATGATTCAATGTTATTAAGTACTATTTACTATGTATACTTGTTAAAAAAATTCTTAATAATGAGTGTGTGCTAGGAACAGTGTATAACATAGAATTTTTATGCCTCAAAGGAGTAACGTACCTCATAATGAAGTATAGTTCTGAGTTATGTAAGGGATGACTATCTGCAGAGTCAGTTAACACCAGTGTGTTGTACTAAGGCACTAAGTTGTTATAGTCATCACATCCTCCCATCAACATAGACAAGGGTCCTTCAATGGAAGGCTGTCTGCAGCAATGATTTGCATCAGTGTACTGTATTAAGACACTAAATTCAGTTGAGTGTTATTTTTACTTGAAAAGCAGACTATGTTT
Organism: Protopterus annectens; assembly: GCF_019279795.1. NCBI lineage: Eukaryota > Metazoa > Chordata > Ceratodontiformes > Protopteridae > Protopterus > Protopterus annectens. The sequence goes on along the minus strand of NC_056728.1, from coordinate 492,852,380 downwards.
ATCTCAAATGTACTGGTGCTTATTTGGCTGTATGATTTTCTCTGGGTGACTAAGTCTTGCTGGATTGGTAGTTGCTTGACAGTTAGAGCCAGTCAATTGGTGTATTTCGGTTTCATGTTTTCTTAAGAGTTGTAATGAAACTTCCATTAACAGAAAGGGGCTTTTGAAAACGTTTTTCAGGCCTGATGGCTGGTGCCACTGAAACCAGGCTCTCCCAAGTGTTTCAATTTTTGCCAAGTGCCATGTAAACTGAGATGGGCAAAGTGTAAAGGACTACTAAAGCAATTTTGGAACCATCTAGCTTACCTTTGCTTAATGCCAGAAGGACAGCAATGCCTTCTGATCGTGGTGCACACGAACAAAACCTAACGGTTTTGTAGTTCTCACTGGATCTGGCTCTTCTGCTCCCAAGTGTATGATGCAGTCTACCACTCCACTTACCTATTTACACATGTCTTCACAAAGCTGCAATGGTCATCAGCTTTCCATTAACTCCTGGATCATCTCAGTTTAGGCTAGTATATCTCCCTAAAAGCCAAACCACTCAATTTTCGGTTGACACTCCCTCCCCAGCAAAGCTAGAGCCATAGTGGGAAATTTATCTACTGTATGGTATCATGTGGTGCACTTATCGACTACTACAGTCACTAAAATACTTACTTGCTGGTGTTTTAAATGTAACATGCTTAGCAACAATCTGCATGCTGGCTGAATTTTGCTCAGAGTAATTACACTGTCTGTTCAATCTGTGGAGGCAGTACCATTCTTACAACTTCTATTAATTGCTTGATCTGACTACCAAGTGTTACTGCATTGTACACAGATAACATTTGTATTTTATTCAGAATTAACCATGGGGTACAGTCAGTGGTATACTGTCAAATGTATGTTGCATGACTTCCAATGGTTTGTAATTATTTAAACTGCATGCTAGGCTAGTTCTGATGAAGCGACTGAAAACGTTTCTAACAACATAGATTGTCTCACTTGTGAAGAACAATCAAGCACACTGTTCAGCCACCAGTTTCATTTGCCAGGCATATTCAGTGATTTCTGTAAGCAATATAGGGAACATTTACACTTTGTTTTACCCTATCAGTATCTTTGTGTACTGATACAATAGTCACAACTTACAATTATGACTGCAGCCATTAGAAAGCAGTCTGTTTACTTTAAAACCACAAGTTACTACATGGCTTGCACGTGAATCTAACTGACAGCAAACACTGTTAATAAAGCCAATTCTGGGGTGCAACACAGAACAGACTGGTAATTTGCTAATCTGTGCAGCACCTACAAGTGTTTTGTGTATCTAGGACTAAATCTATAAATGGAGGTGGCAACTTGGGGGTTCAAACACTAAACTGGTATATTTAAAGATGCTAGGAACTGCAGTGTAAATATCCCCTTTTTAAATGCTGAGGACATACATTTGCATAACCTAGCCATCCATACTTTGTTCCAGGTTGATACAGTCATCATGTCCCCTCTCTCAAACACAGTTAATGTTCATAGTTCATAGACAAGTACTAGGTTAGCTACCCCTGCGGGCCACTTTAAGCCTACCCAATTTTCCTTGGTGACAATGTACCTCTTGTGGGGTAAACACTTTCACCATTACTACCAAACCACAACTTCCTTTAAGGGAAGGCTGCCTGCAGTGTCAGTTTACATTAATGATATATACTAAGGCACAAGCACAGTAGTGTTGTTTTCTACTTGAAAAGCAAAACTGTGCTAAGGTCTAATGTGTTAGTGTTTATCTGGGTGTGTGCGTTTCCCATGGGTGACTAAGCTTTGCTGGGTAGGTAGCTGCTTAATAGTTAGGTCCAGCTAGTCCACATAGTTTAGTTTCACAATTTTCCTATAGACACTAGCACACAGCTAGCCATATTTTTTGGCATGGAGGATTGGGCGTTTGAAAACAGTTGTTGTTCTGGATGTCTGATATTTTGCTAGATGTCGTGTAACTCTATCCATGCTAACACAGTATCATGTAAAGAATATCTAAAACTATTTTAGACCTAATCAGATTATCTTTGCTTAATTCTGGAAGGACAATGAAAGTTATGAGTTTCACCTGAATCAGCAGCCTTCTACCTCCATCCCACTTCACCCCACTGTGTTCTAACTCTGCAATCCTATAAGCAAAATGCCCTTACCAAATCAGAGCGACTACCTTCTTTCATTTACTCCGCCAATGAATCACTTAGGCAACCAAAAGTAGGCAAACTAAATTTTATCTACAGCAAAATGTGGAAAGGCTACTCTAACCCACCAATCATACTTAAAAAAAAACACACACATAGCAACAACACATATTATACAGAAAGACTTTAAAAACAAGTTAACATGTATTTAAAATCTAAGTTACTGTTCTCACCATAACTATGCATCTGTGTTGTCCATTTTCATTCTTCCTCAACATATAGGTCTCAGATCCGACTCTGCCAATCTCTTTAGATTCTTGGATTCGACTCTCAAACTCCTCCCTTTACCAGTAATGTCCCTAACTTGCCAGATTACCTTAGCTCGAGTTTGCTGCTGAAAAACATGCCAGAAGGCATAAATACTTATAATAATGATTATAATCGTAACAAGAAAACAAGATAGAAACAGAGCAGGGGCTCAAACTGGGAACAATGGTTCTTGTATACCTCACCCAGGTCACTCCCAAATGATAAGGACAGGGAAAAGGAGGGTGAGGAGTTGAGGAAGAATGAAAATAGACAACACAGATGTATAGTTACGGTGAGTACTTAACTTAAATATCTGATGTTGTCATTTTCATTCATACCTCAACATATGTGACAGAGTCCCCAGGAAAAATAATCTTGGGTGGCCCTCATGGAAGGATATTCCTGAAAATCGAGGAGCCAAAGGTAGACCAGCCCTGTTCCTAGATATGATGTCCAACTTGTAATAAGCAATGAAAGTATGGTAACTGGATCTAGAGGCCGCAGCACAAAAGTAATCAAGTACAGTTTTAGCCCAAAAAGCAAATGATGTAGCCATGGATCAAGTTGAATGAACTTCTGGGGATCTATGTAAGGACAAACCTCTTAGAGAAGATACAAAGGAAATGCAATCTGCTATCCATTTAGCTAAAGTAATTTTAGATACTGGTTTCCCCAACTTGTTTCTAGCAAAGGAGATAAACAGTTGGATCAGTTTTTCGAAATCCTTTCATTCTATGTAGGTAGAAATGAAACTGTCGATGTACATCTAAAAGATGTAGCATGTATTCTCTTTCATTGTCAAAATTTGGAAGGAATACTGGTAAATTGATTACTTGATTCATATCTGACTCAAACAACTACTGGCAGGAAGGAAGGGTTTGTACATACTGTCACTCTGTCTTTGTGAAAAAACAAATAAGGAGGTTTTGAAGAGAGAGCTTGGAGTTCAGAAACTCGCCTTGCTGACATAATAGCAACAAGAAAAATTGTTATCCAAGAAAGAAATTTGAGGTATGATGCAGCTGAAGGTTCGAAAGGGGACTGAGTTAAAGCTTGTAACAAAAAGTACAGTTGTGTACACTTACCATAAATGTAGATGTTCGAGTGTATTCACTGTTGCAGTCATCACACTTGGGTTACCTGCCTGCAGGTAGCCCTCAGCCGGCCCGAATACCAGTGTCTTGGGATTTCTGCGTCGGATGCTGTCGCCTCTTCCATGACGTCAGGTCATCAGGGGTATAAAACATGCAGCCAATGCCATTACATCAGTTTTTCTTGTCCCAGATGTCAGGAGCCATCAAAATAGGAAGCTATTACATGGTGTGGAACACCTCCAGTAAAAAGTAAATACCCCTGCCATAAAAGATGGCCATAAAGAGGATAGGTAAAAAGGATAGAGAAAGCCAGGGGGCTGGAGGGAGGGAAACCAGGACTGCAACAGTGAATACACTCAAACATCTACATTTATGGTAAGTGTACAGAACTGTACTATGTTCTTCGTGTTTCACTGTTGCAGTCATCACACTTGGGTTGATGCCCAAAGCTGAGGAAGGGTGGAGGCAGTCAAGAAGTGTTAGGGCTGGCTAGCAGGCCTTGTAAGACTGCTGTAGCAAATCCAGCCATGGATTTAGAAAAAATAGGTAAGTGGTAATGCTTGGTAAAGGTGTGTACAAAACTCCAGGTTGCAGCTTCCAGGATGTCCCTGGTAGGGACTCCCCTGAGAAATGCTGTAGAGGTTGAAGTAGCTCTAGTGGAATGAGTTCTGATCCCCAGAGGGGTAGGTTTTCCATGGTGCTTGTAGCAGAAATAGATGCAGTGTGCTATCCATTTGGAAATGGTTTGCTTCAAAATGGCCTTGCCCTCTCTGCCCCTGTAGCAAAGCTGACTAGCAGCTGGTCAGATTTTCTGAAAGGCTTAGTCCTCTCATGGTAGAACCTGAGCTGCCTGTGCATGTCCAAGGAGTGCAGGATCCTTTCCCCTTTATTCTGAGGATTAGGGAAAAAGGTAGGCAAATGGATGGATTGGTTTAAAGCCACATTGGATACCACCTTGGGCACAAAGGAAGGGTTAGTCCTGAGGGAAACCCTGTCAGCATGGAAAATAATGAAGGGCTCCACCGCCATTAGTGCCTGTAACTCGGACACTCTTCTTGCTGAAGTAATACCTAGAAGTAAGGCTGTTTTCCAAGCAAGGAATTTTAACTCTGCTGAAGCAGCAGGTTCAAAAGGGGGAAGTGTGAGCTTCGCCAGTACAAAGTTAAGGTCCCAGGCTGGGGTGGGAGCACTCCTAGGGGGCCTTAAATTGTTAGCTCCTCTCAGGAACTGTTTGATGAGAGGGTGAGAAAAAAGAGAAAGCTCAGTATTATAATGAGCTGAGATGGCAGAGGCATGAATCTTAATGGATGAGAAGGATAGGCCTCTGTGGAGCAGCTCTGCTAGGTAATCAAGGATTTGAGGTAAGTTGGGCACAGCTGTGTCCTTTCCTTGAGACTGACTCCAAGAAAGTACAGTTTTGTACCTACCATAAATGTAGATGTTTGAGTGTAAACACTGCTGCAGTCATTACACTTGGGTTATCCTGCCATCAGGCAGTTCCCCAGTCGGCCTGAGGTCCAAAGTCTTGGTCCGGCGTCGGTTGCTGTCGCCTCCTCCCTGACGTCAGTGCGACAGGGGTATATAAGATGCAGCCGATGTCATTTTCTTCAGTTTTTCTTGCCTCAGATGTCAGGTGCCCCCAATTAGATAGGCAATTCAAATAAAACATACATAAGCAAAACAAACAACAACTTACAGTTACCAGCAAATACTCCCCATGGGTAGTAAGGGTAGAAGGCATAGGTACGTACCAGCAAGTAAGAGAGGAATGAGGGAGGGTAACCTGGACTGCAGCAGTGTTTACACTCGAACATCTACATTTATGGTAGGTACAAAACTGTACTATGTTCATCATGTTACACTGCTGCAGTCATTGCACTTGGGTGGAATCCCAAAGCTGAGGTAGGGAGGCTGGTTCTATAAGGCATTAGGAGTGGCTATAAAGACCTGCAGCACAGCAGTGGCGAAGCCAGCTCTGGATTTGGAGTATAATGGTAATGCTTGGTGAAGGTATGCACAGAACTCCATGTTGCTGCTTCCAAAATATCCTTGGTAGGTACTCCTCTGAGGTAGGCAGCTGAAGTGGCTGTTGCCCTGGTGGAGTGAGATCTAATGCTGCTAGGTACAGGTTTCCCATGGTGAGTATACCAGAAACGTATACAATGTCCTGTCCATTTTGAGATAATCTGTTTTGAAATGGCTTTTCCTTGTGCTCCTGCAGCATATGCTACCAATAATTGCTCAGATTTTCTGAAAGCTTTGGTTTTGTCCAAGTAGAAGCGTAACTACCTGTGAATGTCCAAAGAATGTAGTAGTCTCTCCCCTTTGTTCTGCGGTTTTGGACAGAAAGTTGGCAAGTGAATAGTTTGGTTTAGAAACAAAAAAGCGAGATAAAGAGACAGAGCAGTAAGATATGAACTAACCATTTAATAAATGCTTTTGGAGTAGACAATACCTCTCCTTCTTCAGACCGTCTGAAGAAGGAGAGGTATTGTCCACTCCGAAAGCACTTATTAAACGGTTAGTTCATATCTTTCTGCTCCGTCTCTTTATCTCGCTTTTTTGTTTTTAAATAGTTTGTGTGTTTTTGGTTTTAATAGTTTGGTTTAGAGCCACACTTGATACCACCTTTGGCATAAACGTAGGGTTAGTTCTTAAAGACACCCTGTCCTGGTGGAAAATGAGGAAAGAATCCACTGCCATTAGTGCCTGTAATTCTGAAACTTCGTGCTGATGTTATTGCCAGTAGCAGAGCAGTTTTCCAAGAGATGTATTTTAATTCTGCTGTGTTAGCTGGCTCAAAAGGAGGTAAAGTTAATTTTTCCAAAACAAAGTTGAGGTCCCAAGTAAGGGTAGGTACTCTACGGGGTGGTCTTATGTTTTTAGCCCCTCTGAGGTACTGTTTGAGCAAAGGATTAGAAAAAATTGGTGGATCCGTGTTGTAATGAGCAGAAATGGCTGAGCCGTGGATCTTGATAGATGAAAAGGAGAGGCCCTTGTCCAGCATCTCAGTTAAATATTGAAGTATCTGAGGAATGTTTGGGACCAGAAAGGCTCATCCAGACTCTGCTACACTTTGCTGTGAAGGAAAGGTTAGTTTGCTGTTATTTTTTGTATTACTGTATTGCCTTTCTATATTTTGAATACTGTAGTTTGTTTTCTTTACTTTGTGTTTTGCTTGCATTCTGTTTTAACAGCATATTAAAACTTCAAAAGAGACCACAGCTCTCTCTGTTCTGAGTCAGGCAGAATTTTTTCCCGCCGTCCCACCCATTTAAGTTGTCTTGTTAAATACCACTGTCTTTCTAGTTGCCCGCCTCTTATGTTAATCTGACCATATATCTCATTTCTCTCTACTTTCACTGGCTTATGTGAGTAATCACAAAATCATCATTTTTGAAATCCCACCCCTTCAATTATTTAAATTTATTGGCCATCCTACAGTATTTCATAGTACCAGAATACAAAAGTGACCACCCCTTTCAATCCATCTTGCTGTTTTAAAAATAGTAACTCTCCACTAAACCTTAACTTTTTAAACAGGTAAAACTCAAGTTACCTACTTTCACATCTAACTTCTCTAGTGCACACTGCAGAGTGCATTCTTTTCAATCTTACCTTTAAGCATCCCTGTGACTAGCACTTTCTCTAATACCTGTTGGAAAGCACTAGGAAGCCTTAAACTCATACAAACACTGAACTCTCCTTGTTAATAAGGAGAAATTAATAGTAGGCACTAAACAGCCTATAATTGCAAAGTACCTTGCTAAGGAAACAGCTCCTATACTTTACAAAGAAAAAAAAAAAGCCCCAAACCAAGCATGTCCAAGGGTCAGCTTCCAGTGATTTCTCCTGTCCACCTGGTGAATCTGGGCATACTGGGGCAATGCAGCAATTGCCTCATGTACACAGACAACCCTCTCCTCCTACCACCCAACACTACAACCTGTGAGAGATGCACTTACATAGCCAAAATGGAAGCAAAGCTCTCTCCACCCAAGATTGTGCTAAACAGTCAAGAGGAGAAGGTTAACACCCACACTACATCTCAAGCAACACATAGCCCTTCTAAACCCGCACCACCAACACCCACATATAGCAACACTAAATCCACATATGCAGAGGCCCTTAACTGTAACCTGCCCAAGCAACAAAGACCTCTGAAGCTGAAACGCAAACAAACACCAATCACAACCAATGTGTCACATAGTTCAACACCGGTGTGCCACCCAGCAACAGCCCCTAAGGCAAGACAATGTACCTAACACTTTAGTCATAGGTGACTCTATAGTCCGGCACACTGATGTCCCTCTCACCAGGTTGAATAAGGAGAAAATTACAGTCAGCTGCCTGTCGGGTGCCAGGATCCACCACATAACGCATGCACTCAAGTCACTCCACAACAAGTACAAATATGACTCTGTCATTGTCCATGTTGGAGTGAATGACTTGAGACGTACCTCCCTGGACTACATGAAAAGAGACATGGAAGAGCTCTTCGATCATGTGGCCCAGGCAGGTATGACCCTAGCCCTGAGTAGCATCCTGCCTTTGCCCAGAATTATACCACAATATAAGGATAAAATGACTGACTTCAACAATTGGCTAAGCTTATGGTGTCATTCAAAGGGGATCCAGTATCTGTCTGCCTGGGATGACATGATTGACAGACCACGATGCTTTGCCAGAGATGGTCTGCACCTGTCGCCCCTGGGATTCAGGTTACTGGCTAAGGCTCTTGCCACCCCTATAGTGCCTTTTTTAGGCAAACTTCAAAGGACAAAACCACCACCGTAACAGGTACAAGCATGCAAAATCTGAAGGTAATGCTACTCAATGCTAGAAGTCTAAACCTCAAAATGCACTCTCGAGGCACTCCTAAAAATGGAGAATATAGATATCTGTGCAGTAACTGAGACCTGGTTCAAGGCTCCAGAGAGCACCCCTGCAATACCAGGCTACAACTCTTACCACACTTTTCGCCACCAAACCAGGACCGAAACACTAAAGGTGGAGGAGTGTCAATATTCACCAAGGATATTCACACCACCAGGCTAGCTGGCCAACACAATGTGTCTGAAATTCTCCAAGTGCAACTAACACTAGGTAAGACTGCAATCCAAATTGTAGCTTGCTACAGATCCCCCACCATACCCCAAGATTCTCACTACACCTTTCTAAACATATTGGAAAATATTAAGATAGAACCAAACACCCTAATACTGGGTGATTTTAACTACCCTGCCATTAACTGGGAAAACTACTCATGTCCCAACACCTTTGCGCAAAGGTTCTCAGAATTCATAAATTCCAATGCCCTGGATCAACTAATCCATAGTCCCACCAGGGGCTCCAATATCCTAGACCTGGTCATTACCAACATGGGAAATCAATGCTCCATACCTATGGTCACCCCTCGTTAGTCAGGTCTGACCATAAGCTAATCACCCTTAACATCCACATCCCACCCCACCCCCAGTAAAGAAACCACCATAAAAACTTCTCCAAAGCCAACTTCATGCTACTCAAGTCAGAAGTGACAAACTTCATAACACCCATGCAGACGGAACTGAAAGTTCAACTACTGAATCCTACACTAAGGCACTGTACGAGCACATCCACTCATGCATGAATCGTGCCATCCCAAATAGAACCAAAATGCTCTCATCCAAAAAAAGGAAGCCAATCGGGTGGTCCCCTGCCATAAACAAACTTTACAACAAAAGGAAGAAACTTTTGCAGAAAAGAGGAAAATCCCAGGATGCAAAAAACTCCCTTACTAGCCTCAGTAAGAAACTGAGATGCCTCATAAAATCCTCCAAAGCTAGTTACAAAAATAAAATTGCCAAATATTCCAAAGACAATCACAAAGCATTCTATAACTATGTCAAGAATCTAAATGGCAATGCTCAGATCTGCTCTGAGCTAAAACAGAATGGCATTAAATATACTGATCCAAAGGATATTGCCAATATCCTGGCAGATCGATTCAGTGCCAACTTCACCCCCCCTCTCACCCCCTAAATGGCCCATCTCAATACCAGAAGATTGCCAAATTCCAGTAATAACGGCCACACAGGTACAAAACGCACTCTCTAAAGCCAAGAATACAGCATCCATGGGACCAGATGACATCCCGGCTGTGTACTACATGAACTACAATATGAACTGGCACCTCACCTAAGTGTCATGTTTAATCATAGCCTCACCTCAGGTTTCATGCCCACTGAGTGGCGCAGAGCTACAGTTATCCCAATCCACAAGGGGATCCACCTTGGATCCCGGAAACTACCGTCCCATCAGTCTGACAAGCCTTATCTGCAAGGCCATGGAGCGTATTATCATGGAACTTATAAACAAAGACATTGGCAACCTTCAAACACTGGACCCCACCCAGTTTGGGTTTGTGAAGGGCCAATCTTGTCGCCTGAACCTGATTGACTTCTTTGAATCAGTCTCCAGAGCCATGGACAAGGGTAAGGTGGTCCACACAGCCTATCTAGACCATGCCAAGGCCTTTGACACCATCCCCCACTCTGGAATCATAGATAAACTTACTAAGTTGGGCATTAATCCCTATGTCACCCAATGGATTGCTAAATGGCTTACTGATAGAACCCACACTGTAAAAGTAGCCGACTCCAAATCCAGCTCCAGACAAGTGACAAGTGGAGTACCTCAGGGTTCAGTCCTGGGGCCGCTCTTGTTTGGCATCTACTTCTCTGAAGTACAGGTCAACACTAAGGGACTCTGGCTAACAAAGTTTGCAGATGACTGCAAACTGGGAGCCATTATTGAATCCCCAAATGATGTGGATACTCTACAAAAGGGCCTTACAGAAACAGATGCTTGGTGCCAGAGCCATGGGCTCAAGCTCAATGCCAAGAAATGTATTGTTATCCCTTTGGGAAAAAACATGTATCCATGAATTACCATATAGGTGGCAGTACACTAAACACAGAAAGTGTGATAAGAGACTTAGGGACACAGGTGGACAGTGGTCTCACCTTCGATAACCACATCGCCACAACAGTCAGGAAATCCTTCTATGTGGCACACCTCATCACGAAAGGCTTTTCATCCAGAAAAAAGGAGGTCATTGTCCCACTGTACTCATCCCTCATTAGACCCATTATAGAATACAACGCCCCATTTGGTATGTACCTCTCAAGACATCTGCAACAACTGGAAAGGCCTCAGAAATACCTCACTAAAAGAATCACAGGCCTAAAGCAGATGCCCTACGCTGACCGCCTTAAAAAACTCCAGCTATACTCTGTCGTATATCGTCTACTTAGAGGCGATCTCTGCTTAACATACAAGGCCATGTCAAACCCAGAGCTGTTGGACATGCTACACTTAAAGAAATCCCAATCCCTCAGAGCTACACGCTCCAGGGATCTAAACCTTGTCATCACAATAAACAAAACATGCTGGAGGGATAGGTTCCTGACCCAGAGACTCCCCAGACTCTGGAATAGATTGCCCATACATGTCAAGCAGAGTGCCTCTTTGGACCTCTTCAAGAGGAACCTTGACGATTGGATGGGAGAAAGGAAATTCACCCCAGGGATCACGTCAGTCGCCCTGCTAGACAGGGGCCCAAGAAAGTAAATAATGTGGAAAAAATAGCCAGGGAATTGTTATGGCTAGGCTTGTATAGGCCTAGGGCTGATAGCCTAGTACCAACCTATGAACCTATAAGAGGGTCAAGGCTGTGCACCTGGTTCCAGGCACAGAATCTCTTCCATTTATCCAAGTAGGCTTTCCTGGTGCTAGGCCTTCTGGCCTCCAGAATGACATCCATAACAGCTTTGGAGAGAGGCATTGCATGCTCGACTAAGGAATTTTCCAAGCAGCTAGGTTTAAGGTCTTTAGCTGGCTGTGAAGTATCCAATTGTTGTGCTGTGTCAGCAAATGTGGGATTTGAGGCAAAATCCAGGGTGGTTCTTTTGCTAAGTTCTTTAAGATTGGGTACCAGTGCTGGCATGGCCAGTCTGGTGCAATCAGTATAATCTTTGGCTGCTCTTGTCTGGCTTTTATGAGTACCTTTGGAAGGAGAGGTAAAGGAGGGAAAGCGTATACTTGCAGGTTTTTCCAGCTTAATGAGAGGGCATCCACTTTCCATGCTTGTGGATGGTAGCTCCTTGTGCAGAATTTCTGCAGCTGGCAGTTCATTGGGGGTGCAAACAGATCTATGTCTGGGCTCCACCATTTTTGTGTTATCATTCTGAATACTTGTGGATTCAATTCCCATTCGTGGGGATACATGATGTTTCTGCTTAGGTCGTCTGCCAGTGTGTTTTTCTCTCCTGGCAGGAATTGTGCTTGCAGATGAACTTGGTAGTCTAGAGCGGTGTTCCACAAGGTCATGGCTTGTCTGCAGAGGGGGTAGGAGTGTGTGCCCCCTTGCTTGTTTACATACCACATAACTGTGGTGTTGTCTGTCTTTAGTAGTAGTTGTCCTGGATGCAACAGGTCCTTGAAAGCTATAAGTGCATTTTGTACAGCTAACATCTCTTTTTGATTGATGTGAAGATGCCTTTGCTCTGTGGGCCACTCGCCCTGAATACATTTTCCTGCCATGTGTGCTCCCCAGACATAATCCGATGCATCTGTTGTCAGTGTTTGCCTGGCTGTGGGTTGAGTAAAAGGCTGTCCCTTGTTGAGGTGACAAGCTTGAGCCCACCATCGAAACTCCTGTTGAAGGCAAGGAATTAGTGGTATAACTGTTTCCAAACTTTGACAGTGTTGAGACCATACACTCTTTAGGTGCCATTGTAGTTTCCTCATATGCAGTCTGGCATATGGAATTAGTAGTATGCAAGATGCCATGTAGCCCAAGGCCTGCAGAATTTTTCTTGCAGGGAGTTGGGTCTTTGTTGTCATCAATTGAAAGTATTGAGTCAGTTGTCCTTGCTTGTCTGGTGTGAGGTAAGCCATCTGGGCGGTTGTGTTTAAGCTGGCACCCTGGAATATTATCTGTTGTGACGGCACTAGTTTTTATTTCTTTTCGTTTACTGTGTACCCCAGGCAACTTAATAACTTTTTTACGAACGCCAGATGCTTTAGAAGAATGCCCTTGCTCTCTGCTTGAATCAGGCAGTCGTCCAGGTATGGATAAATTTGAATTCCTTTTTGCCTGCAAAATGCAATTACTGGTGCCAGGCACTTTGTGAAGACCCTGGGCGCAGTATACAAGCCAAAGGGCAGTGCAGAGAATTGATAGTGCATTGAACCAGCTAGAAATCGGAGGTATCTTCTGCAGTTTTGTCTGATAGGGACATGCAGGTATGCCTCCTTGAGGACCAAAGTCACGAGCCAAGCTTTCTTGCCCAGCATGGGAAGAAGCTGCTGTAGTGTCAACATTTTGAATTTCGGAACATCCAGGTAAGTGTTTAGAGAAGAAAGATCCAGAATGGGTCTTCAGGCTTTGTCCTTTCTGGGAACCAGAAAGAGTCTTGAATAAAATCGTTGTCCTTGCTCCTATGGAGGTACCTTTTGAATAGCTCTCAGCTCTCATGTCCATGAATGCTGTAATTTGTTTTTGAGCCTCTGCCCATTGATTTGGTGGCAGATTTGGCATTCCTTTTAACCTTGGCAAAGTGTGAAAGTGGAACCTGTAACCTTGAGATACAATGTTGAGAACCCATTTGTCTTTGGTGATGCAATGCCAATTGTGATAGAAAAGTGCCAGTTTTCCTCCTAAGGGGGCTGCCAAAAGAGAGCTGTTCGGCAGCTGTAGTGGGAAGTAATTGAGGCTGCTTTTTATATGGTTGTGGCCTGTCTTCCCCTTCTTTCTGGCCTGGTGTACCCCATTGTCGAGGCCTGTAAGGACCTTGTGCTTGACCTCTACCTCTTGGACGTCTGTATCTGCCTCTTTGATGTCTGTCTGTGACTGGAAAGGACCAATTCTTTGTTGGCCAATTTCTGCTAAAACGAGGAGGCTGAACCTGTAAGAAATCCTTCACTGTTTGCATATATTTTGCCTTATCCTCCATCTTCTTTAATACCTCCTCTGCCTTAACTCCAAACACATCCCGCTGCAAAGGTGCATCTAATAATTTTGCCTTGTGATCTGGTAACGTATGTTCTTTTAACCAAGCATGTCTTCTAATGGCAGAGCCTGTAACTGCTGCTCTACAGGAGGCCTCTAAGGAATCAAATCCACATTGCAAAGTATGTTTTCCCACTTGTTCAGCTGCATGCAATAAATCCTGCATTTCTTTAAAACTAGAAGGATCTGAATCTGGAAGCATCTTTTGTTTCAACTGAGACATCAAAAATTGCTGATATTTTGCATGTGAAACTGGCAATTTAAGGCTCTCATTGCTAAAGTTGCAGACGTATATACTTTCTTTCCCCATCTGTCTAATGCTCTAGAATCTCTGTCACAGGGAACTGGGTTTTTTGCTGATGAGGCCGTAATCCCTTTGGGTCCCTGAGAAAAAGTTTCAGGGTCAGCAACAGGGCTTTTATACAGGAATTTGTGAGAGTCAGGGACTCTGTAATATCTATCAGGTTTAACTGGGGCTGGAGGTAAGGAGACAGGGTTTAAGCTGGATTCAGTGTACACATCATCCACAATATCTAACACTGGCGGAATAGCAAGGGGTCTGTGTTGAGGGAATAAAAGGAAGTCTCAGAGTCTTTTCTTGGATTCTGAGTAATCCTGGCCTTCCCAATGGAAATGCTCCCTCGTGGTATGCAAGGTCTCCCCAAAGGAGTAGTCCTCAGGCGGAGAGGCTGATGAAATTGATTCCTCAGCATCAGAATCCTCATAAGGAGGTAAGGAATATCCTAGGTCTGAGGATGAATCTGAAGAAATGGACACCTGGTCGGAAGATTCATAGTCTGCATCCTGTGTGGGCCTTTTGTCAGGAGGGGATGGGACCCCCTGATCAGGGTGATTAGGTCTTCGGCCATTTTGAGCATTTGTTTCTTAGGCATGGAAGCCTGTCCTGGGGAATGCTATATCTGTTTCTTTGTTTTTAAGGGGGCCTTAGACTTAGCAGAGGGTTTAATGGTTAACTGGGTAGGTCTGAAGACACCCTCTGTGGCTGTGGATTGCTCAGCTACTTCGGTTCCCTCAGAAGGGTTAGTTTCGGTAGGCTGAAAACAAAGAGCATCCGAAGGCCCAGCCAGCTCCACGTGGGAGTCGGAGGTGGTCTGTGGTAGCGGTCGTCAGGGGCTGCGTAGGCACCTCGCTGAAAACCGGAGAACCGGCGACCGGCCTAGAAGAGGCCTCGACGTCAGTTTTGGGCCTCGGATGCCTGTCCTTGTCTTTGCGCTTTTTATGTAATCCGGTCATCGGAAGTTCCGACGGCATGGTGTAACTGAATTTTCTGCCAAAATAATGTTGGGCAAAATCAAACCGACATTTAATAGTGTGCTTGTTAAACCTAGCACAAAACCGACAACCAGTGACATTGTGGTCTGGGCCTAGGCATGGAATACAATAGGAGTGGAAATCCTTATGAGGTATTTGCTTCCCACAAGAAATACAGTTATTAACTTTTACTGACATCGGTCTGAGGCAAGAAAAAGTTTCCCCAATGGGGTATTTAGCTTTGTAGAAGACTTTGGTTCTGTATTCGGAATGAAAATCTCAGGAGTCGGCCGACCGGCACTTGCGAACTGCTTCTGCTTCGGGCACCGAGTGGCAAGAAAGACTGAAGAAAATGGCATCGGCTGCATCTTATATACCCCTGTCGCACAGACATCAGGGAGGAAGCGACAGCAACTGACGCCGGACCAAGACTTTGGAACTCAGGCCGACTGGGGAAGAGCCTGACGGCAGGATAACCCAAGTGCAATAACTGCAGCAGTGTAACATGATGAACATCAACATCTTTTCCACATTTCAGCATAGGATTTCCTGGTACTAGGCCTTCTGGCCTCAAGAATGACATCCAGCACCTGTTTGCTGAGGGATGCTGGTGGTGTATTCAGGGGATAAACCAGGCTTCAAGGTTTAGGGTTTGCAGCTGTGGATACAAAATCTGTCCCTCCTGCTGAGACAGCAGGGACGGTGTTTGATGTAGGTGCCAGGGTGGCACTGCTGTCAGACTGCGTTGGAGTGGGTACCAGTGCTGGCGTGGCCAGTCTGGTGCAATAAGGATTGCCCTTGGCCTGTCCTGTTTGATCTTGAGTAGTACTTTTGAGAGGAGGGGTACAGGAGGAAAGGCATAAATTGAGAGGTTTTCCCATGTAAAGGATAGGGCGTCCACCTTCCAGGCTCTGCTGTGAGGGTTCCTGGTGCAAAATTTGCTCAATTGGTGGTTTTGGGGGGAGGCAAAAAGGTCCACCTCCAGTGTTCCCCACCTCTGGGTTAGAAGTTTGAAAGAGTTGGGGTCCAGTTTCCACTCATGAGGGTCCAGTAGATTTCTGCTTAAGTTGTCTGCCAGTGAATTTTGCTTGTCTGGCAGGAATTGAGCTTGTAGGTGCACTTGAATGCTCAAGGCTGTGTTCCACAGAGACATGGCTAACCTGCAGAGTGGGTAAAAATGAGTTCCGCCCTGCTTGTTTATGTACCACATAACTGTGGTGTTGTCTGTCTTTATCAGGAGCTGTCCTGGAAGGATAAGGTATTTGAAGACTGTCAGAGCATTCTGTATAGCTAGCATCTCTTTTTGACTGATATACAGGGGAATGTGTTCTGGGCTCCATTTGCCTTGAATGCATTTGCCTGCCATGTGAACCCCCATGCCTAGTCTAATGTGTCTGTTGTCAGGGTTTGGGCGGCGAGGGGTTGAGTGAAAGGAAGTCCCTTGTTGTGGTTGCATGCTTCTGCCTACCAAAGGAACTCTGCCCTTAGACAAGGTCTGATAGGGATCACTACCCTTAGACAAGGTCTGATAGGGATCACTGTTTCCAAGTCCTGAGGGTGTTGACACCAGAGACTTTTTAAGTACCACTGAAGGTTCCTCATATGCAGACTTGCATATGGAACTCGCAGAATGCATGAGGCCATGAACCCTAGGGCTTGCAGTATTTTCCTTGCAGATAGCTGGGTTTTGCTGGCCATTAGTTTGAAATAGTTTGTCAAATAGACCTGCTTTTCTGGAGTGAGGAATGCCATCTGGGAAGTTGTGTTTAAGCTTGCTCCCAGGAATACAATTTGTTGGCTGGGCACCAGTTGTGATTTCTTTTCATTGATGGTGTAATCCCAGTGAAGTTAGAAGCCATTTTACAAATGCCAGGTGCTGAAGTAGCAATTCCTGACTGTCCACCTGAATCAGGCAATTGTCCAAGTATGGGTAGATTTTAATATTTCTCTGCCTGCAGTATGCAATGGCTGGAGCCAGTCATTTTGTGAGTACTCTGGGTGCAGTAGATAAACCGAAGGGAAGTGCAGAGAACTGACAGTGCATACAGCCTGCCCTGGAATGTAGATATTTCCTGCAAGACTCCCTTATGGGGATGTGCAGATAAGCTTCTTTTAAGTCTAGGGTGACTAACCAGGCATCCTTGGCTAGCATAGGAAGAAGCTGTTGTAGTGTAAGCATTTTGAATTTTGGGACCACCAGAAAGGTGTTGAGAACTGATAGATCCAGGATAGGGCGCCAAAAGCTTTCTTTTCTGGGCACCAGGAACAGTCTGGAGTAGAAACCCTGTCCCCTTTGTTCTACTGGAACAGGCTGAATAGCCCTGATATGGAGAAGAGAAAGTACTTGCTTTTAAGACTCTGCCCACTGGTTTGAAGAAAGGTCTGGCAACCCGCTTGGTGTTGGCAATGAGTGGAAGTAGAATCTGTATCCCTGGGATACAATGTTTAGAACCCATCGGTCCTGAGTAATGGACATCCAGTTTTTCTGCATGAAGGGTGAGTTTTCCTCCTATGGGTGCAAGTACTTGGGCATGGCTGGGAAGGATAATTGGAAAGTCATTGTGAACTTTTTCCATAAGGGGGTGGGGCTTATCACTCCCTGGTTTTGAGGTGGAAACAATCCATTGTTTAGGTCTCTGCATACCCTGAGACTGTAGTCTTGGTGGTCTGTTTCCCCTGGGTTTGGACTTAGAAGGCCTGAGAGGGACTGGAAAGGACCTTTTATTTGAAGGTCAATGCCTATGGAATCTAGGTGGCTGCACCTGTAAGAAATCTTTTGACGGTTTGCATAGATTTACCTTTTTCTTCCATCTTTTTAAGAACTTCTGCTTTTGTGTCAAACACACGCTACTGATTTAATGGAGCATCTAGTAATTTTGCTTTGACATGGTCAGGCAAGACTTGTTCCTTTAGCCAAGCATGTCTTCTCAGTACAGACCCAGTGACAGCAGCCCTACAAGATGCTTATAAGGCATCAAACCCACACTGCAAAGTATGTTTACTAACTTGGTTTGCAGAATGCATTAACTCTTGTAAATTTTTATTTTCTGACAATCTGGAAGTAACACAATGTTTTGTTTAAATAGTTCCATAATATGTTGCTGGTACTT
Source organism: Protopterus annectens (assembly GCF_019279795.1). Classification (NCBI taxonomy): domain Eukaryota; kingdom Metazoa; phylum Chordata; order Ceratodontiformes; family Protopteridae; genus Protopterus; species Protopterus annectens. Next base: position 492,834,388 of record NC_056728.1, on the reverse strand, counting down.
CAACATGTGAAACTGGCAATTCAAAGCCCTGATGGCAAGAGTTGCAGATGTATATACCTTCTTACCCCATCTGTCTAACGCTCTAGAATCCATGTCTAAAGGGATAGGGTTTTTGGCTGTAGTAGCCTTAATGCCTTTAGGTCCCTGGGAAATGGTCTCTGGATCCGCAGTAGGATTCTTAAAGAGACATTTGTGAGAGTCAGGTATTCTGTAGTACCTGTCAGGTCTTTTAGGAGCTGGTGGTAAGGTATCAGGAGTAAGACTGGACTCCAAGAAGACATCATCTACAATATCCAGGACAGGGGGTATAGCTAGAGGCCTGTGCTGAGGCAAATCTAAAAATTCCCCAAGTCTCTTTTTGGACTGAGGATAGTCTTGGCATTCCCAGCGGAAATGGTCTCTTAAGGTATACAAGGTTTCACCAAAAGAAAAACCTTCTGGAGGAGAGGCAGACGGAATGGATTCCTCTACATCTGAATCCTCAAAGGTAGATAAGGGTATGTCCTGGTAATCAGAAGGGTCAGAGTCATCAGACTCCTGGTCTGTAGAATCAGAAGGAAATTCAATTCTTTGTCTTTTGGCAGGGGAAGGCTGGCTTCCTCTAATTCGAGTAATAAGGTCTTCAGCCATTCTAAGCATATGTTTTTGTGGCATGGGAGCTTAAGCATGTTCTTTGGACGTCGGTTTTATAGGCGTAGTGCGAACTATGGGCCTGAGAAACTCGGTAGTTTTAGTTGGAAATGAAGTCTGTTTAATATGAATATCAGTAGGTTGGAATACACCCTCAGAAGCCAGTGCCTGCACAGCGGCTCCAGACCCATCCAAGGTAGAGACATCCGCAGGTTCCATCGTCAAAGAAGCATCCCGCGGCATACCGGACTCAGAATGGGTCTCAGCAGAGGCCTGCGAATCTGTAGAAGCAGGCATCAGGGGCTGCAAAGGCGTCTCACTGAGTACCAGCAGACTGGCGACTAGCTTAACGGAAGAGTCGTCGGCAGTTTTTGACCTATAAGGTCTGTCTCTGTCTTTGTGCTTTTTCAGAAGATCGGCAGTCGGATGGCTTACTGAAGCCATTTCAGAATATGGAGAACAAGAGCAAAAGAATTTAGCTACAAAAATAGCCCGACGAATGGTTTGGGTGTTAAAGGCACAAAACCGACAGTGAGGGACGTCGTGGTCTGGGCCTACACAGGTGACGCAGTAAGAATGAAAATCTCTGTGAGGCATTTGCTTTCCACAGGCAAGACAATTGTTAATTTTTTTCTGACATCGGTTAGAGCAAGAAAAAAGAATCCCCAATGGGGTACTTAGCTTTAGAAGACTTCAGGTCTGAAACTCGAAAAAACAAAAATTGCAGGTAGCGGCCGACCGGCACTTGCGAACTGCTTCTGCTTCGGGCTCCTTCTCGGCAAGAAAGAATGATGTAATGGCGTCGGCTGCATGTTTTATACCCCTGACGACCTAATGTCACGGAAGAGGTGACAGCATCGGACGCAGATATCCCAAGACTCTGGTATTCGAGCCGACTGAGGGCTACCTGCAGGCAGATAACCCAAATGTGATGACTGCAACAGTGAAACACATAAGAACATCTGTAAGATCCCAGGGTGAAGTAGGGTCTCTTACTGGAAGTCTAAGCAGAAGTGTACCCTTCAGAAAAGCCTTACAAATTTTTGAAGAACCTAGGGGAAAAGTATTATGTCCTATGTGGGCAATTAGAAATGGCTGCAAGCTGGACTTCCATGGTGGAAGAACTGGCACAGTCTTGAAAAACTGAAGCCAGAAAATCTAATAGGGCAGGGACTGGAGCTGTGAAGGGATCTAGCATTCTTTGTTCTGCCTGATATGAAAATCTCTTCCATTTACTCCTGTAAATATTTCTGATAGAAGATTTTTAAAATGACAATAAAATCTAATGAACTGGAGAGGAAAGACGGGACTGTCTAGCCATCACTTGAAATGGAGAATCCTTGTAGTTAACTTGAGGCCCTGAATGTCTGGATGAATCACTCCAGATGGGTGAGATACTAAGTCTAGACTGGAGTCCAGTGTCCAAGGCAGAAGCGGATGAGACCACAGGAATGGGAACCACACCTGCCGAGGTCAGAAGGGAGCAATGAGGATTACCTTGCACTTCAACTGTTGTGCTTTCTGGAGAAATTTGAAGAAAGGGGAGGATATGCATACAAGATAGCAGGAGACCAAATGTGGACTAGATCATCGCTCTGTGACTCCCGCTGAGGAAGAATTAGGGCAAAGAACATGCTGCACTTGTTGTTGAGGGGAGAGGCAAAGAAGTCACAGCAAGGTTGACCCCAATAATGAAAAATCATGTCCTTCAATACAGGACTGAGGGATCACTTGTGCAGCATCAGGATGGATCTGCTGAGCATGTCAGCTAAGATGTTGGATTTCCTAGAATGTGCGTTTCTGCAAAAAAGTGTTGGAGAAGACTACCCACTGCCAAACTCTCACTGCTTCTCAGAAAAGGGAATAAGATCTGGCTCCTCCAGTTTGTTAATCTACCAAACCACTGACATATCTGTCTGGATAGCAGTTGTGCCTAGAGGGAGAGAGTTCTGAAAAGCCTGCAATATTAATAGGATCACTCTCATTTCCAAGACATTGACATGCAAACTGGTCTCTTCTGAGAACCACGTACCATGAACAGTCCATCCCAAGAAATGACCCCCCCACATTAGGAGGCATACGTGGTGTGTGTGGCCTTTGGGGAGGAAACAAATGGGTGTTCCTGACAAAGCTCGCTGGACTGGATACACCACAGTAGGAATTCCCTGCAGCTCATGAAATCTTTATAGGATACTTCAGTGGATGTTGAAGCATCGACCACTGCACTGACAGGTCCACTGGAGAATTCTCATGTGAAACTGAGCCATGGACAATAGGATGATTACTGCAGCCATCTAAGGCTTGAAGAACCAATCTCACAGGAGAATAGGGATGATCTAGAATCTGTCTGACATGCAGTCTTAGAGAATGAATTTTGCTCAGATGGAAAAAATGTTAACTGTTGGAATGTGTCCAGGCGAGCTCCTATATACTCCAAGATATGATCTGGTTGAAGTTAGGGCTTGGAAAGATTAACTGTGATTCTCTAGGAATGGACACAACTGTAGTAATCCCTGGGCTTTCCTAGGACATGCTTCATTGGTGCAGAAAGGAGCCAATCTTCTAAATAAGGAAACACACTGAATTTGTGCAGTCTGAGATGAGCTGCCACCACTGCCATGCATTTGGTGAACAACCTAGGGGCTGTGGTGAGACCAAAGGGCAGGGCTCAGAACTGGTAATGACTGGCTCCCAACCGAAAGTGCAGATATCTTCAAGAGCACCTGTTTATTTTGATGTGATAATACACATCTTGAAGATTTAAAGAGCACATCCACTTATCCTTCTGTAGAAGAAGCAGAATGAACTGAACCATGACCATCCAGAATTTGGAGTTACTCATAAATTGATTTAGATGACCAAGATCCAGAATAGGTCTCAGGTTCCCTGATTTCTTTGGCACTAAAAAGAATCTTGAGTAAATCTGGATCCTGCTTGGTCTGATGGGACCTTTTGGATGACTCTTTTCTAGCAGCTTTTGGATTTCTAATGCTATTAACTCCCTCTGACAATGTGGGAAACATCTCTTTTGTAAGGGGCTTTGTGAAAACAGAATAAAATATCCTCGCGATATGATCCTTTGCACCCAAGAATCTCTTGTGATGGCTGTCCAGGAGGAGACTGGATGCAAGGAAAAACACCCCCCCAACAACTGCCTCAAGAGAAGAACAGTCGGGCCACCTTTCAGAAGCGCTGAAAAGGCTTGTCCAAGAAAGAATCTCAAGACCCTTGGTTCTGCAGATCCCCTCTGTGGTGAGAACAGTGTCTTCCACTATTTCCCCCTCTGCCTCTGGAAGAAAAATCCCCATGGGAGTCCTGAAAAGGTCAGTGAGATTTTTGGAACCACATCTTCTTACTACCGGGCTGATTCCTACAGTTAGTCTTGCAAGGTATAGAAATGGATTTCATCAGCAGACAAGATCTTTCCATCTTTCTCACTGTGGGCCCAAACAGGGAAAATCCTTCAAAAGGAGCACTGATGAAAGAGGATTTAAAGGATAAGCATAATCACAGTCTCATCCAGGCATGTCACCTTATGGTTATGCCTGAACCCGCAGCCCATGAGGAACCTTCAGCAGGGTGAGATATTAACATCATGGATGTGCTGGTTATAGATTGTAGGGTGGCCAGTCGGGAGGAATACATTTTCTCTTCCTCTGCTAACATGGACCCTGAGGTAGCCTGAGAGAGTTCCTTGATCAAGTCCCTCCGTAATCTATTAAAATGTGCCAGGTAGATCAGTAACCACAAGGCGAAGGTCACTGAAGTGTAAACATGCTTTCCAAATCTGTTCAACGCCCTAGACTCCCTGTTAGGAGGATGGACAAAGAACACTGTTTGGCTACTTCCTTTTTGGTGGCTGCCGCCACAACTATAGCTTCTAAAGGAATACCCTTACTCCAGTACTGCCTGTCTTTGGGGACTCCTAAAATCTTGTCCAGATGGCAAGGGATAGGCTCCATGGAATCCAGTTCTTTCCACACCCAGTAGGAGACCAGGTCTATAAAGTCATCCGCCAGGCAGGGTAACCCAGGATGTAGATGGGCCAGGCTTGAAGGCTTCCAGAAACACTGACTCCTCTTGTGAAGGGCTTTGGGAGAACTAATCACCTTTTTGGTGCATGATCTCTAAAGTGTCGCCGGAGGAGACATCCTCAGGTGGGAACCTAGGGGACCCTTCCCTCTCATCAAAATCAGTGCCCTTGGTTAAATATTCCTGAGGGGAATCTAAGTGCCTCCTCTTGCACCTTCTCTTCCTGTGTACCTCTTCAGTGGGAAGTTCTGGTGAGGTATCGGAAGGGGAATTCCTGAGCAGGAACTGTCTGGAAGCTCTGGCTAGCTGTCCCTGTGGACAAGGGTGATGAGACTTGCAGCTCAAATTTGCTGAGGGAATGGGTATAGGATGCGAGGAAGTGAGAGTAGAAGATTCCCTTGGATGGAGAACACCCTTTCCACTACCTCAAAGAAGAGTGTCCAGGACAGGTAGAACCCAACGACACCAGAGCCGAAACTCTCAGCTCAGCCAGTTCTTCACCCCTCCCAGCTCTGCCCTCTGAGGAGGGAATCAGACCAGAGCTGTCTAGCACCGAGGCTCCGAGGGAAAGCAATGACTCCAAAAACCTTGAAGTCTAAGTCAACTCCCTGGATCCAGTGCAGATGCTTCCAATCTGAGACTTCCCCTGCTTAGTAGGGATCAGCGCCGAATGGGGCAGGGACAAAATCAGATCCAAAGAAGGAGGTAGTATCTTCAGATCCTACTCTTCAACTCTTGGCACTCTTAGATCCAACAACTCAGAAACTATGGGTTGGATCGGAGGAGGCGTTATTATGAGTTATGAAGGTAGTTGAAGGCTCATGGATCTGATGGGAGACAGAGCCAGCAACACCCCCATCTGGGTTTGTGCTCGAAGAAATTTTCTCATCATCCTGTCTACATCTGCTTTGGAAAGACTACTGGAGAACCTGAAGTTGTGGAAGGAGAATAGGATGACTTCTTAGGAGTCTCCTGCAGAAAAGGAGACCTAAGTCTGGGACAGACAGTGTCCAGAGAAAATCTTGGGCTCCGAATCTGGGGAGACCTAACCATACAGACAGTTGGCTGTCAAGGTGTCAGATCAGACACTTTTTGGATTTTGGAGGGTGGCTCTGAACTCCGAGCAGATAAAGGAGACTGCACTGGAGAATGCTTCCTGGGTTTCTTTGGCTCCAATGGCTTTAGCTTTTTAGTGGGGATTTGTGCCCCAGAAGTAGAGGCAATAGAGGAGGAGGAAGCTGGCAGAAGGCCCTTCAGGACCAACTTATTCCTCCTATCACTGACTGCCCTTGAATTAAATTCTGCACAGATCTCACATGAAACTTTTAAGTGAGAAAGGCCTAAACTATATATGCACTCCCTCATTGTGGGCATTAGTATTGGGCATCTTATACCCACAGGAAGTGCACTTCTTAAAAGCAGTTGGCTTGTGAGCCATACCAACAACCAAACAGAAGAGAGAAGAGAGGAAAGTGAAACTCTGAGAACTTTTTTTTTTTTTTTTTTTTTAACAGAAGGGATAGATAAAGGCAGAGATTAACTACCAACAATGGCAGAAAAGAATACTTAAACGGTAGAAGGCCCAGTACCAACAGTGGTACAAAAAGTTACCTAAATGGAAACCCTAAGGTAAGAAAAGTAAAGGGAGGAAGGCTAAATAAAATTATAAATTAAATATAAGAAAACAGAAAGAAAAAATAAATTTCATCTACTCACAAAACCTAGCAAGGCACCGTAGAGCTCGAGAGAACGCAATCCTGACCGAATCGTTACAGCAGCAAATGAAATCTGAAGTAATCTGACAAGTTCCAGGTATTATGGGTAAAGAGAGGAGCTTGAAGGTCAGATCTTAGAATCTAAAGAGACTGGCCAAGTCAGTTCCGAGGGTTGGATCAGAGACCCATACCTTGAGGAATGAATGAAAATGACAACATCAGATTTGATGTTAACTACTTTAGCCAATTAGTAAAATAACAGGAAATTCATACTGAAAGGAAAAAAGAAAAACAACATACACACAACTCATTTATTTATTTATATTTCTTAACCAGGGTAGGCAGGCTGGTCAATACAAAATATAGTTTCTTCTGAAGACTATGTAAACAATACAGTGTGACAACTGTCAAACTTAAAAAAAACTATTACAGTGGAAGAAAGCATACAGAAAAATTGAGCAATGTCAGAGATTAATGAAAAATACAAAAACAGTTGTTCTTGAGCCATTGTTATGCAGGCTTTACTAGCTATATTCATATCTATTCTAAAGAAAACAATATATACACATATTTACAGTTATTAACATTTGAAGTTCAAAGCTGTTAGTAAATAACTGCATTACTGAGGGCAACATCAAGCAGACTCAGCCTGGCTTAACCAGCATCTCTATAGCATACACATTTGTCTTCTTTGATGAGGAATTTTTCTTCAGCACTCTTTTAAATGTTATAGGGTTTGTGCATTTCTAACATCAAGTGGAATTATGTTCCATGATGGAGTTTCAATGTTTAAAAAAGGCTCTTTCACCTACTGATGGACCAAAACAAGGTCTACGTAGCTCTACAACATCACTGCTGCTGTGTATGAGGGAACAGTCAACTGTTAGTACTGACAATTTTGATTTCAATGGTGGGCTAGTCTAATAATTTTGAAAAGCACTGCATTTAAGAAGGTTGCCCTGCTAGTAATAGGAGACCATTTGGTTTTATGAAAAGATTACACTAATGCTTTCTAGAGGAGAGCAAAATGGCAGCTCTTACGTACTATTTAGAGTCGTTGAGTGTTTGCAGCAAAATGTAGGGCAATTAGGGGAAGGCCATATTCCAGTTTGAACTTTAAGACTTTTTTTTCCAGTGCAACTCTATTTTTTCTAATGCCGCTATATAAGTTAGTTTTATGACAAAGTTTCAGTTGAGAAATTGTTCTCTGAATGACTTTCATACACTTTGTAAAGGATAATATTTGAACCAGTATTAAGTCTAGGTATTTTTGGTGGCTAATATTAGGAATATGATTTCTTCTATTAACTTTTTGTGGGGGTGAACAATTATGTTTTGAAGAGCAGTAAAGAACAAGAAATCACATGTATTTGCATTTATGACAAAGCTGTTTCTTTCAGTCCACTCACAAAGGCTTAAGGAATACTTTTGTAACTTTAGTTGTAAGTTGCTAATAGTCCTGCCTGAGTTATGCATCAGAATATCACTGACATACAAAGAAAGATTAGTTCTTAGTATTTCCTCTGTACTGTCACTAATGAGCAGTGAAAACAGTTAAACTTCCAAAACTCAACCCTGTTACTTCAGAAAGTGTGACTTCTACTGAGATCTGGAAGCTACTACTTGGTAGACAGTTCCTAAGCCAATTTATAGTTCATGATCTAAAGTTTAGATTTTCCATTTTAAACAAGCTTAATGTTTCAAATGCTCTGCTTATTATCAATGAAGACAGCAGATGTTTATCACTCATATTAATGTGCACAGTGCTGGTCATGGACTAAAGTGCATTGTGCTGCCCAGTATCAGTGGTGCAACATGTAGCACATTCACTTTTCATGCAGAAAGCTGTGGATTCTAGTCCCATCCCAGGCAGATGGACTGCTGACCCTGCAGTGCAGTAAAAGGGGGTGCTGCACGCCTGAGTGTTTTGTCCTTCTAATGAGTTGTTAAACTAGGATCCCATCTGCGTGATGTAACTTGTAATGTCTGCCCATGGCCAGATGAAATAGAAAGGGAACCAGTACTGTCTGGGCCAAAAGGGAGTCATTAGCATGATTTTGCACTTATCCCACATGACATCGTGCAGGACTTTTCGTAGCAGAAGAGAGGAATAGGCACAGAGAAACAACCCCTCTCAGGTAGAAATACATGGCATCCACTCTCCAAGCCAGGGGACATGGCACTCTGAAATGGAACTTGGGAAGTTGTCTGTTCAGAGTGGAAGCTAAAAAGCTACTTGAATATTACCCCACTGATGTACAATGTCCAGAAACACTTTCTTGTGAAGTACCCATTCATGAGGATTTTCCCTGCACCTGCTCATAGTATCTGCCACAAGACTGTGCTATGAGGGTACACCACCTGAAGAAGCAATTGAGAGCAGACCACAAAACCCCAAGCCTGATGAGCCAACCTGCAAAGAAGGGAAGACTTTGTGCTCCTTTACTTGTTAATGTACCAAATGACTGTGGAATTATCTGCAAAAATTCTTAAAGGACATGGGACCCAAAGGGAATGGAAAGCATGTAAAGCCAGAATCAGAGCTGCCATCTTCATCTCCTTGATGCTGATATGGTTTGTCAGTTGCTGAAGAAACTGAAGTTCCTGCAACTTGAGGTTGCTGGAGGAGTCTCTCCAAACCTGATTGGAAACATCAGTGTATACCTCCTGAGTAGGAAGAGGAAGTGGAAAGGCAAAAATAGATTCAGGGAAATCTTGTGACTCCACTACAGTAACTTGAGCTTGAGCAAAGCAAATAGGGGAACACGAAAATTGAGAGGATGGCAGTGTTAAAGTCAATCTTGAGTTACCACTGAAGTTTTCAAATGAAGTCTGTCAAAGGGAAATATGGGACTAGTGAATGCCAAGGACTGCAGGACTTGAATAAATTCCTTTTGCAGGAAGGGCTGGAATAGGGAGAAGAGACTGAAAATAGGCAGTTAAGGATAGAACCTTGGGAGGACAGTCATCATTGGTATGGTCTGAATCCTGCATCCCAGAAACACTTGGTCCTGAGAAGGGGTCAGCACAGACTTTTTGAGATTTACGGTGAACACCACACCACGGATAAGAACCATAGTGAAATGAAGATCCTGAACAAGGACCTGCTAAGAGGGGCCTGAATCAAGAGATCATACAAATAAAGGAATATATGAATTCCTGTAAGTCTGCTAAAGGCTACCACTGGGGCTAGACCCTTAAAGCCGTAGAAAGACCAAAAGGCAAAGTAGAGAACTGAATGTGCAGAAGAAACAGAAAACATTCCTGAAGAGAAGCTAAATAGGAATGTGCACGTAAGCATAATTCAAATCCAAGGACAGCAGAAAAGCTTAGAAAAGCATCTGGAGAGATAACATCCTAAAGTAAGGAACCTTTAGAAAGGTGTTGAGAAAGGAGGGATCTAGAATGAGCCTCCAAAACCTCTCCTTCCTGGGAACTATAAACATCCTGGAGTAAAAACCGGCACCCTGCTGAGAAGCAGGGATTGGCTGGATGGATCCCTATACTAAACGACCTTGAAGAACCAAAGTAAAATGAGGTAGCTGGCAAGGAGGAAGCTGGGGAAGGCCTGAGAATGGAGGAAGGGACTTCCAAACCATACAGTAACCTTGCTGAATAATGGAAAGCAACCAAGACTCTGCGGACATCTGTTGCCAGATAGGAAAAGACAGAGTCGGCCTGAGGGACAGAAGAATCTGGCAGAGGTATAGAAATGGTTGAATATTAAATGGAAGCAGATTTGTCAGGGAAAGGCTTTTGACTCGAAAGGACAAGGAAAAACTCTCCTGGAAAATCAACTGCTCCTAGAAGGATGCCTCTGCTGTCTAAGGACAAAGCAAAAGAAGAGCTAGATGGGTAACGTCTCTGGAACAAGAGAAAGGAAGATCTGTTTCAGATCCTGCATGAGTTTGCCCTTATCCTGTAGGGTCTTAAAAAGCTTACCAGTTGCAGACCTAAAGAGATTCTGGTTATCTGTGGGAGAATCCAGTAATTTAGCCCTGAGGTCTTTAGGTACATCCTGTATGTGCAGCCAAGAATACTTCCTCATCATGGACCCTGAGGCAACTGCCCTAGAGGATGAATGAGCAGCATCATAACTGCATTTAACAGACAGATGAGTCACCTGAGAAGTAAAACTCAGAATGGAAATGGCACAATACTTTGCCTCAGAATCAGGCATTTCAGTCAGGATGTCCCCAGGGTTAGAAATAAGAGCCAGCACATACCTAGTCATGCAGGTCTGGTGGTTAATTGGTCCTGAAACTAGGGTAGCAGAAGTGTACAATTTTTACCAGTACCTTTCCACAGCACAACTGTCCTTACCAGAAGGTAAAGGTTTATAGGTGGACAGCAATTTAGATGGTTTATTATTGGCCAGGGGTATCACAGCAGGGTCAGAGGAAGGATTTTTGTACAAAAACTTTTGAGCTTCAAGGACTTCACAGAACCTGTCCAGGTTCATAGGAGCAGGAGGCTGTGATTAAAGGGCTTGAGAAGACAAAAGAAACTGTCCGAAACAGCATCCAATCCTGGAAGTACTGCAGAAGGTCTTGGTGAATCTATTTGTAAAAGTTTACAGTACATCTTTTGAATATCAGAAACCTGGGAACAATACCATTTAAAATGTTCCATCATAAGTACTACAGTGTCTCCAAAGGATAATTCCTTCATATGGGAATCAAGAGAAACTAAATCCTCTTCTTCAGACTCCAGGGCAAGAGGAGAATGAATCTGACAAGAGTAGGCCAATGACTCCTCAACAGAGTCTAAATCCAACTCCTGCTCATAGGAATCAGATTCCCTATGACACACTGAAGGAGTAAAGGACCAAGGAACAGAGGTAAGGAACAGACAAACCTTGAGGAGGCTTTAAAGCCATAAGGGTATTGAAAAGCCTGAAAAGCCCTGGAGTAAAATCCTTCCTTTTGTTGTGTGGATCCTTATCAACAGGAGACGCATCTGGTTTTCTGCTTCTTTTTTAAGGAAACGCCATCCTTAAAAAATCTAGGAGGCTCAGACCCCTGCCTACATTCAATGAGGGTGCCAATATCCTCCTCCCCTAAGAAGAATTTGGGCAATCCCCCTAAGTTCCTCTGATATTACCAGCCAGGGTTCACTCTCCTTGTCTGCAAGCAAAAGTTCCAACTGCATTGCAACAGAGAGCTGATGCCGACACTGGATGGTCTTCAAATCCTTTATCCAACCTAATGGAGACATTCAGAAAAGGATGGACAACAACGGATTCAATGCTCACCTTTTTAACCTTTTACTTAACAGCAGCTATATGTTGAAGAGGGCAGATTCAGAGAACATGCTACCCTAAACCAAAAGTTTCAAATGTTGGTGTGATGTCCCTCCTCTGGGCCAGTAATCCAGAAGCCTCAATCCTCAACACTGACACTGGTGAGGGACATTCACTTGGAACAAAAATAGATACACACAGTATTTCCAGATACAGCTCTCTGCACCAAGCACAACTTCCCTTAAGAGCACACAAGGACCATACTCCCTTCCTGGGGCTGGGTTTCCCTCTCTCTCACCAGGCGTCAAATAAGACTCCACACTGAGCACAGCTGAAGAGTTGAGTCCTCAGCCTAGTGTTCCAAGCCAAGTCTTCCACCACCCTCTCTGTGAAACCAGTGCTCTGTGTCCCTGCTCCAAGAAGCTCACACACACACACACACACACACACACACACACACACACACACACTTGGGAAACAATGGCACAGATTTACCAGCTATGCCCCCTCTGCCCAGACTATAAAGGTAGATACTGCCACAAGAACACTCCAAAGCCAGCTACTCTAAGGTTCTTACCAGGGTATCTAATTATACTTAGTAAAATTAATACTAATACAAACAGTAGTGTTTGACCAATGCAACAAGGCTTTCAGTAGTGCCCACAGTGTCACCAAATAAATATAAGTACTCTCAAAGGTTAAAATATTCTCTAAAAGACCAGCCACAATGAAAAATTTAAATACATTTAATAATAAATAATAAAAGAACATGAAAATACTAAGTATTTATTTACAATAAACACTTTTAATAATAAATAGTAAAAGAACATGAACATACTAAATATATATTTATAATAAACACCAGAAATTCAACCACAGGAAATATTAAAATAACACCAATGGAAAGTTTCGCACAGATATATAAAAAAAAATAATACTTAACTAATCTCACTATATTTCCCTGAATAATCTAAAGAATTACTATTCCCTGGTTACTTACTAAATCAAGACAAAGTGGATGACTGATCCTTATATGTCAGGTTTCAAAAACAGACTGCTGAGAGACTTCTGTCTCACCTAGTATTAAATCATTACTTCAGTGCTGGATTACAGAATTACGTCACATACATCTGGTCATCTGACTTCCGTTTCCCATGCTACCCTCCTTTACTAGAAAATGAACCACAATCTCACACACGTGTGTTACCATACACACAACAGACAGAGCTTTGCTAAGATGTGTTATAGCATTTGGAAGCCATAAAACCATTTCAACACTTCCACCCTTCCAGGGTAACAATTAGTTCACTGTTAAGGACTATACAGCAGGATTCCTAGTCCTTGTTTTACAGACATTTTTGTCTCTGGCTGCAATCAGAACTGCAACATACAATCTTTAAGCCCTACCAGGTAATTTAATTTCAGACTATTTTTCAAAGTTAGCTGGACTGAGATTAACCTCTTCTCTTCCAGTATCCTCTGTTACAATATTAATTTCAACAGCTATAATACAGTCTGACACAGAGGTGTATTTCATTTTTCTGTCCAGCAGGACCCACTTTTGGTACATTATTTTTAACACAAGCAGCTTTACAAACACATTTTCAACACAAGCACCTGTACAAATCAGTATGATATACAAATGACATATAATTCTTTACAAAACTCCAGCTGCCTATGCTGGCATATGTACACATCCACTGTCCTACTTCTCCTGGCATAGCTGGCAATACCTCACATTGTCACATTCATAAACCTCAAAGACCTCCTAGATGAAGTGTATACATAAAACATCCTCAGCAATCCTAAATGCACTCTTTCAAACCAACACCCACATCAACACATGCAGCCACATCTCATTCAATCTCTACTTCTAAGCCCATAAGGCAAGCCACCACACAATCCAATATTCTGGTCACTGGAGACTCCATTGTGAGACACACTGATTTCCGTCTCACCAGGCTGAGTAAGGAGAAAGTCACAGTCAGTTGCTTATCAGAGGCCAAGATACACTACATTAAGGACACACTCAGGTCACTGGACCACAAGTACTACTATGACTCAATCATAGTCCATGTGGATGTAAATGACCAGAGACGTACCACCCTAGACTATATGAAGGCAGAGATCATGGAGCTCTCAGAATGAGTCTCCCAGGCTGGTATGAGCCTAGGACTGAGCAGCATTTTACCTTTTCCAACTAAGATGCCACAATATGAACAGAAGATGACTGACTTTAATAATTGGCTCCATTTCTGGTGTCATTCTATGGGGGATATATCTGTCAGCTTTGAAAGAGATGATCAACAGACCATGATGCTTTCCCAAGGATGGTCTGCACCTCTCCCCTCAGGGCTTTTGAATATCAGCTAAAACATTGCCCTCCCCCCACAGTAACTTTTTTAGGCAATGCCAAACTAAAGGTAATTCTGGCATAGCAAATCAAAACCAAGAAAATCTAAAAGGTGTTACTGCTCAATGCTAGAAGTCTAAACAAAAAAACTCTACTCCCTGGAATCTCTCTTCACCCTGGAAAATGCTCACATCTGTGCGTTCACTGATACATGGTTTAAAGCCAATGAGAACACACCAACAGTGCAAGATTATAATGCCTTCCACACCTTTAGACCAGCTACACAGACAGGTACTAAAGGTGGAGGTCATTTGATTTACATCAAAAATAAATATATGTCAAGGCTGGCCAAAACAGGACAATGCACTTGAGCTTCTCTATGTTCATATCACCATAGACAAAATCCAAAACTACTTCCTTGCAAGCTACAGGTCTCTGTCTAGGACTCAGGAAACCCATACCATGTATTTAACTTTATTAGAAACACTTATCAACCAACTCAACACCATATTCATGGGAGACTTTAATTACCCTACTATTAGCTGGGAATCATGTATACTACCAAACGTACATGCAGAGATTCCTGGATTTTGTAAATGCAAACTCCCTGGACCACACTGTCAATACATCAAACAGGGGTGCAACCATACTGGATCTGGTCCTTATTAATATGGGAGAATGCTGCACACTCCCTAGTGTAATGTCTTTCCCAGTTAGGTCAGACCACAAAATGGTTTCCTTTGAAGTAAAAATAAAACCTGGAACCCCTGATAACCCTTGAATATTCAGGAACTACTCTAAGGCTAACTTCCTACCGCTAAGTGATAATCTGGAAAAATGTCAAGAGCCCATAAACCCTGAGAACACTGCTGCCTACACAGAAATGTTCACAGAAACCTTATACAAGCATGTTAATATTTGCATAGTGGTAGATGTGCCCTTCAGGAAGAAGTACAGAACTAATTAAAAAAACAACCAATCCTGGTGGAATCACATCAACAGGATGTATAAGAGAAAAAAAAAAAAGGATGACAAATGTTAGGAGGTGCAGCACCCAGCAAGATAAAAGCACTCTCATCCAAGTAAACAAACAACGTAGAGGACAAATAAAGTCTGCCAAAGCCAAATGTGAGGTAAATTTGACCTTCCAGGACACGGACAGCCACAATGCAATCTATAGCTATGTCCGCAACCTCAAAGGCATTATGCAACTGTGGGCACAGTTCATTATAAGTGGAGCTACCAATACTGAGCCAGATGATACAGCAAACCTACTGGCAGACAAATTCAGCTTAACTTTACCACACCCCCCCCTCAACCTTCCCTCAGGAAATTCCATCAAATGTAACTCCCCCTGCTATCACTAGGGAACAGTTCCTTAATGCTCTAAGGCCAAGAACACTGCATCAAATGCCCTGACAATATCCCATGATGTCTACTAAATGGCATGAGACATGACCTACTGGGCCCTTTGGAATTGATGTTTAACTGTAGCCTCCAAATAGGCTTTGTGCCTCATGAATGGAGAACAACAACAGTCATCCCTCTCTACAAAGATGGACCATCTACAGACCCACAAGTCTCATTAGTCTTATATGCGAAGCTTTGGAAAGAATTATCATGAAAATGATCAATAATGACATAGAAAACCTCCAGACGCTGGACCCAACCCAATGTGGTTTCATCAAGGGCAGGCCATGCCTATTCAACCTGGTGGACTTATTTGAGCAGGTAACCAAAGCAATGGATGAGGGCAAAATGGTTCACACTGCCTACCTTGACCTGGCCAAGGATTTGACACAATACCCAACTCAGACATTGTTCACAGACTTAAGAGATTAGGTACAAACCCTTATGTCATCCAGTGGATAGCTGGCTGGCTCGTAGACAGGACCCAGAAGTTAGAACTGGGAAGTACACCTCTACAAAGAGGCCAGTCAAAACTGGAGTCCCTCAGGGATCAGTCCTAGGATTGCTCCTTTTTGTCATTTACTTCTCTGAAGTTAAGGTCAATGTCAATGGCCTCTGGCTGACTAAGTTTGCAGATTATTGCAAATTAGGAGTTGTCACTGAAGCGCTCACTGACACAAATGTTCTTCAGGATGAGCTGACACAAAACTGGTGTCAGAGCCATGGACTAAAACTAAATGCCAAACAGCGAAATTAAACCAATAACATACCATCATTAGTAATTCTTCAGAAGTTGAGGGGATTATTAGAAAATAGGAATCTGGAAACTATTCAAGAGCAAATCAATGAAATAGACTCACATATAAAAGAGGATTTAACTTTTGAAATTAAAAAAAAAAATAGGCAGATTTAGAACTAAAGGGAGAGAGCGGATATGAGAGATATAGGGGGGTTGAAAAAAAAAAAAAAAAAAAAAAAAATAAAAGGGACATATATGAGACAATAGAAAGTTAAACCAAAACCAGTGTGTATCCTCATCCCTCAGAAGAAGAAGAGATTATAGAGGGTAGATAGGGGGGGTAGTACACAAGGTGTAAGAAATCACTATAGGGGACCTTATACCCAAAGACCCAACTATGATGTGATTTCCCACCCTTGGAAAGACAACAAAATGGAACAGCCAGAGAAAATAGAAACAGTAAATTTTTTTAGGAAGGGGGGAGGGAGGGGGGGAGACTCACAACAGTAAACCTTCACCCACTGTTACAATGGATCGACCGACCCATATATTCAAAAGAGGGTAACAAGTACATACATTGATGGAAAGGGGTTTCAATTTATTCCACTATAGAGGAAAAAAAGTACAAACAAACATAGATATAAAACTTTTTTTTATTAGGTAAAATAAATTTTTTTATTATTTAAAAAGAAGATTTAATCTTCACAGAAAAAAAGTAAAAAGTGACAGAGGAACAAAGAATACTCAAGAGAAAGTCACTTTCAATCCACATTCAAGCACAGTTAAAAAAAAAAAAAAAAGTATAAAAAAATGGAAAAAAGAGGAGACAAAAATAAAAGATACAATGGGAAAGATAACTAAATAGGCAAGAGAAGAAAACAAGAACTTAAGAAAACAAAAGGGATCAGGGGTCAAGACTGAAGAGGGGAGACAATGAGGGGGGAATAGAAATGAAATGAATAAAAAATGAAAGAAAAGAAAGAGGATGATAAATACAAGGAAATACAATACAGAGAGCAAATGAAATAAATATATAAATATAGAGAATAGAGAGACAGACATAATTTTGGAAGAAGATTACAGAAAAAAAAAAAAAAAAGAAAAAAAATGCTCCTTTTTTAAAGAAACCAGTTATTTTATTAAAAAATCTATAAACCCATAAAAAACATAACCCAGACCAATAGTGTCAGCAGAAGGGTCAAAAAAAGCCAAAAAGCCATAAAAACACACACAAAACAAAACATATATAAACAAAAAATAAAAAAATAAAAAAAAAATAAAAATGCTATCTTGAGAGGGAAAGGAAGGGGGGGATGGGAGATAATTACACATTTGTGTTTGATAAGACACAGACATAAGGTATCAGAATGTTTGAGGAAGAAGTATTTAACATTTTAAATTGTATAAAAGATTCCTCACGAGACATAATAGTTTTTTGGACTAAAAATCCAGTGAAAGGTCAATTAGGTTAGGGATCAGGATGACCAGTACCTAAGAGGACTGAGATGTTCAGTGAAAATGTAGACAGTGTGAGTTTATAACAAACCTGGAAAAATATATCTAAGTTATTTTAATAAAAGATTCAGAAAGAAAACCAATGCACTATTAGACATTCAATTATATAAAAGCAATGAAGATATAACACAAAAATACCTGCCATAATAAAAGGATCAGTAGATGGCACTATAAACATTAAAAATTTTATTTATGACATTTAATTTATTTGTATTTTATAATGAAAGCTGATTTTGTGTTTTAGCACTTTGTATCTGATGAAGTCACTTTGTGGATTTAAAACGCAGTTAAATAAAAGCTATTCTGATTATTTTTCACCATTATTTATTTTGTGGTCTGTACAGTCTCTCGATCCTTTTATTTTTGTTATTTTGTTATTGGTCTCGAGTGGAGGTTGGCCGTTGCTTTTTCTTTTATTTGGGGATTATTAGAAAACATTGGGCTGTACTTAAAATACATGAGGAAACAGGGTGTTGGATACCAGAATTCCCACAATTTATTAGAAAAAGAGATTCTAACTTGAAGGAGAGGTTTGAGAAAGGTATTACACACAACAATAAGGGTACCAAAAGTAAGAAGGGTACATGCAGGTGTGACAGGTATAATCAATGTAGGTTCATTCTTGGAAAATAAGAATTTTTTCTAACATCTAGGAATTACAGGGTTAGAAGTAATGGTTACTACACTTGTAAAAGTGTTAGGATGGTATACATGGTAGTGTGTGGATCATGCTCCAGTTTCTATCTTGGGAAGACAGAAAGGAATCTCAAGAGAAGGATATACGAACATTTTTATGACATTTCTAAACAAAAGGAAACTAGCGCACTCTATAAACACACATTAAATTGGTTATAGAACAGATAGTGGGTGATGCCAGGGGAGGCAACTGGAGAAGTAAGCTGGAGTATAGGGAAATATACTGGCAGATAAAACTTGATGCTGAAAAGCCCCCTGGCTTGAATGACTGCAACAGTATTTCCAGTGCTTTGAAACTGAGATCTGCTAAATTATGACAACAGTTAGTATATCTTGTAAATAACAAAATCTCTTTGCAGTATTTATGTATTACTGAAGTTACATTTGTATGTTGTAATATGTAATATCTTAACAATGTGCTTTTACTTGTGAAATGTGGTATGTCTTTTTAAAACTGATGCCAGAGTTAATTCACGTATTACTATTGGCTCATTTGAAAATATGCACCTATATTAGCAGGACTTAGAAGTTACAATATTGTTCTGAAGAAGCCTGACATTTGGTTAGGTGAAAGCGCTTAACTTCTATTTTGTACCTTGTGGATCTACAACTGAATTGGTGTGAACACATTTGTGCCAGTGAATTATTTCTCATTCTCCATGAACATTTATAACTGTTTTTTATTCTCCTGGAAGTGTTTTATCCTGTTGGAGCTGTGCTGAGTCGAACGGATTGCACAGGTAATAAATTGCTGCTTTGGAAGCTGTTGTATCTATTTTCTGTTATCATTTGGGAAGTCATACACCCTTGGTAGCTATTATATTGACAACACACACCTAAGAGATGACCAAGTAGTCAGGGACTTGGGGACACACACAGACAGTAATCTAGCCTTTGACCATCATGTGGCTATAGTAGTGAGGAAATATTTCTACGTTGTGCAACTTATAAATAAAGGTATGGCATCTAGGTCTACGGAAGTCAATGTTCCACTGTATTCGTCATTCATCAGACCTATCATTGAGTACAGTGTCTCCTTTGGTATGTACCTAACTAGGCATATACTACAAATGGAACAGCTACAGAAATTCCTCACTAAAAGAATACAGGGTGTAAATAACATGTCCTGTGCAGACCGCACCAAGGCCCTATCCCTGTTTTTGTCTCCTACAGGCTGTTGAGGAGAGATGTATGCCTGGCATACAAGCCATTATCAGATCCCACTCTGACGGACCTCTTGCATATCTGCAAAACAAACAGCACCAGAATTACCCATTCTAAAGACTTAAACCTTGCTTATAATACAAAAAGGACCTGCTGGAGAAACAGGTATGTATCCTAAAGACTACCCCTTCTCTGGAACAGACTCCCCATCCGTCTGAAGCAGAGTTCCTCCCTAAACCAATTCAAGTGTAACATGGACAAGCTGGATGAGGAACAAGAAATTCATCCCTGTTTTGCTACCTATATCTCTAATGGACACAGGCAGCCTGTAAATGGTTCACCTCCTAAGCCCCTGCTTACACTTAGCAAGGGTACCAGAACTTGTCAGAGATTTGGGATGCATGGCTAGGCTTACAAAGGCCCTTGTGGTCGTTAGCCTAGTAAACGCCTATAAATGCTGGCCAGCTCAATTGGTGTACAGTGATAAAGCTCTGCCTAAAGCCCAGGTGACATGAGTTTGATTAACATCTTGGGTGTCCAACAGAGGTGGTAGAGGATGATGGGCATGTCCATCCAGGAAGGAAAGCAGGGCAGGGAAAGATGCATACAACCAAAACCCCTCAGTGGAGCAGTGGCATTATGGTACACATCCTTGAGGCAGGCTTTTGAGTCAACAAGCCGCTGTCTCTTTTAGCCTTTATTCACAAATGTATGGGAGTGTGCACTTAAGAAGGGTGTTGTGACGCAGGTAACCCTTCTCTCCTTGCCTAGGAAGCGTTATGCTTAAAAAATGCCATCACTGCTGGCTTGGGCACAAGCCTGTTTAACATTCCTTACAAACAGCGCTTGCCCTTCTACTGTAATGAGGTAATCCGCTTATATGGCGAAATGAACAAGCAGAGCTCCACTAAGGAAGGCGTGACATCTGGCTGGCCTGGGACAAAAAGCACCTATAAAAAATCTTTCATGAATTATGGGGGTGCGGAAGAAAAGATGTTGCTCAGAAGCAAGCACACACATTCATAAAGTGTACAAACAAGCCTTGTGAGTTCAGAATAATCAACAAAATAGGACAACATTTGTACTCCATACAAAAAAACAATTGAAAAAATAAAGGCACAAGCTATTGAAAACTTATGCTGGTGATAGATGTGAGTACGAAAGTTGGAATCTCAGCTGTACAGCATGCTGTGATCTAAGAATTAAAAGAACTAAGGGACTAAAATGAATGTTTATCAAGCTTCTAAATGGATAACTTTTGCCTTATCACCTACTGTGCACACAGTTACTCCATTTGGTTTAATAGCATACTAAATATAATGGCAGCTAGGTAGGTTATGGCCAGTGACATTAAGATTTTCAGTAGGGATCTATTCGTAGCTTGCTGTATCCTCCTAAACTCAGTGCTTGTACATACCTGGTGTCTGTGCTAGGTCAGATGATACGCTGATGCACTGCTTGTCCCATGCCTTGAAATTCAACAATGTGTTTTTTTACCACTCTTCTAGAAAGGGATGACCCTAACAAAGGAGAAATGAGGGCTACCTTTTCAGAATCATGCTGAAATATTCTGTATTGGGTTGCACGTCTATCATGCTGTACAAAGAATGCAAGCTGACTGCAAACTTCCTCTGAAGACACAACATTCTTAATAATTTTTTTTTTGTCTGAATTAGAAAGGTTTGATAAGCTGATGAGTTAGAATATCCAATGTAAATGTAACCACGGATGTTCAAGTAGTAAGGAACTGTTGCCATGATCCTACTGCTTGAAAATGTACAGTTACAACTGCATTATGTTTGTAGCAGTTTTATATGTAACATGAAAGGCTACTAAAACAGTATGAGCTTTGACCTCAGATTAAAAAAAAGAAACCACCAGAACTGCAGTGGCAAAGCCTGTTCTGCTCCTGGAAGGCATACCCAGATAGTAATGAATAGAAAAGATACAAGTGGATGCTCATGTGGCTGCCTCACAAATACTTTGTGTTTTGATTGGAAGTGTTTGCACAGGTATTTTTATAAACCAAGCAGAGTCCAAAGAATTCTTCCTCAGGTATACTGCACATGCTACAGGTGTGTCTGGGGAGAAAGAGGTAATACGGAACATATTTTTGGGGAGTGTAATGAGTTGGCAGACTTTACAAATTCCTTGCAGACTACTCTGTCATAAATACTGACTGAGCAAATTAGTTTAACTAAGGAAATTATTTTTTGAGCTGCAATACAGAATCAGAATTGCATAGACATAGTAAGGCCTTGCTGAGTTTAATTCTGGTGGCTGCCAAAAAGCAATTACTAGAAAACACCTTAAAACCCATTCCCACTGCCACCATAAAGTGAATATTCCTCAAACTCAAACCCAGCTGTAATGCAGATGATCTGCCCACGGAATACCTCAGATTAGCTGCAGATGCAATTGCTTACCCCATTAGTATACTTATGAATAGATGCATCTTTGAATCTTATGTCCCACAAACCTGGAAATTGTCCTCTACCTTGCCTCTCCACAAAGGTGGAGACCCCACAGATCTCTCTAATTACCTTCCTATTGCTATTCTTTCCCCTATCTCCAAGATTCTTGAAAAACCCTTTAGTTATAGTAGATGCTGCTTTTGCAGAATGCACCTTAAACTGGCTCACCAAGGTTTTTTTTCCAGACTGCTACAAGGAAAAATGAATGCAGGGCCACAGTCTCTGCTACTTAGCTGGCATGACAGAGAGAAATATTTTTTCTGTCAGACTTCCAGTAATGGTATCGAGCTAAAATGATGCAGTTCCTCCTTCTGGTGACAGCTATCGGTGCATAAGAGATAGAAATAACCTCCAAAGCAGCTAAACTGATAGGTTGAATTTGCAACTTGTCTAGTGTTTGATTGTCAGGAAAAAAATCTCAGCAACTACAAACAGCTAGAAACCTCAGAAGAAATACCCCAGAGGCAGCAAAGTGTACGCGCATGCAGCTAATCCACCATCCAGTTTTCAGCAACACGCTGGCTTGAGTGAACTTGCAGCTACAGTGGCAAAGGAGGGGAAGCCACATGGGAAAACTGGAATGGAGAAATGGCCAGTGAAGCCAATCCCATTGTTCAAGCAGAGGATGTTAAATATATGGACATGAAGTAGTTTTTGTTTTTTTTCCTTTAGCACCTGCTGCACGTCCTCAGAAAAATGTGCCTAAAAGATATCAAAACTCTACCATCCAAGCAGTCAAATGAAGTGTTTTCAGGTTGGCGTTTATGAAAATCTCTGTCTTGTGTGATAACTGCCCTTGAACAATTTGAAAAGAAGGGAAAACCAGTGTTGACTGGGCCAAAAGGAAGTCAACACCATTATCTCTGTAGAGTCCTTCTGGACCTTTTGAAGAACCTTGGCTATGAGAGGAAAGGGTGGAAAAAACATACAGAGGCATTCCTGTCCATGGAAATGAAAAGACATCTGTTTTCCAAGGCTGTTTGCAAGGACATCTGGAGCATATTTTCGTTGTCTGTTCTGACAGAAGGGAAACGGATCTATCAGAGTTGTTCCAAACTGCTGGATCAATTCCTGGAGCACATGAGGGTGTAGTGTCTATTTGTGGAAGTTGGAATCTCATTCAATATCTGTGACTTGAAATTTTCCGGGAACTTCTACAGCCTCTTTTGTTTTGTTTATTCAAGCCTATGGTAGCAGCTCTTGACACAGCATCCTTTGCATTATATACATATTTTATTGTAACCTGGGAAGCAGAAGCTGTCATGTTTGGCAAAGAAGTTTTAATTTTGAAACAGGAAGGTTAAACATTGATTCCTGCAGGGCAGAATATGTGCAGAATGTACATACTTCGGCATATAGCTCTGGCAGTTGATTGCCCTCAAAGCCAAAGTGAAGAAAAACAAAAGTTATGTACTTACCATAACAACAGAGCCATGTTGTCTTAATTTTGTCTGGTTCAACATATGGGTTGTTGGATCCAGTTGGATTCAACTTCGGCGCCTTATACCAAAGTATTGGATCTGAGAGCTCCAACTCCTCCCATACTCACAACTCTTCCCCCCAGCTGATTTACCTCAGATTGAGTTTGCCAACTGATTTCAAACGGTTTCTAATAACTGCAGAAAGAAATCAAGAAATGGGATTTCGCAACATTAGCCACTACAGAAAGAAAGTGGAACAAAAGGCAGACAGAGTCTAATCAAGGTCTGACTGAGCTCCAGATGATGTAAAATGACAATTTGGAAGGGGGGAAGGAGGGAGGGAAGATGCACCAGATGAAAATAAGACAACATGGAGCTATCCTTATGCTAAGTACCTAACTTTTGTATCTGATGTCTATTTCCGCATGATTTAAAGTGGGTGCCAGATTCTCAAGCTACCTAAAAATGGCCAGCGTGGACTCAAGGAAGGACATTCCTGAGAATGGCAATGGTGAAGGATTTGCAAGCTCTAGACTGCACATCCAACTTGTAATGAAATATAAAGGTATGAGCTGTAGAACAAGTTGCTGCTGCTCATATGTCACTGACAGATGCTCTCTTTGCAAATGCTGTTGAAGTCGCCATCACTCCGGTAGGGTGAGCCTTAGGTTTAGGCTGTGAAGACTACATTTGTCTTATAAAAAGAGGAAATGTAATCTGCTAGCCAGCTAGACAGCATAACTTTTGATACATGTTGTCCTAGTTTAGTCTTGGAAAAAGATACACATAGAAAAATGTTGGAAATCTTGAAATCTTGAATCTTGAAAATGTTGGTTATCTTGAATAACGATGACAGATACACGAGTTTCGAGACATGAAATTAATGTGGGGTACAGGAAGATAGAGTTCATGTTAAATGAAATGTTGGAGGAAGGGCTGATAAGTCAGGAGACACACGCTTATTTGAAGATACAGAAATCAAAAGTACCATCTACTTTTGGGATTCCCAAGGTCCATAAGGACACTGAAAACCCACCTTTCAGGCCGATTGTTGCTGCTACAGGGTCCAAAACATACCCCCTAGCTAAATATTTGGACTTGAAGTTAAAAAATGTGTGGACTGAAAAGGTGGGGATCCTTAAGGCCTCTTGGGATTTCCTAAGAAGTGTCACTGACAACCTGTATCACGACAATTTAATTTCTGTCACACTAGACATACAGGATTTATTTAACGTCATACCCCATAAACTAGGGTTAGATTGGTTTGAAGAGGCCCTGCGTCTTAAGGGGGGCTTTGATGAAGACATGCTAATAGTTATCTTGGACCTCATGAAGATGGTGCTCAAATATAATTTCCTTTTTTTTGGGGGTGAATTTTTTAACCAGTCCATTGGGGTTAGCCATGGGGGCATGTTGTGCCCCCATGTATGCGAACTTGTTCTATCCACTTGGGAGGAAAAAAGAAGATCTGGAGTAGGGACTTCAATTGTCAGCAACCTGTGGGTCTTGGATCTGATATCGGATCTGAGCCGGCAACTTGAAGCATAGCTATGTATCCGAGCTCCTAGCTCCTCCTCTCACCCATAATCCCCTGCCAACCTCCTATGACCTCAGATCTAGTTTGCCGCGCTTGAGTGTGTAGCTAGATTTTAGAGCTCCTAGCGTTTATCAACAGATAAGTGAATTTCTTCATCTTTTTTGTCAAACTTTGTATTTGTAATTTGTGTGAGTGGTTAGGTTCCTATTTAGTTTAATTTTTTTTGGTTTTCACCCTCCCCTCACTGGTCGTTAGAGTGTGTCTGTTTGTGTTTGGGGCCTGTGTGCTTGTGTAGTGTACTTTAGTTTTGGGTATGGCAGAGGCCCCAAAACCTATTTTTTCTAAATGCACCGAGTGTGGCCATTAGCGATCTCCGGCTGATGGCCACACTCGGTGTGTTCGGTGCCATGGGGTTGAACACCTCTCTTCAGGATGTACAATTTGTGCAGCGTTCAACCCCAGGGCACTGAAAGAGTGGATGTCGAAGCTTGTCCTGGCGGGTCTTTTGCCTCCGGATTCGGCTTCGGCCTCCGCTCCTCCCGTGGCACCTCCTCAGCCTGTGGTGGTAGCCACTCCTGCCCCCCTTCCCCTGGCCGGGATTCAAACTCCCACTAAAGCGCCGGAGGACAGGGAGGCCAGGAGGGAGAAACGGAGGGAGAAGCACAACAAGCGGCGGGCCGAGGCCTCCGCTTCGGCCCCCCCGGCTAAGCGGGCTTCTCCCTCCATGGCTTCCAGGTCTCCTCCTCCTCGGCTCCGATCTCCTTGCTTCTCCCCGGGACCCGAGGAGGAGGAGACCCAATCTCCGTCGAGGTCATCGAGGCGGCACTCCAGGCCTGCCTCGGTGGCCTCTTCGAGATCTACATCAGATGCAGACTTGGACCAGATGATGCGAAGGTTCATCCAGGCCCAGCTGCAGATGGGAGTGCTCTTGCCCCCCCCCCTTCGGGGGGGGGGGAGCTCGACCCCTTTCTTTGCTCCGATTGCTCCTTCTCCGACCCGCTTTCTGAGTTCGGAGCCGGGCAGCGTCGGCACCGACAGTACTGGGTACTTCGGATCCGACCCTGCCCTCGAGTTTGTCGGTTCCATCGTCAGATCAGACCTCTCGGAGCTGTGGGCTGAGCTTCGGATCCGAGGGTTTCAGTGTGCTTTCAGCTGCGTCCAGGTCGGAGCACACTGGTCCCTCGGATCCGACGGTCTCGGTGCAGGTTCCGATCCCTTCATCGGATCTGAGTGGGAGTCGACTTTCAGAGCCCAGGGAGAGTGGCTCCCCCTCGGCCTTCGATGCAGTGGAGAGGGCTCTGTCGAGAGCATCCAGACCCCTGGCCCTTGCCTCGGCTCCACCCTGCACTCCCTCTCTGCTGGGTCAGGCTTCCATCACCCGGCCACAGGGACAGCCTGCTTCGATATCCCAGGTTGTTCCATTGGAACAAGACATTGCGACAGCCCCCCCCGAGGAAGTGCCTCGCAAGCACAAGTGTAAGAGGAGGCACGTGGACTCCCCCGAGTCCTTAACAGAGGACACGGACTTGGATGAAGGGGAAGGCTCCCCAAGGTCACTCCCGGAGGATGTCTCCTTTGGAGACATCATGGAAATGCTTAGGATCAGAGGTGACTGGTCTGCCCCCAAGGCCTCCTCTGACGAGTTCGTGTTCCTGGAGGCATTCGAAGCAGGCCCGTCCACCTCTTGGGTGTCCCCTCCGGCCGACCCCCTGGTGGACCTTATTACCACCAGGGCGTGGAAGGAGCCGGACACTGTGGAGCCAGTCCCTAAACGCCCGGACAGGATACTGAGCCCCCCGGCAGACCGGTCCCACTGGAGCAAGGGTCCCCCCGTAGATGCCATGTTGACGGCAGCAGCCACGAAGAGGGAACTAGCTCAGGAGAGCCCCTCGGTCCATCCACCGAGCAAGGAGTCCCGCTCGATGGATCGCCTTGGGAAGCGGGTTTTTAGTTCAGCGACCTTCTCGGTAAGGTCTCTGAACTATATGGCACATGTCATCAGGATGCAGCGGGATCTTATCAAAGAATACGCTGCTTCCCCCCCTGAGTCCATGTCAGCGGAGGACAAGAAGTTGTACTCCACTCGAATGGCCACTCTAAGGTCTATCTCCAATACCTCTATGCAGCTTTTGTCCCACGCTACTGAGGGAGCCGCTAGAGCTAGCGGAGCGGGCCTAGTCATGAGATGTCAGCCTGGCTTCGGCATTGTGACTTCGCGGAGCCCTTTAAGGCGTCCTTTGTGAACGCCCCTTTTGATGGTTCTGCCTTGTTTGGCAAGACCGTTCGCGAAACACTGGCCCAGAGCGAGAAGGACGGGAAGACGTTGTCTGCCCTCGGAGTCCGCTTCTCTGCTCCCCAGAGGTCCTTCTTGAAGAACCAAAAGGGACAGAAGAAGATGTGGTTCCGGAAATCACAACATTACCAACCTGCTCCGGACAATCAGTCCTTCCGTGGCAGAGGAGGGCAGGGAGGACGCCACCCTAGGGGAAGAGGGGCCCCGAAGAACTTTGGGTCCAGAGAATCCTTCTCTGACCGGCCCACGCAGCAGCCCTGAAGGGTTGCCCGACTGCTCTGCTCTGGAGGCAGTCGGGGGGCATTTCTCGAGGCATCTGGCGGCATGGGAGTCCATCACATCAGACCACTGGGTGCCTCGTGTCATATCCAGAGGCTACAAAATTCCAATGTATCATGTCCCCAAACTCAGGAGCCTCCCCGATGTTCCACCCGATCAGAGGGAGGCTGCAGCCACAGAAATCCAACAGCTGTTAAAAAAAAGAGCCATCCAACCCGTCCCCCAAGACCAGCTCGGATTAGGGTTCTACTCCAGGTTCTTTCTGGTGCCAAAAAAGACGGGGGACTTGAGACCAATTCTAGATCTTTCCCTCTTGAACCTGTCGGTAACCAAGGAAAAATTCCGAATGGTCACTCTTCAATCCATTCTCCCCCTCTTACGGGAGAGCAATTGGATGTGCTCTATAGACCTCAAGGATGCGTACTACCATATTCTAATGGACAGACGATCCAGGAGGTTTCTCCGCTTCCGGCTGGGAGCCAGTCATTATCAGTTCAGGGTCCTTCCCTCTGGCCTCACCACAGCCCCCAGGGTGTTCACCAAAGTTATAGCAGTGATAGCGGCCCACCTGAGACTCCAAGGAATGCAGGTCTTTCCGTACCTGGACGACTGACTTCTAACCACCCCAACAAGGCATCTACTCTGCTCAGCCAGAGATTACTTTCTCCGCCTAGCCCCCCCAGTTAGGCATCACAATCAATGCGGACAAATCTTCCCTTGCTCCGACACAAGTAACAGAGTTCATAGGGGCCAGATTAGATACCAGGGATCTACGAGTCTTCCTGACTTCGGAACGACTACAGAATCTGAGATTGCATGTGCGGGCCATCCTACAATCAGAAGCTCCACCGGCGGAATTGGTCCTGTGGGCGCTGGGCTCCATGGCGGCTACAATAACGCTTCTTCCATGTGCTCGCCTAAATATGAGGGTACTGCAGTGGACCCTTCAAGTGCAATGGTCCTTCCAATCTCTTCCTCTCTGCCACCCTATCTCTATCAGCAAGGTTTGCAGGAGGGCCCTGTTATGGTGGCTCCAATCCCAGGACCTCCATATAGGCCGGCCCTTCTACACTCCTCCCCCTCTCGCCACGGTGACCACGGACGCCTCTCGCCTTGTGTGGGGGGGGACATTACACGGGCAGGACAGTCCAAGGCACGTGGAACGATACAGAGACCTCCTTGCATATCAACGTTCTGGAGATGAGAGCGGTGCTGTTGGCATTGCA
The DNA here is from genome assembly GCF_019279795.1 of Protopterus annectens. Taxonomy (NCBI): domain Eukaryota; kingdom Metazoa; phylum Chordata; order Ceratodontiformes; family Protopteridae; genus Protopterus; species Protopterus annectens. The sequence continues at coordinate 492,805,662 of NC_056728.1, read as the reverse complement.
GGCACTTCAGAATCTCCTCCCCATAGGAACGATTGCAATTCAGTCAGACAACATGTCTGTGGTTTGGTACATCAACAAACAGGGGGGAACTAGATCCTACCCCTTATGCTGAGAAGCCATGAGAGTGTGGGAATGGGCGATTTCCACCAACCGCTTTCTGATCGCAATGCACATTCCGTGGAGGGCCAACATTCTGGCGGACAAACTCAGCCGCACCATTCTTTCCCCTTACGAGTGGTCTCTCAACCCACTAGTAGCGAAGCAGATATTCGCAAAATGGGGGCAACCCTGCTGCGATCTCTTTGCCTCTCCCTTAAATACAAAATGCGACAGCTTCTTTGCTCTGATTCCCCCACCAGGGGAAGCCCCGAGAGACGCTCTGGTGCATGCTTGGCCGCCCGGTCTACTCTATGCCTACCCTCCTTTACCCCTGATGCTAAAGCTCTTACAGAAAGCCTCGCGGTTGGGGAGCAGAATGATCCTCATTGCCCCCATTCTGGCCTCGGCAAACTTGGTTCCCTTACCTGTGGTCTCATCCAGTGAATCCTCCTTGGATTCTGGATCCCACTCCGGATCTAATCTCCCATCCATCGGAATTACAGACCCCAAATCTGGTCAACCTGAAGCTGACAGCTTGGTTGCTCCAGTTCCACTCTTAGTCAGGACTCCCGGCATCTCTTCACCAGTCAAAGCCATCCTGGTGGCAGCACATAAGCCTTCCACCAGAAAAATAAACCGCAGTAAATGGAGACGCTTTTCCGTCTGGGCGGAACATCATAATCTGGATCCCTTCACTGCCCCTCTACCGTCTGTACTGGATTTTCTAACCGGACTCGTTCAGCAAGGAGCTAGTTGATGACAGTCAAGGTACAGTTGGCAGCCATCTCCCATTACCATGTGTGACATGAGACAGGTCCTTTGATGTCAGCTAAATTGTGCAAAACATTTCTCAAGGGCACCTTTCTACTCAGGCCTCCTGTCAAAGAAGCCATACCCCCTTGGGATCTTTCTCTAGTCCTTCAAGCCTTGACCGCTTCTCCCTTTGAACCAGCTGCATCGGTCGATCTCAAATATTTGTCCTGGAAAACAGCATTCCTGGTAGCCATCACTTCAGCCAAGAGAGTTTCGGAACTCCAAGCCCTTTCCTTAAAGCCTCCTTACTTGGTCTTCCATCCGGACAGAGTGTACCTCAGGACCAATCCCTCCTTTCTTCCCAAGGTGGCATCGGAAGTAAATATCAATCAGTCCATCAACTTACCGGTTTTCTTCCCTAAGTATCAAAATAAAGGAGAGTACAAGCTGCATTCATTAGATGTGCACAGGCAGCTGCGTTTCTATATTCATAGGACAGCTGGTCACAATCTGATCAGTTGTTTGTCTCCTTTGCTAAATTCAGTTTGGGTAAAGCCGTTTCAAAGGTCACCTTGTCACGTTGGATTTCTCAATGTATTCTTTTGGCCTACCAAGCTTCCGGGAGGCCCGCACCTGAGAGAGTCCGTGCACATTCCACTCGCTCCCTCTCTACTTCTGCTGCTTTTAAATCTAGAGTGCCATTGGACGATATTTGTTCGGCAGCTACTTGGGCCTCATCTCATACTTTTATTAACCACTACAAACTGGACGTAATTTCTAGAGGGAGAGCATCCTTTGGCTCCGCAGTGCTCCGGAACATCCTTCCATGATGGCCGCCCAAGATTCCGGTAGCTGGGGACTCTGTCCCACAGGTTGCTGACAAATGAAGTCCCTACTCCAGATTAAGAAGTTATGTACTCACCATAACATTCCATCTGAGTAGGTGGCTTCATTTGTCTGCAACCATCCCCCCCTCCTTCCCCCTGGCCTTCAGAACTTGGTCCTGTTATATTGTTCTAGCTACTATGCTTGTTGGAACACCTTTTCAGGTATCCATAGAGGGGTAAACTTGATCTGAGGTCATAGGAGGTTGGCAGGGGATTATGGGTGAGGGGAGGAGCTAGGAGCTCGGATCCACAGCTATGCTACAAGTTGCCGGATCGGATCCGATATCGGATCCAAGACCCACAGGTTGCAGACAAATGAAGCTACCTACTCAGATGGAACGTTATGGTGAGTACATAACTTCTTATTATGCACTCACCATACCATTCCATCTGAGTAGTTGCACTTCATTTTTCTGCAACCTGTGGGTATTCGGATCCATATTGGATCCGAGCCGGCAACTTTTCAAACATCTGCTCAGAGCTCCAAGCTCCTCCTCCTTACCGATATCCCATCACCATCTCCTACCTTCCCTCAGATTGAGTTTGCCACTACCCAACCAATTAGCAACTCAACTATATAATAAACCTTGAACAGGTTCGGGGGAAATAGAAGGTGGGACGGCTGCAAAAAAATGAAGTGTAACTACTCAGATGGAATGTTATGTTGAGTACATAACTTCTTTATCTGAAGTAGTTAACTTCATTTTATCTGCAACCTGTGGGACAGAGTCCCCAGCTACTTAAACTCCTGGGAGGACCTCATGGAAGGATATATCTCAGCACCGCAGAGCCGAAGGATGCTCTCCCTCTGGAGATCAAATCCAATTTATAATGGGAAATAAAGTTATGTGACCTTGCCCAAGTTGCTGCCACACAAATGTCATCCAGTGGAACCCTAGACCAAAATGCAGCAGAAGTCGCCATAGATCTGGTAGAATGAGCTTTAACAGGACCAGGCAGGGACAAACCTTTGTCTTTATAAATTTGCAAAATACATTGTGTAATCCATCTAGCTAAGGAAACCTTGGAGATGGCTTTGTCCAGAAAAGGTTTAAAAAAGGACACAAATAACTGGTCAGACTTACGGAAGGGCTTTGTTCTGTGTAAATAAAAACTAAGCTGTCTTTGAACATCTAGCAAATGCAGTTTATATTCACCCTTGTTCTGAAAACTTGAAGAGAAAACAGGCAGGTTAATTGTTTGATTAATGTTTGACTCGGAAGCTACTTTTGATAAGAAGGAAGGGATCGTGAGGAGAGAAACCCTGTCATTATGGAAGATCAAGTAAGGGGGCACGGCAGACAAAGCTTGAATCTCAGAAATCCTCCTAGCCGACGTAATGGCCACTAAGAAGGCCGTTTTCCAGGATAAGAACTTCAAATCTACTGATGCTGCAGGTTCAAAGGGGGGAGCAACTAAAGCCTGCAGAACCAAGGCAAGGTCCCACTGAGGAACAGAGTCCTTAACTGGAGGACGCAAAAGAAAGGTGCCTTTAAGAAAAGCCTTACACAGTCTAGAAGAGGCCAGGGCATTCATGTTTTCGCCAACATGGAAATTCGAGATAAATGCCAGTTGCACTTTCACTGTGGAGGAACGAGCCCCTTGTTGAAAAATATTGGCTAAGAAATCCAACACTGCAGGAACAGGGGCTGTAAAGGGATCCAGGTTCCTCTGAGAAGCCCAAATAGAAAATCGTTTCCATTTACTGCGGTAAATCTTCCTAGTGGAGGCCTTATGGGACACCACCAGAATAGTTTTTACTGAAGATGAAAGACTGGGAGTCCTGGCAATCAAGGGAACTGGAGCAACCAAGCCGTCAGCTTGAGGCTGTCCAGGTTGGGCGGACAAGTGCCCGAGGGATGGGAAATAAGATCCGGGCAGGGATCCAGAATCCAAGGAGGAGCTAGGACATGAGACCAAAGGAAGGGGAACCACACCTGATGAGGCCAGAATGGGGCAATGAGGATCACTTTGCATCCCAGTCAGCAAGCTTTCTGAAGAAACTTCGGAATGAGAGGTAATGGGGGATAAAGCATACAGTAACCCGGGAGGCCAAGCATGGACTAGAGCGTCTCCGGGGGATCCCCTGGTGAGGGGATCAGAGCGAAGAACTCGCTGCACTTCCCGTTGGAAGGAGATGCGAAGAGATCACAGCAAGGCTGACCCCACGCAAGGAAGATCTCCTCAGCTATCTATTGTTTCAGAGACCACTCATATGGCATTAGAATAGCCCGACTCAATCTGTCTGCAAATGTTGGAGCATCCCGGGATGTGCATTGCATCAGAAATTGACTGGTGGAGATCGCCCACTCCCACACTCTCATGGCCTTGCAACACAGAGGGTAAGGTCTGGCTCCTCCCTGTTTGTTGATGCACCAGATAACCAACATGTTGCCTGACTGAATTGCAATAGTCCCCGGAGGAAGGACAGTGTGAAAGGCTCGTAATGCTAAAAGCACTGTTCTCATCTCCAGAACACTGACATGCAATCTGGTCTCGATGTGGGACCACATGCCTTGGACTGCCCTCCCCAGATAATGCCCCCCCCCCCCCCTGAGCTGGGAGGCATCCGTGGTCACTGTGGCTTGGACTGTGGGTGAAACAAATGGGCGTCCCGCTAAGATCTCCGGCAACTGGAGCCACCAGATAAGCGACGTCCTGCAGGCTTTGATGATTTAAATCGGATATTCCATGGGGAGATCTAGCCAAGACCACTGTACGGCCAGAGTCCACTGAAGAACACGCATGTGAAGACGCACACTGGGGAGGATCGATATTGCTGCCGCCATAGAGCCTAGGGCTCGGAGAATGTTGCCCGCCTTTGGTAGCCTGGGGCCAAGAACCACTGATATATTGGGTCCGTAGGCTCTGGACCCTGTCCGGGGTTAGGAAGACTTTCAATTGAAGGGTGTGTCCAGCTGTGCCCCGATAAAGTCCAAGATCTGCACCGGGTCCCATGGGACTTGGAAACACTGATAGTGATCCCTAGCTGGTCTGCAAGTTGAAGGAAGGAGTCTCTGGTTATGCAAAGAAGACACTTGGTGGAAGCAGCGCGGAGCCAATCGTCTAGGTAAGGGAATACCTGAATTCCCTGAAGCTTCAGGTGAGCCACTATGACTGCCATTACCTTAGGAAACACCCTGGGGGCTGTGGTGAGATCGAAAGGTACGGCTCTGAACTGGAATTGATTGGCTCCCAGCTGAAAGCGAAGGAATCTCCTGGAGCTTCTGCGAATCTTGATGTGGTAGAAAGCGTCTTGGAGGTCTATCGAGCACATCCAGTCGCATTCTCAAAGGTAAGGTAGAATGGACTGTAGGGTGACCATCTGGAATTTCTGCTTGGCTACCACCAGGTTCAAGGTTCACAAGTCCAAGATGGGCCTGAGGTCTCCCGTCTTTTTTGTCACTAAAAAGAACCTGGAGTAAACGCCTGATCTGGACTGACCTGGGGGGACCGGTTCGATGGCTCGTTTGCGAAGCAGCTTGGAAATCTCTAGCGCAGCTGCCTCCCTTTGAGTGGGTGGAACATCTGGGAGGCGCTTTGGTTGGACTGGAGGGGTAACAAACAGGATGGTGTAGCCTCTGGATATTATTTGAAGCACCCAACGATCTGCAGTTACGGACTCCCAAGCTGTTGGGTGCAATGATAACCTTCCCCCAACTGTCTCCAGAGTAGGACAGTCGGGGAACCCCTCAGGGCTGCTGTGTGGGCCTGTCCGAGAAGGTCTCCCTAGAGCCAAAGTTCCATGGCCCCCCCTCTGCCTCTGGGGCGGCATCTGTCCTGTCCCCCTCTGTCTCTAGGGGACGAGTTGTCCTGAGAGTCCCGGGAAAACTGTGATTTTTGGAACCACATCTTCTTTTGTCCTCTCTGATTCTTAGAAAAGGATATTTGAGGGCTAGAGAAGCAGACTCCTATTTCCCCCGAACCTGTTCAAGGTTTATTATATAGTTAAGTTGCTAATTGGTTGGGTAGTGGCAAACTCGATTTGAGGGAAGGTAGGAGATGGTGATGGGTTATGGGTAAGGAGGAGAAGCTTGGAGCTCAGAGCAGATGCTTGAAAAGTTGCTGGCTCGGATCCGATATGGATCCGAATACCCACAGGTTGCAGATAAAATTAAGTTAACTACTTCAGATGATTCGCGTTTCAATCCATCTATGCACAACACTGGAATTACTACAGGCGTTATTTGGATGACATCTGTATTTTTTGGACTGGGACCGAGGGATTACTTTATAAATTTATTGATTACTTAAATGCTATCACTGAATTCCTTAGGTTTACCCATAACATCTCTAGGGAGAAATTACAATACTTGGATGTGTTGTTGGAAAGAATTCCTGAGGTAAGAAAAGAAAATTTAAGTCTAACGTGTACAGGAAAAATACATTCTCTAACTCCTATTTATTTTTTTACTAGTTCCCACCCATTCAAACAGAAAAAGGGGATTTTGAAGGGCCAATTAATCAGGAGTTGCAGAATGACCTCCTTTGATAATCACTATGAGATAGAGAGCCTAGGGGTAAAGGACATGTTTTTTGAGAGGAAGTACCCAATTAAGCCAATAGAGGAAATTATGGTTGAGATTAGGCATGAAAGAAGGGGAAAGTTTGCATCTATATTGGGTATCCCTGAACACACAATTAATAACAAGGACCAACAAACCAATATGGGGATCAACTGGAGTTGCAATTTGGTTTTGAATTATAACAGAGATGCACTCATGATTAAGAATACTGTCACTAGTAATTGGAACAAGTTTGGGAATTATTCAGACCTAGATAAACTTTTTAAGGGCACCCTCAAAATCACTTATAGAAAGAGCAGAAATATTAAGGAAATGTTGGAGGGCCGGAAAAAGATACCCAAGTGACAAAGAAAGGGAACTTTTAAGTCTGGCTCTTGACTCCATTGCCCACACATTATACAGGGCGATTCAGTATTTTTAACTGAGAGAAATGTACACCTTATGACTAACACCTATTCAAACTGTGACACTATAGGGGTGATCTACATCACCATTTGTAGAGAATGCACTGCTTTCAGTACTGGAAAGACCACTAGGAAGTTCAAAAGGCGTATTTATGAACACTTAAATGACATAAGGAAACAGGACAAAAATAATGCTTTGTATAAACACAGTTTAGCATGTACCATGGCATCTTTCGACTTCTATGTGTTAGAAAAAGTTGAAGTTGATCCCAGGGGAGGCCCTTGGGAAACAAGAACAGAATTATTAAATAGAACTTGGGAAAAAAGAATAGAAGAAAAGAGGTGGTGGAGTCGCTCTTTACTCTAATCAACTATCACACCTTTCTAAAATCCTATTCCTTCCTTTCATAATGCTGAACTAGTAATTGGCATGCTAAAATTAAATAAGCACAGAAGTATCTGCATCATCTCCCTCTATATTCCCCCCGGCAATAACAACAATACCTTAGAAGACTTCCTCTCCTGGACTTCCACAAATATAAAGCAAGAAACTTACATACTGGGAGATGTAAATATTAACTGGCAAAAAAATCATAAACCCCAATCCCTCCCTGTCTATTAACCTATTCAACTTTACTCAACTTATTCACACCATCACTAGACCCAACAAAACTAACCGCCCCAGCTCCATCCTAGACTGGATACTAGTGTCTCATCCAAATAGAACCACTACATCAGGTCTCACTCCCGACCCATTAGGTGACCACCTCCCTGCATTCACCCACAGAGCCACCTCCTCCTCCCCATACTCCCACCACCTCCTACATACCCGTAACCTAACTAACTTTAACCCCTCCACCTTCACTACCTCCCTTAAGCTCATTAACTGGAACCCTCTAAAAACACTGCCTCTTGACAAAGCCATAGATTTCTTCAACTCTACATTCCTTTCCATCTTAAACTCCCTAGCTCCAACTCGAACTAAAAGGGTTAAAGCCAAAACAGCACCCTCGCTCACTAAAGCTACCAAAAACATTATGCAACAAAGAGACAAATGTTGGAAAAGCTACCACCATCATAAACAACCTGAACTGTCACTAAAATATAAACAGCTACGAAACATAGCCAAAAAACAAGTCATTAAAGACAAAAAATCCTACTACAACCACCTATACATAAACCACACAAAAAACCCCAAACAATTCTGGAACTCTATAAACACCCTCCTCAATCCAGGTACTACAAAAAACCCTTGTCCCGACACTAGCAAAACTGACCAAGAAATTGACAATCTATTCAATGCCTTCTTCACCTCCTCCATTGATGAGCTGACCAAAACCTTCCCAAATAACATCCCCCTGCCCACCTCCTCCCAAGCTTGCACCTCACCCCCCCCTCTCCCCCTAACTTTCAACTTAAACCAGTATCCACCAACCTCATAAAGAAATTTCTCTATAGACTAAAACCTTGCACCAATGCTCCAGACAACATTCCCTCCTCCTTTTAAAAATTGCCTCTGACAGTATTGCTCTCCCTATCAGCATCCTGATCAATAGATCACTTCTTGAATCATATGTACCAAAACTATGGTATTCTGCTTTTATCCTTCCTCTCCACAAAGGTGGAAAAAACTATAACTTCTCTAACTTCCGCCCCATTGCCATCCTCTCTCCCATCTCTAAACTTCTCGAAAAATGCATTCACATACAACTCATGCCATTCCTAACCGAACATCAACTTCTGTCTCCTACCCAACACTGCTTCCGCCCAGGACACAATACAAACACAGCCCTCCTCTCCTTCCTACACTCTATCAATTCACCCCGAGAATCTGGTTACTTAGTTTCATCCGTTCTATTAGATCTATCTAAAGCCTTTGATACCATCTCTCATACCCATCTACTTAACCATCTATCTAACCTTAACATCTCCACAAAAACTCTTTCCTGGTTCTCCAGCTATCTTTCTGACAGGTCCCAAGCAGTGAAATGGGGCCAATCCTCTTCCTCCTTCCTTCCAACACCCACAGGAGTTCCCCAAGGTTCCATTCTTGGCCTTCTGCTATTTAACATCTTTATTAATGATTTTCACAAAGCCATTCCTAACACCAAAATTGTCCAATATGCAGATGACTCCACTCTCATCTGCCATGCCCCCAACCAAACTGAACTCAACTCTCTAACTCAATCCGCCTTCTCATCCACTGAAAAATGGATGCACCATAACCACCTCTCACTAAATGCTAACAAAACTAAAATTCTCCTTTTCACTCCCTCCAAATCTACCCACATTGACAAACACTCATTTCAAATTACCAGCCTCAACAACTCTGTCATTGATATTGTTCCCTCTGCCAAACTGTTGGGGGTCACCATTGATGAACACCTAAAATTTAATACCCATATCCAACTCAACATCAAGAAAACCCACATAAAACTCGGCCTTCTCTACAGAAATAATCACTTCCTCTCTCCCTCTACTAGACTGACCCTGGCCACAACTTATCTTCTCCCATCTCTCCTTTATGGCGCTCCTCTGCTTACTAATCTATCTTCTACCCTTACCTCCAATCTAGAAGTAAGCTACAACAAAATCTCCAGGTTTGCCACAAATGCACAAGCCTCCTCCCACCACTGCTCCGCCCTACTAACCATAAAGTGGCTTGAACTCCCCAATCAACTAGACTTCCTTCAAATTGTCTTAGCCCACAAATTACTTTTTCAACCCAACAGCTGCCCGGCTTTATCCAATGTCCTCCAACCTTACAGCCCCCCCAAGACCCCTTAGATCCACTCACCAAAACCTCATTACCGTCCACAAACCAAAGCGTCCTGCTGGTCAGCTTCTACTATCCTTCATCTTAGCTAAAAAATGGAACGCCCTGCCCTCCACCCTGAGAACTTGTGACAACCTAAATAAATTCAAAAGTCTACTTCACTCCTACCTGCTTCTTCACAGAAAATGTAACTGCACTCCACACCCCATACCTCCCAAACTTCCCCCTTCCTTCTCTCCTGGCTAAACTCATTACCTTTCAAACTACTGACTTATACTCCGACTACAACTCATAAGCTATCTCCTCCCAGCATATCACTCTTTGACTCTAATTTCAGTCCTTTCATAGCTACTTAATCTTCTTAGCTACAAGTATTACACTCCTCCTCTATCCACTTCCCTTCCTGGTAAAAAACTTGTTTACAACTCCATACTGAATGCTATGTAAAAGAATCTTTCATGTGATATCTCAATTTGATACACAACTTAGCAATGTAAAATATTTCTATATGTTTATGCAACTTGTTTTGCAGTGTAAAATAATTTCTTTCATGTGCTATTTCAATATGATATGTAACTTATCAATGTGAAGAATTTCTATATGTTTATGTAAATTGCAAATCTTCACAACTTAACAATGTAAAAACTATTATGTAACTAGTTATGTGGAGCTTTTCGCCCCGGGCCCCCACTGAAAATGGGCTCTCGAGCCCAGTGGAACTCCCCGGTCACCAAACTGGAATAAATAAATAAATAATAATTCCGAGAGCTGTCCTAGCAATTAAAATTGGAAGCTAATAAGCTTCCAGGTCTCAATGAGCACATTTCTCTAGTCCCAGTGCTTAAGCTCCGATCTGCCAAACTTTGAATGCAAAATATGGGGGAGGGATATATAACATTATTATGATGGTTTTACCAAAGTTGTCTTTTGGTGAAAATTATTTTTAACAGAGTTTTTACAAAGTTCTGTTTGTGTCTATACATTTTATATATTTGCATTGATTTTATTATGAGCACAGTTTTAGTATTTTATGTGTATTTTATAATACGAATTCTGCCTGACATGGATTTTTTTTTGTTATACAATGTGGAGACTATCTATTTGACTTAGTTAATTGATTAAGTTGTGTAATTATGTCATTAAACTAATTGTGGTGGGGTTTAAATAGAAGTGTGTGGCAAGGATGAAAATGTGGTGATCTAGTTAAGCATCAATTCTGCATTTGTGTATTTGGAATAAACTGGGTTGTCCGAAAGGCTTGAAGTGATTTTTGAACACTAGCTCTTCAGGTGTCTTGGTTTGCTGATTTTGGAGTGAGGTACTGTTTTTCAGGACACCTTTTGCCTCCTTGGGTTACAAATATAATTTCATTACACCTGGTAAGACTGAGATATCTGTATCCTACTGTGTGTGTATTATTTGAGAACACTAAAGCAGGAGATGGAGCAAGGATTTGCAGCTCGCTGGGGACTTCACCATCAGGCTCTCGCAGGCATGACTGACTTGTAAAAGTCTTGTTTTCTCCATTTACGATAATTGTAACTGCCACCATATTGTCCCATTTTCTTTAGATGTTTAGATACACTGCACTTTTTGAAGATAACTTCTCTCAAAACAGAAGTAGCTATCTCCTGGCCTAATCCTAGAAGATTTTATGCTCTAAGAAAGTGATCAAATTATGTTCACTCCATTATAAAGTCTTTTTATTACACAAAAAGTACAGTTGTGTAAAATCTTGCCATAAAAGCAGATGTCCTTCTCTTCACTGCTGCAGTATTCTTTACAATGGAAATCCCCTGCCAAGGGTAGTCCATTGTCCAGCTAGTATACCAAAGCATTTTGGTTGTAAAAGTTACACTGTACATCACATGTATGCTCCCCACATATGGGGTACAGCATAAAGGTGACATCTGGATGTATCATCCTCAGAACTGAAAAGCCTCGGTAGGAACGACGGTACAAGGATAAGAGTAGGTAACAAGCACATCCAGAAGGAAAAAGGACCAGGGGGAGGAGAGATGTAGCGAATACTGCAACAGACCCTTATACAAATCATAGCTAGCTACCGGCCCCCAAATCTGACCCAAGATGCCCAAACTGCCTATCCAGACCTCTTTGAATCCATCAAAATTCAACCCTTTACCCTGATCCTGGGTGACTTTAACTACCCAAATATAGACTAGAAAAACTACTCTTGCCAGAACACAAATGCCCAGAGATTCCTCGATTTTGTCAATGCAAATGCTTTGGAACAGCTAGTCGATACCCCCACAAGAGGTGATATCTTGGACTTGATATTAACCAACATGAGTAACCACTGCAGCATCCCTGCAGTATCATCCTCCTTTGTAAGATCCGACCATAAAGTGGTCATGCTCAAAGTCACCATCTCCCCCAACCCCCCTCTAACAAGGGTCAATCAAAAAATTCTTCTCCAAAGCTGATTACAGCCTCCTGTGGGATGGTATAAACAGCTTCTCAGCCCCCTCCCCCTCTCTAGGAACTGGCACCAGTATCCAAAACTATACTAAATTACTATACTAACATTTACACAGATGCATGGAATCAGGAATACCTGACAGGACTAAATCATCCTACACAAGGAACAGTAAACCTGTCTGGTGGACATCTGCAATAAATAAACTTTATCACAAAAGAAAAAAATTGCTGTCCAGGACCAAGAAGGAGCAGGTGCCCAATTGGAAGCAATCTCTCCTTAGCCTAAACAAGCAAATAAGAGCACTAGTGAAATCCTCCAAAGCAAACTTCGAGTCCAAATTGGCCACATCTACTAGAGACAATCATAAGGCCTTATTCACATATGTCTGTAATCTCAAAGGTAGCACCCAGATCTGTTCAGAACTGGTGGTCAAGGGCACCACATATGCACATGCCGTTGATACAGCAAACTTGCTGGCTGACAGATTAAGCAAAAATTTCACCCCTCTGTCCCCTCCCTCAGTAAATCAGGACATTCCCAGTACCTCCTTATATCTAGGTATCAGGTCATCACTGCTCTCTCAAAGGCAAAAAATACAGCCTCCATGAGACCAGATAACATCCCACGCTGCATCCTACATGAACTCAGGCAGTAACTTGCAGGACCATTAGCCACCCTATTCACCCAAAGCCCAAGTACCGGTTTTGTCCCAGCTGAGTGGAGGACAGACACTGTCATCCCTTTACACAAAGGTCCACTGATCCGGGAAATTATAAACCCATCAGCCTAACTAGCTGATCTGCAAGGCCAGGGAACGGATTATCACGGACTTCATTAACAATGACATTGGCAACTTCCAAACACTCGATCCCACACAGTTTGGCTTCGTCAAGGGGAGGTCATGTCTGTTAGACAGTCACCAAAGCCATGGATGAGGGGAAGGCAGTGCACACCGCCTACCTTGACCTGGCCAAAGCCTTTGACACTATTCTCAACTCAGACATAATAGAGCAACTCTATCAAGTAGGCATCAATCCATATGTTACCAGATGGGTAGCCAACTGGCTCACTGATAGAACTCACCTAGTCAAAATAGGGGAGGCCACCTCAAGCAGTAGACCTGTATTGAGTGGCGTACGCCAGGGTTTGGTCTTGGGGCCTCTATTATTTGGGATATACTTTTCTGAGGTACAGGCCAAAACCAGTGGGCTATGGCTGACCAAGTTTACAGATGACTGCAAGTTGGGAGCTGTCATCAATTCTCCTAGTGAAGTGGACATCCTCCAAGAGCATCTGACCCAAACAAATGACTGGTGCCAGAAACATGGCCTCAAGCCAAATACAAAAAAATGCATCACCATCCCCTTTGGGGAGAGAGACATCCCCAACAAATTATCACATTAATAACAACGTCCTAAGCATGCAGTCAGTCGTGAGGGATTTGGGCACCCAGATTGATAGCAGCCTGACTTTTGACCACCATGTTGCTTCCACTGTACGGAAAGCTTTCTACATGCCCACCTCATAAGTAACGGTATCTCATCCAGGGACAAGGAGGTCATAACATCCCTGTATTCTTCTCTTTTAAGGCCCATTATTGAGTACAACTCCCCATTCGACATGTAGCTCACAAAGCACATGCAGCAGCTGGAGAGACCACAGAGGTTCCTCACCAGGAGAATCCAGGGCCTCAAAAATCTACCATACACAGATAGGCTAAAAGCCCTATCCTTCTACTCTGTTTCATACAGACTCCTCAGAGGTGACCTCTGTCTGGCATACAAGGTGATCTTGGACCCTGGCCTTGATGGGACTGCTCCATATTTGCAAGTCAAGCTCCACTCGAGTAACCTGCACACGTGGCCTCAACCTGGTCTGTGACATCAACAGGACTTGCTGGTGGGACAGATTTGTGTCCCAGTGAGTCCCCCAACTATGGAATAGACTCCCTCTCCATGTCAAGCAGATTACCTCTTTACCCCTTTTTAATTGCAATCTGGATAACTGGATGGGAAATAGAAAATACATCCCTGGGATTCCACCCGTGTCCCTGCTGGACAGGGGCATCAGGTGCTGATTTGTCTATGCATGGGCTAAACTCATGGCTAGGCTTATAAGGGCCTCAGGGCCAGAGGCCTAGTAACTTGCTATGATCCTATGATCTACTGTTATGATAAGATTTTACACAACTTTACTATGTCCTTCCATACCACTGTTGCAGCATGCTTCACAATAGGGAGAGTGCAAAAGCTCAAGAAGAAGATTGGGAAGAGGAAGGGTCAGTAGACCCCTCTACGAAACCATGGAAAATAGCCCTGGCAAAGCCAGCTCTGGCCCTAGAAATCACATCAAACTTTTAGTGCTTAGTAAAGGTTGCTGCCTCAAGAAAAGAATTAGTATCCAAACCCTTGAAAAAAGCAGCAGAAGAAACCATAGCCCTAGTGGAATGAATCTTAACAGAAGGAGGAAGGCTCTTCCCATGAAAAGAGCAGCAAAAGGAAATGGCTTTTGATATCCAAGAAGAAATGGTTTGCTTGGAAACAGCCAAACCTAAAGACCTAGGATGAAAAGAAACAAAAAGCTGTTCAGATTTATGAAAAGTTTTAGTCTTATCCAAAAAATATTCGAGTTGTCTATGCAAATCCAAGGTGTGCAAAACCTTCTCAGTAGCAGACTGCGGAGAAGGGAAAAAAGTGGGCAAATTAATAGACTGATTAAAAGACAACTCATTACCCACCTTGGGCTTTAAAGGAGGATTAGTATGAAGGGGCATCCTGTCCTTACGGAATATTAAAAAAAAAAAAGTAACAGCCATAAGGGCTTGCAACTCAGACACCTGTCTGGAAGAAGTAAGGGCCAAAAGAAGAACAGTCTTCCAAGAACAAAGCTGAAAGAGCAGGCTCAAACAGAATCTGAGTCAATGTTTTATAACAAAATTAAGGCCCTAGAAGGAGGGATAGGATTCCTGGCAAGTCTAATTTCACAGGCCTTTGAGAAACTGTTTGGCATCAAATCTAGAGACTAGAGAATGAGTCAAAGGCAAATAAGCAGAGACAGCTGATAAATGGGCCTTATCAGAAGACTATGCCAACCCAACATTGAGCAATTCAAACAAGACAGAACGAAAGGAACATCCAGAGAAAGTGGATCCAGGTTACAAGAAAGACACTAAACAGAAAACCTCTTCCATTTGGATAAGTAGAATTTCCTAGTAGTGGGTTTCCTGGCCTCCTGCAGGACCCAAAGCACATTCTCAGAAGAAAATGTGTCTGTAGGGGATTAAAACCCTATCACCCACAGTGTCCGTTGAAGAGTGAACAGGTGGGGATGGATGAGAGATCCCTTTTCTTGAATGAGTAAGTCCACCCTGTGAGGTAACTTGTGATGACTACCCTTGACAAGATACAGAATAAGGAACCAATGCTGTCTGTGCCAAAAAGGAATCATCAACAAGATTTTGGGAGCATCATGTTTTATCTTAAATAGGACTTCCAGAATGAAAAGAAGGGGAGGGGAAGGCATAAAGAAACATCCCTTTCCAAGGAAAAGAGAGGGCATCCACCTTTCAGGGCAGATGGCATGGGACTCTGGCACAAAACAGAGGAAGCTGTCGGTTCAGAGGGGAGGCAAATAAATCTACTTGAGGAGTACCCCACTGGTGGACAATGTCCAGAAGCACATCCCTGTGAAGCATCCACTTGTGGGATAGTGTTATGGACCTGCTCAGAGAATCTACCACTATGTTCTGATCTGAGGGAATATAAACTGCCTGAAACGTCACCTGATACTGGATAGCCAGCTCCCAAACCTGAAGGGCTAACCTGCATAGGAGATAAAAACCTTGTCCTTCCTTGCTTGTTGACATACCACATATCACTGTGGTATTGTCTGTGAGAATCTTGAGGAGAGGAGCCCTGTAAGAAAATGAGAATGAAAAACCTGAAGAGCCAGCAGAAGAGCTCTCATCTCTTTGACACTTTCTTTTGTCGAAGCGACCACAGGTCCTGTACCTTCAGAGGATCAATGGAGACACTTCATTCCATGTCTGAGGCATCTGTAAAAAGTTCCTGACAGGGGACTGGAGGTGGAAAAGGAAGCCCTGGGTTGAGGGACAACTGATGAATCCACCACTGAAGTTCCAGTTTGAGGCATGGAAGAAACGGGACTAGGAAAATCTAAAGGATGAGAATGTTGAAGTCAAACTGACTTTGGAAACCGATGAAGCTTTCTCATGTGGAGCTTGGCTAGAGGGAGCATAGGAAAGGTGGAAGCCATGTAACCCAGAGCCCTCAGAAATTCTCTGGCTGTGATTGCAGCCAGAGGAAGAAGGGACTGAAAGAAAGCAATTAGAGTTGAGGCCTTGGGAGGAGGCATGGATGCCAGCATAGGAACAGTCTGGATCCTGCAATCCAGAAAAACATGATCTTGAGGAGGAGTCTGGAATAACTTCTGGAAATTTACAGTAAACCTCAGGCTTTGCAAGAAAGAAATACAGATGTTGATGCAAGACCTCTTGAGAAGAGGCCTGAATATGCAGATCATCCAGGTAGGGAAAGACCTGTACCCCCTTAGCCTGCAGAAAGCAATCACATGAGCGAAGCATTTGGTGAAGACCCTTGGAGCAGTAGAAAGGTGAAAGGGCAAAGCAGAGAACTGAAAATGCCAGGAAGCAACAGTGAAATTTAAAAACTTCCTGAAAAGGGGATGAATAGGAATAAGTAGATAAGCGGATGCAGGGAAACTAGAAAAGCCTGAGGAAGGAGCAGAGGAAACAAGGTTTCAAGGGACAACATCCAAAAGGAAGGGACCCCTGAGAAAGATCCAGAATGGGTCTCCAGATGCCTTTTTCCTGGGGACCTAGAACATTCTGGAGAAAAAACCCTTTCCCCTCTGAGTTGGAACTTCTTGAATTGTTCCTTGTGCCAACAGGCCCGGAAGCACCTCTGGAGAAAAAAGGCCAGTTGTTACTGAAAAGGCTGAGGAATGCCCAAGAAGGGGGAAGATATTTTCAAATCATGTAAGAACCCTGACAAATTATGGAAAGAACCTGGGAGTTTTGGGTGACTATTAACCAAACAGTCGGGGACAGGGAAAGACGTAGAGAAAGAATAATGTGGTTGAGAATAACAGGATAGACAGCACCTGGTTTGTCAGGAAAAGGAGGCTTCTGAGTAGGAGGCGTTTGGGTAATCTTAGCAGGGGAGCCCTTCTACCACCCTTTTTACCTTTGGGGACAGTGAGACAGTCTACAAACAAAAACAGGCTTATTATGTTAATTCCTCTGAAACTTGGGTACAGGGAAAACAAAAATATGCTTCAGCTCCTGTAAGGCCTTGCCCTTTCCCTGCAGGGACTTAACTCTGCAGCAGCAGCACTGAACAAATGCCTATTATCTAGCGGAGCATCCATCAATTTAGCCTTGACATCATTAGGCAAAGCTGAAATCTGAGCCAGGAATACCTCCTCAAGACAGATACAAAAGCAGCATCCCTAGATGAAGCATCATCTGCATTTAATGATATGGAGAGCTACTTAGGATGATGCAAGTAAAGCAAGAGCAGAAGCCTCCCCCTCAGAATCAGGGAGATCAGAAGTAGCCTGACAGACTTGAGAGAGAAAAGCCAAAACATACCTAGCCATGTGTATCTTATAGTTAATAGCCCTAAAACATAGGGTAGCAAAAGTATACACCTTCTTACACAGTCTCTCCATGACTCTGCTATCCTTATCAGATGGCAGCAATTTAGTGGAAAGCAAAAATATGCATATCAGAAGTCACAGACACCAAAGAGGGGTCAGCAGAGGGACACTTATAAGGAAACTTGCAGTCCTCAGGCACTTCATAAAACCTATCAGGTGTTTTGGGAGCAGGGAATTGGGAGTCAGGAGCCTAAGAAGCAGTGGAAAACACATCCAGCAAAGCTGCAACAACATGAGGAACAGCAGAAGATCTAGGAGACACCACTTGTAGAACCTCATAGTACCTGTTCTGAACAGACACCCGAGCACAGTCCCATTTGAAAAATTCCATCATTCTGGAAACAGTATCACTAAAAGAAATCTCCTCAAAAGGAGAGTCAGGACTGATAGATTCTTTTTCCTTAGAATCATAGTCACGTGGCTAACGAATATGGGAGGAATAAGTCAGGGACTCTAAGTCAGAATCACCAGCATCATCCTCAGTAGAATCCTGCTCCCTGTGTCTCTTAAGAGGGGTAGCAGACTGGGGGGAGCAGGAACAGAAACATCCTGTGGAGTCTTGAGAGGCATAAGGGCATTAAACAGGCCTTGAGTGAAGTTTTGCCATTCACTCCGAGATCTTTTGGAGCAGGTGAAATACGTTTACGTTTTTGTTTCTTTTTGAGTGGGATATCAGCCTTGAAGAATTTTGATGGCTCTGATCCCTGAAAACACTCAACAATGGTAGTTGGAACCGCTTCCCTTACCAAAATTTGAGGAACATCCCTAGGCCTTTCAGTAATAACCAGCTCCAGCTCCTTCTGTACATCTGAGGGAGATGTCTGCAAAACCTCCATGGACATGTGTGCCATCAGGTCTATGCCGGCCTCCAAACCAGTCATGGCACAGGAATCTGAAAAAGAAACCGGACATTCCTCTGGGCTTTCACCAGCCTCAAGATAGATGTCTGGTGGAGGTGGTACAGCTGAAGAATCAGGCCAGATTTTCTTGGCCTTTTTCTTCACAGACAGCTGGCCTTCGGACTGGGAAGATCCTTCCATTGTATCCTTAACCAACAATTTAAGTCTTTGGTTCTCTAGGTAAATTGCGAGGGAAGAAAGCCAACTCCACAATGTCTTAGGGACAAAGGGCTGAAAAATCTAGCAAGATGTATGGTCATGGGAAGCCCCTAAACAGAACAAACACTGCTCGTGACAATCTTTATGGGGAATCTCTGGCACACTGGCATTTCCCCTTTCTGGGTGACAAAACCAAACAACCAGAAAGAAAGCAAACATAAGATAATATAAAACCAAAAACCCCAACGAGGCACTTATTTGAAAGCAGTAGAAACTAGCAGATGAACAAGTGTTCAGACCAAAAACTGAAGACGGCCTTCAGACTGGTGGCAAAGATGTTCTGAGGATGGTACGTCTGGATGTCATCTTTATGCCCTATGCCATGCAGAGGGAGCATACGTGTGACATATGGTGTACCCTTTACAACCAAAAGGCTTTGGCATGCTGATCAGACATTGGGCTGCCCTTGGCAGGGGATCCCTATTGTAAAGAATACTGCAACAGTGATAGGGAAGGACATCATAATACTTACACTCAAAAGATATGCCAAGGCAGAATAATCTTTGAAGGTGAAAGCCTCTCAAAAGTATGTGTTAGCTGTAAGCACTTTTGCTGATGACCTTCTTTTAGGACATCAGCAGCCTTGAAACGATTACCAAACCACAATAAAATAGCTAAAAGACAACAGTAACAATGCACAAACTAGAAAAGCAGGTACTTAGTACAGCACAAGGGTCACCTAGAAGATACCAATCGATTCCATAAATGTTCTTGCGCTACAAAAATAACTCAAGATGGTGTAGAGTCATCATCCCTTTAATCTGCAAGTTCTTCTGAGATCTGCAATGTGGGACATACTGTCTTTGCACAAAATGTCCAAAATTGCTTTAAGTTAGTATGAGTAGAGTGACATCTCCTGCAGCATGATTCCCACACATTATTCCGGATACTGCAGTAATGATCCTTGTGATGCATAATTAGTAGCCTTGTGAGAATTTTCCCCTGAAATCTGCTCATGTGTACAAGGCAGTCTGCATCTGTGGCCCTTGCTCAAAGCATAGCAAACAAATACAGCTTACTAATCATTAAATAACTTAACAGGACTCCTTGCCTGAGGAAAACCTTCACATGCTTATGAGTTATTTGTTGGCCATTCACAGCTCTTGTCCAAAACTTACCATTCAAACCAACCTAATCTGATGGAAACTAATGGGTCTTTTTCCTTAAATGTCCCTAAAACTAAATGACTTGAGGGTGTGATAAAAAAATATATATATATATATATATATATATATATATATATATACACACTGATAAAGAGACCTCACATTTGGGAGAGGAATGGCCAACATCAAACCTGTCTTTTAGGAAAGCTAAAATACATTAACATCCTCATCTGTGTGACACATTGTTCTTGAAAAGGACTGAGGAACTGGTCAAGGTGGACTGAACGCACAATGCAGCACTGCGCTAGAAGAAATTATCTTCAGCCTCTTGTTCAACAAATCTACCAACCTATGCATTCATATGGTAATGACAAGAAATTCTTTCTGTATATATTTTTTGAATATTAAAAATAAATCAGTCAAATAACCAAACATCAAAGCTGTGTTAACAGATCAAATTACTTTTTATTCGACTTAGTGCTTTTGTCCAATATTCTTTCTGGACTCCATCAGACTACAAAGCAAGAGTAACAATAAATATTTTTTAAACACACACAGCCTTCACGCATATTTTTTTCATTTCACTAAAATGCTTTCAAATCCTAAAATCACATTTATTAGAATGCGATAATATAGGTTAATATACACTAGAAAAGTTTTAAAATAATGTCATTATTTCATTTACAAAAATTCCTTCCTTTTAATTTTGGTTTGAGGCCTACTACCTGTTTTAATCCTGGTGTATCATATGCCCCCAGTCTAAGCTGTCACTGCATTTCCTTTCATTCTAACAAACCTCCTGCTGTACAATCCAATTTAACTTTCTCTGACGCAAGAAAAATTAGCAATCTAAATGGCCCACATTATTTTTCACTGCAAACAATTTCACTTACAATTAAACTCAACCAGAAGTTCATAAAACAGTGAAATCCCCAAACATGTCCAATTTCTCCAGTGCATCCATTATCAAGCAGTTCTGTTAGACTAACCATTCAAAAATATTTTGCTGTAAACAGAGTCATACCTAATTTTCATACAGACAATAAAACCAGTGTGAGTCATCCTAGACCAATCCCTCCTGACCCCACAGTTTCATTTACGTATTGGTTCCACTGTCTCCATTTTAAGACATGAAGCTTGCCTGCCTTCCCAGTCATGTTCACATTTTCCATCTTCTCAAGTTCCTTCGTAATCTCGCGAATCGATAGCATTTGGAGAGTATTTGTGGTTTTCTAATTACATGTTATGATCTTAAGGATCAAATCAATCAATGCCTTAATATACGCCAGTTAATGGACATATCCCACTCCAACTCAAGAGACAGTTTTTTTTTCATTAATTGCCACTCCTTCCCACTATACCCTTCATCATTTTCTGGAGTCCTTCTAGAAAGTTTCCTAGCTTCCAGCAAGCCCAAAAAACATGGTCCCAACTTCCATGGTATCCCATTTCGCACCTCCAACACTGTGTACCTATACGTGGGAATGGCTTAGCTAATCTGTATGGGGTGTAGAAGTATTTAAGTGAGCACATAAAGGCAAAGATCCTACATTCCCTGGATACCATTCACCTTGCACAGGGCTATACATACCTTTTCCCATTTATCTGGTGTTATTCACTATCTAGGTGTGCTCCCCAGTCATCTAAAGTTTCCGGTACAACTGCTTTTATCTTTCCCTGACTCGCTTTACAAAGCATGCTAACCAGGATATTACTTCTCGTCTCAGGACCTCCTGCCTCAGTTAAAAGATTCAGTTGTTCTGGTCTTTCAAAGTTTTTTCCTGTTATTTCTTTTTTCCCAGTCTTATACAGGGCACAGACAGACCTGTATATTTCATGTAATCCCTCTGAACTAAGTTACAACTACCTACTGCATCTGTTTACCCCTACATTTTATCCCCCTCTATAACATGCTCCCAACAGACTAGATTACGGTTGGACCTAAGCCACCTAAGAGTCAACTATCTTTTGTGTTTCAGTTCCTAGTCACTCTAGGCCTATTAGTCATGTTTCAAACTTCCATGGTGATATTTGCTATGTTCTACACAAATCTGCAATTTATAAACCTCATTTATCTGAAACCTTCATCTCTCTCTCTCTCTGGGTCTGTCATCATGGAGCACACATTTAACCTAGCAGCTTTATCCATCATCTCTTATTGCCCCAGCATAATTCCTTCCACCTGGGATTGTACTGTTGGTTCTGTATCAGATAAACTCACCTTATCTGTGCCGCTTTATAATATCCATCAAGGGGTGGTGGAGCTAGTCCACCCTGTTCTCTAAGTAACATCATATTCTCCCATTTCATCAATAGTCTCTTCTTCCCATATAAAATTTCTTTATCTCTTTTAGGAGCAACTCCCAGGTATTTGGCATTAATATATATATAAAAGCTTACTTCTAGTATAACGGGTACTATAAACATTTTTATTGCCTATTTCCACTGTTACAGCTTTCCATAACTTTAGCTTTTTAGATAACTTGCCTCTTATATCAGTGAATATTTCTGTAGGTGCCAGATTAGCTTCTGCTGTCAGTCATACCTCTAGATATTTCAACTGAATGTGATCCCACAGATAAGGTAAAGGACACCGTTGTACTAAATTATGTGTGGGGGCAAACTCGACTGCCAAATATTTTATCTTTTTCCTCAATCACCTTTTAGTACATATAAACAAAATGCTGCAACATTTTTTTGCTTCAACAATGTAGAAATGATCCCTGATACCCAGGATAAGCTTCCTTGTTTTCATTACATAGACAAAAAGTACAGTTGTGTAAAATCTTACCATAACAGTAGACGTCTTTCTCTTCACTGCTGAAGTACTCTTTACCTAAGCGACTCCCTCCCAAGGGCAGCCCAATGTCTAGACCGTTTACCACAACTTTAGGAATATATAGATGTCGTACGTCAAACATTTGCTCCCCACTCAAGGTGTAGGGCACAAAGGTGATGTACAGAAAGCACATACCTCAGAACTGAAAAGCCTCAGGAGGAACAAATATGCCTAGGAAATAGGAGGAGCATGTCAATCCAGAAGGAAAAAAGAGGAAAACAATTCCAGGCCAGGAAGACAGAAGCAATAGGGCAGAGCAAAATGGGGAGGAGGGAGGCAGTGAATAATGCAACAGTGAAGAGAAAGAAACTACTGTTATGGTAAGATTTTACACAGCTGCACTATGTCCTTCCATATCACTGTTGCAGTTTTCTTTACATAAGGAAGACTACAAAAGCTCAAGAGAAAACTTGAGTGGAGGAAGGCACAGATAAGCCCTCGAGAAACCCATGCAGGATATCTCTGGCAAAGTCATCTCTTGCTCTGGAAACAATATCCCACTTGTAATACTTAGTGAAAATATGGACAGAAGTCCAAATAGCAGCATTAAGGATGGAATTTGTCTCCAAGGAATTCCACGGTGGCTGCACCTTGAGTAACAGCTTAATTCTAGCTCTCCCTGTGTGAAAACAAAAACTTAGCAGAAGAAAACCAGTGAACCTAGACTTGGGTAAATTTCAGCAACTGGCTAGTATGTGCACTGCCTGGATACCAGGAAAAAAGAAATGCAGAGGACCTGAAGGAAAGTCAGCTACACAAGGCGACAAAAAAATAGTGACTGGGAAAGGTACTGCAGCTGTTCATCAAAAATTAGTGCAAGCTCCAGAAGTGACTTCCAGTAATCTAGAGGAAAGTATAAGGCAACTGCACACAGACTTGACTAAGAGAGATGAAACACTGACAGAGTACATCAACTCAAACAATAAAAGACTGGAAAAAAATGGAAGGAGCTTTAAACAGATATTCAGATAAGGTGAGAAAACTGCAAAACCCAAATGTCGAAATGAAGAAAAGACTGGCTGAATATGAGATTACATATGAAGAGATGTTTCAAAAAATAATTGAATTAGAGGACACAGCACATAGGGAAAACCTAGGATTTTCTGCTGTACCCAAGAAGCTGGAAGTAACATACTATATACATTCTATGAAAGCACAAATAAGCAACTGTACTGGTATTCCACAACAGGAATTGTTAATTGAAAGGGCACATTATGTATGCTCCAAATCTGGCTTTGAGAAAAGAATCAAGACCTTTTATAGTAAAGATGCAATCTTACCAGCAGGAGGAGGAGTTGATTCTGACAAAACAGTGGCAACAGGACAAAGTACTGAAAGTGGGAGAAAGAAAAATATTTTGTGGAAAATGACTACTTATTGTACACCAGGAAGAAGAGGAGCAAATTTATTCCAGTGTTCAGGGGATGTTGAGAAGCAGGTGTGAGATTCAAACTGCTGTAGCCACCTGACTTCAAAAAAGTTTTTCCTGGAGGAACACAATCATTTTTTATGAAGTACATGCTAAGGAAGAAATACAAACGTTTGTCCAACAAAAGGTGAGCTGTGAAACAGGAGGAGATTCTGCTTTGTGTTCTGGTGATAAAGACCACAGAGAGACTGAGCCAGTGAAACCTTTTCCAGTGTTTCAACAGAAAATACTTGTGTGGGAGCCCAGGAGTTGACTAAAAGAATCAAGCGTATGTTGCAAATGAAGTAGACACAGGGTTTGGGAGATGGAGATGAACAAGATTACAATAAGAAAATCTGAAAATATTGGACTTTGTTAAACTTGTAATAGACTCTAAAGCATATGCCCTACTTCATGTCATTACTGTTTGAAGAACAAAATCAGTAAATTGGAAACTGACAAATTTGGGATTACAAAGCAATAATTACATTTGTGAAACATGAGAGAAGAAGAAAATCTGGAAATATTGGGCTTTTTTGGACTTTGCTAAACTTGTAGGGGACTCTAAAGCATATGCCTTACTTCATGTTATTAATGTTAGGAAAAATACTCAGGAGAGGAGAAGAGGGGGGAGAAACCTAACTGTAAGAAACAATTTTTTTCTTTATAGTACTATTTAAATAGTGCATGATTTTCTTTGCATGCTATAATTTTTTCCAGTTATAGGGATACTAATGTAAATGGGTTCTCCTGTTTTTTCCTTTCTGCTTTCTCTTTCTCCTTGTACAGTTTTAAGAAATGTAGACACTGCTATGAAAAAAAGATTTAGTTAAACGAGCATGAGAAAAGAAAAAAATAGTGTGTTTTTCTCATTCTTGCATAGGAGAAAGACTGGATTAACACCATTAGCTTAATCTAATAAGTTTTAAGAGAAAGCAAGTAAATGAAAAACATACTGAACATTATAAGGCTGTTTCTAGTAAACAGTTTTATGTTTGGTTCACATGTCTCGAGCAGACAACTCGATGAAGAGAAATGGCTTGGAAAAATATTTTCTGAAAGTATTCAAGTGTTTTCCCAGCTGAAAGAACTATAAAGATAAGACAAAACCAGACAGCACTTAATAGAACCACGGGCTGTACCATGTGTCTTAGCATGGATAACCTTTCTTTTAGGTTATCTTAAGTCTGTTTGTGGCTGTCAGTTTGGAACATTTGTTCCTATTAGGAGGGTAAAACTTCAATATTTAAAGGTACGCATAGTTTTGCGTGTTATTATTAAGTTAATAGGCTTGGGGGGGACTGGAGGTATGTCTGTATTTTTGTTTGAGGGTTTTCAATAAAATCAAAAGTTCTGTAAGATGCAACATAGGCTCAAACAGAGATGACAAGAAACATCTATATAAAAGATTAATCGGCCAAACAGTCCATGCATTTAACATAAAAGCTGGAACTAGACATTTAACAAAAAAGTTGTTATACATAAAAATGTGGGAATAATTTTTCAAGAATATGATGATTTCTGTAACTTCTTTAAATGTTAATGTCCCCACAGATAAATACAAAAAAAGAAGAGTAATGAACTATATTAAAAATGTACACTGCAAATAGCTATGCTACAACAGACACGCTTGGAAAGAACTGAATATTTGAATTTGATAAAGAAAGGTTTTCAAAATGGTTATTCAGTGGAATACCTGGGGTAAAGGAAGAAGAGTACTACTTATATTAATTGCAATAGGAGCTCCAATAGTGACAGAAGAAAATCAAAAAGACAACAGTAGATTTGTGGTATTAAGGGGCTACTGGCAAGGGGAGGAGACTACACTGGCATGTAACTATATTCTATTGAAAACTCCTACAATGGAGCTTAAGAAAACACCATCTTTCAGTAGGGAATATTGCTTACAGTTAGGGACTGGAATCTAATTTGCAGCAGTGAGGATGTATCTGGGAACAAGAAGCGAAAATATAACAAAGAAAGGTAGATTTTTAAATGTATGACATATTTGGCATGAAAAATGGGAATTCAGTACTAGTTGAGTGAATTTACATATTACCCAAAATACAAAAATTGGGCTAGGCACGATGGAATTTACATTTCACAGGAACATCATCATCATCTTCTTTCGGCTGTTCCCTTTAGGGGTCGCTAAAGCAGATCATCTGTTTCAATTTCTTCTTGTCCTCTGCATCTTGCTCTGTCACACCAACCACCTGCATGTCCTCTCTCACCGTATCCATAAACTTTATCTTAGGCTTTCCTCTTTTCCTGTTACCTGGTAGCTTCATCCTTAGCATCTTTTTCCCAATATACTATGCATCCCTCCTCAGCACATGTCCAAACCAATGTAATCTTGCCTCTCTGTCTTTGTCTCCAAACCTTCCAACCTGGGCTAACCCTCTAATATACTTATTCCTAATCCTGTCCACCCTCGTCACACCCAGTGCAAATCTCAACATCTTTAACTCTGCCACATCCAGCTCTAACTCCTGCCTTTTTGTCAATGCCACTGTCTCCAACCCATATAACATAGCTGGTCTCACTACCCCTCTTGTAGACCTTCCCTTTCACTCTTACAGGTACTCGTCTGTTACAAATCACTCCTGACACTCTTCTCCACCCACTTCATCCTGCCTGTACTCTCTTCTTCACCTCTCTTCCACATTCACCATTACTCTGAACTACTGATCCCAAGTATTTAAACTCATCCACCTTCGCCACCTCTACTCCTTGCATCCTCACCATTCCTCTATCCTCCCTCTCATTCACACACATATATTCTGTCTTAGTCCTGCTGACCTTCATTCCTCTTCTCTCCAGAGCATAACTCCATCTCTCCAGGGTCTCCTCCACCTGTTCCCTACTCTCACTTCTTCTTTTGGCTTTTCCCGGTTAGGGGTCGCCACAGCGGATCATCTTTCTGCACATGATTGGCAGTGGAGTTCTACAGTGTCGAGTTGCCAGCCTGGCGCCCAATCTTCCAAATAAGGCACACACATGCACACACTTACATCTAGGGCCAATTTAGAGTATCCAATCCACCTACTGCATGTTTTTTGGGATGTGGGAGGAAACTGGAGCACCTAGATGAAACCCACATGGCCACAAGGAGGACATGCAGACTCTGCACAGAAGGCACCTCAGCCGAGAATCGAACCGGAGAACCTCTTGCTGTGAGGCAGCAACACTAACCACTGCGGCCACCCTGTGGCCCACAATGTCATCTGCAAACATCATAGTCCACGGTGACTCCTGTCTGATCTCGTCTGTCAACCTGTCCATCACCATTGCAAATAAAAAAGGGCACAGAGCTGATCCTTGATGTAATCTCACCTCCACCTTAAACGCATCCATCACTCCCACCGCAGACCTCACCAGTGTCAAACTATCCTTGTACATATCCAGTATCACTCTTACATACTTCTCTGACACTCCCGACTTCCTTATACAATATCACAACTCCACTCTAGGTACCCTGTCATATGCTTTCTCTAAGTCTACAAAAACACAATGCAACTCCTTCTGACCTTCTCTGTACTTCTCCATCAACACTCTCAGAGCAAACATTGCATCTGTAGTGCTCTTTCACGACATGAAACCATACTGCTGACCACTAATCATCACATCCCTTCTTAACCTAGCTTCCACTACTCTTTCCCATAACTTCATGCTATGACTTATCAATTTATTCCCTCTGTTGTTACTACAGCTCTGCACACCACTCTTATTCTTAAAAATCAGTACCGAAATACTTTTTCTCAATTCCTCAGGCATCCTCTCCCTTTCCAAGATTTCATTAAACAATCTGGTTAGAAATTCCACTGCCATTTCACCTAAACACCTCCATGCTTCCACAGGTATGTCATCTGGACCAACAGCCTTTCCATTCTTCATCCTCTTCATAGCTATCTTTACTTCCTCCTTGCTAATCCATTGCACTTCATGATTCACTATCCCCACATCATCCAACCTTCTCTCCCTCTCATTCGCTTCATTCATCAACCCCTCAAAGTACTCTTTCCATCTGCTCAACACACTCTCCTCGCTTGTGAGTATGTTTCCCTCATTATCTTTTATCATCATTACCTGTTGCACATCTTTCCTAGCTCAATCGGTACAGGTCCTTTTCTCCCTCCTTAGTGTCCAACCTTTCATACAACTCTTCATATACCTTATCTTTTGCCTTCGCCACCTCTCTCTTTGCCATGCACCTCATCTCCTTATACTCCTGTCTACTTTCTTTATCTCTCTGACAATCCCACTTCTTCTTTGCAAACCTCTTTCCCTGTATACTCTCCTGTACTTCCTCATTCCACCACCATGTCTTCTTGTCATCCTTCCTCTGTCCAGATGTCATACCAAGCACCTTTCTAGCCGTCTCCCTTACTAGCTCTGCTGTAGTTACCCAGCTATTTGGTAACTCTTCACTGCCACCCAGTGCCTGTCTTAACTCTTCCCTGAACTCCACCTCACATTTACCCTTTTTCAAACCCAGCCACTGGGGATGCACAAGCCAGTGCATTTCTTTGTGCCGGTCCAAAGCCCGGATAAATGGAGAGGGTTGTGTCAGGAAGGGCATCTGGCGTAAAACTTCGCCAAATCATTCATGCGGACAGCAGTAAATATTTACATTTCACAGGAACATGTGCATTTAATTGAAGGTCTTGATATGCACCCAATACCTATTTCATATAATGCGCCAATAATAACTAAAATAAAAGTACAGGGTAATGAAGCAAAAATAAGACACTGGCCCTTTTCCACCTATCTACTGAAAACAGAAGAATTTAAGGAATGGGTAGTGGAAATTATTCAGGTGCTATTACAGAAGATAGAAACTTCTGAAAATATTGCTAGGGAGTGGGATAAATTAAAGTGGAGTTTAGAACGGGGTGGAAACAAAAGAAAGAGAGATATGGTTAAGAAGTAACAAGGATTATTTGGAGGGACTCGTGTCTACAGGGACAAGGATATGACAACTCAGGGACAATCACGGACACTTCTACCATTGTTTTTTGAAAATAACTTGTGAAGACAGGTGAAGGCTGCCAGCCTAGCCAGATAGAATTTTGGAGATAATTCTGTCATCTGTAAATATTAATGTAAACCACCGGCTTGTTGTCTTAAATGGTAAAAATAGTGTTACATGTGGAACTGGAAAAAATGTAACAGTGCACTCTACTGACCAAGTAAAGCATGTTATGACCCTTTGATGTTAAACCTTGGAGTAAGTAAGTCTAGAGTGAGGCATCCTGCCTATTGTTTTAAGGAGAGTTAATGGCCAGAATTTGCGTGCATAAATGTCCTTTATTGCTCTGGCTTCTGCCCAGAGGTGAAGAATATAAATTTCATTTCTGTTGCGTGGGAACCCAGGAAAGTGTGAAGAATGATGTAATGTGAATCAGGAATGTGATTTTAAAAACAGAGAGAATCATAGAGCATTAAGCATTTTTGTCTTGACCATCCAACTCATCACTGTCTTGCTCTATATGTAAGTTTATCTTAGACTTGTGTTTTCTCTTAGAAATAGCTAGAAACTAGAAAGATTATACTAAGCGTTTTTCTGTGATGTCAGAACTGTACTACTGAATTATTTTAAGTATTTCTCTGTGATCTCTGAACTCTTGACTAGCACTGTGTAGTAAGAAGTATTGTCTTGTGTTTTAATATTTATTATTAAATATTTTTAAACGCTTTCAACTGTGGGTGTTTTGTGTACAGATAATTTAAGCTCTAGAGTACATTGCATGTATATAGTGATCCTGTACCAAGTCACTTTAATAAGCCTTGACTGTTTAGTTATACTACCAATTGGATAATAATATTGCACAGTAATAACTGGACACCCTTTTAAGGGCATTTGAGTAGCTGATAAATATTAGCTGGGTGGTGGCAGTGATTTCTACCATACAGTCTGGGTAAAAGAGGGACAGCTGGAGAACCTGTGCCAGCCTTCCCCAGGAGTGTCGGTGTGGCTGTGTAACTCTTATCTCAAAGTGTGTGTTTGTGTCAGCTACTTGGGCAGGGACACAAAGCACTGGTTGGACAGACAGCGTGCTGGAGGTTTTAGCTTGCCCAGCTGGCCGAGATCTGGACCCTATAGCTGTTCCAGTGAGGAGTCTTATTGGTGACCTGGAGAGCAAGGGAGCAACTAGCTCCGGACTGACTGTGATCTCTGTGTGCTCTTAAGGGAAATTGCACTTTACTGTGTGTACTTGTTATCCTTCACTCCTACATGAGACACCCCTCACTGGTGTTAGTGGTGATGATTGAGGCTCCTTGATTGCTGGGCCAGGGCATGGGCGTCACATATTAATTGTTTGGCAGTGGTGGGATATCCACACCACATATTAATTGGTTGGCAAATATTAACTGGCTTGTAGTGGTGTGGATAGAGTGAATTCCTGTAGCTGGTGTACAGTAAGCTCTGAAGGTGTTTTGTAGTCTAAATCAGCCACACAGTGAATACTCAGTTCACATCACAATTGTTTTATTTCTTTTGTTAGTTAGTCAGGGTGAGCAGGCAGCATGTCAGCAGAGGAGTATGGAAAGCTGACAAGGAGCCAGCTGGCTGAGATGTGCCAGGCTAGGGGACTGGTGCATGAAAACCTGGCTACGGCAGACCTGAATGCAGCCTTGGTTACAGCTGCATCAGAAAACAGCAACCAGGAGGGCAATCAGACTGGCAGTGGAGATATAATACCTTCGGAGAATGGACAGCTCAAGCTTTCTGCAGAGGACTTAAAAATCCATCTGGAGCTAAAGAGACGCGAGTTGGAGGCTAGGCATTTGGAACTAGAAGCAGCTGAGAGAGTAAGGCATCTAGAGAGTGAGGACAAGGAGAAACTGCGACGTTTGCAGGCTGAGGAGAATGAGAAACTGCTACGCCTAGAAGCTGAGGAAAAGTAGAGGCACAGGCAGCACGAGAAGGAGATGCTGGCTCTTCGCCAGAGTCATGGAGGTAATGGGAAAGGGAGTAACTGGACCCCAGAAGCACAAAAGGTCAGTAAATTTCTTCCACAGTTTAAAGAGGGGGATACTTTTGATAGTTTCGTTCATATGTTTGAGAGGGTAAGCAAAACGTATGGTGTTGACCAAAGGTCTGGGTACGGTTCCTGACCCTCTTACTCCATGGTAAAACTGTAACTGTTTTGTCAAAAATGTCTGAAGTTGCATGTTTTGATTATACTGCTGTTAAAAATCACTTGTTAGAATTGTTTAAGCTAACACCTGAAACGTATAGAAAACAGTTTCGAGAGCACAGACGCAAGGCAGATGAAAGTGTGTGTGAATATGTTGCTGAACTGAGCACTTATTTCCATAGGTGGGTGAGTGGATGTCAGGTCACCACTTTTGAAGGGTTGGCAGACCTTTTGGTGAGGGAACAAGCCCTTAAAACTTTGCCTGAGGACATGGGGATCTGGTTAGCTTAGACAATTAGCTAGACAATGTGCCACTTCAGATCAGCTGGGGAAGAAAGAGACCTATACCTGGCAAGCAGGGCAGCCCTGCACAAGAAAGGGACCCCAGTACTGCTCATGGGTCTAAAGGAACCCATGGTGGGCAGCACAGACTGCCCCAACAGAATCTGCCAGTAGCACGGGAAGCCACTAGTCCAGGTACATGTCCAGGAGCTAGGGTTAAATGTTGTGAATGCAACCAGTGGGGCCATGTGGCATACAGGTGTCCACGGAGGCAAAGTGGGGAACAAAAGGTGAGGGAGCCAGTAAGTGGGAAAGACAAAATGCCAATAGTAGGTTGTCTTGAGACAACAAGGGTACCAAACTGCCATCCTGCAGATATCCTGATAGAGAAGGATTTGGATGAGGCAGTACCATGTGTTTGTGCAGTTACACGCAGTCAGGCTAGGAGACAAGCATGTGGGTCTGGTAGCCTGGGGAGACCCAGACAGACTACATACTTGCAGCCAGAACTGGTGAGGTGGTTACTTCAGGGAGGGAGCTACCCTGTAGCAGTGAGACTGAAGGTGAGCCACAGTTGCTTGGGGTACTGATGGTCCCTTGGACGGAGTGACTACAAAGGTAGAGGTGAGTAGTAGTACCCAGGCTGACAGTGACGCACCACTGTCAGAGGATGCCAGACTTCCTGTGGAAGGTGAGCTGGGAAGGGTTACAAGGAGAGAGTTAAGGCAGGCTCAGATCTCAGACCCTACATTGCAAGGCCTGAGGCAGGTAGCTAGGGAGGCACCTGATTCTCAAGGAAAGGAGAAATCTGTATACTGGGACAAAGGGTTACTATACAGAGAGTGGACCCCTGATGGAGGGCTAGAAGGTAAGAGAGTAGAGCAGTTGGTAGTGCCTAAAGCCTACCGTCTGGTGCTTCTAGCCATAGCCCATGATATTCCCTTTGCAGGTCACATGAGCATAAAATGTAGAAAGAGGCATATTATGCAGAACTTCTATTGGCCTGCAATTTCCAGAGACGTAACAGGGTACTGCAGGACCTGTAAGCAGTACCAAAAGACAGGCAAGGCAGGAGACAAGGTAAAAGCTCCTTTGATGCCTTTGCCTGTGATTGAAGAGCCATTTCAGAGGGTAACTATGGATACTGTGGGTCCTCTGAGTACCCCAAGTTCCACAGGGAAAAGTATATCCTAGTGGTAGTGGATATGCTATACAATACCCTGAAGCAGTGGCTTTGTCCTCCATTGAGGCAGAGAAGGTGGCAAATGCATTGTTAAAGACTTTCAGCAGGGTAGGTTTCCCAAAAGAAATACTGACTGAGGTGCCAATTTCATTTCAGACCTGCTGGCTTGTCTGTGGAAGACCTGTGGGGTGAAGCACATGAAGATCACCCCCTACCATCCCCAGAATATAGGTCTTGATGAGAGGTTAAACTCTACAATCAAGTCCATGCTACGGGAATTTGCAGATCAGTTTAAGAGGGAGAGGGACAAATATTTGCCCCATCTGTTGTTTACTTACAGAGAGGTTCCCCAGGAATCCAGAGGTTTTCATGCTTTGAGTTGCTGTATGGGCAGAGGGTGAGAGGACCTCTAGATTTAATTTGAAATGAGTGGGAAGGTGAGTGCGAGTCTCACAAGGAGTTTGTTCTGGCATACGTCCTAAACCTCAGGACAAGGCTTAGGAAACTCATGGGCTTGGCCTAGGAAAACCTGATAGAAGCCCAACAACAGAAAAATGTGTGGTATGACAGGAATGCTTGAGCCAGAGAGTATGCTGTGAGGCAGCAGGTAATGGTTCTCATTCCTGCCAGACACAACAAGCTGCAAGCAGCTTGGGAGGGACCCTACAAGGTGGTAAGAAAGGTAAGTGATGTTAATTACATGGTGGAACTGCTAGGCAGAAGGCAGGGGCACAAATTGTACCATGTTAACTTGATAAAACCTTACCATGATAGGGAGGCCCTTGTGCTGAGCATTTGCAGTGGATTGCAGCAGGAGTCTGAGGGAGATCTGGGGACTGATCTCCTCAGTGAGGCTCGGGCTGACACCTCAGTGGAAGGGGTGGCAATGTCCCAGCACCCATCTCCTACCCAGGTTCGAGAAATCAGAGCAGTGTTGCAGGAATTTGGGGACATGTTCACTGGGAAACCAGGGTGCACCCACCTGGGGTAGCACCAGGTGCATACAGGACCCCGAAGGTCTATTAGGCAGGCTCCTTATAGAATGCCTGAGAGAGTTAAACAGACTTTGAGGGAGGAGGTACAGGAGATGTTGGAACTAGGGATGATTCAAGAGTCCAACAGTCCCTGGGCCTCCCCAGTGTTGCTGGTGCCAAAGAAGGATGGCAGCACCAGGTTCTGTGTGGACTACAGGAAATTAAATAGTCACACAGAGTCAGACGCTTACCCCATGCCAAGGACAGATGAGGCGCTACAGCAGCTGGGTGGGGCTAAGTATCTTACAACTATGAGCTTACCAAGGGTTACTGGCAGGTGCCATTGACTCCCAGTGCTAGACAGAAGTCAGCCTTTGTGACTCCTTTTGGCTTGTATGAGTTCACACAGATGCTCTTTAGGATGAAGAATGCCCCAGCGACTTTCTGGCGGCTGGTAGGTCATATCCTAGCAGGAGCAGGAGAGTTTGCCCTTGCTTACCTTGAAGATATTGCAATCTACAGCTATTCCTGGTCAGAGCACCTTCAGTATGTCAGGGAGGTGCTGGGCGGACTACAGAGGGCAGGGTTGACCATTAAGCCGAGCAAATGTCAGGTGGGTATGGCAGAGGTCTCCTACCTAGGGCATAGAGTGAGGAGTAGGAAGATAATGCCAGAACCTGCCAAAGTGGAAGCTATTCAGGCATGGCCTGCACCTGTTACTAAAAACCAGGTGAGGGCATTTTTAGGGACAGCAGGGTACTACAGAAATTCGTCCCCAGTTATAGTACCATAGCTGCTCCCCTCACAGACCTGACAAGGAAGAACAGGCCAGATAAGGTAGTGTGGACCCCAGCATGTGAGCAGGCATTCCAAAAGCTTAAAGAAGCTTTAGGAGGACCCCCTGTGTTAGCCAGTCCAGATTACAGCAAAGAAGTTGTTGTATAGGTGGATGCTTCAAACCATGGGGTGGGGGCTGTACTTAGCCAGACTTCTTCAGAGGGGGAAGAGCACCCAGTGGTTTATCTCACTCGTAGGCTCCAACCCAGGGAGGAATGTTATGCAGTTGTAGAAAAGGAATGTCTAGCCATAGTGTGGGCGCTGCAGAAACTTCAGCCTTATCTGTATGGAAGGAAATTCACTGTTATGACAGATCACAACCCCCTAACATGGTTAAACAGAGCCAGCCAGCCAGCAAAATGCCAAGTTGCCAAGATGAAGCCTGGGGTTGCAAGCAAATATGTCCGTGCAGCACCACAGTGGGATTAGCAATGCCAATGCAGATGCGCTGTCAAGATAGGGAATGGTCTAAGGTACACTCAGACATACCTAACTCCCTCAAGCAGCATTTCTCAAGGGTCACTTGAAAAACTAGCTTGAGTTCTCCAGCGGGGGAGATATGTGAAGACAGGTGAAGGCTGCTAGCCTAGCCAGATAGAATTTTGGAGATAATTCTGTCATCTGTAAATATTAATGTAAACCACAGGCTTATTGTCTTAAATGGTAAAAATAGTGTTACATGTGGAACTGGAAAACATGTAACAACAGTGCACTCTACTAACCAAGTAAAGCATGTTGAGACCCTTTGATGTTAAAACTCGGAGTCAGTAAGTCTAGAGTGAGGCATCCTGCCTATTAAGGCCAGAGTTAATGACCAGAATTTGCATGCATGAATTTCCTTTATTGCTCTGATTTCTGCCCAGAGGTGAATAATGTAAATGTAGTTTCTGTTAGCCTGGGAACCCAGGGAAGTGTGAAGAATGATGTAATGTGAACCAGGAATGTGATTTTAAAAACAGAGAGAATCAGACAGCATTAAGCATTTTTGTCGACCATCCAAATCAGCACTGTCTTGCTCTATATGTAAGTTTATCTTAGACTTGTGTTTTCTCTTAGAAACAGCTAGAAACTAGAGAGATTAGACTAAGTGTTTTTCTGTGATGTCAGAACTGTACTACTGAATTATTTTAACTATTTCTCTGTGATCTCTGAACTCTTGACTAGCACTGTGTAGTAAGAAGTATTGTCTTGTGTTTTCAGTATTTATTATTAAATACTTTTAAACCCTTTCAACTGTGGCTGTTTTGTGCAGAGATAATTTAAGCTCTAGAGTACATTGCATGTACATAGTGATCCTGTACCAAGTCACTCTAATAAGCCTTGACTGTTTAGTTATACTACCAACTGGATAATAATATTGCACAGTAATAACTGGACACCCTTTTAAGGGCATTTGAGTAGCTGATAAATATTAGCTGGGTGGTGGCAGTGATTTCTACCGTATAGTCTGGGTAAAAGGGGCACAGCTGGAGAACCTGTGCCAGCCTTCCCCAGGAGTGTCTGTGTGGCTGTATAACTCATCTCAAAGTGTGTGTGTGCCAGCTACTTGGGCAGGGACACAAAGCACTGGTTGGACAGAGAGGGTGCTGGAGGTTTTAGCTTGCCCAGCTGGCTGAGATCTGGACCCTATAGTTATGCCAGTGGGGAGTCTTATTGGGGTCCTGGAGAGCAAGGGAGCGACCAGCCCCGGACTGACTGTGATGTGTGTGCTCTTAAGGGAAATTGCACTTTACTGTGTGCATTTGTTATCCTTCCCTCCTATACGAGATGCCCCTCACTGGTGTTAGTGGTGAGGACTGAGGCTCATTGATTGTTGGGCCAGGGCACGGCCATCACATAACTCTACAGCACAAAAAGTTTTAGCACAACGACTCAAACAACAGAACGCAGAAAGGGCTATCACGAAGTTTATGAAGCCTATAACATGGAAGCTAACAATGGATCCTGTAGATGTATTAGAAATATTTCAGAAATTCTATTAATATCTGTGTAAAGCAGAGAAATATGGAAATCAAGAAAAAGGCACAAATGGGAATGTTTATGGAGTAATTAAATACTCAAAGGTTAGAGGTACAGGAGGCTCTATTACTAACAGTTAGGATTGGAGGAGATGAGATAAGAAAGGTGATGTATAACCAATCTACAAGAAAGTCCCCAGGAATAGATGGCATTCCTGTGGAAGTTTGGAAGCTTGGAGGGAAAAACAGATAAATATCTGGAAGGATTTATTTAACAGTATTTTAGGAGGAGAAGTACCAACATCCTGAAAGAAAGCAGTTGTAGCTATAATACCTAAAGAGGGTAAAGATACACAAGATACCACTTCATACAGGCCCATTTCAATACTAAACCATGACTACAAAGTGTTTATTTATATAATGGCTAAAAGAATGGCAAAACTGATGCCAACATTTATATTTGGGGATATTGGATCTTTAATCAAACTCTTTACTACTTAACTCACATTCATTTCATCCTGCAGCTGTTGTACCTTCCCTACCCCTCTGTTCATTGTGCCTGCACAGCAATTTGCACAGGTTTCTTTCCTGCGTGACCCCCCACCCCCACCTGGGATTAACTGCATAAAGTAATTTCTACCTTCTCCACTGAAGCTGGCTATCTTAACTAAGTAAAACCTCTGGGAAGCAAGAACCCGACTCCCTCCAGGTTTTCTATTGTAATACTTTGCATGGGTTTCTTTCCTGCATGACCCCCCACCCCCACCTGGGTTTAACTGCATAAAGCAATTTCTACCTTCTCCACTGAAGCTGGCTATCTTAACTAAATAAAACCTCTGGGAAGTAAGAACCCTTTCTCCCTCCAGCTTTTCTATTGTAATAGTTTGCATGGGTTTCACCCCCACCTGGGATTAACTGCATAAAGCAGATTCTACATTCTCCACTGAAGCTGGCTATCTTAACTAAGTAAAATCTCTGGGAAGCAAGAACCTGACTCCCTCCAACTTTTCTATTGTAATAGTTTGCACGGGTTTCTTTCCTGCGTGACCCCCCCACCTGGGATTAACTGCATAAAGCAATTTCTACCTTCTCCACTGAAGCTGGCTATCTTAACTAAGTAAAACCTCTGGGAAACAAGAACCTGACTCCCCTCCAGCTTTTCTACTGTAACAGATGAATTACAATTTAGTTTTTGTAAACTGTTGAGGCTTAAAGGTGTATGCACAACAACAGTAAAGGGATCCAGCCAATTGCCACTAGATTGGGCTATAATACCTTGAATCAGCCTTACACTCACACAGTGTTCGAGTCCCAAGCATTTACTTTTGAATTTGTTAAAGTTTTGCTTCTAGGCTGTCCCCAGAGTAAGTTAGCTCCCTCCACATTGATGACATTTGCTAGTTTACCCCTAGGATCTTATTAAAATTAGCCTGAGAAATGGTTTTAACACAACAACAATAAAACAAATTAAAGTACAGCCAAAAACATTGCTTACATATAATCATACAAACAAACCAAAAGCCCAAGGTAACTCGGAGTCAGTGTTAGCCCCGTTACGCTCCCCTCCCTGCCCCCAAATTCCACCCGCCCCCACTAGTGCTAAATTTAAACCACACTTTGCCGCTCCCTTGCCATTCCCCTCCTGCTAAGTACCAATTACCACCTCACACATTATTGAACAACCCTCCCCACCTTAACCCATTTCCTTCTCTCCCATTCTTCCACACCCTGTTAGCAAAGTCAGCCATCAAAATTTGCCCCCCCCTAACAAAATGCAAACAAGCAAAAAATGCTAATTACTCTAATGCCTATACTGTTTCTATTTTACCATCTCATTGCCTACGAACAAACACTTGACTGTGGTATTCACTACCCAAATGCTCAGACACTCACAACCTCATACATAACACCAAACACTTTACCATCCCCAGCACACTGAATATACCACCCTCTATAACATACCACCCCTGTACAGCCACAAAACATAATCCTAAAGACAAATCTATATAAAAAGTACAGTTGTGTACATGTACCATAAATGCAGATGTTCGAGTGTATTCACTGTTGCAGTCATCACATTTGGGTTATCTGCCAGAAGGTAGCCCTCAGCCGGCCTGAATACCAGAGTCTTGAGATTTCTGCATCGGATGCTGTCGCTTCTTCCATGACGTCAGGTCGTCAGGGGTATAAAACATGCAGCGGACGCCATTACATCAGTTTTTCTTGCCCCAGATGTCAGGTGCCCCCAAAATAGGAAGCAATTATATGGTGTGGAACACCCCCAGCAAAAAGCAAATACACATAGTATAAGACATGCCAAACCAAAAAGGATAGTTGAAAGCAAAGACAATCAGGGGGTTGTAGGGAGCGTAATCAGGACTGCAACAGTGAATACACTCGCACATCTACATTTAAGGTAAGTGTACACAACTGTACTATGTTCTTCGTGTTTCACTGTTGCAGTCATCACATTTGGGTTGATTCCCAAAGCTAAGGAAGGGTGGAGGTAGATTAAGAAGCATTAGGCCTGGCAATCAGGCCCTGTAAGACTGCTGTGGCAAATCCAGCTCTGGATTTAGAAAAGACAGGCAAGTGGCAATGCTTGGTAAAAGTGTGTACAGAGCTCCAGGTTGGAGCTTCCAGGATGTCCCTGGTAGGGACTCCTCTGAGAAATGCAGTACAGGTAGATGTAGCCCTAGTGGAATGTGTTCTTATCCCCTGTGGGGTAGGTTTTCCATGGTGCTTGTAGCAGAAATGGATGCAGTGTGCTATCCATTTAGATATGGTTTGCTTTGAAATGGCCATCCCCTCTGCCCCTGCAGCAAATCTAACAGCTGGTCAGATTTTCTGAGAGGCTTAGTCCTGTCCAAATAGAATCTAAGCTGTCTGTGCACGTCTAGAGAATGCAGTATCCTTTCCCCTTTATTTTGTGGATTAGGAAAAAAGGAAGGCAAATGAATGGACTGGTTTAAAGCCACACTAGACACCACCTTGGGCATAAAAGATGGGTTAGTCCTGAGGGAAATCCTGTCTGCATAGAAGATAATGAAGGGTTCCACTGCCATAAGGGCCTGCAGTTCAGACACTCTTCTTGCTGAAGTGATGGCTAGAAGTAAAGCTGTTTTCCATGAGAGGAATTTCAACTCTGCTGTAGCAGCAGGTTCAAAGGGGGGAAGTGTACATTTTTCCAATACAAAGTTAAGGTCCCAGGCTGGAGTGGGAGCTCTCCATGGGGTCTTAAATTTCTGGCCACTCTAAGGAATTGTTTTACCAGAGGATGAGAGAAGAAGGGTGGGCTCAGTATTACAACGAGCTGAGATGGCAGAGGCATGAATCTTAATTGAACAGAAGGATAGGCCCTTGTGGAGCAATTCTGTTAAGTAATCTACTATATGAGGTAAGCTGGGCACAGTTGCTCCCATCCCTTGAGATGGGCTCCAGGAACAGTATCTTTTCCACTTTTCTGAATAGGATTTTCTAATACTAGGCCTCCTTGCCTCAATAATGATATCCCGTACCTGCTTACTGGGGGTTGCTAGAGGTGAGTTCAGAGGATTAGCCAGGTTGCAAGTTTCAGGGTCTGAAGCTGAGGGTGCAGAATTTGGCCCTCCTGCTGGGACAGCAGGGAAGGGGTCTGAGGCAGGTGCCATGGTTGTAGCTCTGTCATACTGAGCAAAAGAGGATACCTGTGCTGGTGTGGCCAAGTCTTGTGCAATCAGGATTGTCCTTGGCTTGTCCTGTTTGATCTTTAGCAGAACCTTCGAGAGGAGAAGCAGAGGGGGAAAGGCATAGACTGAGAGGCTTTCCCAGGAAAAGGACAGGGCATCCACCTTCCAAGCTTGACTGTGGGAAATTCTGGTGCAGTATTTGTTCAAGTGATAGTTCTGAGGGGGGGCAAACATATCTGTTCCCCAAAAGCTTGAATATTTTGGGTTCCAGTTTCCATTCGTGTGGGTCCATGAAATTTCTGCTCAAGTCATCTGCCAGTGAATTTAGTTTGCCTGGCAGGAATTGAGCTTGTAGGTGCACTTGGTTGCTCAAGGCTGTGTTCCACAGAGTCATGGCTAGTCTGCAGAGTGGGTAGGAATGTGTTCCCCCCTGCTTGTTTATGTACCACATACCTGTATTGTCTGTCTTTACCAATAGTTGTCCTGGAAGAATAAGGCCTTTGAAAGCTGTCACAGCGTTCTGTACAGCTAACATTTCTTTTTGATTTATATGCAGGTGCATCTGCTTTGGGTTCCATTTGCCCTGAATGCACTGCCCTGCCATGTGAGCCCTCCTGCATAGTCTGATGCATCTATTGTTAGGGTTTGGGCAGCAGCGGGTAGAGTGAAAGAGTCCCTTGTTGTGGCTGCAGGGCCTCTGCCCACCAAAGCAACTCTGCCCTTAGACATGGAATGATAGGAATTACTGTTTCCAGGTCCTAAGAATGTTGACACCATAGACCTTTTAGACACCGCTGAAGTTTCCTCATATGCAGTCTTGCATATGGAATTAACAGAATGCAAGAGGCCATGAACCCCTGAGCTTGCAGTATTTTCCTTGCAGATAGCTGGGTTTTTGTGGCCAGTACGTTGAAGTAAGTTGTCAAACAAATTTGTTTCTCTGGAGTGAAGAATGCCATTTAGGAAGTTGTATTCAAGCTTGCTCCCAGGAATACAATCTGTTGGCAGGGTACTAGGTGTGATTTCTTTTCGTTGATGGTGTACCCCAGTGAAGGTAGAAGTCTCTTTACAAATGCCAGGTGCTGTAGTAGCAAGTCCTGACTTTCCGCTTGAATCAGGCAATCGTCCAAGTATGGGTAAATCTGAATACTTCTCTGCCTGCAAAAAGCAATGGCTGGAGCTAGGCACTTTGTGAATACCCTGGGCGCAGTAGATAAGCCAAAGGGAAGTGCAGAGAATTGATAGTGCATAGAGCCTGCCCTGAAGTGAAGGTATTTCCTGCAAGATTCCCTTATGGGGATGTGTAGGTAAGCTTCTTTTAAGTCTAGGGTTGCCAGCTAGGCATCCTTGGCTAGCATAGGAAGCAGCTGTTGGACAGTTAGCATTTTGAATTTTGAAACCACCAGAAAGGTGTAGAGAATAGATAAATCCAGGATAGGACACCAGGAGGTTTCTTTTCTGGGAACCAGGAATAGTCTTGAATAAAAGCCTTGTCCCCTTTGTACTGCTGGGACAGGTTGAATAGCCTTGATGCTGAGGAGAGAAAGTACTTGCTTTTGGGCCTCTGCCCACTGATTCGGGGGGAGATCTGGCCATCCACTTAGGGTTGGGAGTGAGTGGAAGTGGAATCTGTGTCCTAGGGAAACAATGTCAAAAACTCATTTGTCTTGGGTAATGCATTCCCAGTTTTTTGCATGCAGGATGAGTTTTCCTCCTAAAGGTGCAAATACTTGTGCAAGGCTTTGGGGAGTTAAGGATAAGTCATTGTGCAAGTTTACCATAGGGGGTGGCTTACTACTCCCTGTTTTGGACGTGAGAGCACCCCACTACTTAGATCTGTGCATAAACTGAGAGTGAAGTCTTGCGGGTCTGCTCCCTCTGGGTTTGAACTGAGAAGGCCTGGAAGGGACTGGAAAGGACCAGTTCTTTGAAGGTCAATGCCTACTGAATCTAGGTGGCTGTACTTGTAAGAAATCTTTACCAGTTTGCATAGATTTAGCCTTCTCCTCCATCCTTTTGAGAACTTCTGCTTCATTGCCAAATAGGCGCTCTTAGTTTAAGGGTGCATCCAGTAATTTTGCTTTGACATGATCTGGCAAGTTTTGTTCCTTAAGCGAAGCATGCCTTCTAAGAACAGACCCAGTAACAGCAGCCCTACAAGATGCTTCTAAAGCATCAAAACCACACTGCAAAGTATGTTTACCAACTTGGTCAGCAGAATGCATTAACTCTTGTAAATCTTTGTGTTCTGCACAGTCAGGAATCAACATCCTTTTCTGTTTAATTAGCCCCATAATACGTTGCTGATACTTTAACATATGAAACTGGCAATTTAAAGCCCTAATGGCCAGAGTAGCAGAGGTGTATACCTTCTTACCCCCATCTGTCTAAAGCCCTAAAATCCCTGTCAGAAGGGGTAGGATTCTTGGCAGTAGTAGCCTTAACGCCTTTTGGTCCTTGGGAAATGGTCTCTGGATCCATAGTAGTATTCCTGAAAAGGAATTTGTGAGAGTCAGGTACTCAATAGTAGCTAACAGGTTTCATGGGAGCTGGAGGCAAAGTATCTGGGGTAAGGCTGAATTCCAAGAAAACATCATCTATAATCTCCAAAACAGGAGGGATAACTACAGGCCTGTGCTGAGGCAGGTTTAAAAATTCCCTGAGTCTCTTTTTGGATTGAGAGTAGTCCTGGCTTTCACAGCGGAAATGCTCCCTAAGGGTATGCAGGGTTTCACCAAAAGAAAAATCTTCTGGAGGGGAAGCAAAGGGAATGGAATCCTCTGCATCAGAATCTTCATAGGTAGATAAGGGTATGTCCTGGTAGTCAGAAGGAACAGATATATCAGATTCCTGATCAGAAGAATCAGAAGGAAAATCAGTTCCAAGTCTCTTTGAGGGGGAAGGCTGGCTTCCCCTAATTAAGGTAATAAGGTCTTCAGCCATTCTAATCATTTATTTTTGAGGCCTGTGGGGCTTGGGAATGTGCTTTGGTTGTCGGTTTCCTAGGCGTCGTGCGAACTTTAGGCCTGAGAAATTCAGTACTTTTGGCTTTAAACTTAGTTGTCGGTTTAATATGAAAATTGGTAGGCCTGAATACACCCTCAGAAGCCGGTGCCTGCGCAGCGGCTCCGGACCCACATCCAAGGTAGAGACATCCGCAAGTTCCATAGTCGAAGAAGCATCTCGTGGCATACTGGACTCCAAATGGGTCTCAGTAGAGGCCTGCGAATCCATAGAAGTGGGTATCAGGGGCTGCAAAAGTGCCTCACTGAGTACTGGCAGACTGGCGACTAGCTTAACGGTAACATCGTCGGCAGTTTTGAACCTATGCGGTCTGTCTCGGTCTTCATCCTTATGTTTTTTCGGAAGATCGGTAGTCAGATGGCTTATCGACACCATTTTGGAGTACGGAGATTGAGAGTGAAAGTATTTAGCTACAAAAGTTGCCCGACAACGGATAGTTCGGGTGTTGAACAAGGCACAAAATTGACAGCAAGGGACGTCGTGGTCTGGGCCTAAACAGGTGACGGAGTAAGAATGAAAATCTCGATGAGGTATTTGCTTTCCACAGGCAAGACTATTATTATTTTTTTCTGACATCGGTTACAGCAAGGAAAAAGGATCCCCAACGGGGTACTTATCTTTTAGAAGACTTCAGGTCTGAAACTCGAAAACGAAAATTTCAGGAGTCAGCCGACCAGCACTTGTGAACTGCTTCTGCTTCGGGCACCGCACAGTAAGAAAGACTGATGTAATGGCATCAGCTGCATGTTTTATACCCCTGACCACATGACGTCACGGATGAAACGACAGCATCCGATGCAAAAATAAACCTGTTGGTGGGTTTTGATGCAGAGAAAGCATTTGACTGAGTAAGCTGGGACCTTATGAACAGAGAAATGGAAGCATTTGCATTCAGTGATAAAATTATAAGGTTGATTAGAGGATAAATGAGGGATCAGAGGTGGAAATTAAAGTGGGTGGGGTCTTCTCTAATTACCTCTTGAGCAAAGGAATGAGGTAGGGTGCTCTCTCTCCCCTTTGTTATTTGCAGTATATTTAGAACCACTGGCAATGAAAGTAAGGGACTCAGAAATTCAAGGCTATAATTGGTATGGTAGTCAAGAAAAGCTGGCTCTATTTGCAGATTACATTATTTCATACCTGACAAAACCAGAAATGGATATTACAGTGTTGTGAATGTTTTTACATTGGAAAGACTATTAATAGGTTTAGAAATCGTTTTTACGAAACATATATATGATATTCACAAATTAAATGAGAACAATGCTTTACCTAAACATATTTGTAATTTTTCCAATTCACAATTAGATTCAGAACTTTCATAAATCAGTACATTT
Organism: Protopterus annectens; assembly: GCF_019279795.1. Taxonomy (NCBI): domain Eukaryota; kingdom Metazoa; phylum Chordata; order Ceratodontiformes; family Protopteridae; genus Protopterus; species Protopterus annectens. The sequence goes on along the minus strand of NC_056728.1, from coordinate 492,761,198 downwards.
ACATGGATAAACTTACATCTGTTTGCATTTGTATCCAATAGGGGGTCCTCATTTGTCAAGTTTAGCTTGTGGTTTTACAGTTTATATACATTTTTTATCTTTTAAATTTTAAGAAGGTCCTATTTTGTGGTAGGGATGGAAAGATGTTAATGGCAATGTTTTGGCCTCTTTTCATTTTGGTGTGGTTACTGTCAGACCAATAAGTTTTTACTTTTGAATGCATTTTATAGTTTTAATGAGATAGCTGGAAGTTCTATTAATTCAATTAAGACAGTCAGGTGACTTGGTTTTACTATACAAGTGCTGTAGTTGAATTTGTACTAGTTCTGAGGAAGTCTTAAGTTTATTACTGACAAAAGAGCTCAACAATAAAACGCTTTTCAAGTCAGCTCTGGTCCGTTTCTTCCTCCTCCTTTTGTTTCATTGTTTTACTGGTTTGTGTCTGGATCCAGTTTTATGGTTTGTAATGTATAATGTTTACTACTGAAATTGTGTTGGTGTGGTTTATTTTCATTTATATAAATGTAGATTGTCTACACCATATGTCATAATTTAATAAAGATTTTTTTTTTTTTTTAAACATGAAAGGATGGAACTGGTCTCAAATAGCACCTGGGAAGCAACAGCTCTAGTAGAATGTGCCTATACAGAGGTAGAAAGACATTTACCATGAAAAGAATAACAAAAAGTAAATGCCTCAGAGATCCAGGAGGATATAGTTTAGTTAGAAACCGACAAACCTAGAGACCTGGGAAGAAAGGAAACAAAAAGTTGCTCAGATTTGCAAATAGCCTGAGTCTTATCCAAATAATATCTGAGCTGTCTGTGCAAATCCAAACTGTAAAGAATCTTCTCACTAGCAGACTGCAGAAAAGGAAAAAAGGAGAGCAAAGTAGTAAAATGTTAAATTGGCAATTCATAACTACCTTGGGCATAAAAGAAGGACTAGTACGAAGAGACACCCTATCCCCATGAAAAACCAAGAAAGGAGGAACAGCCATAAGACCCTCGAGTTCAGAAACTCTCTTAGATGAAGTAAGGGCCAAAAGAAGATCAGTCTTCCAAGTACAATGTTGCACGGTAGCTTAAGGTGCAGGCTCAAAAGGAGCCCGAGTCAAATATTTTCAAGTACAAAACAGAGGTCCCAGGAAGGTGGAATAGGCTTCCTGAAAGGCCTGATATGAAGGACGACTTTAAGAAATTGTTTGACCTCAAACTTAAAGGCAAGAGAAGGACTCATCGTCAACGGCAGACAAGAAGAAATTGTTGAAAGGTGAATTTCAACTGAAGCATATGCTAAACCCAGCATGGAGCAATTCACAGAAATAAGAGAGAACCAGAAGGATCCCCACAAAATATGGATTCTAGTTATGAGAAAAACACCAGAAAGAAAATATCTTCCATTTGGAGAAATATGATTTCCTAGCCTCATGCAGAACCCTAAGTACATCCTTAGAATAAAGGAGTCTACAAGGGATCAAAACCCTATCACACACAGAGTCAGCTGAAGAGTGGACAAGTGAGGAGAGATCAGAGTTCCCTTGTCTTGTGTGAGAAATTCTACCCTGTGAGGTAACTTCTGGTAATTGTACCTGGCTAGGTGAAGAGGGAACCAATGCTGTCTAGGTCAAAAGAGAATCCCCAGCAACATTTTGGAGGAGTCCTGCTTGATCTTGAGCAAGACCCTAGGAATCAGAGAAAGGGGAAAAGGACTGATTTCTGTAAGTTTACTGTAACCCCCAAGCTATGCAAGAGACACGCAGTATAATGGAGGTGCTGAAGCAAGATCTTGAGGGAGGAGGCCTAAATGAGTAGGTCGTCCAGATAAGGAAATATTTAAACCTCTTTCATTCTTCAAAAAGCAATCACAGGAGCAAGGCATTTGGTGAAAACACTTGGGGCAGTAGAAAGGCTGAAAGGCAAAGCAAAAAAACTGAAAATACAAGGAAGAAACAGAGAAATACAAAACTTCCTGAAAAGGGAATGAATTGGGATGTGAAGATAAACATCCTTGAGATCAAAGGAGACCAGGAAACCTAGGGAAAAAGAGGAAACAGCATCTGAAGGGATAACATCCGAAAGGAAGGGCTCATCAGAAAGGTGTTGAACTGAGAGAGGTCCAGAATGGGTCTCCAAGTGCCTTCCTTCCTGGGAACCAGAAACACTCTGGAATAAAACCCTTTCCCCGTCCTGACAAGGGTGCACAGCTTGAATGGTGCTTGTGCCAAAAGACGAAGAGATAAGGGAACCTGACTCAGGAAAGGGGGAAGCCAACAGTTTGACAGAACCTGGCTTGTCTTGAAAAGGAGTTTTCTGAGAAGTGGGAGTCTGAGTAGAGTTACCAGGAGGAACACACCTAGAACCATTCTTACCTTTGGCAGGAGGGCAAGCCTGCCTGGGATTAAAAACAGATTTAGCTGGATAATTCCTCTATAATTTAGGAACAGGAGAAACAGATATATGCTTCAATTCTTGCAAGGCCTTACCTTTATCCTGCAGACACTTTAACAGCTCAGCAGACACGGAACTAAACAGGTTCTTATTATCAAGAGAAGCATCCAACAGTTTAGCCTTTATATCATCAGGCAAAAACCAGAGATGAAACCAAGAGTAATGTCTCAAAACAGAACCAAAAGTAGCAGTTCTACGGGAGGCATGAGTTGCATCATAACTACATTTAATAGAGTGTCAGGCTATTTGAGAAGTTGAGTCCAGTAAAAAAAAAAGGGCCAAGGCCTTCCCTTCAGAATCAGGAAGGTCTGAGATAGCCTAAGAAGCTCGCAAAAGGACTAAAACATACCTGGTCATATGAGTCTGGTAATTAATTGCCCGAAATGCCAAGGTGGCAGCAGTATATACCTTCCTGCTCAGCTGTTTTATAGCTCTATTGTCCTTGTCAAAAGGAAGTAGTTTAGTAGAGGGCCACAGCTTACAGGGTTTGTTAGAAGAGACAGACACTACACAGAAGGGTCAGCAGAAGGACATTTGTAGAGAAACTTACATTCATCATCCACCTTGTAAAATCTGTCAGGTTTCTAAGGAGCTGGAGGTTGAGAATCCAGTGTCATAGAAGCTGCTGAAAATGTATCTAAAAGGGCAGCCAAGACTAGAAGGAAATCAGAGGGCTTAGGGGACTCCATCTGGAAGAGCTCATAATACTTCTTTTAAATGTCTGAAACCTGAGAACAGTCTCATTTAAAAAGTTCCATCATACAAGCGATAGTATTCCCAAAGGAGAGTTCTTCAAAGGGACAGTCTGGGCTAATACAGTCTTCCTCCTTAGAGCCATAATGCAAGTAAGAAAGGATCTGAGAGGAAAACGTCACAAGTCTTCCCCAAAATCCAAGTCCTCATCAGAGGAGTCCTGCTCTCTGGGCCTCTTGAGTGAGGTAGAGGACCAAGAGGGAGCAGGAACTGGAACTCCATGGGGAGGCTTCAAGGCCAAAAGTGCATTAAACAACCCCTAGGTAAAATCCTGCTAGTCACACTGGGATCTTTAGGAACAGGGGAAAACATGCTTGTTTTTTTTTCTTTTGAAGGACGTCTACCCTACACACCTGAGGAGGTTCAGATCCTTGCCTACACTCAACTAACGTAGTAGGAATCTCCTGAACAAGTATCTGCAGTATCCCCCTCTGTCCCTCTGAAATAATCAGCTGAAGTTCCCCCTCAACATCTGGAGTGGATGTCTGTAGAGCCTCTGAGGACATATGAGAAGTCAGATCCATGGTAGCTTCTTACACAGTCATGTCACAAGAATCTAACGCAACAACCAAGTGATCCTCTGGGCTTTCACCAGCCTCAAAAGAGGTATCCAGAGGGAGGACAGCAGCCAAATCAGACCTGACTCTTTTGGCCTTTTTCTTGGCAAGTGGCTGACCTTCAGGATGGGAAGATTCTGCCACAGCACCCTGCACTAACAATTTAAGATGTTGCTTCTTCAGGTAAACAGACCAAAAGAGATGACTATATAGGGTCTTAGGGTCAAACACTCGGCAGATATAACACTTCATATGGTCGTGAGAAGCACCCTAACAGAAGAGATACTACTCGTGACAATCCTTATAGAGAATTATAGGGAATCTGTATCCCACACTGACATTTTCCCTTTATGTATGACATGCAAACTCCCAAAACTAAAAAAAAAAAAAGGAAGAAAAGATAAGAAACAACCCCAATGGGGCACTTATCTGAAACATGACTCAGTAACCAGAACAGAAGAAGAAGCGTTCAGACCGATGATCAATCATGGTGTTCAGACTGCTATACCTTGAGCAGGGAGCATACATGTGACGTACGATGTCTATACAAACTTAAGGCTTCAGTATACTGGTGGGACATAGCAGGGAATCCCTTCAGTAAAGAATACTGCAACAGTGTTATGGACATTTACTACCAGGTCTGTCAGCACAGAGGGACAAAACCATGACTACAGCCCAGGTGATTCAGGTTCAACTAGCATCCTGGGCATTGGGGCAGGGACTAAGAAATAATGATGGCTTGTCTGCCCACACTTCTCTTTGGGTGAGACTGGAAGAGGCGTCTGTCTGGGCCCCCTGTCAATATTAGAATCCCCTTGTTGAACTAGAGAATCACACTGACAGTGCTGTCATGCAGGGGTGGGCCTATAAGTACATCACACTCTGAAACATGGCCATTCCTCGCAGTGGACACAGCATGCTCATCCCTTGAATGCTCTACGCATGTGTGGGGTACATAGGACTTAAGTGAAAAACTCTGAACCCACCATGGATTATGAGTGAAAAATCTCTGATCCCAACATGGATTATGGTATGACACTCCAGTATTACTGACACTAGCCATTAATGACACGAATGTTGTATATAAAAGGTTAAATAATGCTGTATTATCAGCCACTTTGAGTCTCAAATTCATTCAGCACAGTCAGGGTACCATAAATATTTTTTTTTTTTTGTAAATTTGTCAGTGCGGCACTCTTCTTTGTGGAAAAGCTCTTTTCAACACAGGGCTGAAAAATTGTGGAATAGTCTCCCAATAAAGATCAGGAAGGCCTCAAGTCTCACATTCAGAACACAATTTGTTTGGTGACATTTTTAGTCTTCAGTAACAGCTAGCAAATTCATTTAATGTATGTTGAGGGTCTCAGAATGATACTCACCAAACACCACACATTGAATAACATAACAGCAAACAGGCAGAAGAGCTCTCGCCTCAAGGGAACACTTAAGTCTATTAGGTAGCTGGAAGAAGAGCTTGATATCAGGTCACCAGGGAACCAGTGATAAAAGTATAAAAAAGGGTAATGGAGCCAACTGCTAAAGCCCAAAAACGGGTCATGACAAGCTCTTAATCCTGTGAGATCTGTGGTGCCAAGTAAATAATGAGTAGTTTTAGATTTTTTTTCACCCATAAATTGAGTAGGTTAGCTTTTTTCTCTTTTTAACGATGGGAAATATTTTAATGGATGCTCTTTTGAAGTCTCAAAACTCCTCAGTATGTCCAAAGCTGCCTTCTGCAAACAAAGAAGCTCATCTGATTCAAATTCTTTCAGACCTTGCAATTTTTAAGGGTATTGTATAGGCCTAATTTGGTAATACAAATATCACAGTGGTTAACCCACACCTTCTTCTGCTCTTACACACAAGGACATAAACAGGTGTTCAGAAAGGGACTAGTTCCTAAAATATAGCTTTGAAGAAACATTTATAAGATTACCACTGTTATCTGTGCTGTTGTCTGCTGACCTGTCTGGAAAATAGTTTGCTTCTTAGAAGACACAAAGATTAACTTAAAGTAAACCTCATCTGTAACTATAATGCTGATTGTCCACTTTTTATATATGATGGAAACTGCATGCCATTACAGAATGTGGGCTGATTTCAAACTGAGATTGGCAAGGACTTCTGCTACTGACACATGAATGTCATTATAATGTTGCAAAATGTCACCACAAAGTTTTCATGCGGGTATGTACATACCAATAGATGTAGTAGTATTCATGCATGCTGTACAGCTCCAGTTCAAAACCACTCAGGAGATACTGGATCATAATGCAAAGATTATGGTACAAAACCCAGGTTCCAAGGCAAGCTAGGTGCTGTCTCAGTGGCTCCTGCTTCACTAACATACTGTGAAGGGCAGCATCCACCTTCTCAGCCTACAATGAAAATAAAACAATTTAAAAAGGGCTGGCAATGACAGAAAAAAAAAACAGAAAAGTAACACAGCACATTAACATGGAAAAGCAAAATGAACAGCATAATTAGCAGTGCAGTTACACTGACTGCTATGGCTATGTTCTCTGGAAGCAACAAGGATTCAGACACACTCATGTGCCGAAATGTAAAGGCAACTCATAAAATCAATTAATGAAGAACATTTTTGCACATTTTAGCATACTGAACCCTACTTTAAACATCTGGAAAAAGGTATCACAAACTTTAAGAAAGGTGTTTTCTCCTGAAATGACTGGAGGTGCTAGCTTTCGGCTAAAGAAAAAAGTGTTCCAGACATATGTCATAAGTGATAATTCAGTAAAGATGTTAATTGTTCAGAAAAAAATAAGTGTGTGTTCCAGACTGGCAGAGGTAGTCTGAATTAGTGGTAATACAAACATAAATGCAGGAAACAGCACTGTGCTCAGACAGAGAGAGAGATACAGACACAGTATGTGTGCACAAGCACATGTGTGCGTGTTTTTGTAAGACAGTATTCTTATACAAGTCTAATTAAAAAAATCTATTAAAGGCAACTCCTCTCAAGTGTCACTTTTTTCTTATCACAAAGTGTTTTTTTGCATTCCTTTCATCTAATCCTAGAATGCTAACAAAGAAAACATAGTTAGTATTAATCTCACTGTTCTCTGCCTGGAGCTGTTTCTGAAGATTATTTCACACAAGTTTGACTTCACGTAAAATCTTACATTATACCATGACCCCCCATTAATATTCCAAAACATGCACGCTGATTGGTCAGCGTGCACGTTGTAAATCGACTTATACTAACGGAAAAAGGTCTGGTCGCCCGGACTTTTTCCATTAGTATAAGACTTTTTTTAAAACACTGTCTCGCTATGTTAAAGGAGTTTAATATAGCGAGACAGGTTTAAAAAAAGCAACAGAGATCTCCGTTGCTTTTTTTTAAAGCTGTCTCGCTATGTTAAACTCCTTTAACATAGCGACAGAGTGTGTAAAAAGAAACGGAGATCTTGCTTTCTCTGTTGCTTTTTTTTAAAAACCTGTCTCGCTATGTTAAATGGGTTTAACATAGCGAGACAGCTTTAAAATAAGCAACGGAGATCTTGCTTTCTCCGTTGCTTCTGCCCACAGCTCTGATGTACTGCGTAGGCATACGCATGCGCAGTACATCAGAACTGCCACAGAATACCAGACAGCTGCGAAAGGGCAGCAAGGAGGCATTATACAATGCCATTATTTAAGAAAATTAATTATTTTTTTCTTAAATAATGTCATTGTATAATAGCAATAACCCACTTCTGGGTGTGGGCAATGCTGGATTTGCCCACGGTTGGCTTTGTTTGGTCCCTCAGGCTTCGCCCTTGTGACCAAACCACACCAACCGTGGGTAAATCCAGCATTACCCACACCCAGGCGTGGGTTATTGCTATATTACTCCCTTCTGGTGCAAGTCTCGTCATTTGTTAATTTATGTAAGCATTCTGAGTAAAGGAGGGGTAGTTACAATCTCAAACTTTTATGATTTAAGAAAACAAGATTTCAAAATTATCTCTTTAAAACCACCTCCATAGAAATCGTATCCCAGATCAAACTGTTATGTCACCATAGACTAACACTTAAAAAAATTGATCAGCATGTTAATTATACACAAATCAAATCTTAGATTTCTGTAGACTGTGCCTGAGAGGCCTTTGAGGGTTGAGTATGTTACACATGAGCAACTTCGCATATGTAGGTCTATGTATATGGTCCTTAATGGGTGTGGTGAGTGGTGTGTGTGAGTAGCTGACAACCTATTTGTTGCATTTTGTGTCTGTATGTAAGAGTTTGGCCTCCAGTGACTATATGTAAGTACATCTTTCACATACTGTATTCATTTGTTTGAGAGTGAAGTGGTTGCCAGTGTACATGAGGCAACTCCTAACCTGCCTCAAGATACCCATGTCCACCAAGCTGGAAGCAGAGATGGTAGGAAAGTGCCCATTCATGGTTGCCAGTATTACTGAAAGTTGTGAGGGGTAGAATTACTGGGTGTTTATAACCAGACCGGGGGGGGTGCTTACTTGATGTAATCAGCAGCTACCTAATCTATGATGCTGCCCAGCACCCAAACAAGATACTCACTGAGTAGTGATTATACTGGGTGCTATGACAAGGTAATGCAGACTTAAATAGTCCTAACGGAATGCGTAAGTGCTGCTTACCGCAAAAACTAGTTGCCTGGTGAGGACTGTGGGGCTGAGGTAAAGTTCAGAGGTAGTTTATAGGGAATTTTCAACTTCTGATGTTTGCGTATATACAAGGTAACAGTAACCACCGCAGAGCGAAAAGCAGCTTCATGCAAATGCAAGGTTTAAATATGCTCAGAAAAAAAACAAGTTTAACACTGAATTCGAGTTTAGATGAGTGCCTAGTCAAGTATATTCCAAATGGCGCATTGTGTTTGATTACTGGTCTTGATTTAGAGCTTAGATGAGTGAAATCAGCCCTCTCCTGCCACGAGAGTGCAGACTTAGACTCTCTTAATAGAAAATAACTGGTTTGGAGCCCATGTGCTGAGGAACAGCAAATAGATTCCTGGAACTAACTTAACAATTTAATAGTTACACTACAATTAGTACAGAAAAGCAGTCCTTATAGCAGTGTGAAACACAGTTTGAACTTTAAAAAGTGCAGAAAAGCAATTAAATAGAGTAAACATTCACAGTAGATGAAAAACAGTGCAAGTGCAAAAATTATACTTACATTCCTTTTCTTGGCCTTGGATGGCTTCAAATGTTTGCAAAGTTACTCAATCTCTGGCGTTGTTGCCAAATGAAGAGCAGCTCTGGATAAATGAGACAAGGCTCATGCACAGATTTAACACTACCCAAGTCCACAGACCAATCAGATAAGCACACAGAGATTTATACCAGTAATTTCCAGTTCAGATGGGTGAAATCATCTCTCTCCTGCCTCAAGAGTGTATATTCAGACTCTCAATGACTGGTTTGGAGCCCAAGTGTTGATGAACAACAAACAAATGCCTGGAAATAACTTAACAATGATGCCCAATAGTGTGAAAATTGGCTCTAGATGATGGTTATTGTTGATATGACACTCTGATATCCCCACTTAAGAGAACTGGCTTACTGTATATCAGTACCCTGACTGGAGAACGAGTGTTCTCCAGAAGGGTATTAATGTACAAGTAATGCTTGATGAAAAATGAGTCCACCACTTCAGGGCAGCTTATCAAGCTGTTGTGGAGCTCGGACTGAGAAAAATGGAACAGCTGCCATTATTTTACACTCCCTAAGCAGCGCTTTTTGCTGTTTAACGAGTTGTTGTGTTGTGTCTTTCGGTTTTTCCCGGTTAGGGGTCACCACAGCGGAACTCTGGTCCGCTAATGATTGGCAGCAGATTTTTTACGTGCCGAGTTGCCAGCTCTGACGCACAACCTTCAACGAAGGTACACCCATTCACGCATATCTCCACACAGAAGACACTCTAGCTGAGAATTGAACGGGACAACGTCTTACTGTGAGGCGACAACGCTACCGTAGCACCACCACCGCAGTATAAAAGTAAAAAAAAAAGTGTGTGTATGTGTTTGTGTGTGAAAGTGTATGCCTGTATGGGTGTGAGAGACAGATTGGTTAAGCTGCTATTTTACACTGGCTAAGCAGCGCTTCTGCTGTTTAGTGAGTGTAAAATAAAAAGCATGTGCGTGTGTGTGTGTGTGTGTGTGTGTGTGTGTGTGTGTGTGTGTGTAAGAGAGAGAGAGAGTGTGAAGAGTGAGAGCGATAGACCATACCTATTGGCATATCTCTTAATCACTTAGTGCAAGAAATCTGGACAAAGCCCAACATAATGGGGACGATGACGACAAAGGCCTAAAAATAAGGACATATATTAAATATTACTCTTATAAACTTAGAAAGTTGCTACAGCAACAGGGATCATTTTAACATACATTTTCTGAAGGATTTGAAGTCTGAAACTCAAATGTATGTCATTATTTAGTAACTTTAGTCCTCAGATCATCCCAGTAAATCGCCTGAAAAACACAACTTTTATGAGTAACGGATTAAAAATATTAGCCCAAACTTTGGACATTCTGCAAAAATCTGGACAGTTGAGAGGTATGCCTCTCAGTATAAATAATGGGAAAACAAAGGGCTGAAAATAGGGACTTTTTAAAATATTGCTCTTATAAACTTAGGAAGTTGCTAGAATAACAGAATTTTCATTAGCATGCATTTCTTTTCTGAAGCAGAGATGTGTGCATGAGAGTGGTGAGATGACTACTGGCAGAAGTAAAGAGGTTTATAAACCTCTGCATCTTTTAGCTGAAGAAATCTAGATAAAGCCTAAAATAAAAGGGGGAACAAAGGTTGTAAAATAGAAACTTTATTGTTCTTATAAAATTACAAAGCTGCTAAACTAAAGGAAATCTGAAGTTCAAATGCATGTCACTATATAGTAACTTCAATCTCCACTGACTGCAAACCCAACGATGTAGGAGTAAGGGACCAAAAAATAAGGTAAAAAAATGGTTATTTTTAAATGTTATATTTTGGATATAAAATGCTTCCTCCAACAACATTAACATATACTGCAGCAAGTTTGAAACATTAGGCAGAGGAACTATTTTATAACAAAAATACACTAAAAAAATACATACTGATAAAAAATATATAGATAAGTAAGTAAAACACAACAATTTTTCAGATAGCCCATTCTCTAAGCACAATAATGCCCTCCGGGGTGTGTGTTAATGTGTAATTAACACCCCTCCAAAGGTGTACAGCCCCTCTGCCTGCGGCATCAGGCCTCATAACACCTCTGGGCAGACCTTAGTTACACATTAACACACGCCATATTGGGTATTATTGCTTGCCTGTAAAATTTTAGTTTCCAGGTAAATCATTGAAGATAATCAGTCAATGATGCCAGATATCAGAACTGTATATTTTTTATTGTTCAGAAAACCTACATTGAGGTAAAATCTGTTGCTCTATTAACTTTTTAAGTGAATTACAATAATACTTAAAAACTGTCCCTAATTTTGTGCATTTGTCTAGAATTCTTGAGAAAAGAAGTTGAGGTATGACCTACCCCCCCCCCCCCACACACACACACACAAATGTATAGCTATAAACAAAGCAGACTCATTTGAACTGCATGATACACTAAAAAATTCACAACTTAAAGCACATAATTTCTGTAAATCAGAACATTGCCTTAATATCCCAGCAAGGCAACTTAGATTACAAAATCAAAACTTGATTCCAACAAAAAAAAAATCAAACTGCCACAATGAAGACTCATTATACTCTGTATATGTAACAAAACTATGCAACTCAATATTTACTGAGATGAGACATGAAGAAAAACAGAAGGTATTCCTAAGCATGCAAAATCATTTCTACTAACGAAATGGACCTGTTCCAGTATTGTACTTCATGAGCAAGAACTGACCACCTCTGTCTACAAATAATGCTACAGTTCAAGAATCCTGTACTATCCCTCATGGAAAAGGACTGACCTACACTGTCTGCAAAAAAGCTATAATTCAAGAATCCTGTGCTATACCTTATGGGCAAGGACTGACTGTCCAGTTTCCAAAAAGTCTACAATTTAAGAATCCTGTGCTATATCTCATGGGTAAGGAGAGCTGACCTAGCCTGTCTCCAAAAAAGCTACAATTCAGGAATCCTGTACTATACCTCATGGGTAGGTGAGGGCTGTCCTACCCTGTCTGCAGACAACCATAATTCAAGAACTTTAATGCTACACCTCACTAGAAACTTAATACAATCTCTCATGTTCCTATAAAAAGTCTTATTCAAACTTAAGTAAGTTGTATCTATACAGCACTAATTTATTTTTTTATCAAATTTCTTTTTATTAAATATTCGTTCACAAAATATGCAGAAAAAAAGATAACAAAGACATACACATGTGGTACAGTTGACGTTGCACAGTGTATACCATAAGCATGTAATAATAGTTATTGCCCACTTTACTCATTAACATTCAAATTAAGTAGAATTACTATATGTGTTACTAGGAGGATATGGTTATATTATAAGTTATTCCAAGAGCTTTTATCATATAGCAGTTCTCTTGTACATTATTTACATCAACATCATATAACATATAACATCAACCTATATAGTGATAACAATCTACTCTACTAAACCTTATACACATATATACAAATATGTTACCTTAATTATTGTGGTTACTAATCTCAACAAAGTGACGGGTTTACTATCCTTATATAATTAGTATTTAACATACTGCTTATGATAGACTATCAATTAATGTTTTGCAGTACCTTTGATAGTAGGTTTGGTTCTTCTGACTTTTTGTATAAAGCTTCTGGGCCAATATATGTTTTTTTCGCCATGCTTTTGTATTCTGACCAGGTTAGTCTTGATCTGTCTATCCAGTTTTTTGCTATGTAAGCTTTTAATAGGGTGCATAGTGTTATTATAATGTGTTTAAAGAAATTATTATTATTGCATTTGAATATATGTAGTATAGTAGTTTCCCATGACAATGTGGATTTTGAATACCCCGATTTCTCTAAAAGGAATCTAAGTGAGCACCATAGTTTATGAACTGTTTTGCACCTCCAAAAGATGTGGAGGATATCTGCCTCTTTGTTAGGACAGAAGGGGCAATAGGGTGACTTGGATGGGTTGAATTTGTTAAGGTGGACAGGTGTATGGTTGGCATTATTGAAGAGCATGATGTGTGCGTATATTGACTTTTTGTATGGTGTCAGTTTCATTGTATTTCTAATAGCTTATTCCTTTCGATTGTCTGTTATGGTGCTATCTTTTCTTTCCCAAAACTTTGAAAAAAGAATAGTACTTTGATATTTAATATTTGCTATTAATTTATATATATTTGATATCATTTTCTTTTTACTTAAGAGCAATTTTAGAACTTGTGGTGCTAACTTGACATCTTGCTCAACTACATTGTTATCTTTGGTTATGGTACTTACTAAGTATAAGATTTAATTATCAGGTTATATTTATTCCTAGCTTTAAGTAGTTTCATGATATTTTCCAATGAAAGTTTTTTTAATTGGTAAAAATCCCATACTGCATAATTTTTAATTAAAAGGTATTTAACTAGATTTACCATAGTGTTTGCGAGTTTTATATCTGGGTTATGTATTGGTTGCAAAAGCATAACTGTGTCTTTTAAATTTATTGATATCAGTAGCTTCTTGAAAATTTTATAGTTGTTTATTACGATTGGGTGAATTTTTATTTATTTTTATTATTAATTTATTTATTTATATTTGTTGATCGGGAGTGTCCGACTGGACGTAGATCCATTTTCAGCGGAGGCTCGAGGAGAAAAGCTCCATAGTTAAAATAAAGATAGTAGTTACATTGGATTACATAGCGATTAACAATTTACATAGCAATTACAACATATTTACAGATGAAGAACATAGTACATCAGTAGACAACTAGAATCTTTATCTGTGAAGTACATAACACACATTAACAAATGTTACAATAAGAAGTTCCTGCTGTATAATAAGTATTAGACTTATGAGCATCTGAGCTTGCTATAATCAAGGTAGTTAGTAGAGTGGAAATAAAGGTAGTGGTTGGATGGGGTGGGTGATATTAGAGTGGGAGTTGCAAGGGCATAGCCAGCATGTTTTTAGGTGCGCTTTTAGTAAAGTTTTGAAGTGGGTGCATGATGGTATGGAGGTAATTGTGGGTGGGAGGGAGTTCCATAATTTGGCTATGGTGCAAGAGAATAGTGCTTCACCAGCAGAGTTATTGGCTTTAGTGATCTGCAAGTAATTTTTGTTGCTGGATCTTAGTGGTCTGGTGGTGCGATAGGGTTGGAGTAGATTCTGGAGGGATGGGACATTTAGTGGATGGTTTACTAGTTTGTGGGTGAGTGAGAGTTGATACCATTGAAGGAGGTAAGGGAGTTCAAGCCAGCCCAATTCAGCAAGTGAGAGACAGTGATGACTACGGTAGGATGCCACTGTGACGAATTTGGCGATTTTGTTGTAGCAGGTCTCTAGCTTGTTTAGATCACATTGCCTTAGGTTGGTATATATTGGAAAGGCATAAAGTAGGGTGGAGATAAGGTGGGAATTTGCTATTGAAATTGTTGCTGCTTTGGTGAGAAGTTGCTTATTTCTGTATAACGCTCCTATTTTTTTGTGGACTTTTTTTTTTATGGTCATGGATATGTGAATGTCAAATTTTAGTTTATTGTCTATTTCCACTCCTAGCAATTTGGTGTGTTCAATTGGGTATATAGTGGTGTTGTCTTTTGCTGTGATGTTAAAGTGAGAGTTGTTTTGAGTATGTTTGGTGGGTTGGAAGATGAGTAGTTTAGTTTTTTTTGGGTTGAGTATTAATTGTGCATCAGATAACCAAGTTTCAAAAGAGGAAAAGGCTTCCTTGTGACTTTTTGCAGTTTGGGTAAGGACTGGGCTGAGCAGATGATGGCTGAGTTATCTGCGTATTGTATAAGTGTGCCATGTTTGGTGGCAGAGGCTAGATTATTGGTGAAAACAGAGATGAGTAGTGGTCCAAGGATGGATCCTTGGAGAACCCCTATGGAGACAGGTAGTTGGGGAGATATGCCATTCTGCCATACAACGGATTGTTGGCGGTCAGACAGGTAACTCTGAAACCAGTTGGTGACTGATTTTGAGAAGGATAGGTTACTGAGGACAGAGAAAAGTTGTTTGTGTGGGACCATGTCAAATGCTTTAGATAGGTCTAGGAAAGTAGCAGAGGAGAGATAGCCATTGTTTTTATGCTGAAGGATAGTGTTAGTAAAGGAGAGTAAGGCAGTGGTGGTGCTATGGTTTGTTCGGAAACCATGCTGAGTATTGGAAAGAAGGTTGTTAGTAAGGAGGTAATCTGAGACCTGAGAGTGTATGCATCTCTCTAGTATTTTATTGTCTTAAGAGTTTCTTGTTTTAAGAGGAGAATCGCTTTTAGATTAACTTTATAAGTTATAATATCCCGTTGAAATAATTTAATCCATAATGGGTACCATTCACTTCCCACTGGGTCATGATTTGCTATCTGCATGATGTGACTTGCATTAATAATTTCATAGTACAGTTGAAAATCAGGAAGGCCTAGGCCTACTTTTTCTTTTGTGGGTAATTAGCTTATTATAGCTAATTCTTGTACTTTTTGGTTACCATATGAACTTTGCCAGTCGAACTTTTATCTTCTATACAGCACTAATTTAAGCCCATACTCCTTTCTCTTATTATACTTTTATTCTGTGCTCTCCTGTACTTTAACCTCTATTTCTTGCTTCATTCCCAGTTTTTCTATCACCTCTAATTTCTTTAAAATTCTTAGTTCAAACAGATGGCATTGTGAATCCAGTAATGTATAGTGTATGCAACAAATATTTCATGACAATTTCTAAACTGCATTAGGAAAAAAAAATTAAATGTTACCAGATAAATACTCGTGATTACTTCCAAGATTGGCTTGTATGTTGCTTGGTCAAACATTTCAAAAACTGTCTGTAAGTTATCAGTTCTAGCTACTGAGTCAATAAAAAAGTAAATCCAGATACCAACTGCAGTCATTCTTTACACGTGTTATCAGGAATAGATGACCATCTTCACACCTCAGCTAGACAATATGACTTGGAACTATAATTCTGAGTCTAAGCAAAAACAATAAATAAGCTATTCCTTCAAACTTAACATTCAAATGCAGAAAAAAATCAAGGGATGGTACTGCATACGACAAGCTGACCATCTTCTCAGACAGTCAGAAAGATAGGAAATAATGCTATCAGTTTAAGTCAGTGAAGTACTCACACAGTATATATGTTCTTATTACTGTGCATTCTGTACCCTTGAAAAATTGCATCAGGGAGGCAAAAGCCATGCAAAACGCATTAGAACAGTAACCCCCAAAGGGATTTTTCTGGTAGAACCAACTATAAAACAATAACCATACAGAGATAGTGATATAGGGACAGCAGTACTCTAGAAATGCTCAAGAAATAAAAATGTACGCATAAACATATCCAATTGTTTAGCTTGAGTTACCTGGGATAGCTCTGTTGAGGAAAAGCTGCATGTAAAACCTATCAGCCTGCCAACTGAGCTAAAGACTACTACAGTCAATGTAAGTTCACTGACGGGATGCAGCCTGGAAGTAAATGACATGCTGGTAAGGAGGAGGCTGGGCAGCCTATGTATCGAGGACACAAGATGGAAGGGCGAATGCAGCAAAGCCATTTGGCTTGGGATCCGGAGTCTACTACTCAGGAGGTGGACAAACTAGAAATCATGTAGGGAATTGTGGTGAGGCAGACGCTTCAAAACACAGTGAGGGATGTCATCAGAATTAGTGACAGACTCACGGCAGTCAGAATACAGTGCAAGGATAGTACACTTTTCATAATCTCAGCCTATGTCCCACAGCAGGATTGTGATATGGGATTGTGAGGAAAGGACTGAGTTCAGGCAACAAGTTGCAGGACCTACTATAAAGCAGGACAACATGAGTTGGTGCTGATAATGGGTGACCTGAATGCACATACTGGGATATGAGGACTGCCTAGGTCCACATTGGTGAGGCAACAGGAGAGGTCATTAGAAACTTCTGTCTGGCAAATGGCTTGATGGTGGCAAACAAGGCTCAGCAACAGGGAAGTCACAAGATCAAATACAATGGAGGGCAACATATGACTCAGGTATACTCCTTCTTAGCAAGGAAAGGGCATTGTGGTACAGTCACTGACTGCAAAGTCATCATAGGTGAAACACTCAGCCCACAGCATAAACCACTGGCTTCCACAATTAGCTGCAAGCAGTGGTCAGAGAAGACTCTAAAGTCAGAGATTAGGCTGAAGACCTGGAAGTTGACTGGAGAGAAATAGCAAAGAACAAGGAACAGAAACTATTTACCAGCTTCTGAAAAGTGACTCAGTAGATGGCATAAAGAAACTATCAGGTTGCAAGGCAAAGACAGAAAGATAAAGACAGTCAGACAGCCTTCATAAGGGATGTCAGCAACAACCTGTTGAGCAGTCCGCAGGACATCACTGGCAGATAGCGGTACTTCCAGCAGCTTTTGAATTAAGAAACCCCAAAGAAGTTGTACTGCACCAGACACAGCCTACAATTAAAAGAGAAGGAGCATATCCTAGAAGAAGTAAGAGTAGCACTAAGGAAAATTAAGCCAGAGTAAGCAGCAGGCTCAGATGAAGTCACAGCAGATGTGATCAAGCTGTTGAGTGAGATGGGGAGAAATGATTCCTGACAGTACTCATAGCAGTAGGAAGAGAAAGGTGTATCCCTGATGACTGGAGAATTAAGTATATGCAGAATTCTGCAACAATGGAGACAGGTTCATATGTTAATGGCAGGTAATCAATAGTTGAAGAAATTCACATGTACAATGTTTACAGATTGACAGCTATACTTTAGTATGTCATTAATAACACACAACAGAAAGCATTCCTAGACTTGGAGAAAGTATATGACAAGGTCCCAAGAAAGCTGATTTAGGCAGTCCAGTAATGGTTCAAAGTCCCAGAAACATTGGTAGAATTAGTGTAGGCTATGTACAAAGACCCAATGACACATGTACAAACAGTGTTCAGATTTAAAAAGGGGTTCTCTGTGGGAGTGGGTGTGCATCAGGGTTCAGCTCTGAGCCAACTGTTATTCACAATGGTGATGAACTACATTACCAAACAAGTCAGAAGAGGCAGATCAACAAAGTTGCTGTATACAGACAATGAAGCACTACAGGCAGACTCTGAGCAAGAACTTCAGCAAAGGATCGAGGTATTTAATGCAAAACTGAAAGCACACAGGATGCAACTGAGTTCAGATACGACGGCTGTAATGATAGCAAATGGGGGAAATCAGAAGAAGCTGAGACAGAAAGGAAAATAGTGGAACAAGTTAACAGCTTCAACTACTACCCGGGAGGGTTGGTTGAGGAGAAGGGAAGTCTGAATGAGAAGGTCAAAGGTAGAATGAGAGGGGTTGCAGCCAACTGTAACAGAGTGTCAGGGGGGAGTGTGTGATGGAAGAATGTCAAAGAAACTGAGAAGTAAGGTCTACAAAACAGTGGTGCGACCAGTACTATTGTAGGTTACAGACACTCGGGCAGTAAAGGCAGAGCAAATGAAGAAGCTAGAGGTGATGGATATGAAATGTCTCAGGCAGGTGGTAAGATGCACAAGATGCACACTAAGGGATGGACAAAGAAAAGAGGACATTAGAGAAGAAGCTAAAGTAGCTCCAACTGCAGAGAAAGTCAAAGAGAAGAGATTACAGTTATTCAGGCATATGTGCAGGAATGCAGAAGACAATCTGGTGGAGATGACTGGGGACAAGCAGGAGGAATGTATGCAGAAGCAAAGGTATCCAGCAAAGAAAAGGATGGACTGTGTGAGAGAAGACTTGCAACAGTCAGGCATGACTGTTGAAGACAGGAGAGTGGCACTGAATCAAGCTACATGGCAACAAATAACAACACCCTGACCTCCATATAGAATACCGACTTCTGAATGTATAACAGGTCTTAATAGGTATGACAAAACAGGCATGGTTGAACCTCTATACTCAAGGCAGCCATCACCTCACAGTAACTTGGATGATACTGAAAAGAGGAACAAGGTTTTGAGATAGTCTGCCTACTTTTCATGATCTAGGTCTGTTTTTTTTTTTTTTTAGTAAGAAATTGTTGTGACCACTCCACTTGTGACAAGTGTTTGGAAAGGTTGACGTATACCTGAAAGTTGATCCCGTAGTTAGTAATCAAGGAACTTATGTCGATAGTGAACTATCCTTTGATTACCATGTATCCACCATTGTAAGGGAAGGCCACTTTCATTCCACTGCATGTATATAAAGGTATTGGGTCCAGATGTAAGGAAGGGCATTATCCTGAATGATCGGCCTAATAAGTGTTGAGTACAGAAGAATTGCATCTTTGCATCTGGATGCAATACCTTTATATACATGCTGTGGAGTGAAAATGGTCTTCCTTACAATGGTGGATACATGGTGATCAAAGGACAGCTCACTGTCGACATAAGTTCCTGGATCATTAACTATGGGATTAACTTTTAGGTATACGTTATAAATGTGATAGTTACAAGGGGGGGGGTCAAGCTTACTAAAGGGTATGATTCTACACTTCTTGGCATTTAGCTTTAGTCCATGGTTTTGACTCCAGCTATTTGTTTGGGACAAGCCCTCTTGGACAATCTTGGTGTCCTCCTGGGAGTTTATGATAGCATGAAATCTGCAGTGATCTACAAGCTTGGCCAGCCACAAAAAGTACAGTTGTTTACACTTACCATAAATGTAGATGTTCGAGTGTATTCACTGTTGCAGTCATTACATTTGGGTTATCCTGCTGGCAGGTTGCCCTCAGTCGGCCTGAATTCCAAAGTCTTAGGTCCTGTGTCAGTTGCTGTCGCCTCTTCCCTGACGCTAAGTCGTCAGGGGTATAAAAGATGCAGCCGACGCCATTTTATTCAGTTTTTCTTGCCCCAGATGTCAGGTGCCCCCAAAAGGGTAGGCTAAATTTATGAAAATAAAACATACATGCACCAGAAATAAACTTTACTTTCATCTATCAGCAAATACACCACCTAGGTTGTATAGATTAGAGAAGTAAAGATAAGTTCCAGCTAAAATAAGGGGGATGGCGGGTGGGTAACCTGGACTGCAACAGTGAATACACTCGAACATCTACATTTATGGTAAGTGTACACAACTGTACTATGTTCTTCGTGTTTCACTGTTGCAGTCATTACATTTGGGTTGAGTCCCAAAGCTATGGTTGGGGGGCTGGAGCTAAACAGCATTAGGAGCGGCTATGAGGCCCTGCAGAACTGCAGTGGCAAAGCCTGCCCTGGATTTAGAGTAAAGAGGCAGATTGTAATGTTTTGTAAAGATATGCACAGAACTCCAAGTGGCAGCCTCTAAAATGTCTTTGGTTGGTACTCCCCTGAGAAAGGCTGCAGACATGGCTGCAGCTCTGGTTGAATGTGGCCTAATGCCCTTAGGCACTGGTTTGCCATGCTGTGAGTAGCAGAAACGAATGCAGCGACCTATCCACTTTGAAATAGTCTGCTTGGAGATAGCCTTTCCTTGTGATGCTGTGGCATATGCCATTAGTAATAGTTCTGTCTTTCTGAAAACTTTAGTTTTGTCCAAGTAGAATCTAAGTTGTCTGTGTACGTCCAAAGAATGCAGAATTTTCTCCCCCTTGTTCTGTGGATTTGGATAAAAGGTTGGCAAATGAATAGTTTGGTTAAGGGCTACACTGGATATCACCTTAGGCATAAATGTAGGGTTTGTTCTCAGAGAGACTCTGTCTGGATAAAAAATGATAAAGGGTTCCACGGCCATGAGAGCCTGTAGCTCTGAAACTCGTCTTGCAGAAGTTACTGCTAGGAGCAGAGCTGTTTTCCAAGATAAGAATTTTATATCTGCAGTAGCAGCTGGCTCAAAAGGAGGTAAGGTGAGTTTTTCCAAGACATAATTGAGGTCCCATGCAGGTATTGGCATTCTCCTTGGAGGCCTTAAGTTTTTGGCTCCTCTGAGGTACTGCCTTAATAAAGGATGAGAAAAGAGTGGTGGCTCTGTATTGTAATCAGCCAAAATGGCAGAGGTATGGATTTTAATTGATGAGAAAGATAGGCCTTTGTCCAGCATCTCGGTTAAGTATTGCAAAATTTGAGGAATATTTGGGACAGCTGTATCAGTTCCTTGAGCTTGGTTCCAAGTGCAAAATCTCTTCCAATTCCCAGCATAGGATTTTCTATAGTACTAGGCCTTCTGGCTTCTAAAATGACATTCATCACAGCTTTACTGACAGGTGTGGTTTGTATGGCTACATTATCCACCATGCTGCCCGGTTTAGGGACCTGAGTTGGCTGTGCAGAATCTGACTGTTTTGCTGGGACAGTAGATGAGGTATTTGAGGTAAGGTCTAGGCTGGGCATTGAGACAAGTTCCTTAAGATCGGATACCAGTACTGGCGTGGCCAGTCTGGGGCAATCAGAATCATTTTTGGTCTCTCCTGCCTGACCTTTAGGAGTACCTTGGGGAGGAGAGGTAGCAGAGGAAAGGCATATACTGATAGGTTTGTCCAGTTGAAAGCTAAGGCGTCCAGTTTCCAAGCTTGTCTGTGATAAGTCCTTGTGCAGAATTGTTTTAGTTGATTGTTTTGAGGGGAGGCAAACAGATCTATGTCCGGGCGTCCCCATTTCTTTGTTATCATGCTGAAGACTTGTGGATCCAGGTGCCACTCGTGGGGATCCATG
The DNA here is from genome assembly GCF_019279795.1 of Protopterus annectens. Classification (NCBI taxonomy): domain Eukaryota; kingdom Metazoa; phylum Chordata; order Ceratodontiformes; family Protopteridae; genus Protopterus; species Protopterus annectens. The sequence goes on along the minus strand of NC_056728.1, from coordinate 492,739,695 downwards.
AGGTTTCTGCTTAGTTCGTCTGCCAGAGTGTTTTCCTTTCCTGGCAGGAATTGTGCCTGCAGATGAACTTGGTAAGTCAATGCTGTGTCCCATAAAGCCATGGCTAGTCTGCACAGGGGATAAGAATGAGTGCCCCCCTGTTTGTTTATGTACCACATGACCGTGGTGTTGTCTGTCTTTATCAGTAGTTGTCCCGGATGAAGTAGGTCCTTGAAGGCTGTCAGGGCATTTTGAACAGCTAGCATCTCTTTTTGATTGATATGTAGATGCTTTTGGTTCGTGGACCAGGTGCCCTGAATGCCCCTTCCTGCCATGTGTACCCCCCAGGCATAATCTGATGCATCCGTTGTTAGGCTCTGCCTGGCTGGGGGTAGTGAGAATGGCTGTCCCTTGTTTTGGTGACAAGCCTTTGCCCACCATCGAAACTCCTGTTGCAGGCAGGAAATTAGAGTAATCATTGTTTCCAGGCTGTGGCAATGTTGCGTCCAAACACTTTTTAGGTACCATTGAATTTTCCTCATATGCAGTCTTGCATTTGGAATTAGTAAGATGCAGGATGCCATGAAGCCCAAAGCCTGCAGAATTTTTCTTGCAGATAACTGGGCCTTTGTTGCCATTTCCTTGAAAAAGGTAGTCAGTTGCCTTTGTTTGTCTGGAGTGAGATAAGCCATCTGGGCAGTTATATTTAAGCTTGAACCCAGGAATATTATCTCTTGAAAGGATACTAGTTTTGATTTCTTTTTGTTGACTGTGTACCCTAGGCATGTTAAAAGTCTTATCACAAACGTCAGATGCTGTAGTAGAATGTCTTTGTTCTCTGCTTGTATGAGGCAGTCGTCCAAGTAAGGATATATTTGTATTCCTCTTTGTTTGCAGTAAACAATTACTGGTGCCAGGCACTTTGTTAAGACCCTCGGCGCAGTAGATAAGCCAAAGGGCAGTGCAGAGAATTGGTAATGCTTTGAGCCAGCCTTGAATCTGAGGTATCTTCGACATGATTGCCTGATTGGGACATGCAGGTATGCCTCTTTTAGGTCTAAAGTCACGAGCCAAGCCTTGCTGCCCAGCATGGGCAGAAGCTGCTGTAAGGTCAACATCTTGAATTGTGGTATATCCAGGAAAGCGTTTAGAATAGATAGGTCCAGTATTGGTCTCCATGCTTGGTCCTTTCTGGGTACCAAGAACAGTCTTGAGTAAAATCCTTGTCCCTGCTCTTGCTGAGGCACTTGTTGAATAGCCCTCATGTCCATGACAGCTGCGACTTGTTTTTGAGCCTCTGCCCATTGATTTTTTGGCAGGTCTGGCTAACCGTCTGCCCTTGGTAGGCTATGGAAATGAAACTTGTAGCCTTGAGACACTATGTCTAGAACCCATTTGTCCTGGGTTATAATGTGCTAGTTTTCCCCCTAAGGGTGCTGCCAGAAGATAAGTGCTTGGTGCAGGCAGGGGGAAGTCATTGGGACTGTTTCCTGTATGATTGTGATTTGTCCTCTCCACCTTTGGAGGTAGAGGCACTCCACTGCTTAGACCTGTAGGATCCTTGTGGCTGTGATCTGCCTCTAGGGCATCTGGATCTGCCCCTTTGAGGTCTGTCTGAGACTAGAAAGGACCAATTCTTTGGAGGCCAGTGTCTGTTAAATCTAGGTGGCTGTACTTGTAAGAAATCCTTGACCATTTGCATAGATTTAGCTTTGTCTTACATTTTCTTTAACACCTCTTCTGCCTTAACACCAAACAAGGTATCATGTTGTAAAGGAGCATCTAATAATTTTGCTTTAACATGGTCAGGCAGATTTTGTTCTTTTAACCAAGCATGCCTCCTAATGACAGAACCCGTAACAGTGGCCCTGCAGGAGGCCTCCAGAGAATCAAAACCACATTGCAAAGTGTGCTTTCCAACTTGTTCAGCTGCATGCAATAAATCCTGTATTTCTTTGTTTTCTGCACATTCAGAATTTGCCATCATTTTCTGTTTAAGCAATGTCATGATATATTGCTGATATTTGAGCATACGAAACTGGCAATTTAAGGCCCTTATAGCCAAAGTAGCAGATGTGTAAATCTTTTTTCCCCATCTATCCAGAGCCCTAGAATCCCTATCAGAGGGGGTAGGGTTTTTTGCAGTAGAAGCCTTGACCCCTTTTGGATCCTGAGAAATAGTTCCTGGGTCTGCAGTAGGGTTTTTGAAAAGGAATTTATGAGAGTCAGGGACCATGTAGTATCTGTCCGGCTTAACAGGAGCTGGAGGTAAAGAGTCAGGGGTCAGACCGGACTCCAAGAACACATCATCCAATGTCCAACACAGGTGGAATAGCTAGAGGCCTGTGTTGAGGAAGTAAAAGGAAGTCACTGAGCCTTTTCTTAGACTCTGAAAAATCTTGGCTCTCCCAGTGGAAGTGCTCCCTCATGGTATGCAAGGTTTCCCCAAAAGAGTAGTCCTCAGGAGGAGAAGTTGAAAGAATTGATTCTTCAGCATCAGAATCCTCATAGGGGGGAAGACAATATTCCTGATCAGAAGAGGAATCAGAAGAAATGGAAACCTGATCTGAAGATTCATAGTCTGTCTCTTGCCTAGGCCTCTTATCAGGAGGGGGATGGGAACCCCTGATCAAGGTAATTAAGCTTTCGGCCATTTTGAGTATCTGTTTTTTGGGCATGGAGGCCTGTCCTTGTGGCTGCTGAACTTGCTTCTTTGTCTTTAAAGGTGTTTTAGTTTTTGAAGTCGGTTTAATATATAATTGTTTAGGTCTGAATACACCCTTAGAAGCCGATGCCTGCTCAGCGGCTCCAGACCCATCTGAGGAAATAATCTCCGAGGCTCCAATGCCTTGAGTTTCCTACAGCCTGGCCGACTCCACGTGGGAGTCGGTAACGGTCTGCGACTCTAAAGTAGCGGGTGTCAGGGGCTGCGAAAGCACCCCACTGAGAACCAGCGACCTGCTTAGGAGAAGCTTCATCGTCGGTTTTGGACCTCGGTTGCCTTTTTCTTTGCGTTTTTTGTGAACTCCGGTAGTTGGATGGCTATCCAACGACATTGAATAATTAAATCTTCGCCCAAAATAGCTTAATGCAAAATCGTACCGACGCTTAATAGTGCGTTGGATAAATCTAGCACAAAACCGACAACTAGCAATGTCGTGGTCAGGGCCTAGGCAAAGAATACAGTAAGAATGAAAGTCCTTATGAGGTATTTGCTTCCCACAAGAAATACAATTAACTTTTTCTGACATCGGTCTGGAGCAAGAAAAAAGTTTCCCCAATGGGGTACTTTGCTTTTAATGAAGACTTCAGATCTGAAACTCGAACACGAAAATCTCAGGAGTCGGCTGACCGGCACTTGTGAACTGCTTTTACTTCGGGCACTGCGCAGCAAAAAAGACTGAATAAAATGGCGTTGGCTGCATCTTTTATACCCCTGATGACCTGACGTCAGGGAAGAGCGACAGCAACCAACGCAGGACCCAAGACTTTGGAATTCAGGCTGACTGAGGGCAACCTGCCAGCAGGATAACCCAAATGTAATGACTGAAACAGTGAAACATGAAGAACATCCCTTAACATTAGCTTTGATCTCCGAGAACTAAATGCCAAAGAGAAAGGGCTGAAGGACTGAACCCTGGGGTACAACGCTAATGACAGGTCATTTGGAGGATGTATAGCTGCCCACCCTAACTTCCTGGGTTCTATTTATGAGCCAGTCTGCTGTCCAACAAGTTACAAAGGTATTGACATATAATTGGGAGAGTTTATCTTCAATATCAGAATGTGGAGAGTATCAAAGGTCTAGATATGTCAATGCACTGTTTTGCCCTCTTCCATTGTTTCAGTAACTGTTTTTCAAAGAAGCTGACAAGGTTAAGTGGGCAGGACCTATTCTTCCCGAATCTGAACTGACTTGAATCAACAGTGTGTAGGTTACCTTTATCCTTAAATATAAATTCCATAATGTTCCTTTCCACAGTCTTACAGATGAGACTGATTAGCTCATGGGTTTATTACAAAATTGGAATGACCCATTTCTATTGATGGCCCATCTTTGTGTTGCCATCATCCATTCCATCCAGCATGCAACCTATTTTCAGGCTAATTCTGAATAGCTTTTGTAAGGGATGAAAGAAGGCATGTTTCAAGCTGCCAACAAGCAGCTTGGTATGTTATCGGATCCCAAAGACATAGTGGTCTTGGCCTTAAATACTGCGTTAAGAACTTGTTCTTGGGAGATTTGAGTAGAGGGGTGGATGTGTGAGTATGGGACCTGAGAATACTAGACAGGGAGGGGGGTGAAGTTTGAGCTAAATTTTTCCGCTAGTAACTGGCTAGGTCATCTAGGTCAGAGTATTAAGAAATTATGTACTCACCATAACTTTCCATATTTGTTGTCCATCTCGCCTTCATTCATTGCTGGCTGGGTTCGGAACTGAGAATCAGTTCTGACTCAGCCTATACAAAAGCTCAAGAGCTTCCACAGGTTCGAGGCTATACCTTATCCCATCATGCTCTGAGAAGAATACCCAGATCCTGTTTGCAAATACTATAACTAGTAGTATAGACATATAGCTATGTCACAATAAAAAGGAACTAAGGAAGAGATTCAGAGAAACAAAGCCCAATTAGCAACTAACCTCTTCATCCTCCAGGAGTGAAGGCTGGTGGAAGGAGGGTGGGGTGCAAGAATGATGGCGAGATGGACAACAAACATGGAACGTTATGGTGAGTACATAACTTCTTAATGTTATGTTGTCCTACCTTGCCTTCATTCATTGCTGGTTAGGACAGCGTCTCTAGCACCTTCTTTCTTGGCTCAAAGGGAGATGCTCTTCAGAACAGTGGACCCAAATGAGACCCTGTTCCTGGAGGCCAAATCAACTTTGTAATGAGTAATAAAGGTATGAAGCCTTACCCATGTTGCTGCAGCACAAATCAAATCCATGGGTAGCCTTGCCTGAAAGGCCGACGGAGGTTGCTATCACTCTTGTGGAATGGCCTTTTATCTTTCCTGGAAGTTCTCCAGTCTGAGTTGTATATGAGAAGGTTATACACTCAGTAAGCCACTTGGAAAGTGTGACTTTAGATATTTGGGTGCCCTTCTTTTTATCTGAAAAGATACAAACAGTTGGTCTGATTTCCTGAATTCCTTTGTTCTGTGTAAGTAGAAATGTAATTGTCTGTGTACATCCAGTTGGTGTAGTCTGTACTCTTCTCTATTGCCATAATTTGGGAAAAAAACAGACGAGTCAATGGACTGATTCAAATTCGCTTGGAACCAACCTTGAGGAGGAATGAAGAGTTAGTTCTCAGGGATACTCAATCTTTGTGGAAAAACAAGTAAAGCTTGTAGTTCTGATAGCCATCACTTGTACTAGATTTGTATCAAGAAGGTTGTTTTCCATGACAAGATGATGCAGGTTCAAAGGGAGGAAGGATCAAGGTGGACAACACAAAGTTAAGGTCCCAAGGGGCTGGTGGTTCTGTCACTGGAGGCCTTAGTAAACAGGTACCTTTTAAAAAAGCTTTGCAAAGTCTGTGGGACATGATTTTTAATCCCATTTCTCCAATATGATAGTTTGATATAGCAGCTAATTGAACTCGGTATGGTAAAAAAAAGTTTCACTAGGAAGTCTAACATGGTTGTTACAGGAGCAGTGAAAGGATCAATGTGATTGCTGAGCGCCCAGTGGGAGAACCTTTTCAATTTACTAGCATATATTTTTCTGGATGAAGCCTTATGGGACGAAATCAAAATATGTTTCACTGCAGGGGAAATATCTGGAAGTCTGGCTAGGAGTGGAAGTGGAGCAGCCAAGCTGTCAGTTTGAGGGTTTGAACAGACGAATGGGAGTGTCCCTGATGGATGAGTCAGGAGGTCTGGAACTGGGTCCAGAACCCGCAGCTCCTCCTTGAGATGGAGCAATAGGAAAGGGAACCAAATCTGATGAGGCCAGTATGGGGAAATGAGTATTAACCTGCTCCTCAATGTGCTGGCTTTCTGAAAGACTTTGGTAATCAGGGGAAAAGGCGGAAAGGCATAGAGAAGTCCCGGGAGCCAATTGTGTCCAAGTGCATCCCTTGGTGACTCCCCCAGCGGTGGGATCTGGGCAAAGTAGTTGCTGCATTTGGCATTCATGGACGTGGCAAAGAGGCCACAGTAAGGCTGGCCCCAGTTGCGGAAAATGCCCTCCGCAACTTCCTGTTTTAGGGACCACTCATGAGCCATTAAAATAGCTCTGCTGAGTTTGTCAGCTATCACGTTGGATTCCCCAAGGATGTGCGTTATCAGAAAATGGGAAGAAACTGCCCACTGCAATACTCTTTGGGCCTCTCGACATAGGGAATAAGACTTGGTTCTTCACTGTTTGTTTATATACCACATCACTGACATGCTGTCTGTCTGGATTGCAATTGTTCCTAGTGAAAGGGAGTTCTGGAATGCCTGCAATGCCAAAAGCACTGCTTTCATCTCTAGGACATTGATATGCAAGTGGTTCTCGTATTCCTGCCAAATACCTTGGACTGTCGTCCCCAGATAACGCCCCCCCCCCCCCAATCTGGTAAGTGTCTGTGGTCACTGTAGCTGTTGATTGTGGAAAGATGAACAGTCTGCCTAAATCCACCTGAGTAGAGTGAAGCCACCAGTGCAGATCCCTTTTGCAGGAGTCCATTTTGATAATCTTGTGAGACATGGGCAGCTCCTGTGTGGACCACTGGGTGAAAAGTCACCACTGTAGAATCCTCATGTGTAGATGAGACAAGGGTACCAAGGTTATTGCTGCCACCATGGTACCTAAAACTTTCAAAACAACCTTGGCATGTACTTTTTTCTTTGTTAAGTGGTTTGAGACTTGCTGACGTAAGGTTTGAACCCTCTCGGGAGGAAGTCTGGCTAACATTTGCCTTGAATTTAAGTCTGCCCCTATGAAGACAATATGCTGTGATGGCAACAAGGCAGATTTTTCGAAGTTTATCGTAATGCCTAGCTGAAAGCAAAGATGAATGGTGGTGTCTCGCGCTGATGTTAGTAGATGCTCAGTGGTGGCAGTTGTCTAAGTATGGAAATGCACCCAGAATCCTAGACACCTCAAGTGAGACGTGACTACTGCCATGCATTTGGTGAACTCTCTGGGGGCTGTAGTGAGACCAAAGGGCAGAGCTCGAAAATGGTAGTGCCTGGCTCCCAGCCGAAAGTGTAAATCGTTCCTGGATCGCCTGTCCATCTTTATGTGGTAGCACGTATTCTAGAGATCTATCGAGCACATCCAACTGTTTTTCCCCAGAAAGGGGAGTATCAACTGCAGTGTCAACATCCGGAACTTTGACTTCTTGACAAATTTGTTTAATCTGCTGAGGTCCAGAATGGGCCTCCATTCTCCTGTCTTCTTTGGAACTAAAAATAACCTCAAGTAAGTTTCAGATCCAATTTGGTCTGAGGGGACATTTTGGATGACTTTTTTCTAGCGACCTTTGCACTTCTAGGGTTGCATGGTTCCTTTGACTGGGTGGAACATCTGGGACTGATTTTTTTATAAAGGGGGAGAGGAAAATGGTATGTAGTAACCTCTGGATATGATCGCTTGTACCCACTTGTCTCTTGTTATTTTTAGCCAGGCATTTGGGTACTATGACATGTGACCCCCAACTGCCTCCAGAGTTGGTCAGGAATGCTGAAAGGGCCTACCAAAGAAGGAATCCCTGTCGCCCTGGTTTTCCGGAACCCCTCTGCTGCATGGTCAGCATCTTCCATTGTTACTTCCCCCACTGCTCCTGGGGTAAGAATCACTACATGCATCTGAGAAGGCTCTCTGGGACTTACAGAACCACATTCCCCCCACTTCTGGCCTTTGGGATAAGGCTTGGTAGGGAGAGAGAAATGGACTCTAATGGCAGAAGGAGTTTTCCCCTCTTGCTCGCACCAGGTCAGCGTGTCTTTCACTATTGGCCCAAACAAAAATGAGCTGTCAAAAGGGGCGTTAATAAAGGAAGACTTAAAGGGTTCTGCGAAGTCACATAAACGCATCCAGGAATGCCTCCTTAAGGAAATTCCTGTACCCACTGCCCTGCTCGCTCCACCGGCCTCATAAGAAATAAGTCGCATGAAAGAGTTTACTACAGAATTTAAGGTGGAGAGCTGGAAGGACACCTTGTCTGAAAACCCCGCAGCTGCAGAACCTTGGAAAGTATCTCCTAGCTATTTCAGGAGATCCCTCTGAAGCCTAGTGAAATGGGTCAGGTAGTTCAGCGACCTAGGGGTAAAGGAAGCTGATAAAAACATACACTTTCCATATCTGTCCATCATTCGAGACTTTTTATTCAGTGGATGGACAGATGAGGAAGTCTCAGACAATTCCTTTTTGGTGGCTGCCGCCACCACCACAGCATCTACAGGGACACCTTTTGTAAGGAATTCCCTATCTGGGGGCACAGTAATGAATTTATTTGGCCTCCTAGGAACAGGTTCCACTGAATCCAGAGAGCCACACGCCTTCTGACTGACTACATTCATGAGCTAGTCGAAAGGCAGAGACATCCAAGAGGTGGAAGGGCGAGACCCAAAAGCTTCCAGGTACACAGATTCATCCTCAGAAGGGTTGATGGACTTCCAGCCACCTCTCTGTTTGAGGAGCTCAAGGATGTCTGCAAAGGAGACATCCTCAGAGGGTGACCATGGGGACCCTTCTGACTCATCAAGGTCTGTGTCTGATGTGACAGATTCCTCAGGGGAGTCTAAATGCTTCCTCTTGCATAACCTCTGCCAAGGGACCTCCTCGGAGATGTACTACGGTGAGGTTTCGGATGAGATCATTTCTCCCAATGGGGGGTGTCCTGGGGTTTGGGGTCTCCATGCCATGGTGGAAGTGATGGTATCGAGATGGACACTGGCACCTTTGTGGGAAGAGTACTAGGACCTGAGAGCTGAGCAGTCAGGGGTGACAGCACACTCCTCATCACCTCGAAAGCCCCCTGTCCCTGATCCGAGGAGGCCTCTGGCTCCAAGGAACCAGAAAACTCTCCCTGAACCAAGGCAGTGGGTTCCGAGGCCGATGTAGGCACCGAGCTCACCCACGCAGAAGACCCAAGAGGTAGATTCAGGTCAGACAACTGTCCAACCCGACTCTCCTCCACGGACCAGATGGGAGAAAGTCGGCTCCTAGACCCTTCAACTTCTGATGGAGCCAAAGAGGTCAGAGCAGTAGTCAGGGCCGACGATCCTGGAATAGGTTTCTGTACTGACTGTTCCGCTACAATCAGGTCCGAGCACTCTGGCTGATAAGCCCCAGAATGGGTCGGAGGAGGAATCGAAGAAGGGGAGGAGATGTTAGTTGGCACCGAATCCTTCTGGGTTGGACTCGACAGTATCTTGGCCAGCACCAGCATCCATAAAAGCCTCTTTACCACTCGCTCTACATCATCGTCCGAAAGGCTTCTGGAGGATCAAGAGGAGAGAGTCGGAGACCTCACTGGCTGTAACAGTGGGGATCTCAAGACTGGAGTGACCGGTTCCAATACTGGGGAATGGCTCCAAAACTGAAACTCTGTCGGTTATGAGATCACAATTGCAACCGAAGAGGTAGATTTCTCAGGCCCAAAAGCCTTTAAATCTGAAGATGAGTCCTTAGCCTGTTTTTTTGCTCTGACGTTAAAACAGCAGAAGACGCCCTCTTACTTAACTTTTCAGATATGGAGGGCAGAGATTTCCCGGAAGTTTTTGAGGTACCCTGATTCTCTTCCAAAGCTTCAGAAAAAGGGGTTTTCAACAAACCTCTGACTATGAGCTTGTTCCTTCTTTCCAGCAATACCCTAGAACTAAAAAGTATGACAGAAGGAACAAGACTCCTGAAGGTGGACAGCAACCAAACAATACACATAGCTGCTGTGTCCATCAGTTGACATTTTTTGAAACCCGAAGGTTTTGTTTCTTTAGGATCCATAGACACCTCTACTAGTATAACACACTAAAAGAAAAAACAACCACAAGAAAAGAACTCTTTTTTTTTTTTTTTTATTTTACAGTTAAACAGGAAACTAACCTTGGAACCACTAATATAATATTATTACACTAATATAGAAGGAGGTAAGGGAAAAAAAAAGCCCTCTAAGTTAAACGGGCCCAAGGGAGCCCTCTAACTGAAATGGACTACCCGAGGAAGACAAGAAAGATGGAAAGTCTTTCAAGCTCTAACTTAAATGAGTTTGCTGGAATAGGGAATACAAAATAAAAGAGGTCAAACAGGCCTAACGGTAGATGACGGACACCAGAAAACAAACAGCAGCAAAACACCAGAAAGCACAAGATACCAGTCCTAATGGTTAAATATGTTAACTACAATAACAGTAATTATTTATAAACTAGTTTTTTGACCAACTTAGCAAATAAAAGTACAGAAAGGAAGTTTCCACTTACCAAGAGCCTGCGTGGAGCACCCGATCTTGTTTAGTGGCAAACAAGATCTGGGTATTCTTCCCAGAGCATGATGGGATAGGGTATAGCCTCGAGCCAGTGGAAGTTCTCGAGCTTTTGTATAGGCTGAGTTGGAACCGATTCTCGGTTCTGAACCCAACCAGCAATGAATGAAGGTGAGATAGGACAACATAACGTGATATTTACTTTTAGCTCTATACAATGCTAGTTATTGTTTCTGACATTTTTAACATAATTAAAGAAGGCTTTGTGGTTATCCTTCTATCCTTCTCCTGGGTAGCTATTTTATCTCATAGTTGGTTTGGTTGGTTGGTTTGCTCAAGGTCTGGAACTCATGCACATGTCTGCATACATGAGTAGGCACATGCACAGATACATACATACATACCTTTAAAAAGATGGTAAACAAACAGCAAACTATTTCTGTATATGCATTTAATGCATGTTATGGCTAGACTGTCTTACTTTCAGAATTCAAAAATGGAAAATTCTTAAGGCAACATCTGAGGTAAATTTACTGCATGGAAATGTCTCATAACAGTTAAAAGCCTGCCCAGGAACTATGTAACAAGCAAGATAAAAAAACAAGCCTCCTATTATCACATGGATACCTTTGGCATCTACTAGAAATGGATGCAATATGATTTTATATATATATATATATAAAAACAACAAATGACATTCAGCTATTCATGAATGGCTACTGGTCTGGATGGAAAGACAAAGTAAGTGTGAAAGAAAAAGAAAGGTAATTGAAAAAGAAGACATCCTCGAGTCTTGATGGGCATCTTCGTTTGCTTTACAAAATCTCAATAAAAGAGGTACTTTACGTTATGTATTATCATGAAACAAGACACTAAATACACAAACAAACAAACAAATAAATAATGAAGGCTGGGTCACACGTCCCAAGATAAAGAGTGCCCAAGCTTAGCAAAACTATTGGGTGCTTGGGCTGGCAAAAATCCACAAAAAGATAATGATGATCCTGTTAAGTTATTGCTCCCCCTTATCAGTGATTCATCTTTAGCATTTAAAAGATGAGTCTGCACAAACCTAAACAAAATCTTGCTTAAAAATATAGTGACGAATACAAGATTCAAAGAAATTATGTATTGCTGCTATTATGCATCAAACACAGAATTCTCATACAGGGGAAAAGACATTACAGATACGAATATGAAACAAAAAAAATGACTGCACCAGAAACCTATCAACAGTTACAAATTATAAACCAAGATCCCTAAAAGAACAAATCAAAACAAAACCAACAAAGCTGTAGGAACAAATACCCAATTACAAAAAGCTACAAAATGGAGAAACTACTAAGAGACAGGGAACAAATGCTAATCAATGAAATCCCTACAGGAAGAAGCATGCGATTGGTAAAGAAAGGTGTATTTTTAAATAGTGTAGTGCATATGCAAACACAAAGCCATAGTAACTAACTGCTTCAGAGATATCAAACTATTTACAGAGGCAGAGCTGTCCAGAAATAGTAAACTTTATAAAGTAGAGAATGACAATACACAAGTGGAATGTAATGAAAAGAAAGTAATTCAACAGTTCAGAAATGGAGCAATTTAAGAATGATGTGACGGCTCCCTATTACTTCATTGGAACTTCACAACATCAAACGGCATTTCGGACAGCATTTTGTCAAACATGCTGTTTGTCAAACTATTTTGATTGAGGTCATATTATGGTAGGGATCAGGAAATTTGCCCTTTCCCCACTGTAGTGTGATCTCAGAGTTGGTATATTTAATTAGCAGGCACCCCGACAAGGAGGGTTTGACGAACAGCATTTCTGATGAAATGCTGTTTAATAATGTGCATGTTCAATGAAATAACACAGACCCGATGTGACAGACCAACAAAAAAAAGTTAAGAATATGAAGCTGAGTCACAGAATAATGCACAAAACCAACAAACATGAGAACTCATTAAACAGTTGGATGTTTAAGAAATAATCTAAAACCAAAAGCAGGATATTAGTACAAAAAACATGGCCCACAAAACGCAATTTCAGAATCTTCATCTGTAGAATTGTTTTAAAATGCAGACATCATAAAACAGAGAAAGAGGAAAAAAAACAGAGATTAAGGAAGAAATTATTGCTAAAGAGAAAATATTCTAAGGTAATATTAGGTGGAACTGCTAGAAATGGATACATTACCATACACGCAGGAGAAAGAGGGTACAGAAAGTGTATGGAACATATTGAAAACTAATAGAACAGATAAATGTGTTAGGAGGAAAGTACAGTTGGGTAAACTTATAACAATAGATGTCCTACTAATCACTGCTGCAGTACTCCAAACTGTTAGGTTATCTCACCAAACAACCTGGACATCTGGCCGTAGTACCAAAGGATAAACCTATCATAGAGCCGTACGTCTGACTTATGACCTAACCCCCAAAGGCATAAGGGTACATAAGCAGACGTATGAATATGAAAACCACAGCCCATCTCAAAGACAGAAGACCTGGAGACACCTCAGTAGGTTAACAAAACAGGCAAAGGTCAGCCATGAGAAGAGAGGCCAAAGAATTTTTTCCCATTGGTCCCAGAGAAAATAGAGTACAACACACAGAAACAAAAGGGGGGATGGTAATATTGGAAGGAATAGTGATCAGTAGGACATCTTCTGTTATGGTAATTCTTACACAACTGTACTATACCCTTCCTTAGATCACTGCTGCAGCATTCCAAACTGTTGGGTGATTCACAAAACTTAAGTAATAGAAAGGGTGGATGGATCTGGCAAAGAGAAGCTGGCAATTAGTCTAGAAAGAGAGAGAAAGGATAGTCTTGGCAAAAGAAGATCTGGATCTAGAGAAGGTAAGCACCCTATGCTGTCTAGTAAAAGTATATACAGAGAACCAAGTTGCTGCTTCTAGAGTAGCTCTGGACACAATTCCTTTGTAGAAGGCGTCACATGAGACAACTGCTGCACTAGAATGAGTCTTAACTGGAGACGATAAGGATTTACCAGGATTTACCAGGAAGGGTGTAACAAAAGGATGGATCTCGAAATTCAGTTAGCAATAGTTTGCTTAGAAACTGGGTTCCCCATTTAGCTTCCTGGAAAGAAACAAACAGATCAATTTTCCGAATGTCTTTGATCTTATCCAAGTAAAATCTGAGCTCATCCAAAGAATGGAGGAGTTGCCCACCCTTGTTCTGAATTAGGAAAAAGGTGGACAGATTAATGGTCTGGTTAAGGGACAGCTCATTAACCACCTTAGGCATGAATGAAGAACTGGCCCTCAGAAGTAAGGGCCACTAGAAGAACAGTTTTCCTTGTACAATATTTTAGAGCAGTGAAGTCACTGGTTGAAAAGGTGGTACAGTAAGTTTATCTAGGACAAAATTAAAGGTCATATGAAGGGAGACAAGCTTTCTGAGGCAAGCTAAAATGAATGAGACCCTTGAGAAACTGCTTTACGTCAAGCCTAGAAAGCAATGCAAGCATGTAGAGATAGCCAATAAGTCTGCCTTAATCGAGCAGTCAACTAGACTGGCTCTATGTAGCTCGCACAAGTAAGAGAGGATAGTAAGAACCCCAGATCAAGTATAATTCTGCTTGTTAGCATGACACCAAACAGAAAATCGTTTCCATTTGGATACATGACTTTTGAGTGGTAGGTTTCCTTGGCTCCTGACGAACCTATACCATGTACCCAGAAAACTGGCATTTGAAATGGATCAGAATCCTATCATCCTTACTGTTAGGCTGACAGACCAGTGGTTAGGATGAAGCAGAGCGTCCTTGTGTTGCATGAGCAAGTCCAGTCTGTTGGGTAATTTATGTTGATGACCCCTGGCTAGGTGACAGAAAAGGGGAACCAGCACTGCTTTGGGAAAAAGGGAGGCACCAGCCAGATTTCTGGTGTGTCCCTCTAGATTTTTAGGAAGACCTTCGGGATTAGAGGCAGAGGGGGAGGCATAAAGAAACCTCCCCTTACGAGGAAAGGGTATGCCACCTGTCAACCAGGACTGAGGGCAAGGATTCTTGCAGCAGAAAGTACAGTTGTGTACACTTACCATAAATGTAGATGTTCAAGTGTATTCACTGTTGCAGTCATTACATTTGGGTAATCTGCCAGGAGGTTGCCCTCAGTCGGCCTGATTAACAAAGTCCTGCGTCAGTTGCTGTCCCTACTTCCATGACGTCAGGTCATCAGGGGTATAACACATGCAGCCGACGCCATTACATCAGTTTTTCTTGCCCTAGATGTCAGGTGCCCCCCAAATGGGGAGCAAAAAATATTTATATACATACATATAAGTATATAATTTAAAACACAAAAAATATATCTCCAAACAAAAGCAAATACTCCCAAAAAGGCTTTTACGCATAGTAAAAGAAAGGAGAGGTATAGTAAGAGAAAAAGAAGGGGCTGGAGGGTGGGTAACCTGGACTGCAACAGTGAATACACTCGAACATCTACATTTATGCTAAGTGTACACAACTGTACTATGTTCTTCGTGTTTCACTGTTGCAGTCATTACATTTGAGTAGAATTCCAAAGCTATGGTTGGGAGGATGGATTTATACAGCATTAGGAGCAGCTATAAGGCCCCTGCAGGACAGCAGTGACAAAGCCAGCTCTGGATTTAGAGAAGAGAGGTAAATGGTAATGTTTGGTGAACGTATGAACTGAGCTCCAGGTAGCAGCTTCTAGAATGTGTCTGGTAGGAACCCCTCTGAGAAAGGCTGCAGAAGTAGATGCAGCCCTGGTGGAATGAGACCTGATCCCCTTGGGGATAGGTTTACCATGGTGCATATAGCAGAAACAAATACAATGGCTTATCCATTTGGAAATAGTCTGCTTTGAAATAGCCATTCCCTCTACTCCTGCAGCAAATGCCACCAACAGTTGTTCAGATTTTCTTAGAGATTTAGTCCTGTTTAAGTAGAATCTAAGTTGTCTGTGTACATCCAATGAATGCAGAATCCACTCACCCTTGTTCTGTGGATTGGGGAAGAAAGTTGGCAGATGAATGGTCTGATTAAGAGCCACACTGGACACCACCTTAGGCATGAAAGATGGATTGGTCCTGAGAGCCACCCTGTCCGCATGAAAAATAATGAAAGGCTCCACTGCCAGAAGAGCATGTAATTCTGAAATCCTTCAAGATGACGTGACTGCTAAAAGGAAAGCTGTTTTCCAGGAGAGAAATTTTAGGTCTGCAGTAGCAGCTGGCTCAAAAGGAGGGAGAGTGAGTTTTTCCAAAACAAAATTGAGGTCCCATGCAGGGGCTGATGCTCTCCTGGGAAGTCTTAAATTTTTGGCCCCTCTGAGATACTGCTTTAGCAGAGGATGAGAGAAGAGGGGAGGTTATGTGTTGTAATGAGCTGAAATGGCAGAGGCATGGATTTTTATGGAAGAAAAAGATAGGCCCTTGTGAAGCATCTCAGTTAAGTATTGCAGAATCTGAGGAATATTGGGCATTGCTGTGCTTATTCCTTGTGACTGGTTCCAGGCACAGAATCTTTTCCATTTGTCAGCATAAGATTTTCTTGTACTAGGCCTTCTAGCCTCCAAAATGTCATCCATCACTGGTTTGCTGGGGGATGCCAAGGGTGAAATTGGTCGATTAGCCACATTGCAAGATTCAAAGTTTGGGTCTGAGTGTGCAGAATTTGGTAGCTCTGCTGAGACAGTAAGTAAGGTGTCTGAGGCAGGTGCCACGAAGAAAGGTGTGACACATTGCGCAGGAGTGGGTACCCGTGTTGGCGACGCCATTCTGAAGCAATCAGAATCATTTTTGGTTTGTCCTGTTTGACTTTTAGTAGAACTTTGGAGAGCAGAGGCAGAGGGGGAAAGGCACAGACTGATAGGTTTTTCCAGCTAAATGAAAGAGTATCCACTTTCCAAGCTTTCTTGTGATGAAGTCTTGTACGGAATTTGTCCAACTGATAGTTCTGGGGTGAGGCAAAAATATCTATGTCTGGGTTTTCCCATTTGCGTGTCAACATGTTGAAAACTTGTGGTTCCAGTTTCCATTCATGTGGGTCCATAAGATTTCTGCTTAGTTCGTCTGCCAGATTATTTAGTTTTCCTGGCAGGAATTGAGCTTGTAGTTGTATCTGATAGGTCAAGGCCGTGTTCCACAATGCCATGGCTAGTATGCAAAGGGGGTAGGAATGTGTACCCCTTTGCTTGTTTATGTCCCACATAACTGTGGTGTTGTCTGTCTTTATCATTAGTTGCCCTGGATGAAGGTAGTCCTTGAAGGCTGTCAGAGCATTCTGTACAGCTAGCATCTCTTTCTGATTGATATGTAGGTGCATTTGATCTGGGCTCCATTTGCCCTGAATGCACTTCCCTGCCAGATGAGCCACCCAAGCATAGTCTGATGCATCTGTTGTTAGGGTTTGGGCGGCAGGGGGTGGAGTGAATGGCAGTCCCTTGTTTTGGTGGCAGGCCTCTGCCCACCATAGGAACTCTAGTTGCAGGCAAGGTATAATATAGGAATCATTGTTTCCAGGCTGTGACAATGTTCCATAAACATTTTAAGTACCACTGAAGTTTCCTCATATACAGTCTTGCATATGGAATTAGAAGAATGCAGGAGGCCATGAAACCCAAGGCTTGCAGAATTTTGTCTTGCAGATAGCAGGGTTTTTGTGGTCACCTGTTTAAAGTAAGTCATCAATTGAATTTGCTTTTCTGGCGTAAAGTAAGTCATCTGGGCAGTTGTATTCAAGCTTGCACCCAAGAATGTAATTTTTTGAGAGGGTACCAGTAGTGATTTTTTTTTTTGTTTATGGTGTACCCTAGACAAGTTAGAACCCTTTTACAAACGCCAGATGCTTTAGAAGAATGTCCTTGTTTTCTGCCTGAATTAGACAATCGTCCAGGTATGAATATATCTGAATATTTGTTTGCCTGCAAAATGCAATTACTGGTGCCAGGCACTTTATGAAGACCCTGGGCGCAGTAGATAAGCCAAAGGGCAGTGCAGAGAACTGGTAATGCAAGTAGCCTGCTTTGAAGCGGAGGCATCTTCTGCAAGATTCCCTGATTGGGATATGCAGGTAAGCCTCTTTTAAGTCTAAAGTTACCAACCAGGCATCTTTGCCTAGCATAGGTAGTAACCGTTGAAGAGTCAGCATCTTGAATTTTAGAATGTCCGGAAATGTGTTTAGAGTGGATAAGTCCAGGATTTGTCTTTTCTGGGTACCAGGAAAAGTCTGGAATAGAAACCTTGTCCCTTTTCCTCTTCTGGTACTGGTTGAATAGCCCCCATGTTCATGAGGGACAGAACTTGTTTCTGGGCTTCTGCCCACTGATTTGAGGGCAGATCTGGCCATCTGTTTGGGATTGGCAACGTGTGGAAGTGAAATCTGTGTCCCTGGGATACTATATTTAAAACCCTTTTGTCCTGGGTAATAAGTTGCCAGTTTTGTGTATGAAGTGCTAGTCCCCCCCCCCCAAAGGGGCAGTTAAGAGGTAAGTGCTTGGTGATTGTAGAGGGAAGTCATTGAGACTTTTTACCATAGGGAGGTGCCTTGTTGCTTCCAGATTTGGAGGTAGAGGCACCCCATTGTTTTGTTTGACTGAAACCTGGAGCCTTTGGAATGTCTTGATTTGACTTGAGCGGCACTCTAGGGGACTGGAAAGGACCAATTCTTAGTAGACCAGTGCCTACTAAATCTTGGAGGTTGCACTTGTAAGAAATCTTTCACAGTTTGCATAGATTTAGCTTTATCTTCCATCTTTTTTTAACACTTCTTCAGCCTTATTACCAAAGAGACGGTCCTGTTGTAAAGGAGCATCCAACAATTTTGCTTTAACATGGTCAGGCACAGTTTGCTCTTTGAGCCAAGCAAGCCTTCTTAGCACAGATCCAGTTACAGCAGCCCTGCAAGAGGCCTCCAATGAATCAAAACTACATTGCAAAGCATGTTTTCCAACTTGTTCAGCTGAATGCAATAAATCTTGCAATTCTTTATTTTCCACACAGTCAGAATTTAACATAATTTTCTGTTTAAGTAGTCCCATGATATGCTGTTGATATTTAAGCATATGAAATTGACAGTTTAAAGCCCTGATTGCCAAGGTTGCAGACGTGTAAACCTTCTTACCCCATCTATCCAGCGCCCTGGAATCTCTATCAGAAGGGGTAGGATTTTTGGCAGTAGAGGCCTTGATGCCCTTGGGACCCTGAGAAATGGTTTCAGGATCAGCAATAGGGTTTTTGAAAAGGAATTTGTGGGAGTCAGGAACCCTGTAATATCTGTCTGGCTTACAAGGAGCCAGAGGCAGAAAACCAGGAGTCATACTGGATTCTGAAAAAAACATCATCAACAATGTCTAGAACAGGAGGTATAGCCAAAGGCCTATGCTTTGTAAGTAGAAGAAAATCCCTAAGTCTCTTTTTAGATTCAGAGAAATCCTGACTTTCCCAGCAGAAAAGTTCCCTTAAGGCATGTACAGTTTCCCCAAAATAAAAATCCTTGGGGGGAGAGGCAGAAGGAATGGAATCCACTGCATCAGAGTCCTCATAAGTAGGAATAGAGAAATCCTGTTCATTAGAAGAGTCAGAAGAAATAGAATCCTGTTTAGAAGATTCATAATCAATGTCTTGCCTTGGCCTCTTAGAAAGAGGGGGTTGGCTACCCCTGATCAGAGTAAGAGGGGGTTGGCTACCCCTGATCAGAGTAATTAAATCTTCAGCCATTTTGATCATTTGTTTTTTAGGTTTAGGGGCCTGCACATGTGGCCCAGGCGTCGGTTTTTTGGACACAGATTTAGATTTTTGGCCTTAGTTTTGAAGATGGCGTCTGTCTAATATACAAATATGTAGGCTGAAAACACCCTCAGAAGCCGGTGCCTGCACAGCGGCTCTGGACCCATCTAAGGTAGAGACATCTGCGGGTTCCATAATTGAAGCATCTCGTGGCATACCGGACTCCGAATGGGTCTCAGTAGTGGCCTGCGAATCAGAAGTAGCGGGTATCAGGGGCTGTGAAAGCGCCTCACTGAATACCGGCAAACCAGCTATTGGCTTAGGAGAAGCGTTGTCGTCGGTTTTGACCTCGATGGTCTGTCTCTGTCTTTTTCTTTGCATTTTGTAGGTATTCCGGTAGTCAGATTGTTAACAGACGACATTTCTGGATAATTAAATCTTGAGCCAAAATATTTAGAAGCAAAAATATACCAACGTTTAATCATGCGTTGATTAAATTTAGCACTAAACCGACAGCAAGGCACGTTGTGGTCAGGGCCTAGGCAAGGAATACAGTACAAATGAAAATCCTTATGAGGTATTTGCTTCCCACAAGTAATGCAATTATTAACTTTTGCTGACATCGGTAAGGAGCAAGAAAAAGTTTCCCCAACACCCCGTGGTGACTTCGGTTCTGAAACTCGAAAACGAAAATTTCAGGAGTTGGCCGACCGGCACTTGCGAACTGCTTCTGCTTCTGGCACCGCGTGGCAAGAAAGACTGATGTAATGGCATTGGCTGCATGTTTTATACCCCTGATGACTTGACATCATGGAAGAAGGGACAGCAGCCGAAGCAGGACCCAAAACTTTGTTAATCAGGCCGACTGAGGTCAACCTGCTGGCAGATTACCCAAATGTAATGACTGCAACAGTGAAACACGAAGAACATCAGCTTGTGCCACCTGTTCTGAATTGATGTAAAAAGGTCTATCTGAGAAATAACCCATTTGCAGACTATGTCGAGAAAGACCTCCCTGCTCAGCATGCATTCATAAGGGTCTTTAATGGATCTGCTTAGAAGACCTATGTAAAGTACTTGGAGGGACAAGCTTACTTTTATGACTTGTTTCCAAGCTAGAACAGCAAGTCTACACAACTGGTTTACGTACCACACAATTAATGCTGTCTATGAAGATCTTAAGGGGGGGCCTAGGGACCATGTGTGAAAATTGATTTGCATGGCCTGAATTAGTGCCAGCATTTCCTTTATGTTAATGTGTTCTACCATTGTACCTGGACTCTTAGGAAACCTGTCCATGCCCCCCAAGCCAGGACTGAGGCATCTGTGTGCAGGTCCTGTGAAGGCACCGTGTGTTTGAAAGAAAGGCCTGGGTTGAAGTTTGCCTGCAATATCCTCCACTTAAAATAATTTCTTCAGAAGGGGGAGGAGTGGAATCCGAGGGTCCAGAGGATGAAAATGCTGACACCACAAAGATTTTAGGTAACATTGCTTCTTTCTCATGTAAAGACTCGCACAAGGAAATATGGGTATGGACTCTGCCATGAATCTCAGGGCACAGAGAATTTCCCTTGCAGGGCACTACTGAGGCAACAGGAATAGAAAGTAGTTGGTGAGGATATGGACCTTCTGTTGTGGTAGGAAGGCCAGCACAATTGTTCTTGTCCATCCTGCACTCACAAAGACCAGGTCTTATGAAGCATTCAACATGGACATTTTTAGGTTTATTATAAATCACAGAGTCTGTAGGAGGGAGACAGTGTAAAAGAGAAGCTGGAAAGCAGTCTTCTGAAAAGATGCCAGTATTTACAGGTTGTTGAGGTATTGGAATATCTGAATGTTTAGGGTTCTGCAGATGGCAATATCTGGTGCTAGGCACTTTGTGAAAACCCTGGGGGCTATAGATAACCTAAAGGGTAAAATGCAGGGAATTGAAAGTGTGCTGAATAAGCTGAAAATCTTAAAAACTTCCTGTAAGAAAGGTGAATGAGGATGTGGAGATAAGCATCCTTCAAAGTCCCAAGATACATTGGAGGGCTGAGGAAGATTGTAAGCAGAAAGTCTGCAGTGACAGCATTTTCAACAAGGGGACCTTTAGAAAAGTATAGAGATGGGACAAATCTGGAATGGTTCTTTTCTCAATGTTTTCTTGGTGTGAAGAGTGGGTAAAGACAGATGAAGGCTGCCAGCCTAGCCAGACAGAATTTTGCAGATAATTCTGTCATTTGTAAATATGAATGTAAACTACAGGCTTGTTGTCTTAAATGTAAATAAATAGTGCTACATGTGGAATTGGGAATAAATGTGACAACACTGCACTCTACTGTCCAAAGTAAAGCATATGGTGACCCTTTGATGCAGACAGTGGTGCCAAAGGGTCTACATGAAGAAATTTGTTCTATTGTTTTAACCAAGAGTTAAATTGCTAGATTTAAACATGCAAATTTATTTTTATTGCTCTGCTTCCTGACCAGCTGCAAGGTAACAAAAGGAGATGTTAAGAATGTAAGTGTAGTTTCTGTTAGCCTGGGAACCCAAGAAAGTGTGAAAAATGATGTAATGTGAATCAGAACTGCAATTTCAATTTAAACAGAGAGAACCAGAGAGGAATAAGCATTTTTGTCTTGACCATCCAACTCACAGCCCTGTCTTGCTCATATGTAAGTTACCTTAGACTTGTGTTTTCTTTTAGAAATAGCTAGAAACTAGAAAGATTAGACTACGTGTTTTTCTGTGATGTCAGAACTGTACTAAATGATTTTAAGTATTTCTCTGTGACCTCAGAACTCTTGACTAGCACTGTGTAGTAAGAAGTATTGTCTTGTATTTTTATTATTTATTATTAAATATTTTAAAACCTTTCAACTGTGGCTGTTTTATGTAGAGATAATTTAAGCTGTAGAGTACATTGCATATTTATAGTGATTACTGTACCAAGTCACTCTAATAAGCCTTGACTGTTTAGTTATACTACCAAGTGGATAATAATATTGCACAGTAATAACTGGACACCAGTTTAAGGGCCTTTGAGTAGCTGATAAATATTAGCTGGGTGGTGGCAGCCAGTACTACCGTACAGTCTGGGTAATAGGGGCACAGCTGGAGAACCTGTGCCAGCCTTTCCCAGGAGTGTCTGTGTGGTTGTATAAACTCTTATCTCAAAGTGTGCGTGCGTGTGTCAGCTACTTGGACAGGGACATGAAGCACTGGTTGGACAGAGAGGGTGTTGGAGATTTTATCTTGCCCAGCTGGCTGAGATCTGGTCCCTATAGCTATGCCAGTGGGGAGTCTTATTGGGGACCTGGAGAGCAAGGGAGTGACCAGCCCCGGACTGACTGTGATCGCTGTGTGCTCTTAAGGGAAATTGCACTTTACTGTGTGTATTTGTTATCCTTTCTTCATATATGAGATGTCCTCTCTGGTGTTAATGGTGAGGACTGAGGCCCATTGATTGCTGGGCCAGGGCATGGGTGTCATACTTGGCACAAGGAAAAGTCCAGAATAAAATATTTTTTTCTACATACTGCTCAGGTTTAGGTTCTACTGTACCTTGACAAGCCTACAGAATAGAAGGTAAAAGGTATATCTGATTGGGAGTAGGTGGGCATACCCTTTAACAGAATTTCCTTATAAGTCATTCTGAACCCTTGTTGGATAATGGAAAGGACCCATATGTCTGAACTTATGTGACCAGTCTTATTGACAGAGAGGGAAGGACTGAGGAGGACTAGATGAGGCAGGAAGTAGACCAATTTGTCAAAAAATTAGGCTTCCCAGACTGAGTCTCTGGCAGATGTTTCCTGAAATCTCTTTCCAGTCATTTTTCTGTCCTAGTGTGCAGACCCAGGGTCTTTCCAAGAGAAGGAAGTGGGCTTAGCTGGGTAATTTCTCTGATACCTGGGAATAGAGGTAAGGATGATTTGTTTTAAATCTTGCATAATTTTACCCTGTTCTTGCAAGGATTTAAACAAGTTTCTCACCTCAGAGCCAAATAATAGATTTTAGCTTTTATATCCTCAGGCAAGAACTGAGAATGAAGCCACATATATTTTCTAATGAAAGATGCAGCAGCAGCAGCAGCTCTGGAATAAGCTTCATAAGCTATGCCTTGCTAGTTGAGCAGCCTAAGCCACCATGGAAAAAGACTGCTCTTTAATGCCAGACATCAGTCAGAACAGAGAAATATTTTGTCATTTGAGTCTGGTAATAAACATTCTGTCCTCCATGACAATGTCTAGGACCTGTTTGCTTAACAGGAGCCCCCTGTTCAACTTTAGAGTATTAGCCAAGCTGACAGTTTGAGAGTCTGCAAGTCTGGGTGCTGCATCCCCCCCCCCCCCATGAGTCAAGAAGTCTGAGATCAGGGGAAGCTGCCTGGGAGGCTGTGATGTCAGGCTGCGCAGTAAGGGGTACCAATGCTGTCTGGGCCAATCTGGAGCAATGGGGATGGCCTTTGGTCTCTCCTCCCTTATCTTGATCAGTACCTTGGGAACAAGAGACAGTGGAGGGAAAGCGTACACAAAGAGGGAGTTCCAGGGGAAGGTCAAGGCATCCACCTTCCACACTAGGTGATGGCACTCCCTGGTACAAATTTTTTGCAGCTGGTGGTTGAGGTGCGAAGCAAAGAGATCCACCTCCAGAGTTCCCCACACCTGAGTGACTTGCAAAAAGATTTTTTTGCGGAGCTGCCATTCGTGGGGGTCCAGTAAGTTTCTGCTTAAGTGGTCTGCCAGTGTGTTGTTCATTCCTGGTACGTATTGGGCTATTCGGTGTAATTCCATGGAGGAAGCTGTCAGCCAGAGGTTCATGGCTAGCCTGCCAGAGGGTAAGATTGTGTGGTGTTATCTGTTTTGATAAGGAGAACCCCTGGCCTGAGATGGGGGTTTGAAGGATGTTAGAGCCTTTTGTACTGCCATCAGTTCCTTCTGGTTGATGTGTAAGGGAAGGTGTTGGGCATCCCAAAGCCCTTGAAAGCACCTACCTGCTAGCTGAGCACACCAAGCAATGTCTGGGGCGTCGGTGGTGATGGTCTGCCCGGTTGGGCGGAGGATGAAGGGAAGACCCTTGTTCTTGGCACAGGCCCCTGCCCGCCAGAGAAACTTGGCCCTTATACAGGGGATCAGAGGGAGAGAGGTCTCCAGAGACTGAGAGTGCTGACACCAAAGGTTCTTTAGATACCACTGAAGTTTTCTCATGTGAAGCCTGACCAGAGGAATTAGGAGGATGCAAGATGTCATGTACCCCAAGGCTTGCAGGAACTTCCTCGCACTGAGGTGACTTCTGGAAGCCATCTGGGTAAAGTAGAGAGGCAGGAAGCTCTGCTTTTCTGGGGATAGGAAGGCCATTTGGGATGCTGTGTCCAGCAGTGCTCCCAAGAAAATTATCTTCCTGGAGGGTGTTTGCTTCAATTTCTTCTCGTTGATGGTGAACCCTATGGCGGTTAGGAGGGTTTTGACACAGAGAAGGTCCTGCAGCACCTTTTCTTTGCACTCTGCCTGAATGAGGCAGTCATCCAGATAAGGGTAAATCTGTATATTTCTCTGTCTGCAAAATGCTATGGCCTGGGTTAAGCATTTGGTGAATACCCTGGGAGCAGTAGACAAGCCAAAGGGTAGCGCTGAGAACTGAAAGTGTTGTGAGCCTGCTCTGAAGTGCAGGAATTTCCTGCAGGATTCCCTTATGGGGATCTGGAGGTAGGCATCTTTTATGTCTAGGGCCACTAACCAGGCATTTTTGTCACCATAGGCAGCAGCTGCTGCAAAGTTAGCATTTTGAATTTGGGGACCACTAGGGAGGTGTTCAGAATGGACAGATCCAGGATGGGGTGCCAAGTGACCTCCTTTCTGGGAACAAGGAATAGCCTGGAATAAAAGCCTTTGCCTGTTTGATCTGAGGGGAAAGGTTCTACTGCCTCTTGGGATATGAGAGTTTGGACTTGTTTCAGTGCCTCTGCCCACTGATTTGGAGGTAAGTCTGGGTACCCTCTTGGAACTGGGAGTTCGCTGAAAGAGAATTTGTATCCCTGAAAAATGATCTTTAAGACCCATTGGTCCTTTGTAACAGAAAGCCAATGTTCTTTACAGAAGGAGAGCTTTCTCCTAGCTTTTGGTGAGTGAAAGAAGGGCAGAGATGGGAGAGGGAGTCATTGAGAGTTTTTCCCATAGAGGGATGGCTTAGAACTCCCTGCCTTTGGGGCAGAAGTGGTCCACTGTTTGGTTCTCTGCTGTCCCTGGGACAGGGGCCTGGGTGGTCTGTCCCTGCAGGGCTTACTTTGCCCCTGACTGCTAGGTGGAGAAAAGGACCAGTGCTTAGAGGGAAAATTCCTGCGGAACCTAGGAGGTTGTACCCGAAAGAAATCTTTTACTGTTTGCATAGATTTTGCTTTGTCTTCCATCTTTTTAAGCACCTCTTCTGCTTCTACTCCAAACAGGTGATCCTTATCCAAGGGTGCATCAATAAATTTAGACTTGACATGATCAGGGAGAGGTTGTTCCTTCAAAATGCATGTCTCCTAATGACAGATCCTGATACTTCTGCCCTGCTTAAGGCTTCTAGGGCATCATATCTACAGTGCAATGAGTGTTTGGCACTTGACAAGTAGAGTGCCGTGAATCTCCTAACTGTTTCGAATTGACACAGTCAGGAAAGGCTGAATTTTTTTGCTTTAATAGTTCCAAAGTGTGTTGCTGATATTTTAACATATGGAACTGACAGTTGAGTGCTCTGATAGCCAAGGTTGCAGAAGTGTATACTTTTTTACCCCATCTGTCCAGAGCTCTGGAATCCTTGTCAGAAGGAATAGCATTCTTAGCATAGCTAGCTTTAGCTCTTTTAGGTCTCTGTGTAATGACCTAAGGGTCTGCAGCAGGATTTCTGTACAGGTACTTGTGAGAATCCGGTACTCTGTAATACCTGTCAGGTTTACTGGGAGCAGGTGGGAAGGCATCAGGGGCTAAGCTGGATTCATGGAAAACATCATCCACCACCTCTAAGATAGGGGGGATGGCCAAGGGTCTGTGATGGGGCAGGTCTAAAAACTCTCTTAGTCTTTTCTTAGACTGAGGGAAGTCCTGGGATTCCCAGTGGAAATGTTCAGTGAGGGTGTGAAGGATTTCCCCAAAGGACAAGTCTTCTGGTGGGGAGGCAGAAGGAATGGATTCCTCTGCATCTGAATCCTCATAAGTAGTCAGAGGTTGCTGTTCCTCTTCAAAATCTGAATAATCAGATTCCTCAGAATCCTGGTCTGTCAGTATTTCAGGAGAAGGGTGTCTTTTCCTTTTAGAAATTGTGGCCTAACTGCCCCTGATAAGGGAGATAAGATCATCTGCCATTTTAAGCATTTGGTCTTGGGGTGGTGGAGCAGGAGTAAGATGGTGGCTAGAGGTAGATGTTCAAGGAGTGGCCTGGCTTCTAGGCCTAAGAGTATCCATCGGTCTGAGAGAAACAGTAGTCAGATAAGAAGACGTTGTTTTTTTGTTTAGAGTTGTTAGTGTGAAAGGCCTCCTCTGAAGCCAGTGCCTGCGTCGCTGCTCCGGACCCAACTGAGGCAGAGACAACCAAATGCTCAGAAGACAAAGATTTCTCCGAAAGGGTCTCAGTGTGGGATCAGCTTTCTACAGATGAGACAACTGTTTAAGGTTCTTGGACATCAGTTAGTGCAAGAAAAAAGGATCCGCAACGGGGTACTTGAATTTAGACATTTTCAGCTATAATTCAAACTCTGGTAGCGACCGATCAGCACACTTGCGAATTGCTTCTGCTACGAGCTCCACGGCAAGAACGACTGATGTATTGGTGTCGGCTGCCTTGCTTTATAGCACTGATGACCCAATGTCAGTTAACAAGCGACAGCAACTGGCGCAGAAAAACATTGACTCTGGTATTTGGGCTGGCAGAGGGTTAACACAGCAGGGATAACCCACAGATGATGACTGCAACAGTGAAACACGAAGAACATCTACAGATTTCAATGAAAAGCATTTACACAAAGTCCAAGGTTGACCCATCTTTGAAAATTCCCCCTTTTCTCTGAAGTACGATAATCTTGGACTATATATACATTTCAGGACTGTAGGTGAACCCACTGTAAAAATGTTTGAAAGGTTTAACAGAGTTTTAAAATTCACTGTTTTTCTGTATGAACTACCATTTGTGTTTCAAAAGGTCAGGAATACCACTAGCAAGTTTCAGACTTCAGGCTAGGGATCTAAGTGCTACAGAAATAAAGAAAATGGAATACGCATTTGAACACTCTTAAATGTGTTAAAAGAAAAGCATAGATGTCCAAAAGAAGAGCATGTGTACGTCTAATGAAGTCATTAAAAAAGGAAGGAAATCAAAGCACAACTCATATTCCCATGAAAAATAAGACTATCCCTGCCAGAAGAAAGACAACTTTTGACTCTCTCAAAAAGCATCCACATTTGTCCAAAAAAAAGAACCTTTTAAGTAAACCTGAACCCATGGATTCTTCAATGAACTTAAAAAGACAAGCTTCAAAAAATGAGTGGACTATTAAAGAATAAAAGAGATCCAGAGACAAATGATTGCACAAAACTTCACATTTCATGCAAGTTTTTGTTTTCTCCCTTCTAAATAATGTGGAATCATACACGGAAGGTAATGTAACTTTTTTCTCTCTCCTATTATATTTTCCACAACAACACTAAGTTTATAAATAATATACAGTACTAAACATTGAAGTAAATCAAAATCTTATCCAACTGCAAACTACTATTTTATACTTTTAGCTCTTTATATACATGGCACAGCACTAGTGAAATGGTATAAAATCACTCACTCATTTCATATATTTACATACATTTCTTTTATATCCTATACTTATTTCTTCATGTATGTGCCTTCCCCTTCTGTTTTAGTCCTAGTGTCATAGTATTTAATCACTACAGGAGAGATAAATGCTTACTGTGCTATTAAGTATTTAAAAAGAAAGTGGTGACATTTTATTATTATATATACATTTACTACTTAACTGAACTTCTGCAATGTGCTCCATTTAGCTAATACATCTTATAGCCATGTATGATTGGTAATTTGGAGCCTTTGTTTTAAATATTCATCATTTTACAAGTTATACTTAAAAGCTTCACTTCACTAGAAAATTCCGGCCTACTTATTTTTTTGATGAAATTTTGATAATCTTTGTGACAAGACGGAGCTTCTAAAGGCTTCAGTTAGCTCCCAGACTCATGAGAAACAATCTGATGTCTTTCAGGAAGTAGGCATGACCTTTAAACCTGTTTCTCTTCACTGAACTCTAACAGTCAATCAGATTCAAGAATGATCGTTTGAACTGTTTTCATTCATTTAGCAATTATTTTTATCTAAAAAGCCTTAAAAGCATACGTTTTACTGTAAATAGTGATTTATTTAATCTGAATTACATTTACATTTAAATAAGAATTACAAATATGTTTCTGCCAGTGACAGTTTTAAATGCATCTTTTTTTCCTGTCTGCTTAATGACATTATAGTCCTGTATTTACTCATAGTAACAAATAATTGTTAGGAATAATCAATTTATCTTAGTCTGTTTAGATAAAAAAAATTAAGAAATTGTGCACAGCTTCATGTTCTTAGTTCCTGCATACACAGTATATTAAATCAAAATTTTCCTTTTGCATGTTTTTAATGAACATGCAGTTTCCCTTCTGCTTGCTATTAACTTGCAGTAGCTAGGAATTCCCACTAGATGTCATGAGAGGGTTAGTTTGTGGCTTCTACGAGAGAGAACGGATTACCATGGACCTCATTAACAAGGACATTGGCAACATCCAAATACTCAAGCCCACACAGTTTGGCTTCGTCAAGGGGAGGTCATGTCTGTTAAATTTGGTTGACTTTTTTGAGATAGTCACCAAAGCCATAGATGAGGGGAAGACAGTGCACACCGACTACCTTGACCTGGCCAAAGCTTTCAACACTATTCCCCACTCGGGCACAATAGATAAACTCTTTCAACTAGGCATCAAGCCATATGTTACTAGATGGGTAGCCAGCTGGCTCAATGATATAACCCCCCCCTAGTCAAAATAGGGGAAGCCACCTCAAGCAGTAGACCCGTATTGAGTGGAGTACCTCAGGGTTTGGTCTTAGGGCCTCTGTTATTTGGGATATACTTTTCTGAGGTACGGGCCAAAACCAGTGGGCTATGGCTGACCAAGTTTGCAGATGACTGCAAGTTGGGTGATGTCATAAATTCCCCCAGTGACGTGGACATCATCCAAGAGGGTCTGACCCAAACAAATGACTGGTGCCAGAAACATGGCCTCAAGCTGAATACAAAAAAAATGCATCATCATCCCCTTTGGGAAGAGAGATTTCCCCACAAATTATCACATTAATAACAACATTCTAAGCACGCAGTCAGTCATGAGGGATTTGGGCACTCAGACTGATAGCAGTCTGACTTTTGACCTCCATGTTGCTTCTATTGTACGGAAAGCTTTCTACATGCCCACCTCATAAGTAACGGTATCAAATCCAGGGACAGCATCCCTGTATTCTTCCCTTATAAGGCCCATTATTGAGTACAATGCCCCATTCATCTCACAAAGCCCATGCAGCAGATGGAGAGACCACAGAGATTCCTCACCAGGAGAATCCAGGGCCTCAAAAATCTACCATACACAGATAGGCTAAAAGCCCTATCCCTCTCCTCTGTTTCATACAGACTCCTCAGAGGTAACCTCTGTCTGGCAGACAAGACGATCTCAGACCCCTGCCTTGATGGGGCTGCTGCATATCTGCAAGCCAAGCTCCACTCGAGTAATTACACACGTGGCCTCAACCTGGTCTGTGACATCAAAAGGACTTGCTGGCAGGACAGATTTGTGTCCCAGAGACTCCCCCATCTACGGAATAGACTCCCTCTTCACATCAAGCAGAGTACCTCTTTACCCCTTTTTACGCACAATCTGGATGACTGGATGGGAAATAGAAAATACATCCCTGGGATTCCACCCGTGTCCCTGCTGGACAGGGGCAGTAGGTGCTGATTTGTCTATGCATGGGCTAAACTCTTGGCTAAGCTTATAAGGACCTCAGGGGCAACAGCCTAGTAACTTCCTATGATATAGTAAGCCTGGATTTACTTTATCCATGCAGAAGGTTGTTAAAATATACAGTTTTACTGTTTTCAAATTTAGAGTTTTTAAACTGTCCACAACAGTTTTAAAAAATGTATTTGTCATAATGAATCAAAGAAAGCACTTTTCAATTTTACTTATAATAGCAGTCTCCATCAAATGATAATATTTAACATTATATCTATTAATGTCAAAGGGGTGAACAACCCCATGAGAAGGAGTAGTGTCAACAAATATTTAATGCTACACAGAGCAGATTTTGCACTCGTTCAGGAATCTCACTTAGTAACAGAAGAGCTAAACAAATTAACCTTTGTGGATTATAAGATTTTGGTAAGTTCAAACTACAACCATGAGACAACAGGTGTCCTAATTTTACATAGAAAATCAATGAGAATTCCAGAAATAGTTGGCTCATACTCAAGCAATGATGGTATGCTTCCTTTAGTCATACTAAAACTAGTTAAAAAGATGTATACGTTTGCAAACACCTACTGGATGGATACTGGGACTAAAACTGTGAAAAACATTTAGACACCATAACATTAAAGTCCAAAGGTGAGTTACTATTAGCAGGTGATTTTAATTGTATCTTGTCCTCCACTGATACTACAAGCTCTAAGCCCTTCAAGATGTCCCCTGTTACCAAGTACTTGAACAACTATATAAAAAGCAGGCACCTAATTGACATTGATAGTATAAAAATATTATCCTTCCTGAAATATTCTCACTAGTCTTACATATTTAGCATGCAGACCAACATAGACAAAGTCTTTATAACCAGTTCTTTACTGGCCAAACTTGATAATGTAGTACTGAAATCATGCCCTACGTCTGACCACAATGCTATAATCTTCAATGTAACACTTAATACTGACTCCTTAAACTTCTGCCAAAGACTACCTGCTTATCTAGTAACAGTATAAGGATTTAAAGAATGGTTTCTAGATGAAATAAAGCTTTATCTAAACGTCAATAATAACAGAGAGGTTTCAGATGTTATCCTATGGGACATTTTAAAGGTAGTCTTGTATGGTAAAGTCAAAAGCTGGTATATAAATAAAAGAAAAGAGTGGGATAAAAAAAAGTACAGTTGTGTACACTTACCATAAATGTAGATGTTGCACTGCTGCAGTCATCACATTTGGGTTATCCCTGCCAGACTAGCCCTCGGCCGGCCCTAATACCAGAGGCGTAGTATTTCTGTGTCGGTTGCTGTTGCTCCAGGACTGACATCAGGTCGTCAGTAGTATAAAGTAAGGCAGCCGACGCCATTACATCAGTTTTTCTTGCCATAACCTGTCAGCAGCCCCCCAAGTAGGAGGCAGGTTCTGGTGGAAGAACCCCACCAGTAGAAATTAAATACCAATATGTCCTTTGTAGGGAAAGAGAAGAAAAAAGGGGGATGGAGGGAGGGAAACCAGGACTGCAACAGTGAATACACTTGAACATCTACATTTATGGTAAGTGTACACAACTGTACTATGTTCTTCGTGTTGCAGTCATCACATTTGGGTTGATTCCCAAAGCTGAGGAATTGGGTGGAGGCAGTCAAAGAAACTAGGAGCTGGCTAGGATGCCCTATAAGACTGCAGAGGCAAACCCTGCCCTTGATTTGGAGAAGAGAGGCAGGTGGTAATGTTTGGTAAAAGTGTGAATGTCCAGGTGGCAGCCTCCAGAATGTCCCTGATGGGGACTCCTCTGAGGAAAGCTGCAGAGGTGGAGGCTACTCTGGTGGAGTGAGTCCTGACTCCCCTGGGGGGAGGCTATCCATGTTGTTTGTAGCAGAAATGGATGCAGTGTGCTATCCATTTGTAAATGGTTTGTTTGGAGAATGGCTTTGCCTTCTGCCCCTGTAGCAAAGTTAACCAGCAATTGATCAGACTTTCTGAAGGATTTAGTCCTCCTGTCTAGATAGAATCTGATCTGTCTGCGCACATCTAGAGAGTGCAGGATCCTTTCCCCCTTGTTCTGGGGATTAGGAAAAAAGGTGGGCAAGTGAATGGATTGGTTGAGAGCCACACTGGACACCACCTTGGGCATGAAGGATGGGTTAGTCCCTGAGGGATACCCTGTCAGCATGGAAGATGTTGAAGGGTTCCACAGCTATGAGTGCTTGCAGCTCGGACACTCTTCTGGCTAAAGTGATGGCCAGAAGGAAAGCTGTCTTCCAGGAGAGAAATTTTAGCTCTGCTGAGGAGAATGGTTCGGAGGGGGGGGGGGGGCAGGGTGAGCTTTTCCAACACAAAGTTAAGGTCCCAAGCTGGGGTTGGTGCTCTTCTAGGTGGCCTCAAGTTGCTAGCCCCTCTTAGGAACTGGTTGATCAAAGGGTGTGAGAAAAGGGGTTGCTCAGTGGGAAAATGAGCAGAGATAGCAGAGGCATGAATTTTAACTCATTCACTCCGGAGCAGCTCAGAAAATGCTGCCTGTGTACTTACACCATAGGAACAAAAGTGCACCCTGTGCACATTTTCAGATAATCCATTTGTAATACCACACAGAAAACAAATGATCATAACTCTTTAACCATAATAGCTAGACTAAAAATGTAAATGCAAAAATTGTTCAGAAGACACTGACCTGTCCAACAGTTTAAATACTGATAGTGCGTATCTAAGTCATTATTAAATATTTGCCAAGGAATGATGATATTGTGCATATTTTTTACCTTTTTGGTAAAACAAATCACAATATCTTGGAGAATGTACCATGTAGACCCATACAATTGTAATTGATTTGTTTGTAGGAATGTCAGCTTTAAAATGATACCTTAACCATTACTGTGTGATGCTTTGCTACGGAGATATTTACAGACATATGATTAATATTATATTTTTCATAATTAGGTTCATAGGTAGGTACTAGGCTATCTGCCCGAAGGCATTTATAAGCTTAGCCAGAATGTGGTGGCTTTCGCTGCCCCTTTAGATTAGTTCCCTGTGCCTCAGTCCAGCAGAGCCACTGAAGTGATCCCGGGATAAACTTTCTGTTTCCTATCCACTCATCAAGGTTTGTCTTGAAGAGTTCTAGCGAGGAGCTCTGCCTAATGTAGATTGGAATCTTGTTCCAAAGCATGGGAAGTCTCCTTGACAGGAATCTATCCCCCAGCACGTCCTATTTATTGTTGTGGTGAGGTTTAGATCCCTAGAGCATGTGGCTCTAGGGGATATGGTTTCCATTAGGTGGAGTATGTCCATCAATTCTGGGTTGGACATGGCCTTGTATGTCAGGCAGAGATCACCTCTGAGCAGGTGGTATGCAACCAAATACAGCTGGAGTTTTTTCAGTCGAGCTGCATAGGGCATCTGTTTGAGGCCAGTGATCCTCTTGGTGAGGTACTTCTGTGGTCTTTCCAGCTGTTGCAGGTGTCTTGTAAGGTACATCCAAAATGGGCGTTGTACTCTGTGATGGGTCTGAGTGATGAGTAGAGGGGCACAATGACCTCTTTTGATCTGGATGCAAACCTTTTTGTGATTAGGTGGGCCACATGGAAGGATTTTCTAACCACTTTGGCAATGTGATTATCAAAGGAGAGATTACTATCAACTTGGGTCCCCAGATCCCTTATTACATCTTCAGTATTTAGGGGACTACCACCTATCTAGTAGTTTGTGGGTACTTTTTTTTTTCCAAAGGGAATGACTATGCACTTTTTGCCATTTAGCTTGAGGCCATGATTTTGGCACCAGGTATCCGTCTCAGTGAGACCCTTTTGGAGGATGTCTGTGTCAGCTGGAGAGTCAATTATAGCTCCTAGCTTGCAGTCGTTTGCGAACTTGGTCAGCCATAGTCCTCCTGTGCTTGCCTGTACCTCTGAAAAGTATATGCTGAACAGGAGGGGTCCTAAGACTGAGCCCTGGGGAACGCCACTTGTAACCAGTTTAGAGTCGGACCTAGCTCCCACAACTCTCACCATGTGGGTTCTGTCCGTGAGTCAGATGGCAACCCATCTTGTGATGTAGGGGTTTATGTTCAGGCTGGTGAGCTTGTCTATAATACCAGAATGGGGAATGGTGTCGAAGATCTTTGCGAGGTCTAGGTAGGCTGTGTGTACCACCTTTCCCTCATCTATTGCCTTGGCAACTGTCTCAAAGAAGTCCACCAGGTTTAGGAGGCATGATCTGCCCTTAACAAAACCGAACTGGGTAGGGTCCAGTGTTTGGAGGTTCCCAATGTCTCTGTTAATGAGTTCCATGATGATGCGCTCCATAGCCTTGCAGACCAAGCTAGTCAGGCTTATAGGGCAATAGTTCCTGGAGTCTGTTGTGGCTCCACCTTTGTGGAGCGGAATAACCTTTGCTGTATGCCACTCTATGGGTACCATAGCCTGTGGAGAGCCTGAGTTTGAACAGTGTGTTTAAGTGAGGGGTTAGTTCGTCTTTGAGCTCATGTAGGACGCAGCCTGTGACACCATCTGGTCCCATTGATGCTGTGTTTTTGGCTTTGGAGAGGGCTGTTTTAACCTAAGTGTCTGTGATTTCAGGGGCTCTACATTCTTCTGCTATGGTTATGGGCCCTTTTGGGGGTGAGAGTGGGATGAAGTTTGCACTGAACCTGTCTGCCAGGATGTTGGCGATATTGGTCAGTTCAATGTATTTTGTGCCATTCTGCACTAACTCTGAACAGATCTGAGCATTGCCACTTAGATTCTTGACATAGCTAAAGAATGCCTTGCGGTTATCTTTGGAGCCCTTGGCAATTTTTCTTTCGAAGCTCGCCTTGGATGATTTTATGAGGGATCGTAGTTTCTTGCTGATACTGATCAGGGATGTCTTCCCTTCTTGGGATTTTACTCTTTTCTGTACTAGTTTCCTCCTACTATTGTATAGCTTGTTTATGGCAGGGGTCCACCAGACTGGTTTCCTTTTCTTAGAGGAGTGAGTCTCGATTTTGCTTGGGATAGCACGATCCATGCATTCTTGAAGGTGCCCATAGAATGCATTAGTAAAGGATTTTGCAGCTTGGACAGTGTTATCCTTTTGCATGGGGGCTTTGAAACATTCCACCTTGGTCTTAAGTAACATGAAGTTTGCTTTTGAAAAGTTTTTCACTGTGGTTTCCTTGTCCGGGGGTGGGGGCGGAATGTGGATATCCAGAGTGATTTGTTTATGGTCAGATCTAACCAGCGAGGGGTTGACCTCCGATGTGGAACACCGGTCGCCCATGTTGGTGAAGACCA
The DNA here is from genome assembly GCF_019279795.1 of Protopterus annectens. Taxonomy (NCBI): domain Eukaryota; kingdom Metazoa; phylum Chordata; order Ceratodontiformes; family Protopteridae; genus Protopterus; species Protopterus annectens. The sequence goes on along the minus strand of NC_056728.1, from coordinate 492,704,288 downwards.
GGAACAATATGTTGTCACCACTGGTGGGATTGCTGACCAGTTGATCCAGGGCGTTTGAGTATATAAATTCTAGGAAATGCTGGGCAAGGGAGTTAGTACTTGAGTAGTTTTCCTAGTTAATGTTTGGGTAATTGAAATCACCTAATATTCGGGTGTTTGGTAGGACCTTTATGTTTCCCAGTGTTTCCAGAAACGGGGAATGGGGGTCCTGGGACATGGTGGGTGATCTGTAGCAAGCTACAATTTGAATTGTAGTTTTGCCCGTTGTTAGATGCACGTGGATGATCTCTGAAGCATCGTGCTGTGCCACTAACCTGGAGCTGTAGGTATCCTTGATGAATATGGATACACCCCCGCCTTTTACATTTCAGTCTGGGTTCTGTGGCCGAAATATATGGTATGAGTTGTAGCCTGGTAGTGCTAGGGCGCTCTCTGGAGCCTTAAACCAGGTTTCTGTTACTGCACAAATATCGATTTTCTCCATACTGAGGAGTGCCTAGAATGCATGCATTTTGAGGTTTAGACTTCTGGCACTGAGTAGCATTACCCTCAGTTTTTTGTTACTTGTGCTATTTATGGTGCTGGGTTTGTCTTTTGAGCCTTGCCTAAAAAAGGCACTATAGGGGTGGCAAGAGCCTTGGCCAGTATTTGAAAGCCTAAGGGTGACAAGTGCAAGCCGACTCTAGTGAAGCAGAATGGCTTGTCGAGCATAAACAAAGCATAACATCTCATCATCTGTAAAAGACAGAGACTACATATCAGCGTACAAGTTGTGTGGTTCAATATCAGCTTCAAAATGATGCATCATTTGTGTTGCCACCATGCTCCCTTGCAAAGATATGGACATAATAATGAAAAATATTGCAAACGTATAATTTTCATAATCCTACAAATGTAAACAAACTGTGATATAAGTACATGTATACTGCATATAGACACATTTCTTTTACCATGTTGTTAGTAGTAATACTGTCTTTATGAGGAATTACTTGGGACACTGACATGCACCCTTGCAAAGTTATTTACCAAAATATGAAATAAATCATAATTTTCATAACCCAAGTTCTAAACAAACTCTGATACCTGTACATGTGTACAGCATACACACAGTTATTTTACCATGTTGCAACTATTAATACTGTCTTCAAAATGAGGTATTACTTAGCACATTTCCATGGTCCCTTGCAAAGTTATTTACCAAAATATGAAAAAAAATTCATAATTTTCATAACCTTAGTCCTAAACAAACTGATATCTCTAGATGTGCACAGCATAAAGACATTTCTTTTATCATGTTGTAAGGCCAAACCCTGTCTTCAAAATGAGTTTTACCGAGCACAATTACTTGCTACCTAGCAAAGTTATTTACCAAAATATGAAAATAAAATTAATAATTTCCCTAACCTAAGTCCTAAACAAACTGTGATATCAGTACGTGCTTACAGCATACAGACACTCCTTAAAATATGGTAAAAGAACTGTAACACTGTCTTCAAAATGAGGTGTCACTTGGCAGAATTACATGCTCACTAGCAAAGTTATTTACCAAAATATGAAAAAAAAAAATTTCCATAGATGAAGTCCTAAACAAACTCTGATATCTGTACATGTGTACAGCATACATACACAGTTCTTTTATCATGTTGTAAGTACTGATACTGTCTTCAAAATGAGGTATTTAACACAAGTACATGCTCCCTAGCAAAGTTATTTACCAAAATATGAAAAAATGTCATAACTTTCAGACCCCAAGTCCTAAATGAACAGATATCTGTACATGTGTACAACCCACAGGCACAGTTCTTTTACCATGTTGTACAGACTAACACTGTCTTCAAAACATGGTATTACCTAGCACAATTACTTGTTCCCTAGCAAAGTTATTTACCAAAATATGAAAAATATTATAGCTTTCATAACCCAAGTCCTAAACAAACTGTGATATCTGTAGTAAATTATTACATGACATGATGTTCAAGTGCAGAAGTTCACAAAACTATAAACCATGTAACCACAATGGGGACTTGACTTTGTATCAAACAAATTGGAAAAATGAGAGAAAGGGTGGGGATGGCTTGAAATGAGTGCACGTAGACAAAAATCCAAAATCTGGCTTGTGCATTCATCAAAGTGATAACTACTTCTACTTATGTGAATGACAGTGACAGTTGCTGAGTTTTACCTGAAAAGAGATAATGACTCGGTGATATATTGTAACTGCAGTTATTGTTAATATGATAATGACCTGCAGTTCATTACAGCAAAGTTATGCATGCTCAGACACACTTGATAATTGCTGCACATAACCTTTTGAGTAGACATTCATTATATTACCTTGTGCAGCTGTTATGTAACACAGACTCATTATCATCTGTTAGAAGAACACATGAATAATTCAGTAAAAATAGTATAACACGTGTATATTACTGAGCCCTTCCTCCCACCTAAATTCCACACATGAATAACAAAGCACAAATATTGCCCAAAATATATGGTAGCTCCATGCTGGTAGTAGTCTGCAAGTAATAACCTTTATCTCAGTCAACCTGGTAGTCAACTACTGAGTCTAATCAGAAAGAGAATTGCAAGTAGAAATGTGTAACTTATCTGGCTGATCTGTGTAAGAATTACTACAAAAAGTAGTAAAAAAAAACTTTATCATAATCATCTCTGAAACCCTCAGGCAAAGATAACTGATGCTTTTTACACCATATTTCTACTGCAATATTCTAAAAAATAGATCAGCTCAGAGAACAGGACATGGCAGCATGCTATGAATTACAGTAAGCCAATGAATCAGTATAACACAGCCAGGTGCTAGGACAATAAAAAGGCCAAATGGATTTTCCAGTTATGCAAAAGCTTTTCCGTGGCACACTAATAAATTATTTTCCCCAGTAACCCCATCAGTTTGTGTTGTGTATGCATAAGCACCAAGATGACACAAAACTATTTTGCCCAACGCTCACTTCAGCAGTCTGACTATGTATGCAGAAGCACTTCCCTGAAACACCAATGAAATGTATATTATGTCTCCAATACTGAGCCACCAGATACAGCAAATCTCCTTGCTGATAAATTCAGCTGCAACTTTAACCCTTTCTCCAGCGCAACGTACCTTCAAGGAAATACCATGAAAAGGAACTCACCCTAGTATCACTAGTAAACAGGTACATAATGCTCTCTCTAAGCTAAGAACACCACACCAATGCGCAAAGACAATAACCCATGGATGCCTTCTAAACAACATAAAACATGACTTACCCAGGTCTCTGGAATTACTGTTTAACTGTAGCTTCCAAACAGGTGCCGTGCTTCAGGGATACAGCAGGTGTGCCATAGGGCCACTGACATGATTTCATCAACCCAGAGGAGAGCAGCTGCAGTGGCCCATGAACAGATGGCTACTGAGGGGGGCCTATATATATATATATATATATATATATATATATATATATATATATATATATATATATATATATATATATATATATATATAGGATATAGTAAACCGCCAGACAGTGGTCCGAAACCGGTTTGGTTTCCTCAAGGGCAGATCATGCCTATGCAACATGGTGGACTTGTTTAAGAGGGTAACCAAAGCAATGGATGAAGGAAAAATGGTTCACATTGCCTGCTCTGACTTGGCCAAGGCATTAAACATAAAATCCCAATCGAGCATTGTAGATAAACTACAGAGGTTAGGTACAAAGTCGTATGTCACCCAGTGATAGCCAACTGGCACACATACAGGAACCAGGAAGAAATATATTTATATATTTATAGCATGTCTTTTAACTCCTCACCCCTTCCCACGCCAAGCCAATCACCAGTATATGTGCCCGGTGTGAGATTGTTACCAAAGTACTAAAAGTAATGAGGACCATGCTGAATTGCACTGGGCTGCTACAATACAATAAAATGCCCCTACACAGGCAATAATAAATAATTTGTACAACTTGTAGGTCTCTGAGAAGAGTAAAAGAAACAAAGACCCTGTCCTCAACAGAAACGGCTTTGACCTCTTCTGTGTACCTTTAAGCTTTGATTTGTGTTGCTGGGGTGAACCTCAGTTCATGTATACATGCATAGACATACACAGTCTGCATGTAGACTCCACACTGAAAAAAAAAAAAATTACACAATTCTCCCGGCCAATTGTCAAAATCCAGGGTGCTGCAAATGGAGCCCTTTGCATCTGCCTGCAGACACCCATGTATCATACACATCTGTTTTTTAGAATAGCATGCAATATGGCAGACAGCAAAATGAAAACCAACTATTACAAAAGTACATCCCGAGGGTAATAGATCCCTAAACACCATACATATCTGTTTTTTCAGAATAGCATGCAATATGGCAGACAGCAAAATGAAAACCAAGTATTGCAAATGTAAATCCAGAGGGTAAGAGAGCCCTAAACACACTCTGAACATTTAGCGCTTTCATCTTTTATTTAACAAAACTTCTTCAGAAAACTAGCCAGCATACAGCCATAATTTAAAAAGAACCGTGTCATGTCACATGATTCAATTAACCAATCTAAACTTGCAAAAGAACATTCACATGTATTAATTATTCTTAAAGATTAAAACCATTGTATGACTTCCACTGAGGAATAAAGCACAATAAATTCCACTAATGGAAATAACTATCTGTAATAAACTTTTAGTTTTAATAAGTACTTACGGATAGCATACAATTTAAACCAGGTAATACTGTGGCATTTAGATTAATTTGCCTCCACAATGTTGAAGCTATCACTTAGGATTTCTGTTTCACATTCATATATAAATTTACAATATCCACAGTGACCACATTTTACCATTTTTCTTGGTTGTTGTGTATTGCGTTCATTTGTTGAACAATCTGCAGCTCACTCTAAAATATTTTTTAAGGTAGTACCCCGCTTATATGTAATTCTTGGTTTATCGCCTAGAATAGTACATATTTCATAGTTTGTTTATATTATATGCTAAATATTGTAAATTACATCTCTTGTGTGTGCACACTGTCTAATTATGTCATTACAAAGGTTAAATTAAAATTAATAGGGCACTGATTAGTCATTTGCTTGTCTTGTTCCAATACATCTTTACTGATTTCCAAGCTACATGTGGTATTAGTAGTCTGTGTATTTACTATCCCTTGTTCTGATGGGCAAGTACGTAGTAAGAACAGGGTAAAAAGACCTAATTTCCTTTTCATGTCTACTTCTTGCATAATGGAATTATTAAGTGGTCGGGGTCGAGAGATATGCGATTACCTTTATCCTAAAACAAGAATGGCCAGCTCTATAAAACATGTTGACGTAGCCATTGCGATATTCTATCCACAGTTTTCCTGAAGTGTACAAGCAGGCGGTTCCCCAGTGATGTCACATGGTGCCTGTTGGATGCCAAAGAAGTGGCGTGACAGCTCTCCCAGCAAATTGGCAAAATACAGTTCTGTACACTTACCACAAATGTAGATGTTCGAGTGTATTCATTGTTGCAGTCATTACATTTGGGTAATCTGCTGGCAGGTTGCCCTCAGTCGGCCTGAATTCCAAAGTCTTGGGTCCTGCATCAGTTGCTGTCTTCTCTTCCATGACGTCAGGTTGTCAGAGTATAAAACATGCAGCCAACATCATTTTCTTTAGTTTTTCTTACCCCCGATGTCAGGTGCCCACAAAAAGGTAGCAATATTATATATATATATATATATATATATATATATATATATATATATATATATATATATATACACACACACATCGATATAAACTTTAACTTCATCTACAAGCAAATACATCACATAGGTTGTAGAAGATAGAGAAGGAAAGATAAACTTTAGAATGACAGGGGAATGGTGGGAGGGTAACCTGGACTGCAACAGTGAATACACTCGAACATCTACATTTATGGTAAGTGTACACAACAGTACTAAATTCTTCGTGTTTCACTGTTGCAGTCATTACATTTGGGTAGAATCCCAAAGCTATGGTTGGGAGGCTGGAGCTAAACAGCATTAGGTACGGCTATAAGGCCCTGCAGTACTGCAGTGGCAAAGCCTGCCCTGGACTTAGAGTAAATGGTAATGCTTTGTAAAGGTGTGAACAGAACTCCAAGTAGCAGCCTCTAGAACGTCTTTGGTTGGTACTCCTCTGAGAAAGGCTGCTGAAGTAGCGGCAGCTCTGGCGGAATGAGACCTAATGCCCTTGAGCACAGGTTTACCATGGTTTAAGTAGCAGAAAGAGATGCAGTGGCTTATCCACTTTGAAATTGTCTGCTTTGAAATAGCCTTTCCTTCTGATCCTGCAGCATATGACACTAGTAATTGCTCAGTTTTTCTTAGAGCTTTAGTCCTGCTCAAGTAGAATCTTAGCTATCTGTGTACGTCCAAGGAATGCAGAATTCTCTCCCCTTTGTTCTGCGGATTTGGATAAAAAGTTGGCAGATTAATTGTTTGGTTAAGAGCCACACTGGAAACCACCTTAGGCATAAAAGTAGGATTTGTCCTCAGAGACAGCCTGTCTGGGTAAAATATGATAAAAGGCTCTACAGCTATGAGGGCCTGTAGCTCCGAAACTCTTCTTGCTGAAGTAATTGCTAGTAGCAGAGCTGTCTTCCATGATAAGAACTTTATATCAGCGGTAGCAGCTGGTTCAAATGGAGGCAGGGTGATCTTTTCCAACACATAATTGAGGTCACATGTAGGTAATGGTGATCTTCTAGGAAGCCTTAAATTTTTGGCTCCTCTAAGATACTGGGGCAATGCAGCAATTGCCTCATGTACACAGACAACCCTCTCCTCCTACCACCCAACACTACAACCTGTGAGAGATGCACTTACATAGCCAAAATGGAAGCAAAGCTCTCTCCACCCAAGATTGTGCTAAACAGTCAAGAGGAGAAGGCTAACACCCACACTACACCTCAAGCAACACATAGCCCTTCTAAACCCGCACCACCAACACCCACATATAGCAACACTAAATCCACATATGCAGAGGCCCTTAACTGTAACCTGCCCAAGCAACAAAGACCTCTGAAGCTGAAACGCAAACAAACACCAGTCACATAGTTCACAACACCAGTGTGCCACCCAGCAACAGCCCCTAAGGCAAGACAATGTACCTAACACTTTAGTCATAGGTGACTCTATAGTCCGGCACACTGATGTCCCTCTCACCAGGTTGAATAAGGAGAAAATTACAGTCAGCTGCCTGTCGGGTGCCAGGATCCGCCACATAACGCATGCACTCAAGTCACTCCACAACAAGTACAAATATGACTCTGTCATTGTCCATGTTGGAGTGAATGACTTGAGACGTACCTCCCTGGACTACATGAAAAGAGACATGGAAGAGCTCTCGGATCATGTGGCCCAGGCAGGTATGACCCTAGCCCTGAGTAGCATCCTGCCTTCGCCCAGAATACCACCACAATATAAGGATAAAATGATTGACTTCAACAATTGGCTAAGCTTATGGTGTCATTCAAAGGGGATCCAGTATCTGTCTGCCTGGGATGACATGATTGACAGACCACGATGCTTTGCCAGAGATGGTCTGCACCTGTCACCCCTGGGATTCACGTTACTGGCTAAGGCTCTTGCCACCCCTATAGTGCCTTTTTTAGGCAAACTTCAAAGGACAAAACCACCACCATAACAGGTACAAGCATGCAAAATCTGAAGGTAATGCTACTCAATGCTAGAAGTCTAAACCTCAAAATGCACTCTCTCGAGGCACTCCTAAAAATGGAGAACATCGATATCTGTGCAGTAACTGAGACCTGGTTCAAGGCTCCAGAGAGCACCCCTGCAATACCAGGCTACAACTCTTACCACACTTTTCGCCACCAAACCAGGACCGAAACACTAAAGGTGGAGGAGTGTCAATATTCACCAAGGATATTCACACCACCAGGCTAGTTGGCCAACACAATGTGTATGAAATTCTCCAAGTGCAACTAACACTAGGTAAGACTGCAATCCAAATTGTAGCTTGCTACAGATCCTCCACCATACCCCAAGATTCTCACTACACCTTTCTAAACATACTGGAAAATATTAAGATAGAACCAAACACCCTAATACTGGGTGATTTTAACTACCCTACCATTAACTGGGAAAACTACTCATGTCCCAACACCTTTGCACAACGGTTCTTGGAATTCATAAATTCCAACGCCCTGGATCAACTAATCCATAGTCCCACCAGGGGCTCCAATATCCTAGACCTGGTCATTACCAACATGGGAAATCAATGCTCCATACCTATGGTCACCCCCTCGTTAGTCAGGTCTGACCATAAGCTAATCACCCTTAACATCCACATCCCACCACCCCCCAGTAAAGAAACCACCATAAAAAACTTCTCCAAAGCCAACTTCATGCTACTCAAGTCAGAAGTGACAAACTTTCTTGACACCCATGCAGACGGGAACTGAAAGTTCAACTGCTGAATCCTACACTAAGGCACTGTATGGGCACATCCACTCATGCATGAATCGTGCCATCCCAAATAGAACCAAAATGCTCTCATCCAAAAAAAGGAAGCCAATCTGGTGGTCCCCTGCCATAAACAAACTTTACAACAAAAGGAAGAAACTTTTGCAGAAAAGAGGAAAATCCCAGGATGCAAAAAAACTCCCTTACTAGCCTCAGTAAGAAACTGAGATGCCTCATAAAATCCTCCAAAGCTAGTTACGAAAATAAAATTGCCAAAGATTCCAAAGACAACCACAAAGCATTCTATAACTATGTCAAGAATCTAAATGGCAATGCTCAGATCTGCTCTGAGCTAAAACAGAATGGCATTAAATATACTGATCCGAAGGATATTGCCAATATCCTGGCAGATCGATTCAGTGCCAACTTCACCCCTCTCACCCCTAAATGGCCCATCTCAATACCGGAAGATTGCCAAATTCCAGTAATAACGGCCACACAGGTACAAAATGCACTCTCTAAAGCCAAGAATACAGCATCCATGGGACCAGATGACATCCCAGGCTGTGTACTACATGAACTACAATATGAACTGGCACCTCACCTAAGTGTCATGTTTAATCATAGCCTCACCTCAGGTTTCATGCCCACTGAGTGGCAGAGCTACAGTTATCCCAATCCACAACCGGGGATCCACCTTGGATCCCGGAAACTACCGTCCCATCAGTCTGACAAGCCTTATCTGCAAGGCCATGGAGCGTATTATCATGGAACTTATAAACAAAGACATTGGCAACCTTCAAACACTGGACCCCACCCAGTTTGGGTTTGTGAAGGGCCGATCTTGTCTCCTGAACCTGATTGACTTCTTTGAATCAGTCTCCAGAGCCATGGACAAGGGTAAGGTGGTCCACGCAGCCTATCTAGACCTTGCCAAGGCCTTTGACACCATCCCCCACTCTGGAATCATAGATAAACTTACTAAGTTGGGCATTAAGCCCTATGTCACCCAATGGGTTGCTAAATGGCTTACTGATAGAACCCACACTGTAAAAGTAGCCGACTCCAAATCCAGCTCCAGACAAGTGACAAGTGGAGTACCTCAGGGTTCAGTCCTGGGCAGCTCTTGTTTGGCATCTACTTCTCTGAAGTACAGGTCAACACTAAGGGAATCTGGCTAACAAAGTTTGCAGATGACTGCAAACTGGGAGCCATTATTGAATCCCAAATGATGTGGATACTCTACAAAAGGGCCTTACAGAAACAGATGCTTGGTGCCAGAGCCATGGGCTCAAGCTCAATGCCAAGAAATGTATTGTTATCCCCTTTGGGAAAAAACATGTATCCATGAATTACCATATAGGTGGCAGTACACTAAACACAGAAAGTGTGATAAGAGACTTAGGGACACAGGTGGACAGTGGTCTCACCTTCAATAACCACATCGCCACAACAGTCAGGAAATCCTTCTATGTGGCACACCTCATCACGAAGGGCTTTTCATCCAGAAAAAAGGAGGTCATTGTCCCACTGTACTCATCCGTCATTAGACCCATTATAGAATACGCCCCATTTGGTATGTACCTCTCAAGACATCTGCAACAACTGGAAAGGCTTCAGAAATACCTCATTAAAAGAATCACAGGCCTAAAGCAGATGCCCTACGCTGACCGCCTTAAAAAACTCCAGCTATACTCTGTCGCATATCGTCTACTCAGAGGCGATCTCTGCTTAACATACAAGGCCATGTCAAACCCAGAGCTGTTGGACATGCTACACTTAAAGAAATCCCAATCCCTCAGAGCTACACGCTCCAGGAATCTAAACCTTGTCATCACAATAAACAAAACATGCTGGAAGGATAGGTTCCTGACCCAGAGACTCCCCAGACTCTGGAATAGATTGCCCATACATGTAAAGCAGAGTGCCTCTTTGGACCTCTTCAAGAGGAACCTTGACGATTGGATGGGAGAAAGGAAATTCACCCCAGGGATCACGTCAGTCGCTCTGCTAGACAGGGGTCCAGGGAAGAAATAGCCAGGGAATTGTTATGGCTAGGCTTGTATAGGCCCTAGGGCTGACAGCCTAGTACCAACCTATGAACCTATGAAATGGAGATATTTCCTGCATGATTCCTTGATAGGAATGTGGAGGTAGGCAGGCCTCTTTTAGATTTAGGGTGGCTAGCCAAGCATCCTTGGAGAGCATGGATAACAGCTGCTGGAGAGTGAGCATTTTGAATTTTGGGATTACCGGGAAGGTGTGTAGAATGGATAGATCGAGGATGGGGCTCCAGATGCCCTCTTTTTTGGGTACCAGAAAGTCTGGAATAGAAATCTTGTCCTTTCTGTTCTGCAGGAATGTGCTCTACTGCCCTCATAGAGAGCAGGGAAAGGACTTGCTTTTGTGCCTCTGCCCACTGGTTTGGAGGTAGATCTGGGAACCCTTTTGGGGTTGGAAGGGTGTGGAAAGAAAATTTGAATCCCTGGGACACTATGTTAAGAACCCAGCAGTCGCCAGTAATGGTGGACCAGGTGCTTGTGTGAAAGGAGAGTTTTCCTTCTAGGGGTAAGTGAAAGTGGACAGAGGGAAGGGGTGGGGGAGGTGAGTCATTGTGAGTTCTTACCATAAGGGGGTGGCTTAGAACTCCCTAGCTTTGAAGTGGAGGCAGTCCACTGCTTAGATCTCTGCATTCCCTGTGGCTGCTGTCTGGGGGTCTGGTTCCCCGGGGTCTGAGCTGAACTGGCTTAGTGGGAGCAGGAAAGGACCAGTGCTTGGTGGGACAATGCCAGCTGAACCTGGGGGGCTGGACCTGTAAGAAATCCTTAACTGTCTGCATAGATTTTGCTTTTTCTTCCATATTTTTTAGGACCTCTTTTGCCTTAGTGCCAAATAAGTTGTCTTTGTGCAAGGGGGCATCCAACAATTTATATTTGACATGGTCTGGCAAGGGCTTTTCCTTAAGCCACGCATGCCTTCTAATGACAGATCCAGTGATTGCTGCCCTGCAAGAAGCTTCTAGGGCATCAAAACCACAGTGCAAGGTGTGTTTAGTTACTTGACTTGCAGAATGCATTACCTCTTGTAACTCTTTAGATTCTGCACAAGCAGGAAAGGAAGACATTTTTTGTTTGAGGAGTTCCAGGGTAAGTTGCTGAAATTTTAGCATATGGAACTGACAATTTAGTGCCCTGATAGCAAGAGTAGCATGGTGTATACTTTTTTTACCCCATCTGTCTAGTGCTTGGGAATCCCTATCTGAGGGGGTGGGATTCTTAGCAGAGATTGATTTAATCCCTTTAGGTCCTTGAGAAATGACCTCAGGGGCAGCAGTAGGATTTAAAAAAAAAGAAATTTGTATGAGTCATGAACTCTGTAGTACCTATCTGGTTTTCCGGGTACAGGAGGGAGGGTATCAGGAGTCAAGCTGGATTCCAGGAAAACATCCTCCACAACATTCAGGACTGGGGGGATTGCCAAGGGTCTGTGGTGTGGAAGTTCTAAGAATTCCCTGAGACTCTTTTTAGACTGAGGTTAATCCTGACTCTCCCATTGGAAATGCTCCCTTAAGGTATGAAGGGTTTCCTCAAAGGAAAAATCCTCTGGGGGAATAGGCTGAAGGGATGGAATCCTCTGCATCAGAATCCTCATAAGTAGAGAGGGGTTGCATGTCTTCATATTCAGATGCATCAGAGTCATCTGACTCTTGTTCAGACAAAACTACAGGGGACAGATCTCTTTTCCTTTTGGAGGGGGTAGCTTGGCTTCCACTGATCAGCATGATAAGGTCTTCTGCCATTTTAAGCATTTGAGACTGAGGCAAGGAAGCAGGTGCTCGAGATTGGGTCGTTGGTTTCTTGGGTGTGGTTCATACCCTGGGCCTAAGAAACTCTGTCGTTTTTGAAAGAACAGTAGTCGCGAAAGAAGATATCGGTTTGTGTCGAGAATCAGTAGTGGGAAGGACTTCCTCGGAAGCCGGTGCCTGCTCAGAGGCTCCAGACCCATCCAAGGTAGAGACGACCTCAGGATCCTTAGTCAAAGAAGAGTTTTGCGGCATAACTGACTCCGAAGGGGTCTCGGTAGTAGCCAGCGAATCCACAAAAGTGGGCATCAGGGGCTGCGAAAGCACCTCACTGAGGATCGGAGAACTGACGACTAGCTTAACAGGAGCGTTGTTGGTAGGTATGGACCTGTGCGGTCTGTCTCTGTCTTTATCTTTACGTTTTTTTCAGAAGATCTGCTGTCAGATGGCTTACCGAAGCCATATCAGAGTTCGAGGACTGTAAGTGAAAATATCTACCTATAATAAGGGCCTGACGGATAGTTCTGGCATTGAACAAAGCACAGAAGCGACAGTGGGGGACGTTGTGGTCTGGGCCTAAACAAGTGACGCAGTAAGAATGAAAGTCTCGGTGTGGTATTTGCTTTCCACAGCAGAGACAATTGTTAACTTTTTCTGACATCAGTTAGTGCAAGAAAAAAGGATCCCCAAAGGGGTAGTTAGCTTTAGAAGACTTCAGCTTCAGTTTGGCAGATGAAACTCAGGTAGCGGCCGACCGGCACTCATGCGAACTGCTTCTGCTCCGGGCTCCATGGCAAGAAAGACTGATGTAATGGCGTCGGATGCCTTACTTTATACTACTGACTACCTGACGTCAGTCCTGAAGCGACAGCAACCGACGCAGAAATACTAAGCATCTTGTATTCAAGCCGGCCGAGGGCTACCCTGGCAGGGATAACCCAAATGTGATGACTGCAACAGTGAAACACGAAGAACATCTGGTAGGCATACAAAAGGAAACCATTACAAGAATATTAATAATAACAACTCATCTACAAGTGATAACAAAAGTATAGACAACTTTCTTGCTAATAATATTCAAAAGAAGCTATCTAAATACAATATTAATAACATAAATAAACCCTTTTCCTTTAAAGAAGTAAAGGAACAAATAAAAAATCTTAAGACAAAAAAGGCACCAGGACTGGATGTTCTAATTCCGGAATTTTACAAGCTCTTGCCTGATAACATCTTGAGAATCTCCTTACTCAATTAATTCCAAGAAGTTAAAACTACAGCAAACATCCCTCCATCATGGAAATAGTCTATCATCTCTCCCATCTTAAAACCAAATAGAGAGTTCAACACCTTGGCACATTATACAGGCCAATGTCTTTGCTTAACATTGACTACAAGATATTCGTGCCCATCTTAGCAGACAGACTAAATAACATTCTTTCAATATTAATTAATGAACACCAAACCGGGTTTATCAAAAACAGAAAGGTACAAGACAATGTAATTAGATTACTGTCCTTATTAGACTTAGCAATCAAGAAAAAAATGAGCTATTTTAAGCCTTGATATAGATACAGCTTTTGGCTCCCTAAGTTGGCCATATCTGCTTAAAACTCTGCAAAAATACAATTTCTCCCCAAACTTTATAGGATTAATTAAAAAACTATAGGAAAAGTCCTCTATAGCCTATGTAAAGACTGGATCTTATTCATCTAGCCCATTCAAAATATTAAGGGGTACTAAACAAGGGTGACCCCTCATCCCATTACTCTTTGCCCTGGCTATTGAGCCTCTTGCAAATTATATTAGAAATAATGACAGCGTTAAAGGATATAAAGTGTCAGACAAATTGTCCCCCAAGATACAACTGTTTGCTGATGACCTACTAATAACGTCTATTGATATGGAAAATTCAACAGATCACCTATTACATAATCTAGACTTCTCTGCAAACATCTCTGGTCTAAAATCCAATCATAACAAAACTCAGGCACTTCTAGTGAATAAAAACTTTACTATGAAACTTAGATCAAAAAGAGATAAACTGGGAAGGCTTGCATATTAAATATCCAAGTATCATTATTGAATCTAATTATAAACAATCACTCACATCTAATTACCAACAACTTATAAACTCAATTACAAGTCTAACTGACAGTTGGAACAGACTCTTCTTCACATCTGAAGGCAGACTAACTTTAATCAAAATGATACTGTTACCTAACATCTTATTCACTGGCCAAGCCCTAATAATTCCCCCACCTGTCAAAATTAAATAGAAAATGAATAACTTATTACTCAACTTCCTTTGAAATCCCAACAAAAAACAAGAACTTCTCTTCTCTGGCACACTACAAGCTGGGATGAAGGAGGTATATGGTTTCCAAATATTAATTTTTATTTGAACTCTGCATTTATTAACATAGTGATGCTTTGGAATACTTACTAAACATCATACTGGATATCAATACATGAAACCTTACTTTGTAACAGTAATAGCACATTGTTTCAACCATATACTCAAATATATACAAACATCTATAGATGGATTTTAAAAATATACATTCAAAGCGAAAGGTCAAAATTTGTTCTTACACCTATTATAAACCAAATATTACTGTTGTTTAAAAAGCTTGTGTTTTCTAATCAATTAAGAATTTATTAATACTTATGTTTCCCATTGCCTACACAAATAAATGTTTGATATCTTTTGATACTCAGAAAATTTTAGAATTTAAGAAGGGTGACCTATTATATTGGAATCAATTTCTCTCAACTAATAAAATAAGTTCTGTAGACTATCTGATCAGCGGATATAGTTTGCAAAATTGCAATTGGCCAGACATCCAAACTTGTAAGGATTTTATTTATACTAAGCTCGTACCCTCATTAGAGGCATGCAATAAGAGTAACTTAAAAATCTTGGATTTTTTCTCAACAATTAATACCTCACTCAATAATTACTAATAGGTCACCCAAGAACACTTCATACATATAAGTTATTTATAAAATTCTCAGAAATGATTTTAGCAAAACAGATATTTCTTTTTGGAATTATTCAAGTGAAGTTAATAAACAAGCATTCTCAGAAAAAGATAAAAAAAACTTTGTTTACAATCGGTGAAGGAATCCACATCATCTGAGTTCTGGGGTGTATACACATGGACATTTTTACACAGATGTTTTTTCACCTTCACATAGACTAGCAATAATGTACAAGAAAGATGAAATAAAATGCTGGAGATGTGGCATCCTGATGCTGACTGGATACGTATGGTTGTTAATTGCAAAATAATTTCCCCATTTTGGTTAGATTTTAAACATCTTTGTAAAGCTCTATCAAATGACAACTGTATAATTTCTGACTACCTTATCCTTTTCAATGTTCCTGAAGTCATTCCTAAAAAACAGACATTTTTACTATGGCCTATCCTCTCTATAGCAAGGAAAATTGTTACTAAAATTGGAATTCCCAATCTACTCCTGTCTTTAAAGTTGAGTTATTCATCTTGTGAAATACATTTGTAAGAATGAGATTGCTACTATAAAAGCAAGGACTAACAACATAACTCATCATTTAATTCCTTGGACAAAACTGTCTAATCTGTTAGAGAAATATCGTGTTCTCTTATTTATATTGTTTTTAATTGTTATGGACATTGTATATAGTTTATTGTTTTTTTCTTGTTACTATATTAAGTTATTGTGTTATAAAATGAATAAAAATATTCTGGGAAAAAAATGAAAAGCACAGTATTAAACAGATCAATATTTCTAGGCTACCATTTTCAGCAAAAACAAATCTCTGCATATTAAAACCCAGAAGATATACACTAACACACAAAGGAAATTACACAAAACAAGCAATGCATGGGTAAGTCAAAGAAGTTTTATACATTGAAAAGAAAAACAGAAAACTCCATCAAAACCAGAAAATTCTGATCAATTATTGAGAAACATCTATAAAGACCCTAAGAATGTAAAAAAATAAAATAAAAAAGATAAAACAAGTAAAGGGAAGCTAAGAAACTTATTTAAATGGAGGGAAATAACTGCAAAGCTCAGAGCTCTATCCAATTCTAGCTACAAGCAGCAACAATTCTGCAGGACGAGTTAGCCTTGAGTAAAAAACTATGTATAGGCACATCCTAAACAGACAAAAACCTAGTTAACAATGAGAAGACATACACTTCCTTCTTCAAAGTGAACCTGCAAGCCATAATAAAAAAAAGGCTGCTTTAAAGCATGAGCTAAATTAGATGTAAGCATGGTGGACCTAGCTTGATTAAGAACTAGGTTCATTCTCTATCTTTAATCCAAAGTCTAATGTGATCACAGAGAATACCAAATGATTACTGACAAAGGTACAAGCAAGGTCTTCTCTTTTAGCAGCATAGTCGGATACTTTTGTTAATGTGTATATTCCTGTTTTAGAGAGTCATTTTGGATACTAGACCCTCACAAGAACAAGTATTGGAGCTGTAGAGTTTTTGATTTTTCATATACACTCACTTTAATCACCTTATCCATTTCTCTTGTTTCTTATCAAACTCAAAACATACACAAAAACACCAATGACAATGATAGGTGGACAAGTAAATTTATTCTCACAAAATTCTGTGAGAATAGACATACTTTTACACCTGCCACTGTTGGTGTTTTTTTGGCATTTGGGTTTGTTTTGTTTTCACCAGTGTCTTTCTGAAGTTCCTTTTTGTTTTGGATGCTTATCAAACTCCCTGGTATTCATTTTTTAAAGGAAGAAAGATAAAATAATCCATGAAGAAACAGCAAACAGTAGGATAACTGCAATACTTTACAAATGAAATTACTCTTGCTCTGAGTTGGGAAGTACACCAGTGCAACCAGGGAGAAGAAAGTACAGTTGTGTACACTTACCATAAATGTAGATGTTCGAGTGTATTCACTGTTGCAATCATTACATTTGGGTAATTTGCTGGCAGGTTGCCCTCAGTCGGCCTGAATTCCAAAGTCTTGGGTCCTGCTTCGGTTGCTGTCTTCTCTTCCATGACGTCAATTCGTCAGGGGTACAAAACATGCAGCCGACGTTTTTTCTTGCCCCCGATGTCAGGTGCCCCCAAAAAGGTAGCAAAAAAAAATATATATATATATATATATATATATATATATATATATATGTATACATGCATCAATATAAACTTTACCTTCATCTACAAGCAAATACACCACATAGGTTGTAGAAGATAGAGAAGGAAAGATAAACTCCAGAAAGACAGGAGGATGGCGGGAGGGTAACCTGGACTGCAACAGTGAATACACTCGAACATCTACATTTATGGTAAGTGTACACAACTGTACTATGTTCTTCGTGTTTCACTGTTGCAGTCATTACATTTGGGTAGAATCCCAAAGCTATGGTTGTGAGGCTGCAGCTAAACAGCCTTAGGTGCGGCTATAAGGCCCTGCAGCGGCAAAGCCTGCCCTGGACTTAGAGTAGAGAGGCTAATGATAATCCTTTGTAAAGGTGTGAACAGAACTCCAAGTAGCAGCCTCTAGAATGTCTTTGGTTGGTACTCCTCTGAGAAAGGCTGCTGAAGTAGCTGCCACTCTGGTGTAATGAGACATAATGCCCTTGGTTACAGGTTTACCATGGTGTAAGTAGCAGAAACAGATGCAGTGGCTTATCCACTTTGAAATTATCTGCGTTGAAATAGCATTTCCTTCTGAGCTTATGATACTAGTAATTGCTCAGTTTTTCTTAGAGCTTTAGTCTTGCTCAAGTAGAATCTTAGCTGTCTGTGTATGTCCAAGGAATGCAGAATTCTCTCCCCTTTGTTCTGCGGATTAGGATACAAAGTTGGCAGATGAATTGTTTGGTTGAGAGCCACACTGGAAACCACCTTAGGCATAAAAGTAGGATTTGTTCTCAGAGACACCCTGTCTGGGTAAAATATGATAAAAGGCTCTACAGTCATGAGGGCCTGTAGCTCTGAGACTCTTCTTGCTGAAGTAATTGCTAGTAGCAGAGCTGTTTTCCATGATAAGAACTTTATATCAGCAGTAGCAGCTGGTTCAAATGGAGGCAGGGTGAGCTTTTCCAACACATAATTGAGGTCCCATGCAAGTAATGGTGATCTTCTAGGAGGCCTTAAATGTTTGGCTCCTCTAAGATACTGCTTTAGTAAAGGATGAGAAAAGATTGGTGGCTCTGCATTGTTGTTGTTGTTGTTGTGTCTTTCGGCTTTTCCCAGTTAGGGGTCGCCACAGCGGAACTCCGGTCCGCTAATGATTGGCAGTAGATTTTTACGTGCTGGTTTGCCGGGCCGAACGCACAACCTTCAATGAAGGACTGCCCATTCACGCATGTCGCCACACAGAAGACGCTCTGAGAATCGAACGGGCAACGTCTAACTGTGAGGCGACAACGCTACCGCAGCACCACCACCGCAGTGCCGAAATGGCAGAGGCATGGATTTTGAATGATGAGAAAGATAGGCCTTTGTCAAGCATCTCAGTTAAATATTGTAATATCTGAGGAATATTTAGTTCTGCTGTATCAGTTCCTTGTGCTTGATTCCAAGCACAGAATCTCTTCCATTTGTCAGCATAAGATTTTCTAGTACTAGGCCTTCTGGCTTCCAAAATGACATCCATCACAGCTTTACTGAGAGGTGTTGCTTGTATAACTACATGATCAGCCATGCTGCCAGGTTCAGTATCTGTAGTTGATTGTGTAGGATCTGATTGTTTTGCTGGGACAGTAGTTGAGGTCTTTGAGGTAAGGTCCAAGCTGGGTATTGAGACAAGTTCCTTAGGATTGGGTACCAGTACTGGCGGGGCCAGTCTGGGGCAATTAGTATCATCTTAGGCTTCTCTTGTCTGACTTTTAGGAGGACCTTGGAGAGAAGAGGCAGAGAAGGAAAGGCGTAAACTTTTTCCAACTGAAACATAGGGCGTCCACTTTCCATGCATGTCTGTGATAAGTCCTTGTGCAGAATCTTTTCAACTGGTAATTTTGAGGAGAGGAAAATAGATCTATGTCTGGGCTCCCCCATTTCTGTGTTATCATGCTGAAGACTTTTGGATTTAGTTTCCACTCATGGGGATCCATAAGGATTCTGCTTAAATCATCTGTCAGAGTGTTTTGTTTTCCTGGCAGGAATTGAGCTTGAAGATGTATTTGGAAGGTCAAAGCTGTGTCCCACAGTGCCATGGCTAATCTGCAAAGGGGGTATGAATGTGTGCCCCCTTGCTTTTTTATATAATACATGACTGTGGCGTTGTCTGTCTTTATCAGTAATTGTCCTGGATGAAGTAAGTTCTTGAAGGCTGTTAATGGCATTTTGAACAGCTAGCATCTCTTTCTGATTGATATGTATATGCATTTGTTTTGGTGACCGTATGCCCTGAATGCATCTTCCTGCCATGTGGGCCCCCCAGGCATCATCTGATGCGTCGTTTGTTATGGTTTTGCTGGCAGGGGGTAGAGCGAATGGCCGTCCCATGTTTTGGTGACATGCCTTTGCCCACCATAGAAACTCCTTTTGCAGGCAGGGAATGAGAGGAATCATTGTTTCCAGACTGTGAGAATGTTGATTCCATAAACTTTTTAGGTACCACTGAAGTTTCTTCATATGCAGTCTTGCATATGGAATCAGTAGGATGCAGGAAGCCATGAAGCCCAGAGCCTTGCAGAAGAGTGGGTTTTTGTTGCCATCAGTTTGAAGTAAGTAGTCAGTTGCCTTTGCTTGTCTGGCATGAGGTAAGCCATCTGGGCAGTTGTATTCAAGCTTGCACCCAGTAACGTTATCTTTTGTGAGGGTACCAGTTGTGATTTCTTTTCGTTTATTGTGTACCCTAGGCAAGTTAGAAGCCTTTTCACAAATGCCAGGTGTCGAAGAAGTGTGTCCTTGTTCTTTGCTTGAATGAGACAGTCGTCAAAGTAAAGATATATTTGTATACTTCTTTGTCTGCAAAATGCAATTACTGGCACTAGGCACTTTGTAAAGACAGTACAGTTTTGTACCTACCATAAATGTAGATGTTCGAGTGCTCATACAGCTGCAGTCATTACAGATGGGGTTATCCTGCCGTCAGGCGGGTCCTTGGTTGGCCGAATTCCAAAGTCTAGGTCCGGCGTCAGTTGTCGTCGCTTCTTCCCTGACGTCAGTGCGGCAGGGGTATAAAAGAGGCAGCCGATGCCATTTTCTTCAGTTTTTCTTGCCCCAGATGTCAGGTGCCCCCAGAAGGAAGGCAAAACATAAAGTTATGCAAACATGCAATACAGAATAATCAAAAAACAGTAGTTGCAAGCAAATACACCATAAGAGAATACCCCAAATAGGTTGTATGATAAGGTGTTTGTCATAAGGCTTGTCCTAAGAGGGGACGGAGGGAGGGTAACCTGGACTGCAGCTGTATGAGCACTCGAACATCTACATTTATGGTAGGTACAAAACTGTACTATGTTCATCGTGCATACAGCTGCAGTCATTACAGATGGGTAGAATCCCAAAGCTAAGTAGGGGTGGTAGGCACTAAGTGGAACTAGGAGAAGCGAGGATGCCCTGCAAGACTGCTGTGGCAAAACCCGCTCTAGATTTAGAGAATAGTGGGAGGTGATAGTGCTTGGAGAAAGTGTGCACTGAACTCCATGTGGCTGCTTCCAAAATGTCCTTGGTAGGGACCCCCCTGAGGAAGGCTGCAGAGGTAGCTGTGGCTCTGGTGGAGTGGGATCTGATGCATGCAGGCACAGTTTTTCCATGAAATGAGTAACAAAAGCGTATGCAGTGGGCTATCCATTTTGAAATTGTCTGTTTGGAAATAGCCTTTTCTTGAGCACCTGCAGCATAGGACACAAAGAGTTGCTCAGATTTCCTGAATGGCTTTGTCCTGTCCAAATAGTAACGAAGTTGTCTGTGAATGTCCAAGGAATGTAGTAGTCTTTCCCCTTTGTTTTGTGGATTAGGATAAAAGGTAGGTAAGTGGATAGCCTGATTCAAAGCTACACTGGATACTACCTTTGACATAAAGGTAGGGTTGGTTCATAAGGAAACTGTCCTGATGGAAAATGATGAATGGTTGCACAGCCATGAGGGCCTATAGCTCCGAAATCCTGCGTGCTGAGGTGATAGCCAGAAGAAAGGCTGTTTTCCATGACAAGTATTGTAGCTCTGTTGAAGAACCTGGCTCGAAGGGAGGAAGGGTCAGCTTTTCCAATACGAAGCTGAGGTCCCAAGCAGGGACTAGTGGTTTCCTTGGGGGTTTTATATTCTTTG
The DNA here is from genome assembly GCF_019279795.1 of Protopterus annectens. Taxonomy (NCBI): domain Eukaryota; kingdom Metazoa; phylum Chordata; order Ceratodontiformes; family Protopteridae; genus Protopterus; species Protopterus annectens. The sequence goes on along the minus strand of NC_056728.1, from coordinate 492,682,793 downwards.
CCCCTCTGAAGAACTGCCTTAAGAGAGGATGAGAGAATAAAGGAGGATCTGTGTTGTACTGTGCAGAAATGGCTGAAGCGTGGATCTTGATGGAGGACAAGGAAAGTCCATTGTTTAACATCTCAGCTAGGTACTGTAAAATTTGAGGTATATTTATTACCCAAGGATTATGTCCCTTTTCTTGATTCCAGGCACAAAATCATTTCCATTTGGCGGAGTAGGCTTTTCTAGTAGAAGATCTTCTGGCCTCCAAGATGACATCCTGCACCTCCTTGGAGAGGAGAATCTGTTGGGAAATCAAGGAATTCTCCATGCAGCTAGATTTAGGGTTTTGAGTTGGCTGTGAAGGGTTTTGTAGTTGTGCTGGGACAACAGAAGAGGGACTAGAGGTAGGATCCATGGTGGGGAATGTGTCAGGCTCTTCAGGAGCGGATACCAGTGTTGCCTTGGCCAGTCTGGAGCAATGAGAATCATTTTCGGCCTCTCTGCTCTGGCTTTTAATAGAACTTTGGGCAGCAGAGGAAGAAGCGGGAAGGCATAGACTGTCAATGTTGTCCAATTGAAGGAAAGTGCATCCACTTTCCAGGCCTGTGGATGATAGGTCCTTGAACAAAATTTTTTCAACTGGCAATTTCTGTGGGTAGCAAAGAGATCTATGTCTGGCTGTCCCCATGCCTGAGTTATCTTTGTGAAAACTTGAGGATGCAACTTCCATTCGTGTGGATCTGTCATATTTCTGCTTAGGTTGTCTGCCAGTGTGTTTTCCTTCCCTGGCAGGAATTGTGCCTGTAGTTGAATTTGCAGTTCCAGTGCTGTGTTCCATAGGGTCATGGCTTGCCTGCACAGGGGGTATGAATGAGTTCCCCCGTTTGTTTATGTACCACATCACTGTGGTGTTGTCTGTCCTTATCAATAGCTGGCCTGGATGCAGTAGGTCTTTGAAGGTCATAATAGCATTTTACGGCTAGCATTTCCTTTTGGTCGATGTGAAGGTGCTTCTCTTTTGGGTCCATTTTCCTGAATGCACTGATCTGTTATGTGTGCTCCCAGGCGTAGTCTGAGGCGTCTGTTGTGATGATTTGAGTTGCTTGAGGTACACAGAAAGGAAGACCTGTGTTTCTTTGGCAAGCTTGAGCCCACCACAAAAATTCCTTTTGAAGGCATGGAATGAGTGGTATAATTGCTTCCAAGCTGTGGCTGTGTTGAGACCATAGGTTTTTTAGGTACCATTGAAGTTTCCTCATATGCAGCTTTGCACATGGGATTAGTAGGATGCAAGATGCCATGAATCCCAGAGCCTGCAGGACTTTCCTTGCAGTTAGCCTGGTGAAAGTTGCCATTTTTCTGAAGTATTGAGACAGTTGCCCTTGTTTGTTTGGCATGAGGTAGGCCATCTGGGTGGTTGTATTCAAGCTGGCACCCAGGAAAATTATTTGTTGAGAGGGTATTAGTTTTGATTTCTTTTTGTTGACTGTGTATCCCAGGAAGTTCAACAGTTTTATTACAAACGCCAGGTGCTGCAGTACTATGTCCTTGCTGTCCGCTTGGATCAGGCAGTCATCCAGATATGGGTAGATTTGTATCCCTTGTAGTCTGCAGAAGGCGATTACTGATGCCAGGCATTTCATAAACACTCTGGGCGCAGTAGATAAGCCAAAGGGCAATGCAGAGAATTGGTAATGGGTTGAACCTGCAAGAAATCTGAGGTATCTTCTGCAATCTTGTCTGATAGGGACATGCAGGTATGCCTCCTTGAGGTCCAATGTTACCAGCCAAGACTCCTTGCCCAGCATGGGAAGAAGCTGCTGTAATGTGAGCATCTTGAATTTTGGCACCTGTAGATAAGTGTTTAAGATGGATAGGTCTAAGATAGGTCTCCAATCTTTGTCTTTCCTTGGTACCAGGAATAGTCTGGAATAAAACCCTTGACCTTGCAGGTACCTCTTGAATTGCTTTCATGTCCATGAGAGCTGAAATTTGTTTTTGCTCCTCTGCCCTTTGATTTTGTGGCAGGTTTGGCATGCCTCTCATTTTTGGAAGGGTGTGAAAGTGGAACCTGTAGCCTCTGTCTATAATGTCCAGAATCCATTTGTCTTTTGTAACAATATGCCAATTTTTTGAGAATAATGTCAGTTTTCCGCCCAAAGGTGTTGCCATTAAAGCTTTGCTTGGCAGGTGTAGGGGGAAGTCATTGTGTCTGTTTTCTAAAAGACTGTGATCTATCTTCTCCACCTCTTGGGGTTGGTGCTTGCCACTGTCTGGCTCTGAAAGATCCTTGAGGTTTCCCTCTACCCCTTGGGCGTCTGTATCTGCCCCTTTGAGGTCTGTCAGTGGCTGGAAAGGACCAATTTTTTGAAGGCCAGTTTCTGCTGAAACGTGGAGGTTGTACCTGCAGCAAATCTTTCACTGTTTGCATTGATTTCGCTTTTTCCTCCATTTTCTTTAGTACCTCCTCAGCTTTAACACCAAACAATACATCATTTTGAAGAGGTGCATCTAATAGTTTAGCTTTGACATGATCTGGTAAGGTTTGTTCTTTGAGCCAAGCATGCCTACGTATAACAGACCCCGTAACAGCAGCTCTACATGAGGCCTCTAAAGCATCAAAACCACACTGCAAGGTATGTTTACCCACTTGCTCTGCACCATGCAACAAATCCTGCAACTCTTTTAAATCTGGTTGTTCTGGTTGTGTCATCTTGCTTTTCAGCTGAGATATCAAAAACTGTTGATACTTTAACATATGGAACTGACAGTTTAATGCCCTCATGGTTAAAGTGGCCGAGGTGTACACCTTTTTCCCCACCTTTCTAAAGCTCTGGAATCTCCCTCTAAAAGTAATGAGGTTTTAGCAGTAGAGGCGTTAATTCCCGGGGGACCCTGTGAAATTGTTTCTGGGTCAGCAGTATGGCTTTATATAGGAACTGGTGAGAATCAGGAACCTGGTAATACCTGTCTGGTTTAACAGGAGCTGGAGGCAAAGAATCTGGATTAAGGCTGGCTTCTGTGTACACATCATCCAATATATCTAAAACAGGAGGGATAGCCAGGGGCCTATGCTAGGGGAGCAGAATAAATTCCCTGAGCCTTTTCTTGGAATCTGAGTAATCTTGGCCTTCCCAGTGGAAGTGTTCCCTCAATGTATGCAGGGTTTCCCCAAAAGAGTAGTCCTCAGGGGGGGAGACTGAGGGAATAGACTCCTCTGCATCAGAGTCTTGAATGGAGAATAGGCATAATCCTGGTCCTCAGATAGTTCTGAGGTATTAGAAGCTTGATCTGAGGAAGGGTAGTCTTCCTCTAATCTGGGCCTTTTGTCAGAGGGTGGTTGAGAACCCCTGATAAGAATAATCAAATCCTCAGCCATTTTAAGCATTTGTTTTTTAGGCATGGTGCCTTGAGAGGGTCTGAGGAACCTGTTTTTGGTTTTCATGGCTGCTTTAGATTTAGTGAAGGCTTTAATAGAAGGAGGAAGGCCTGAAGACCCCTTGAGAAATGGCAGGCCTGTCTAAATTCTGAGTTTCCCGCCAGGAGTGGCGTCGGTATCTGTAGTAGGAATAGGGGCCGAGGAGCCTGCAACCTCGGTACTGAAGACACCGTAATGTAGTGTCATCGGTACTCAGGGCTGCGTAGGTGCGGTAGTCGGCTTAGCGTGGTCTCAGTAGGTGCGGACCTCGTATGTCGGTCCTTATCTTTGTCTTTTGATCAAAACTGGAGTCGGAGTATCCGATGACATAATATAATTAAATTTTTGCCAAAAAGTGAAGGCGAACTCCGCCCGACACTTAATAGTGAGCTTGTTGAATCTAGCACAAAAGCGGCAGGCCGAGGCGTCGTGGTCTGGGCCTAAGCAAGGTATACAGAAAGAGTGGAAATCCTTATGCGGTATTTGCTTCCCACATGAAATGCAATTATTAACTTTGTCTGACATCGGTCTGAGGCAAGAAAAGTTTCCCCAACAGGGTACTTAGCTTTCAAGAAGACTTCGGCTGAAATACTTTCGTAAATCTCAGGAGCTGGCCGACTGGCACTTGCGAACTGCTTCTGCTTCGGGCACCTCGCTGCAAGAAAGACTGAAGAAAATGGCGTCGGCTGCCTCTTTTATACCCCTGCCGCACTGATGTCAGGGAAGAAGCGACGACAACTGACGCCGGACCTAGACTTTGGAATTCGGCCGACCAAGGACCCGCCTGACGGCAGGATAACCCCATCTGTAATGACTGCAGCTGTATGCACGATGAACATCCTGGGCGCAGTAGATAAGCCAAAGGGCAGTGCAGAGAATTGGTAATGCATTAAGCCAACCTTGAATCGGAGGTATCTTCTGCACGATTGTCTTATTGGGAACATGCAGGTATGCCTCTTTTAGGTCTAAAGTCACAAGCCAAGCATTCTTGCCCAGCATGGGCAGAAGCTGCTGCAAAGACAGCATTTTGAATTTTTGAATGTCCAGGTATGTGTTCAAAATTGATAAATCCAGTATTGGCCGCCAGGCCTTGTTCTTTCTGGGTACCAAGAACAGTCTTGAGTAAAAACCTTGTCCTTTTTCCTGTTCTGGTACTGTCTGAATGGCACCCATATCCATGAGGGACGTAACCTGTTTCTGTGCCTCTGCCCATCGATTTTTTGGCAGATCTGGCCAACCATTTGCCATTGGCAGAGTGTGGAAATGGAATCTGTATCCCTGTGATACGATGTTTAGTACCCACTTGTCCTGGGTTATTAACTGCCAATTTTGAGCAAAAAGTGCTAATTTTCCCCCTATGGGTGCTGCCAAAAGGTAAGTGCTTGGTGTAGACAGAGGGAAGTCATTAGGATTTCTTTCTGTAGGTTTGTGCTTTATCTCCTCCAGATTTGGAGTTGCAAGTGCCTCATTGCTTTGACCTGTATGAATCTTGCGCCTGGTATCTGGAAACCTTAGGGCGTCTGGATTTGCCCCTTTGAGCTCTGTCTGACACAGGAAAAGATCAATTTTTTGTAGGCCAATGTCTACTGAATCTTGGTGGCTGCACTTGTAAGACGTCTTTAACAGTTTGCATAGACTTAGCTTTGTCTTCCATTTTCTTTAAAACCTCTTCTGCCTTAATAACAAACAGAGAATCATGCTGCAAAGGTGCATCTAGCAATTTAGCTTTAACATGATCAGGCAAACTTTGTTCCTTTAACCAGGCATGCCTTCTAATCACAGATCCAGTAACTGCGGCCCTGCAGGAGGCCTCTAAGGAATCAAAACTACATTGCAAAGTATGCTTTCCAACTTGTTCAGCTGCATACAATAATTCCTGCAATTCTTTATTTTCTGCACATTCTGAAATCAACATAATTTTCTATTTCAGCAATCCCATAACATGTTGTTGGTATTTAAGCATATGAAATTGACAGTTTAAGGCCCTGATTGCCAAGGTTGCAGATGTATAAACCTTTTTTCCCCATCTGTCCAGTGCCCTTGAATCTCTGTCAGAGGGGGTAGGATTTTTTGCTGTTGAGGCCTTAACTCCCTTTGGACCCTGTGAAATAGTTTCAGGATCAGCAGCAGGGTTTCTAAATAAAATGTTGTGTGAGTCAGGGACCCTGTAATATCTGTCAGGCTTACTGGGAGCGGGAGCCAGAGGTAAGGAGTCAGGGGTCAAGCTTGACTCCGAAAACACATCATCCACAATGTCTAAAACAGGGGGAATAGCTAAAGGCCTGTGCTAAGGGAGAAGAAGGAAATCCCTGAGTTTCTTTTTTGATTCTGAGAAGTCTTGACTCTCCCAGTGAAAATGCTCCCTTAAAGTATGCAAGGTTTCTCCAAATGAATAATCCTCAGGAGGAGATGCAGAAGGAATAGACTCCTCAGCATCAGAATCCTCATAGGGAGGACTGGTCACTGGGCGGCGCAGTGGTGCAGCGGTTAATGCTGTCGCCTCACAGCAAGAGGTTCTCCGGTTCATTTCTCGGCTGGGGTGCCTTCTGTGTGGAGTTTGCATGTTCTCCCTGCGTTCGCGTGGGTTTCCTCCGGGTACTCCACTTTCCTCCCACATTCTAAACACATGCTTCTGGAGCATTTCTCCCCGGGCCTCCGCTGAAAACAGGATCTGTGGAACCTAGTCGGACTTTCCCGGTCAACAAATGTTAAATAAATAAAAAATAAATAAAAAAGGTATAGATAATTCCTGATCAGAAGAGGAATCGGAAGAAATAGAAACCTGATCTGAAGATTCATAATCAGTGCACAGAAGCCTGTGCACGTAGCTCATGTGTCAGTTTTTTAGGCTTAGAAGTTGCTTTTGTCTTTGGTTTTGCAGCTGTCGTCAGTTTGATATACAAATGTTGAGGTCTGAATACACCCTCAGAAGCCGGTGCCTGCTCAGCGGCTCTAGACCCATCCGAGGGAGATACATCCGTCGGTCCAATACCCTGAGTATCTTGCAGCATGCCAGACTCCACATGGGTGTTGGTAGAGGCCTGCAACTCGAAGGTAGTAGGTATCAGGGGCTGCGAAAGCACCTGACTGAGTACCGGCGGACCGTTGACTAGCTTAGGAGAAGCTTCGTCGTCGGTTTTGGATCTCGACTGCCTTTCTCTGTCCTTTTCTTTGAGTTTCTTATGTACTCTGGTAGTCGGATTGCTATCCGACGACATTTCTGGGTAGTTAAATCTGTTTCCAAAATACTTTGATGCAAAAATATACCAATGCTTAATAGTGCATTAGTTAAATCTAGCATAAAACCGACAGCCAGGCACGTTGTGATCAGGGCCTAGGCAAGGAATACAGTATAAATGGAAATCCTTATGAGGTATTTGCTTCCCACAAGTAATACAATTATTAACTTTTTCTGACATCGGTAAAAAGCACGAAAAAAGGTTCCCCAACAGGGTACTTAGCTTTAGTGAAGACTTCGGTCTGAAACTCAAATTCGAATATTTCAGTAGTCGGCCGACCGGCACTTGCGAAATGCTTCTGCTTCGGGCACCGCACGGCAAGAAAGACTAAGGAAAATGGCGTTGGCTGCATGTTTTATACCCTTGACGACCTGACGTCATGGAAGAGAAGACAGCAACCGATGCAGGACCCAAGACTTTGAAATTCAGGCCGACTGAGGGCAACTTGCCAGCAGATTACCCAAATGTAATGACTGCAACAATGAAACACGAAGAACATCTGAAGAAAGCTTCTAGAATGCAAATGATATATACAGTGCACCATGGTTCCACAAAACACTGGCAAGAGACCAGCACAGGTCTCCTTAGGAGTATAAGCAGAGCTGATGAAAACAGAGTCTGGGAAGGAATAGCACATAATGTGATAAACAAAAATGTTGCAATTTACCATTACAGTGATTGTCCCCGAGGAAGGTCTATGTACATATAATGCTCCTTTAGATTATACAATTTTCTATGCCACAAAACAGAATTATAATACTGAACTTAACAAAAACATTGATCAGCAACAGCTGGTAGAAGGCTGTGGAAGCCCTTCCATCCAACACAGACTGCCCCTGAAAAATCCACCACTATGGTCAGTGATTCATAAAACTAGGCTATTTTTGTTTGAGGAAAATTGATTTGGTACTAATTTTTAATGTACTGACAGAAAAATACAGTTGTGCAAGTTAAACTTACCATGATAGTGGATGTTCAAATGATCATTGCTGCAGTAGCCTTAGCTCTATAGCTTACATCCTATCAAGGATATAACAGCCAGCCAGCTTCCAAAGCTTCAGTGCACCTTTCACGCGCCCAAATTGTCTGGCAGCTCTAGCTGAGCTGACTAAAAGACAAGTTTGGGCACAAAGCCCTTCAGAGCTTTCCTGCCAGCAGACAGAGGGAGGCAGAGTCCTGAAAGGACAATGTTAGGAACAACAACAATAAATAAATGTCCACACTCTGACATAAAAAGCACATCAAAAAAGAAGGGGGATGAAGGAAGGAAGTGGTTATTGCAGCAATGATCATTCAAACTTTGACTGTTATGTAAGTTTAACTTACACAGCTGTAATATGTTCATCATATTTATTACTATAGCAGTGATCAGTATATTCTTCATACTGATCACTGTTGCAGTAGCCATAGCTATATGGGTAAATCATCAGCTAACTATATCTGGGAGATGGAAGGAGAAGAATCCAGGAGCGCCTGGAGAATGGTCTTAGCAAAGCTTTTTTTTTTTCTGTTTTTTGGTCTTAGCAAAGCTTGATCTGGACCTAGAGAAGGAATCAGGCTTACAGTGCTTTGTAAAAGTATGTACAGAGGACCAAGAAGCAGCTTCTAGAATACAAACCTTTCCCAAAAGCCACAGATGAAGCCAAGGCCATGGCAGAGTGGGCATTGACCCTGCCTAGAACAGTTTTGTTACAGTGAGTATAACCAAAAGTAATAGCCTTAGACAACTCTTTGGAAATCATCTGTTTTGACACAGGTTGTCCTTTCTTACCTGGAAAAAAAAAATGAACAACTGATCCAAAGTCTGAAAGATTTAGTTCTGTCAGACAGCACCTGAGTTGTCTGGGGACATCCAAGGTATGGAGTATCCTTTTTTTCCTCAATTTAGGTTCAGGAAAGAAAATGGGTAGATGCATAGTTTGGCTTAAAGTACACTTAGATACCACTTTAGGCAAAAAAGACGCAAGAGTTCTCAAAGAAACCCTGTCCCTATGGAAAATGAGATAGGGCTGACGTACCATAAGCACTTGTAACTCAAATACCCTTCTTACAGGGGTCAGTCAGAACAATCAGTAAAACTGTTTTCCATGTTATAAACCTCAAGGCAGCCAGATTAGCTGGTTCAAATCGAGCAAGTGTTAGCTTGTAACACAAAATTAAGATCCCAAAGAGAGGCCACTGGTTTTCTTGAAGGCCTCTTTTGCAAAACCCCTTTCAAGAACATTTTGACATGAGACTGCATTGAAAGAGGAGGATCCATAGGAGAACATGCTGAAATGGCTGACAAATGAGCTTTGACAGAGGAATAAGGAAGGCCACAGGATACTAACCCACACAAAAATTGCAGAACCAGAGAACAAGTAGTCCTGAATGGGTGCTGGTTATGATGTTGACACCAACTAGAAAACTTTTCTATTTGCTAATATATCATTTTCTAGTATCAGACTTTCTTGCATCCATTAGGACCAGCTGCACGTCCTCAGTAAGCAGGTGCCTAAAAGGAATTAAGACCCTATCATCCAGGTAGTCAACTGAAGATAATGAATGTTGGGGTGTATCAAACACCCTCGCTCTTATGTGAGCAGATCCTGTCTGAGAGGATGTTTGTAGTAATCGTTCCTGGCCATTTCTAAAAGGGAGAACCACAGTTGCTTCAGCCAGAAGGGAGTCACCACAATGCTCTTTGGGATTTATTCCGAAATCTTCAGGAGTACCCTGGATATTACTAGAATAGGTGGAAAAACAAAGAGGAACACTCCTGTCCAAAGAAAAGGCATTTGTCTTCCAGGCCTTCCTGCATGGAATTCTAGAACAGAATATTGACAGTTGGTTGTTCAAAGAGTAGACAAAGAGGTATACTTGAGGAACTTCCCACAGATGGATCAAATCTTGGAAGCTCCCTGACCTAGTTCCCATTTGTGTGGTTCTGCCCTGGTCCTGCTCAGTTTGTCTGCCACACAATTTTGCTCTGACAGAATGTAGGATGCCTGCAGAGTGAGCTGTGAAACTATATCCCAAGCTAACATGGGTAGTCTGCAAAAGGGGTACAATCTGGCTCCTCCTTGTTTGCTGATGTAAGTTATGACTGTGGACCATTTGTAACCACTTGAAGAGGTCCTGTGGACAAAAGATGGTTAAGACAGTTGAGTGACTTGATCAGGAAAAGCATATTCTTGATATTTATGTGCTTGTGTCTGTCCTTGGTGTTCCACACACCTCATACACTTTTATCCCTCCTGAAACTGCTTCCCAAGTAAAGTCCGAAGCACAGAAGGGGAGAAAGGGAGACTTGAATTAAAGGATATATGTTGTCTCCACCAAAAGATTTCTCTTCTGAGAAACCCCACCACTGGGATTTGAAATTTTGAAGGGTGCTGACGCTGGGACAAAGAGATTTTGGATGTCACTGTATCATTCTCATGTGGAATCCTGACAGGGGTTTCATAGGAATCATACAGTGCCTTGACACCCAAAATCTGGAGGTATTCTCTTGCAATGCCTGAAATCTGAGTGGAAAGCCTTAGAAAAAGATCTACATAAAGAGCTACTTTTTCCTGTAGAACAAAAAGTTCTTTGAACTGAGGTGTCTAGTTGACATCCCAGGAATTCAATCCTGTATGCAGGAGTCAAGAAAGACCGAATATTCTCTTGGAATCCCAGCCTGTGTAAGACATCGCTCACCCAAAAGTGAGATTCCTGGCACTTTGAAAAGGGCTCTAACAAAGACAAGCAAGTCATATAAAAATGGAAAAATGTGGAAACCGTGGTAGCCTGCAATGAACTATAACTGGAGCTAGACACTTTGTGAACACCTTTGGTGCAGTGGATAGTTCAAAGGGTAAGGCAGGGAACTGATAATGTGATCCAGATGCATAAAACCTTAACGTCTGAAGTCTGGATGAATAGGGATGTGATAATAAGCATTTCTGAAGTCTAATGTTGCCAGAAAACTTGATACAGAAAGTAATGAAGTGGCATAATTATGAATACGAGCACTATCTCAAACAGATTTAGGTAGGAAAGATCCAAAGTTGATCTCCAAGCATTTTCTTTCTTTGGCACAAGGAACAACCCTGAAATAAAAACCCTTCTCCACATGGGATGGAGGAACGGGTTCTATAACTCCTTGGGACAGCATGTGATGAAGAAAGTACAGTTGTGTACACTTATCATAAATGTAGATGTTCGAGTGTATTCACTGCTGTAGTCATTACATTTGGGTTATCTGCTTGCAGTAGCCCTCAGTCGGCCTGATTAACAAAGTCTTGGGTCCTGCATTGGTTGCTGTCCCTTCTTCCATGACGTCAGGTCGTCAGGGGTATAAAACATGCAGCCGATGCCATTACATTAGTTTTTCTTGCCCCAGATGTCAGGTGCCCCCCTAATGGGAAGCAATTAAATATATAATTACAAGGATATACCTCCAACAAAAAAGCAAATACACCAAAAAGCTTTTTGAGCATAGTAAGGGAGAGAATAAGTACAGCCAAAAGAAGAAAGGGGGCTGGAGGGAGGGTAACCAGGACTGCAACAGTGAATACACTTGAACATCTACATTTATAGTAAATGTACCCAACTGTACTATGTTCTTCGTGTTTCGCTGTTTCAGTCATTACATTTGGGTAGATTCCCAAAGCTAAGGTTGGGAGGAGGAATTTAAATAGAATTAGGACCAGCTATAAGGCCCTGCAAGACTGCAGTGGCAAAGCCAGCTCTGGATTTAGAGAAAATGGGCAAATGATAATGCTTGGTGAAAGTGTGTACAGAACTCCAGGTAGCAGCTTCTAAGATGTCCCTGGTAGGGACGCCCCTGAGAAAGGTTGTGGAGGTAGATGCAACCCTGGTTGAATGGGGTCTGATGCCCTGTGGGATAGGTTTTCTATGGTTCTTATAGCAGAAATGAATGCAGTGACCTATCCATTTTGAAATGGTTTGCTTTGAAATAGCTTTCCCATCTGTCCCTGCAGCAAATGCCACCAGCAGTTGTTCAGATCTCCTTTGAGGTTTGGTCCTGTCCAAGTAGAATCTAAGTTGTCTGTGCACATCTAAGGAGTGCAGTATCCGTTCCCCTTTGTTCTGTGGGTTAGGAAAGAAGGTTGGCAAATGAATGGACTGATTAAGAGCCACACTGCATACCACCTTGGGCATGAAGGAGGGATTGGTTCTGAGGGACACCCTGTCTGCAGGAAAGATGATGAAAGGCTCCACTGCCATAAGGGCCTGTAATTCAGATACCCTTCTTGCAGAGGTGATTGCTAAAAGGAAAGCTATTTTCCAGGAAAGGAATTTTAAATCTGCAATAGCAGCTGGCTCGAAAGGAGGAAGAGGGAGTTTCTACAAGACAAGGTTAAGATCCCAGGCTGGAGTTGGAGCTCTCCTGGGTGGCCTTAAATTTTTGGCCCCTCTGAGGAACTGCTTGAGCAGTGGGTGAGAGAAGAGCGGAGGCTCTGTGCTGTAATGAGCTGAAATGGCTGAGGCATGAATTTTGATGGAGGAAAAGGACAAGCCCTTATGAAGCATCTCAGTCAAGTATTGTAGAATCTGAGGTCAATTGGGCAGTGCTGCACTCATCCCTTGAGATTGATTCCAGGCACAAAATCTTTTCCATTTTGCAGCATAAAAGATTTTCTAGTACTAGGCCTCCTTGCCTCTAAAATGATATCCATCACAGATTTATTGAGGGCTGGTAAAGGAGAGATTAGGTAATTAGCCAGGCTGCTCGGTTCAGGGTTTGCAGCTGAGGGTGCAGAATCTGGTTCTCCTGCTGAAACAACAGGGAAGGTGTCTGAGGCAGGTGCCATGGGGCCAAGCATGACATACTGTGCAAGAGGTGGTACCAGTGTTGGCGTGGCCAGTATGGTGCAATTAAAATCGTCCTTGGTTTGTCCTGTTTGATCTTTAGTAGTACCTTGGAGAGCAGAGGCAGCGGGGGAAGTCATAAACTGATAGTTTTTTCCAACTGAAGGATAGAGCATCCACTTTCCAAGCTAGCTTGTGGGGAATCCTTGTGCAAAATGTGTCCAATTGATGGTTCTTGGGGGAGGCAAACAGGTCTATATCTGGGCTCCCCCACTTGCTTGTCAACATGTTGAAAATCTTTGGTTCCAGTTTCCACTCGTGTGGGTCCATAAGTTTTCTGCTTAGCCCGTCTGCCAGTGTATTTAGTTTTCCTGGCAGGAATTAAGCTTGTAGATTCACTTGGTAGCTCAAGGCTGTGTTCCACAATGCCATGGCTAGTCTGCAGAGGGGGCAAGAATGTGTACCCCCCTGCTTGTTTATGTACCACATGACAGTGGTGTTGTCCGTCTTAACCATTAGTTGTCCTGGAAGAATGTGGTCCTTGAAGGCTGTCAGAGCATTCTGTACAGCTAACATTTCCTTTTGATTTATGTGCAAGTGCATTTGACTTGGGTTCCATTTGCCCTGAATGCACTTCCCTGACAGGTGAGTCCCCCATGCATAGTCTGATGTGTCTGTTGTTAAGGTTTGGGTGGCAGGGGGTAGTGTAAATGGTAGTCCCCTGTTTTGGTGGCAGGCCTCTGCCCACCAAAGGAACTCTAGGCGTAGGCAAGGTATGACAGGAATCATTGCTTCTAGATCCTGTGAAAGCTGACACCACAGGCTTTTGAGATACCATTGTAGTTTCCTCACATGCAGCCTTGCATATGGAATTAGAAGAATGCAGGAGGCCATGAACCCCAAAGCTTGCAGTATTTGCCTTGCAGATAGCTGGGTTTTTGTGGCCACTTGTTTGAAGTAGGTTGTCAAATGAATCTGTTTCCCTGGCATGAGGAAAGCCATCTGGGAAGTTGTATTCAAGCTTGCTCCCAGGAATATAATTTGTTGACATGGTACCAGGTGTGATTTCTTTTAATTTATGGTGTACCCCAGACAAGTCAGCACCCTCTGAACAAAGGCCAGATGATTCAAAAGTATGTCCTGGCTTTCTGCCTGAATTAGACAATCGTCCAGGTATGGGTACATTTGAATATTTCTTTGCCTGCAAAATGCAATGACTGGAGCTAAGCACTTCGTGAATACTCTGAGCGCAGTAGATAAGCCAAAGGGCAGTGCAAAGAACAGATAGTGCATGTAGCCTGCTTTGAAGCATAGGTATCTTCTGCAATACTCCCTGATAGGGATGTGCAGGTATGCTTCTTTTAAGTCTAGTGTTGCCAACCATGCATCTTTGCCTAGCATAGGAAGCAGCTGGTGAAGAGTCAGCATTCTGAATTTTGGAATCACCAGAAAGGTGTTTAGAGAAGAAAGGTCCAGGATAGGACGCCATGTATTGCCTTTTCTGGGTACCAGGAAAAGTCTGGAATAGAAACCTTGTCCTTTATCCTCTTCTGGTACCAACTGAATAGCCCCCATGCTTAAAAGAGAGAGAACTTGATATTGGGCCTCTGCCCACTGATTTGGGGGTAGATCTGGCCACTCACTTGGTGTTGGTAACGTGTGGAAGTGAAATCTGTATCCTTGGGACACTATATTTAAAACCCATTTGTCCTGGGTAATGAGTTCCCAGTTTTTGACCTGAAGACCAATCCTTCCGCCTAAAGTTGCATTCAACTGGGAAGAGCTTGGAAGTTTTAAAGGCAAGTCATTGAGACAGTTTTCCATAGGAGGGAGTCTTACTACTCCCAGATTTGGGTGCGGAAATCCCCCACTGCTTAGTCTTGTGTGTCCCCTGGGATTGAAAGCTGGGGTTTCTGCTGTGTCTGGGTTTGGCTTGAGAAGACCTCGAAGGGGCTGGAAAGGACCAATTCTTAGAGGGCTAATGCCTACTGAATCTAGGAGGCTGAACTTGCAAGAAATCTTTAACAGTTTGCATAGATTTAGCTTTATCTTCCATCTTTTTAAGAACTTCCTCAGCTTTGTTGCCAAACAGGCGGTCCTGATTTAAGAAAGCATCCAACAGTTTAGCTTTAACATGATCAGGTAAAGATTGCTCCTTAAGCCAAGCATGTCTTCTGAGCACAGACCCAGTAACAGCAACCCTGCAAGAGACCTCTAATGAATCAAAACCACATTGCAAAGCATGTTTTCCAACCTGTTCAGCAGAATACATTAAATCCTGCAATTCTTTATTTTCGGCACAGTCAGGAATCAACATAATTTTCTGTTTAAGCAACCCAATAACATGTTGTTGATTCTTTAACATATGAAACTGGCAGTTTAAAGTCCTAATGGCCAAGGTTGCAGAAGTGTAAACCTTCTTACCCCATCTATCCTGCGCCCTGGAGTCTCTATCAGAAGGGGTAGGATTTTTAGCAGTAGAAGCCTTAATGCCCTTGAGGCCCTGTGAAATAGTCTCTGGATCCGCAATAGGATTTTTAAAAAGAAACTTGTGTGAATCAGGAACCCTGTAATATCGGTTAGGTTTTCTGGGAGCAAAAGGCAAAGAATCAGGGGCCAAACTAGATTCCAAAAAGGCATCATCAACAATGTCTAGTACAGGAGGTATAGCTAAAGGCCTATGCTGAGGCAGGAGTAAAAAATCCCTAAGCCTCTTTTTTGAATAAGAAAAATCCTGGCTTTCCCAGTGGAAATGCTCCCTTAGAGTATGTAAGTTTTCACCAAAAGAAAAATCCTCTGGAGGGGAAGCGGAGGGAATAGAGTCCTCTGCATCAGTATCCTCATAAGTAGATAAGGGCAAATCCAGATAATCAGAAGAATCAGAAAAATCAGAATCCTGGTCAGAAGATTCATAAACAACTTCAGTCGTATGTCTCTTAGAAGGGGGGGGGGGGGGGTGGCTTCCCCTGATTAAAGTTATAAGATCTTCATCCATTCTTATCATTTGTTTTTTAGGCATAGAATCCTGAGCATGCGGCCTGGGCGTCGGTTTCTTAGGCATGGTTCGAGATTTAGGCCTAAATGAAGAAGGAGGCATCGGTTTAATATGCACGTCCGTAGGTCTGAATACACCCTCAGAAGCCGGTGCTTGCACAGCGGCTCCAGACCCATCCAAGGTAGAGACATCTGCAGGTTCCACAGTTGAAGCATCTCACGGCATACCGGACTCAGAATGGGTCTCAGTGGAGGCCTGCGAATCAGAAGTAGCGGGTATTAGGGGCTGCGAAAGCACCTCACTGAGTACCGGCAAACTGGCGACTGGCTTAGGAGAAGTGTCGGCAGCTTTGGACCTAGGCGACCTGTCTCTGTCTTTATCTTTGCATTTTTTTCGGAAACCTGGTAGTCGGATGGCTAAGCAATGACATTTCTGGATAATTAAACCGAGAACTGAAATATTTAAAGGCGAAACTATACCAACGACGGATAGTGCGCTGATTAAATAAAGCACAAAACCGACAGCAAGGTACGTCATGGTCAGGGCCTAGGCAAGGAATACAGTACGAATGAAAATCTTTGTGAAGTATTTGCTTTCCACTAGTAATACAATTATTAACTTTTACTGACATCGGTAAGGAGCAAGAAAAAGTTTCCCCAACGGGGTACTTAGCTTTAGTTGAAGACTTCGGTTCTGAAACTCAAAAACGAAAATTTCAGGAGTTGGCCAACCGGCACTTGTGAACTGCTTCTGCTTCGGGCACCGCATGGCAAGAAAGACTAATGTAATGGTGTCGGCTGCATGTTTTATAAACCTGGTCTGAAGATTCATATTCTAAGTCTTGCCTAGGCCTCTTATCAGGAGGGGGATGAAATCCCCTGATCAAAGTAATAAGGTCTTCGGCCATTTTAAGCATCTGTTGTACTTGTTTCTTTGTCTTTAGAGCTGCTTTAGTCTTTGTAGCTGAAGTAGGTTTCACATATAACTGTGTAGGCCTGAAAACATCCTCAGAAGCCGACGCCTGCTCAGCAGCTCCGGACCCATCTGAGGGATTAGTTTCCGAGTGTCCAATACCTTGAGCATCCAGAGGCCTAGTCGGCTCCAAGTGGGAGTCAGAAGTGACCTGTGGCTCTGAGGTAGCAGGCGTCAGGGGCTGCGAAAGCGCCTCACTGAGAACCGGCGACAGGCCTAGAAGAAGCCTTGTCGTCAGTTTTGTATCTCGGATGCCTGTCCTTCTCTTTTTCTTTACGTTTTTTATAAACTCCGGTAGTCAGCTGATCCGACAGCATTATATAGTTAAATCTTCTGCCAAAGTAATGGAATGCAAAATCGTACCGACACTTAATAGTGCGTTGGTTAAATCTAGCACAAAACCAACAACTAGCAACGTTATGATCAGGGCCTAGGCAAGGAATACGGTAAGAATGGAAATCTTTATGAGGTATTTGCTTCCCACAAGAAATACAGTTATTAACTTTTTCTGACATCGGTCAGCAAGAAAAAAGTTTCCCCAATGGGGTACTTAGCTTTAATGAAGACTTCGGATCTGAAATTCGTATTTGAAAAACTCAGGAGTCGGCCGACTGGCACTTGCGAACTGCTTCAGGCACCGCGCGGCAAGAAAGACTGAAGAAAATGGCGTCGGCTGTATCTTTTATACCCCTGGCGCACTGACGTCAGGGAGGAGGTGACAGCAACTGACACCGGACCTAGCCTTTGGAATTCAGGCCGACTGGGGGGTAGCCTGCCAGCAGAATAACCCAATTGTAATGACTGCAACAGTGAAACGCGATGAACATCAATCTGTTGTAAAAGAGAAAAATGAAGATTCATACTTTCTGGAAGAAAAAAAAGAGACCAGGGTAGGGAATGGGGTCACAAAATCTCTTGAATAGTCATTCAGACTTGTTGGGCTGTCTTTGGTTTTGGGAGGTTCAAGACTTGTTTTCGGAACCCCCTTGCCAATGCTTCTTAAACATGTATTTATTTATATTTTTGAGACTTTATTCTGTTTTTTTTTTTTTGTTTTTTTTGCCAAAATTGGATGAAGAGAGAGAAAATCCCTTGGGAAATTTGAAAAAGGAAGGTTGAAAAATAGTGAGATTCCCTGGATCCATTTCATCACACTTTTTGATCACCTATGCAGCAGAGGGGCCAAACACAATCTCTAACCACAACCTAATTTTTAACATCATCTGGGAGGTTCTGAGAATGCAGCCATGCAAATCTCCTCAAAACAGTACCAGTGGCCATTGCCCTAACAGAGGTCTCAACAGAGTAACACTGTAAACAATGAGTAGTGACCTGTACAAAGGAAAAGTTAATTAAAGCAGATTTTTCCCCAGAAGAAAAAAAACTGCAAATAAAATACTCCTCATTCTTTCACAATATGTTAGAACAAACTTTAACATGACAATTCATAATACTGAAAATCAAAGTTGCAGAAGTATACACTCCTCCCCATACCTATCAATTATTTCCAATACCTTATTAGAAAGAGTAGGACTGGAATTAAGTAAGTGCTTAGCAGCAGTAAGATCAACTAAAGCTATAGTTGCTGGGTCAGGTTTGGGAATATTGTATAAAAAATTTAAATGACTGAGGAACTTTATACGTCCTGTCTTTTTAGGGGTAGCTGGCTGACTATGAGGAAAATTGCAGACAGTCACACACATCCTCTAAAGCAGACAGAAAAGGAGGAATTGGTGTAGGTTCTGGAAAAGCCTTCTGTAACAACTCACAGTATTTCCTGAGGGACTGAGAAACCTCAGTGCTCTTCTACTGGAAACACTGGTGCATTATACAACAGTTTCACAGGAAGAGAACTCCCCACAAGCAGAATCAGAAACTGAGCTCTTCTCTGACTCTGAAGCAGAAATCTGGGGGAAAGAATGTATCCATCCCTGAATCTTCCTGTTCAGATTCAGAATCTTGCATCTCTTCACAAAAAGAGGAAATCCTCTTTGCTCTACCAGAAACTACTTTAAAAAAGGGATCAATAGCCTGAGTTAAACTGAGCCAAACCCAACTTATTCATATCCAAAGAAAAATGAGGAGGAATAGATACATGCTTGGTTTTCAGCTTCTTTTCGACAAGAAAATGTGGTGAACTGTGTCACTAGTGGCAGCAACAACTTTCCCAGGAATGGGTACAGCATTCTGCCACAGCAGGGAAACCTTCCCCATTCCATCTCTAAAGGCCAACAAGAGTGGTTCTCCCTTGGCACTTCTGGGACCCCAAAAGCTGCAGAGGACATTTTATTGGGACTGTAAGTGCTACACCAGAGGGGTCTGGGGTAAAAGATGAGTGGTCTGAGGTATAACAAATGACCACAGCATAGTCACCCACCTGCAGATGAGGCAAATTGCTAGCCCGTTGTGGTGGCAAAGGCTGTTTGCTTTTTCTTTTCTTTTTGTGGTTGGAAGAATGACCGACGGTGGGACCAAAAGTCTGTTCCATGGTCAAGCCAAAAATGGCATTTCTTTCCTGGGGAAGCCAAGAAGCAATTGCCAGTAAACACTACCAGTCCACAAAAGTTACTTTTTTGACATAAGAACACAGTAAAAAAGCATTTTAAAACACTATGCCAGTCCCACATAAGTAAAATAAACACATTCTCCACAGAAAAAAATGCTTTCAGTTACTTTACACCACTTTTAAACTTATAGAAAAAATGAGTATTCTGTTTAAAAGTATGTTACAGTCTCGAGACAGTCAGTTAAAACACAGCACTCCAAGAGCCTGAAGAGGAAAGTAATAAACATCAACAAAATTCAGAAAATGGAACTTTCTTTTTTCAACAGCTAACTTACCTGCCCAACAAAGGAAAGCACAAGCCAACCATCCATCCAAGGAGGAGTGTACTCTTTGGCAGCAATAAAGATCTGAACGGCTTCCCACCCAAACTTGTCTTTTAGTCAGCTCAGCTCGAACTGCCTGACAACTTGGGCTCATGGAAAAGTGCCCTTACATTTTGGAAGCTGCCTGCTGTTGTATCCTTGGCATGATATACCATAAAGCATGGGCTACTGCAGCAATGATCAATATGATGAACATCCCAGGCATCATCATGCGTAGCCCAAGATGACAGGAAACTAAAAGATCTTTTGAAACACAGTGTGCCAATGCACCCCACTGTGAATGGATATCAAACTTGAAGCACTTTGTAAATGTGCATACATTTACTCAGCCTGCAGCCTCCATTAAGTCTTAGGCGACTGATGATTAGAAATAGTAGCATCCCTTCCATTGTGTAGTATGACAAGATCTTACACTGTTTTGTTGCTTTTCTCATAACAAAAGGCATTACAATGTACTAGCCACATGGATTATGATTAGCATTACATCAGTCAATTCCTCCTTTTTTAAGTGACAAACAGCTGGCTTTCCAGTGTCTAGTCTTTTCCAAGATGTGCCTCAAGATTTTTGTGAACATCCAGGAGTATACAGTACATATTTCCTTTATTCTCATAACATTGAAAGAACATGGAGATTTAAATCGGTTGATTCAAAGAAAACAAAAACTTTGTTTAGTTGTAAATAAAGAAATTTACATTGTACTGGCAACTATCAGGCACTATGAGTTTCAGCATGTTAGACTTTTCCAGATATGAAACATAATTAAGTCACAGTTCTTGACCCTTGTATCACTGCAAACCCAACTAACTCCCTCCACTTACTTCACTGCTGTATATGTATAAAGAAACAATTTGAATTCCAGTGGCAAGAAAACAGAAGAAACATCTAACTTGGAAAAATGGGTGAATAATTTAATACATTTATCTGAAAAAGTCTCTTTATTTAGGACGGGATGGAAACCCTACTCTTTTTGAGAGCCAACAACAGGTAGAATCCAAACCTCCCCCACGCCCACGGCACTTACTCAAAAGTTTGTCTTGGCAGGAAGGCAGCAACATGAAACCAGAGTTTCTGAAAAACAGGACGGTTCTTCAGTAAAGTATTGGGGGGGTGGGGCTTGCAAACTATTTTTAAGGAGTTTCTAAGGAGGATATTTGGCCTCACTCAAAGATCAGTGATGATGGAATCTCACCTGTCTGCTAAGACAACAAGGAAGTTCTCTAAGGTGGAGCTTGAATGGGGAGTTTGGGGAGGGAAAGTGACTCTCCCTTCAACCCCTCTCTCTCACAATTTATAATTGGAACCTTATCGTCTTAAAGATCTAGACAAGTACTATAGACAGGGTATGGCTATAGAGAGGGCTCTGCCCCTTTCAGATATCCTTAATAATATCCAGACCTGCACCTGAGCAAGCACAAAGTACAGTTATGTACCTACCATAAATGTAGATGTTCGAGTGTATTAACTGCTGTAGTCATTACTCTTGGGTTATCCTGCTGGCAGGCTACCCGCAGTCGGCCTGAATTCCAAAGTCTAGGTCCGTCGTCGGTTGCTGTCGCCTCTTCCCTGACGTCAGTGCGCCAGGGGTATAAAAGATGCAGCCGATGCCATTTTCTTCAGTTTTTCTTGCCCCCGATGTCAGGTGCCCCCAAATTGGTAGGCTGCAAAATATGCCAATAAAAATGCATGCACAAAGATAACATTTCCTTCATCTACAAGCAAATACACCAAATAGGTTGTATAGGATAGAGAAGTGCAGATAAGTCCCACCAAAGAAAAGGGGGATGGTGGGTGGGTAACCTGGACTGCAACAGTGAATACACTCGAACATCTACATTTATGGTAGGTACACAACTGTACTATGTTCATCGTGTTTCACTGTTGCAGTAATTACTCTTGGGTTGAATCCCAAAGCTGAGGAAGGGTGGCTGGGCTAAATAGGATTAGGAGAGGCTATGAGGCCCTGCAGAACTGCAGTGGCAAAGCCTGCTCTGGACTTAGAGTAAAGAGGTAAGTGGCAGTGCTTTGTGAAGGTGTGCATTGAACTCCAAGTTGCAGCCTCTAAGATATCTTTGGTTGGTACTCCTCTGAGGAAGGCTGCTGAAGTGGCTGCTGCTCTGGAGGAATGAGGCCTAATGCCCTTAGGGACTGATTTGCCATGTTGAAAATAGCAGAAACTGATGCAATGGCCTATCCATTTTGAAATAGTCTGTTTTGAGATAGCCTTTCCTTGTGATCCTGCAGCATATGACACTAAAAGTTGCTCAGTCTTTCTGAAAGCTTTAGTTCTGTCCAAGTAGAATCGTAACTGCCTGTGTATGTCCAAAGAATGCAGAATTTTCTCACCCTTGTTCTGTGGATTAGGATAAAAGGTTGGCAAGTGAATGGTTTGGTTAAGGGCCACACTGGACACCACCTTAGGCATAAATGTAGGGTTTGTCCTCAGAGAAACCCTGTCTGGATGAAAAATGATGAAAGGTTCCACAGCCAAGAGTGCTTGTAACTCTGAAACTCGCCTTGCAGAGGTTATTGCTAGGAGTAGAGCTGTTTTCCAGGATAAGAATTTTATATCTGCTGTTGATGCTGGCTCGAAAGGAGGCAGTGTGAGTTTTTCTAAAACATAATTGAGGTCCCAGGCTGGAATTGGTGCTCTCCTTGGAGGCCTAATGTTTTTGGCCCCTCTGAGGTATTGCCTTATTAAAGGATGAGAAAAGATAGGTGGTTCCGCATTGTAATGGGCTGAAATGGCAGAGGCATAAATCTTAATTGATGAGAAGGAAAGGCCTTTGTTCAGCATCTCAGTTAGGTATTGTAAAATCTGAGGGATATTTGGTACACGTGTCAATGCCTTGTTCCTGGTTCCAAGCACAGAATCTCTTCCATTTTTCTGCATAAGATTTTCTGGTGCTGGGCCTCCTGGCCTCCAAAATAACATCCATAACATCTTTTGAAAGAGGAGTGTTCTGAATGGCTACATTATCCGCCATGCTGCTAGATTTAAGGTCCTGAGTTGGCTGTGCAGGATCTGATTGTTTTGTTGGGTCAGCAAGTGAGAAGTCTGAGGCAATATCCATGCTGGACCTTGAGACAAGCTCTTTAGGATTGGGTACCAGTGCTGGCGTGGCCAGTCTGGTGCAATCAGTATCATTTTTGGCTTCTCTTGTCTGACCTTTAGGAGTACCCTGGGAAGGAGAGGCAGTGGGGGAAAAGCATATACCGTTAGATTTTTCCAGCTGAAGGATAGGGCATCCACTTTCCATGCTTGCTTGTGATAAATTCTTGTGCAAAATCTCTGCAATTGGCAGTTGTGAGGGGAGGCAAATAGATCTATATCTGGGCATCCCCATTTCCTTATTATCATGCTGAAGACTTGTGGATTCAGTTTCCATTCGTGGGGATCCATGAGGTTTCTGCTTAGTTCGTCTGCCAGTCTGCCAGAGTATTTGTTTTTCCTGGCAGGAATTGTGCTTGCAGGTGAATTTGAAAAGCCAATGCTGTGTCCCATAAGGTCATTGCTTGTCTGCAGAGGGGGTAGGAATGTGTACCTCCCTGCTTGTTTTTGTACCACGACCGTAGTGTTGTCTGTCTTTATCAGTAACTGTCCTGGATGAAGCAGGTCCTTGACAGCTGTCAGGGCATTTTGAACAGCTAGCATCTCTTTTTTATTGATGTGAAGATGCATCTGGTTTGCAGGCCATGTGCCCTGAATACATTTACCTGCCATATGGGCTCCCCAGGCATAATCTGATGCATCCGTTGTCAGTGTCTGTCCGGCTGTGGGTAAACTGAATGGCAGACCCTTGTTGTGGTAACAGGCTTCTGCCCACCATTGAAACTCCTGTTGCAGGCAGGGAATAAGTGCAATTACTGTTTCCAGGCAGTGGCAATGCTGAGTCCAAACACTTTTTAGATACCATTGTAGTTTCCTCATATGCAGTCTGGCATATGGAATTAGTACAATGCAGGATGCCATGAAACCCAAGGCCTGCAGGATTTTCCTTGCAGATAGGTGGGTTTTGTTGCCAATTTCTTGAAGTAAGAAGTCAGTTGCTTTTGTTTGTCTGGCGTGAGATAAGCCATCTGGGCAGCTGTACTTAAGCTTGCACCCAGGAATATTGTCTCCTGAGAGGGCACTAGTTTTGATTTCTTTTCATTTACTGTGTACCCTAAGCCAACTAGTAATTTTTTTACAAACGCCAGATGCTTTAGAAGGATGTCTTTGTTCTCTGCTTGAATTAGGCAGTCGTCCAAGTAGGGATACACTTGAATTCCTTTTTGTCTGCAAAATGCAATTACTGGTGCCAGGCATTTTGTGAAGACCCTGGGCGCAGTAGATAAGCCAAAGGGCAGTGCAGAGAACTGGTAATGCATTGAGCCAGCTATGAATCTGAGGTATCTTCTGCAAGATTGTCTGATTGGGACATGCAGGTATGCCTCTTTTAGGTCCAAATTTACGAGCCAAGCCTTCTTGCCCAGCATGGGCAGTAGCTGATGTAGAGTCAACATCTTGAATTTTGGAACTTCCAGAAACGTATTTAGTATTGACAGGTCCAGTATTGGTCTCCAGGTTTTGTCCTTTCTGGATACCAGGAAAAGTCTGGAGTAAAATCCTTGCCCCTGCTCTTGTTGTGGTACTCGCTGAATGGCCCTCATGTCCATGAGGGCTGTAATTTGTTTTTCTGCCTCTGCCCATTGATTATGTGGCAGGTCTGGCATACCTTTTGACCTTGGTAGAGTGTGAAAATGGAACCTGTAGCCTTGGGACACTATGTTCAGGACCCATTTGTCTTGGGCAACCATTTGCCAGTTTGATGAAAAAAGTGCTAGTTTTCCCCCTAAGAGGGCTGCCAAAAGAAAAGTGCTTGGATATGGTAGAGGAAAGTCATTGGGCCTGTTTCCTGTAAGGTTGTGATTTGTCTTCTCCGCTTTTGGAGGTAGGAGCACCCCATTGTTTAGGCCTGTATATGCCTTGTGGCTGAGATCTGCCTCTGGGACGCCTGTATCTGCCTCTTTGTGGTCTGTCTGACACTGGAAAGGACCAATTTTTGGAAGGCCAGTTCCTGCTAAACCTGGGTGGCTGTACCTGTAGGAAATCCTTGACTGTCTGCATGGATTTTGCTTTATCCTCCATTTTTTTCAACACCTCTTCTGCTTTAGTACCAAACAAAGTATCATGCTGTAACGGTGCATCTAATAATTTTGCTTTAACATGATCATGCAGAGTTTGTTCCTTTAACCAAGCATGCCTTCTAATAACAGAACCTGTAACAGCGGCCCTGCAAGAGGCCTCCAGTGAATCATAACCACATTGCAAAGTATGCTTTCCCACTTGTTCAGCTGCATGCAATAAATCCTGCAATTCTTTGTTCTCTGAACATTCAGTATTTGTCAACAACTTCTGTTTAAGCAGTGACATTAAATATTGCTGATATTTAAGCATATGAAACTGACAATTTAAAGCCCTTACAGCCAGGGTAGCACAAGTGTAGACTTTTTTCCCCCATCTGTCTAGAGCCCTGGAATCCCTATCAGAGGGAACAGGGTTTTTTGCAGTGGAAGCTTTAACCCCCTTGGGACCCTGAGATATAGTTTCTGGGTCAGCAGCAGGGTTTTTATATAGGAATTTATGAGAATCCGGGACCCTGTAGTATCTGTCTGGCTTAGCAGGTGCAGGGGGTAAAGAGTCTGGGGACAGGCCGGACTCTGAAAATACATCATCTACAATGTCTAGAACAGGTGGAATAGCAAGGGGTCTGTGCTGAGGAAGGAGCAGGAAGTCTCTGAGCCTTTTCTTAGATTCAGAATAATCTTGGCTCTCCCAGTAGAAATGTTCCCTCATGGTATGCAGGGTTTCCCCAAAAGAATAATCCTCAGAAGGAGAGGCTGAAGGAATGGATTCTTCAGCATCAGAATCCTCATAGGAATGCATGGAGTAATCCTGTTCAGAAGAGGAATCAGAAGAAATAGAAACCTGATCAGAAGAATCATACTTTGTCTCTTGCCTAGGCCTCTTATCAGGAGGGGGATGGGAGCCCCTGATCAAAGTAATTAGGTCTTCGGCCATTTTGAGCATCTGTTTTTTTAGGCATGGAAGTCTGAGTAGGAGAATGCTGTACTTGTTTCTTTGTCTTTAGTGCTGCTTTAGTCTTTGAAGCTGAAGATGGCTTAATATATAGTTGTGTAGGTCTGAAGACACCCTCAGAAGCCGATGCCTGCTCAGTGGCTTTCTGTTTAAGCAGTGACATTAAATATTGCTGATATTTAAGCATATGAAACTGACAATTTAAAGCCCTTACAGCCAGGGTAGCACAAGTGTAGACTTTTTTCCCCCATCTGTCTAGAGCCCTGGAATCCCTATCAGAGGGAACAGGGTTTTTTGCAGTGGAAGCTTTAACCCCCTTGGGACCCTGAGATATAGTTTCTGGGTCAGCAGCAGGGTTTTTATATAGGAATTTATGAGAATCCGGGACCCTGTAGTATCTGTCTGGCTTAGCAGGTGCAGGGGGTAAAGAGTCTGGGGACAGGCCGGACTCTGAAAATACATCATCTACAATGTCTAGAACAGGTGGAATAGCAAGGGGTCTGTGCTGAGGAAGGAGCAGGAAGTCTCCGAGCCTTTTCTTAGATTCAGAATAATCTTGACTCTCCCAGTAGAAATGTTCCCTCATGGTATGCAGGGTTTCCCCAAAAGAATAATCCTCAGGAGGAAAGGCTGAAGGAATGGATTCTTCAGCATCAGAATCCTCATAGGAAAGCATGGAGTAATCCTGTTCAGAAGAGGAATCAGAAGAAATAGAAACCTGATCAGAAGAATCATACTTTGTCTCTTGCCTAGGCCTCTTATCAGGAGGGGGATGGGAGCCCCTGATCAAAGTAATTAGGTCTTCGGCCATTTTGAGCATCTGTTTTTTTAGGCATGGAAGTCTGAGTAGGAGAATGCTGTACTTGTTTCTTTGTCTTTAGTGCTGCTTTAGTCTTTGAAGCTGAAGATGGCTTAATATATAGTTGTGTAGGTCTGAAGACACCCTCAGAAGCCGATGCCTGCTCAGTGGCTCCGGACCCATCTGAGGGAATGATTTCCGAGTGTCCAATACCTTGAGTATCCAGAGGCCCAGTCGGCTCCACGTGGGAGTCGGAAGCAGCCTGTGGCTCTGAGGTAGCAGGCACCAGGGGCTGCGAAAGCGTCTCTCTGAGAACCGGCAACTGGCCTAGTAGAGGCTTCGTCGTCGGTTTTGGACCTCGGATGCCTATCCTTTTCCTTGTCCTTGCATTTTTTGTAAACTCCGGTTGTCGGCTGGTCCGACGGCATTATATAATTAAATCTTTGGCCAAAGTAATGATATGCAAAATCGAACCAACGCTTGATAGTGCATTGGTTAAATCTAGCACAAAACTGACAACTAGCAACGTTGCGATCAGGGCCTACGCAAGGAATACAGTAAGAGTGAAAATCCTTATGAGGTATTTGCTTCCCACAAGACATACAATTGTTAACTTTTTCTGACATCGGTCTGGAACAAGAAAAAAGTTTTCCCAACGGGGTACTTAGCTTTAATGAAGACTTCGGTTCTGAAATTCGGATTCGAAAATCTCAGGAGTCAGCTGACCGGCACTTGCGAACTGCTTTTGCTTCGGGCACCGCGCGGCAAGAAAGACTGAAGAAAATGGCATCGGCTGCATCTTTTATACCTCTGGCGCACTGACATCAGGGAAGAGGTGACAGCAACCGACGCCGGACCTAGACTTTGGAATTCTGGCCGACTGCAGGTAGCCTGCCAGCAGGATAACCCAAGAGTAATGACTGCAACAGTGAAACACGATGAACATCTTCTCCACAAAAGGATGCATCAAAAAATCTACTAGTTAAACTACATTTGTAAAAAGGACAACTGTAACTAGGCTATGAAATAACAGCAGATGCCAGAAGATCTGTGCCAAGCTGTTGGCAAATGAATCATAAGTATATCAAGGTATGCAGGAGACCGTAAGCAACTTTTCTGCTTCTCACATAGAAAATGAATGTAAAAAATGTAGGGACTCGGTGTCCTGAACCTTATGGAAATGGTATTTAGGAGGCTAGAGACAGTGGAAGACATTGGAGGGGGTTGCACTAAAGATGAAAATGACAGAGTACATAGCAATTTCAGACCCAGCAATGGTGTCACAAGTCTATGTAGTTTAAATCATTAAACCATAAATACCCAGTCATGAATCCCCATATGGGAAACTAACTTAAGTACCTCAAATGACAGAAGGTATAGTGATGAAAAATGCCCTGCAGAGGATTCATCCTGAATGAAAAATGGGGACAAATCAGCATTAGAGATGATACAGTCATAGGAAAACACTCCCCAGTGAAGGGACAGGAATCTGTCTCAAGCAATGAAAGGAATTTAAATATCTAGAGGTCAGGAAGAAACCAATGAGATGGCAAAAGTCAGTGCAGAAGCATCAGGCATAAGGGCCTTATGTCTGGACTCCTGTTTATGCACTTCATGCCACTCAGCTCAGTACTTCATATCTTTCAAAAGGAGACCCACCAAACAATCCTTCAGGTGCTCCTGTTTTCATAATCCCTCTGTGTACATTTGACCTAAGCACTGAGTGACAAAGGAAGCTTCAAGATTCAGCCTGTGTTTGTGAAGTGAGACGCTGTGAAATCTTTAGCATCTTCTGCAAGTCTGACCATGAGATGAAAAGCCCAAAGAAGTGAAGACAGCACCGGAGATGATCCAACTATAATATCTGGTGACCAAAATGGCACGTGGTCAGCTTGCGTAGTTTAGGTCCAAATTTCTTACTTTATGTTTTTTATTGGAATTAATGTTTTTGAACACCTTTATTACATTCTTACATTTTAACAATGACATAGGTACACATACATTAATAGAAAATATACCATAAACATGTTTTTTTTATTTCCTTGTCTTCTAGGTATATGTTTCCTTTTTAACAATCATCATTCACTCCACCATTACATAAATTATTTAATTTCAGCCTTCTCTTAAACCTCAACATTATTCTGTATGTATTTTTCCCTACAAATTATATTTATTTCTATGTAATTTGCTCCTTCCCTTTACTAATGATCTCACTTCCAGTTATTTTATGCCATTTACTATACTCAGTATTTCAATTACAGTTGGTTTAGGTTCTGATTTCCATTTTCTAGTAATTGCTTTTTTGGCAACCAGTAATATTAAATTTAGTAAGGCCTTATTATGTTTGGACAATTCAGATCTTACATCTCAGCACCAAAGAATCATTTCCTTAGTTACAACCGTTTGCTCTCTCAATATTTCTGGCAAAGTACTCTTCAGGATTCTGACAACTCTTTACCTTCCCAAAAAACATGTTCCATATTATCTCTCACTTTCCTAACATAGCACCACAGTATTTGCTACCTATCGGAGAAGAAATTTTCTAAAATCTGTTTGGGGTGCAAAAAGACCTATGCAAACACTTCCAAAAAATCCTAAACCTTCTTGACTTTGTTGAACGCTTGGGAGCCATACATTTGTACTCCCATTGACCATAACATTGCCTTTCCATTTTCTCTTCCAAATCCTTTCTAACCTCCTCTGATTGCTTCTTTTAGTTATACAATATTTTGTGTGCCCTACTAATTATGCCTTTTTGACAGCAACTTCTGTTATAGACTCAACTAAAAAAACTTTACCAGAGATGGTGTTTCACTGAGCACTCGACTGTCCCTTTCTCTTTGTCTATACTCTTAACAATCCTTGTTAGAGAAGGCAGTCTCTAAACTTGCAGTCTAAATTCCTGATTGGCATCATCCCTGTCTACTACTTTTCTACTTATTTGCTCCTAAAACAATGGTTCATTTGCTAATTTTCTCAATAAATTTCAGTCGCTCTTGCCTACGACATGGTGAAGGACTATGTGGATGTGAATGACATGGGGAACAAAACTTACAGGGTGTGTGCGATATGGCTTGAGTTGGGGCCAAATATAAAATGCTCTGGGAGGGGCCACTGTCACTGGGTGTATATCATACTTACTGATAAAACTTCCTTTCACCATTCTCATTTTGGTTTAGTTCTTAAAATACTTTCTTTTGCCTTATGAATATGGCTTTAAAATTAAATGCTAATGTTTTTATAACTACTAAAAGGAGATATGGACTGTGGCAGCAGCCAAAAACAATTGAGAGCTGCATGACAAAGCACATCTCTTAACCCAGGTGGAGAGACACCAGCATGGGCCAGAGGAGGTATGGTTCCTACAGATGTTGAACAACTGGACTAGTCTAGAAACAAAAGAGAAAATACATTTAGTTGCTCCCATTCTGGAAGCAGCCACAGTTTAATGTAAGGTGCTCCGCTCCCCACCTACTTGATTAATACTACATGAACCTGTTTGCAATGACCATCGTGAATGAAACAAACTTTCCTACATTTCTTTATGAGGTACATCCCAGTTAAAGAAGCTGTGATGAGATGATAGCAACTTTAGAACCAGGGCTAGGTTATGTTCAAATAAAATGTATTGCTTTTCATATCACGTCATTACTACAAAGAATATAATGTTCTAATAAGTGAAGAGGGAAATTAAAAAAAAAATCAAAAAATTTAGAGATTAATATTTTCAGTTAGCTGCTTTTCTAAAAAAAATGATACCATGGCTATGATTCCTAAAATGTACAAATGGTCAGTAATTGATTTCCTCTACAAAATCTGGTATAGCTGTAGATGAGGATTGGTAGAAGTACCTCATCTTGCAAAGTAGCAAACTCCTCCAGAATGTGACCCAGTTTATCTCTCTGTCTTGCCCGGTTGTGTCCATGGATCTGAATCAGACTGCAGAACGGCTGTAAAACAAAGGCCAGCATTAATTATTTTAAAAAAAATGGAACAATCCATTCACTCTAAAAGAAACATTAATAAACAGCAGCACATTTTGATATTTTCCATCTAAATAAAGAGGATGTTCTAAAACAACTATAATAATGTGGTGCACTGAAGGCAAATTTTACTTTTCTTATCAGCTTCAGGGCATATCTCAATGAACTGTGTTGTCTGTCTTTGTCTGTGATGGACAGGTGGAACCCAAAACAGGCAGAATCTGAAAAGTTGCACTACTCCTGTCTTTCTATATGCAGTGAAAAATGGAGAGATAAATACAATCACTCTCATTATCCACAGGTTGTACTGGACCCTAAAAGATAACACTGTATTCCCTTGATGAAATCACTTTCTATACCAAATGTTAAAATGTTCATTGCTTGAATATATGATGCAGTATTGTTAAAACATAAGATCAAGATGGGGGCAGAATACAATAACATACCGCAGTACTTGTCACCAAAGAGTAAGGGTCACTCTTATTACCTGTACATTCCTTAATTTGTGGTTTGTTATATTTTGATACATTCTATAACATTCACTGTTGATTTCTTATAACTTAAACTTCTTCCCCAAACTGTATATGCTTTAACAAGTTTATTTTGTAATAAAGAGCTATTGCACCAGAATGATTGCACAGGAAAGGTGTAACATGAATGATCAGATCAAGCTATAATTTTAACATCTGCTTTTGTGCAGCAATATATTATTATATTTTGTGTTCTCTTATCACTCACAAACTGCTTCTTTATATACCACACTAAGAATTGCCTTAGTCACCGAATCAATACCACAATGCAAAAAAATGTGTATATTTGACCTGGACAGTATGCTGAATCAAGCAGCTGATCTCACCTCTCCTTCCATGAATGAAGAACAGAGTTTATGCCACAAGGGCATATTCTACAGAAGGCATGGGGTGAGGTACTGAAGTGTGTGCTATAATATTCGGAAGGACAGGCAGATACTTTATGGCCTTATGCATGTAAGAAGGTGGCAGACACGAAGTGTGTCAACACATATTCAACATCCTGAATAAAAGGTAGTTCTTCACATTCCCAGGTGTTATTGTCCTGCATAAAAAATAAAAATCTTCTTCCTGGTCCTTTCCCCAGTGCTAAGACAAGTAATTTGTGAAGAGAATGAGGGACAACAATGGAGATGGAATTAAAAATATTTTTTCCTGACAAATGTTTTATTAAACTGATAAGAAAAAATTATGAATGATAAATGCATTTATACAAAATCGTATAAATAAATCAATATTAAAGCAATGACAACGGATATCATATCCAAGAGTTAAAAAAAATCAAGTATAGAAATATTACAACTGTCATCTTGCTAATATTATGTTACAGATCTACACTATTTGTACTGCTTGCCAGTGTTAGTATCTTTTGCCTTTTGGCCATGGCTGAAAATAGTTCTTGGACCAGATCACTTCAGCCAGTTAATCAACAAACAGATCAATTACTTGACTCTAAAAATGCTTTCACTTTTTTGATTTAACTGCCCTCCTCTTTCCAGAACCTGTAGGTTTATTGCAGTGGGTTCCTCTTTAGAAACACGTTGCCTATGGGACAGGAACATCTTATTAAAATGCATGCAGTTAACATTTCCGCACAAAAATGTCACATACATCTGTCTCCATTCATTAATGACAGGGATAGTCTAAGACTTCTAACACAGGGATATTCCTGCACATACGCCAACAATCAGAACTTCAAGGAGTTTCTTCTCTCTCCTTGACAGAAAGGTAGGATGTAAGAGGAGCAAGTAGAAGACAGGTGATATATGAAGTGTTCCCTCAAGTAGTTTGCTGCACTCTTAATGTTATCTTTAGTTATTGTACAAAAGAGTTTAAAAGCTACAGCTCTAAATACATACAGATACAGGTTCACAAGTAGGGTGAACAAATTCACTTGGCTGCCAAATGAGGATAAATCTCACGCTGGAACTTACAGACACCCATGCAGTCACTCATTTCCTTTTTGAAGGTATGAATGGACTGGCAGAGTTTAACTTAGAGGGAGTGTTTATTTAACAGGTGTGAATCTTTGGGGTATGAAGCTATCACATTTCATAGCACAGCAGACACTAATTTTCAATGAGGTTGAAGTTTGCTTGTAATGCTCTGAATGCCCCTCACAGGGCTCCTCATGACAAAATACACAACTGAGATAGCCATGCTGCAGTAATTCACTACAAGACAAGCTTTTAAGCACTTCAGTTCTCTGTGATGAATCTTTGTACCTTCTTTGTACCACATAGTGCATCAAGCAAACAACTCCATATGCTTCTGGAACAGTGGCAGCTATATAGGTATCAATGAAAAGATATCACATACTAGGATTCCAAAGTTTTTTTTTTTTTTTTTTTTTACTATTTTGTCAACTTTTAGTTGTCCATTAACACTGTATAAAGCTTGTGGTAGTGGTGGTGGTTTGGGGGAGGGGTGGCTATACGCTAGAATGTTGCATTTTTTTTACATTGAAGGCAAAGCTATTTCCATTGCATCCTCTGTACATATTAATATGCACCTTGAACGAAGGTGGTATTGCAGGGTTAAGAACATGTTGGACAGACAACAGAGTCAGCTCTGACATCTGAGAAAAGAGATACTAAAAGGAAATGGCTCCAGTCCAGCATACAGCCTTGAGGAATTCCATTAGTTACAGTAGATGATGGTGATAGAAATCTTTTTATTGTCATCTGTTGTATATGACCATGTACCCATTTTTGGACCAAAAGTGTTACAGCTTTGTTTACCTACAGATTCCTGAGATTTTGCATTATTCTCTCAGGGGATATAGTGTTTTAACACTTTAGCCAGAGTTCTTAATACAGAACTGTGGTCACACACAAAAAAATGGCAAAGTTAAACATACAAGATCTTCCTTTGACAAAAAATGTACTGGGTTAGGTCATTGAGGAGGAGGATTTCCACGTGTGAATAACCTCCATGATCTTTTTCTTTATTACTTTGCACAACATGCTTTTGGGAATGACCAGTCTGTAATTAATGACGTGGTCTGTTGAAGGATTTCCCCTTGCTGAATGAATCAAAATAGCCTGCTTGCATATATGAGGACTATAGCCAGTCTCTAATTCTCTTTGTAAGAATGTGCATAACACAGTGTAAAGCAGGATATTTCTGACTGCTTATATTGCTGCCCTTTCTCTGTTTACTTACTCTTAAAAGAAGCACTTCTGACTTATGAGAATGTCACTGAATACTTCTGAAATACTTCTCAACCTCTAAAGCCTTTAAGCTTCTACTAAGGACTCTTCAGCTGCATCAATACTCATACACAACCACATGAACTCTGTAGCTATCCCTCTTCCCAAAACCATTCTCTTTGCCTCACTAATTGCATCACCCTGATGCCTACATTCACTGCATTTCAATTAACTAGACACAGCTCCTCAGTTGTCCCCTGAAAAGAGACTGTGCATCTAATGGTTAGCAAATAGGATTAGTATTGCTTTTATGAAGCAGTTTTCTAGTGGAGAAGGAGATATTACTTGCTGGGAGAAGCACAGCGTATTCTACTGTGACCAGTGGAGTACCCCTTAATGCCCTTAACCTATTTCCATAACCTAAACATCCATACTACTAGTCCATTACTGTGTTTCACACCTTCAGCTACACCAGAACCACTGAAGGCTGTAATGCAACTTAAACACCCTTAATGTTCCTCTTAATTCCATCAACACAACTTCAACAACTTTTTGTTATATCTTTAGAATGAAATTCATACTGAATTCTTCCTCTGATTTAACGTGTTTAAACAGTGCATTATGTCAACCCCCTCCTATCTAACCTCCAGCAATGTTTCCTGTGCTGCCATGATCCCCAAAGAACTTTTCTTGATCGCAGTGATTATTGTTACACTACTTTGCTCTTAGCCACATTTACTCTTTCCACTGGCAAGAACTCTAGCAGTGAGTGACACTTATTTAATTCTATTTCACCAGTGACCTAAGGAACACCCTACTGAAAATGTCTCAACTGTGCTCCATTCTCAAAAATGTACTCTGGGAAATGAAAATCCTCGTAACTCTGCATTCATTTTTTCAATGAATCTCCTTCCCATACTGTGTGGAAATGCCCATAAATCAGTGCCAAACATCTCCTTCTTAAGAAGTAATACAGATCAAAAATACATTGTACTTTACTTACACTCACAAAATCTTTACAACACTGCATGTGAATAAGGCAGTGTCAATACACTGTTATAGAGCAGATAACTAAGACAACAGAAACATTAGAAAGGGACATGTAAAATCTCCTCACATACTTGTTTTTCCAACTTACAATTCAGTCAACTAAGGTATTAACAAATATGTGTGCCCCTAGTTTAAGGGTCTAATTTTATGGGATGTTATTGATGCAGTATTTTTTCGACTTGCTTCTTCAGTGGCATTTTGTACTGTCTACTTAACAGGTTCATGTTAATCATATACTTAGTGAATACTAATGAATCACTTCTGCTTTACAATGCTGCAATCTACGTCAGTCACCTACCTTCATGCCTGGTAGCACTTCACACTTAAAACAGTTATCAATACCAGCTCCAGTGCCTAGTTCTGTGGTACAGAGGGATGATGGAGTTGTTAATTAGACCAAGACTGCTGGGGTTACATTAGTAGCTATAGCAATGGAGAAGACTAGCAGGGAAGGAGAGGAATGATCCTCTGCAGATGGCCCATTACATGTTCCTCTCTATCACCAACTGAACTGTTAGGTTTAGGGTCAAGGAGAAAAGTGAAAAAAAAAAGAATGAAACTCCTCTAATGGCTATCTAAATGCTGGTCCTTCCTGGTCTAACCTTTTCAGAGTGAAAGGGAATAAATGGACCAATTACCCTGGAGGAAGCTGATAGTTATCAGGCAGCAGGGGGTAAAAAGAGATTAAAAAACACATTATACCTCTACACCAGTGGAGCTGTCAAAGCTCTAAGACCCACACTTCCCCAGTTCAATTAATGGCTCAGGTACCTGTGGGAGGTGGTCTAAGGAAGAAAATAAATGATAAGGCTTATGTCTGCGCATCTCTTTTTGGGGGGGTAGAGGTGTGTGCTCATGAATGCACTCTCAACACAGAAGTGCTCAGATAAAGGGTGGCTTGCAAACTGATTATGTTGCACAGAGGTGTGGCATACATTGCAAAGACCCACTTACATGCCAACCTCTTAGACATAAATGAACATGAGCACATGTCAGTTACAAGCAGAAAAACCCAAACCATCCCTAAAGGCCAACTTAGTGATGACCCTTCTCAATCATCTTATCTTTTGCCTTAGTAATGGGGAAGGAATAGGCTAGTTGACAGAAACAGGATCTGATAATCAGCAGGGGCAAAAACTACAAATCATTTAACATTAATGGCATTCTGCTTTACTTCCAAGGTCAGGTTGCTTTTAAAGTTCTGTATTTGCTATGAGTATTCAATATGCTTGCAAAGACATTAACAAAAGGACTTACCCGGACACAGTGAGACACAAAAGAGTCGATATAGTCCTTTGCCTGATGGCTGTTGTAAAGTGAACATCTTTAAAAAAAAAAAGAAAAAAAAAAAAGTATAATCAGTGTTAGCTATGGTGAATACCGTACACTGTTTTATCAAAATACATAAGCAGAAACAGACAATACTGCACAGGGTCTGTTAAGAATACTCACTTAGAAGAAAGCACTGGAGGACTAACAAAGTACCTTAAAGCATCTTTCACTACATCCTGCATAAGATGTGTTCCAAACACCTTCTTATTATCCACCAGAAAGGTTGCCTGAAAAAGTGATGTGGTACAATATTAAAGGCTGAATCAAACAAAAGTAATATTTTAGTTTCCACTGCATTCCAATAAACATGTTACTTATTTATTTACTAGTGGAAAAAAATATGGTCCCAGAGCAGTACAGCTTAAATATTGTATCCAGTTATCAAAAATAACTGGCCTATAGCAAACATGCAGATTTTGAAATCAGTCGAAGATAGAAAAAATAGAACAGGCATAAATTAGCTCATAGCAACACAATGTTGCTATGAATTAAATTAATCAGCAGAAGTGGCAAAAAATGGACTTAAGCCCTAAGTGAACTTGGCCAAACTCTCTAGTGGCCTGAATCACATTTGTGTAATGTCTGACAAGTAAAGTGGCTATATAAGTTCAGAAAAAAAGAAGTTATGTACTTACCATAATGTTCCATATTTGTTGTCCTCTCTTGCCCTTCTTTCTTATTGGATGGGTTCAGAGCCGATACTCGGCTCCGACTCAGCCAATATAGTAGCTCAAAGTCTCTGACTTGGCTCGTGGCTCAATACCTATTCCACAATGCATTGGAGTAACCCCCAGATCTTGTTTGCTGCTAGCCATAAATGGAATGTATATTCCTATTTGTGTAAAATGAAAAAAATATATATACAATATATACAAGAGGAAAAACAAGCAATTCCAGAGGAACTTTCTCAGTGGAAGGAAAGAAAAAACTCCCATCCGAGTCCTCTAGGAGCCTTGGCTGAGGGAAGGAGGGAGGGACGTAAGAAAGAAGGGCGAGAGAGGACAACAATCATGGAACGTTATCGTAAGTACATAACTTCTTTATGTTATGTTGTCCCCCTCGCTTTCTTTCTTACTGGATGGAACAGCATCCTAGCACCATTTTCCCGGGTGGCTCATGGGAGTACACCTTTAAGCACTGTGGACCCAAAAGAAGCTCTGTCCCTGGAGGCCAAATCTACCTTGTAATGAGTAACAAAAGTACAGGGCCTGGCCCATGTAGCGCTGCACAAATGATGTCCATAGATAGTCTAGCATAGTAAGCAGATGAAGTTGCTAGACCTCTAGTTGAATGGCCTTTTATTTTAAAAGGTAGACTTCTACTGTTCGAAGTGTGTGTGTGTGTGTGTGTGTGTGTGTGTGTGTGTGTATATATATATATATATATATATATATATATATATATGTAATGCAACTGGTAGGCTAATTTGAGTGTGTAACTTTTGATACTGGTTTGCCTCGCTTTGCTTGAGAAAAGGAAACAAATAGTTGGTCTGTTTTCCTGAAATCTTTGGTTCTATGTAAATAAAATCTCAGTTTGTATTCTGCCTTGTTGGAATGATTAGGAAAGAAAACTGGAAGTTCAATATTCTGGTTCAGATTGGATTGAGAGCAGACTTTTGGCACAAAAGACGGATTAGTCCTCAAGGATACTCTATCCTTATGAAAGATTAGACATGGTGGCTTAATTGATAGTGCTTGCAACTCCGAGACTCTACGTGCAGATGTAATGGCCACTAATAAGATGGTCTTCCAGGAGAGAAACTTCAGATTGCATGAAGAAGCAGGCTCAAAAGGGGGTAAAGTTAAATAGGTAAGAATGAAATTCAGGTCCCAAGGTGATAGAGGCTCTTTAATGGGAGGCCTAAACAAACAAGTTCCTTTTAAAAATGCTTTACACAGCCTGTGTGACATGAGATTAGGAGTGTATTCACTGATGTAATAATTGGAAATTGCAGCTAACTGGACTTTAACTGTAGCTGCAGCAGAGCCTTGCTGAAAAAGTTCCGCTAGGAATTCTAAAATTGGACTAATAGAGGCAATGAAGGGATCTATGTCTCTTGCTCTTGCCCAGTAGGAGAATCTCTTCCATTTGCTGGAATACAATTTCCTGGTGGAAGCCTTATGAGAAGAGACCAAAATGCGTTTGAGTGCTGGAGTAAAATCACGAAGCCTGACTATGTTTGGAAGTGGAGCAGCCAAGCTGTCAAATTTAGGGTTTGGAGAGAAGGATGAAGCACACCTAACATACGAGTCAGAAGGTCTGGGACTAGGTTCAGAGTCCATGGCTTCTCCTGAAGGTTAGGCCAGAGGAAGGGGAACCTAATCTGATGAGGCCAATATGGAACAATGAGAATTAGCCTGCTTCCCAAGACCTTGGCTTTCTGAATGACTTTGAAAATTAGCAGAAAGGGAGGGAAGGCATACAGTAGTCCCGAGGGCCAATCGTGGATGAGTGCGTCTCTCTGTCTCCCCCCACTGGGGGGAATAGTGCAAAGTAGCTGCTGCATTTGGTGCTCAGGGGGTGCAAATAGGTCACAGCAAAGCTGGCCCTAAAACCAGAAAATCTTGTTCACTATGCTCTGTTTCAGAGACCACTAGTGAGGCATTAAAATCGCCCTGGTGAGCTTATCGGCTATCACAATGGATTTCCCCAGGATGTGCGTTGCTACCAGAAAACATTGGGAAGAGATTACCCATTGCCATACTCTTAGCGCCTCTCAATAAAGGGGGTATGATTTGGTTCCTCCCTCCTTGTTTATGTACCAGACTATGGACATGTCTGAGTGGACTGCAATCGTTCCCAGTGGGAGAGAGTCCTGAAGTGCTTGCAATGCTTTCAGGAGTGCTGACTGGGTCAGCCGCGAAAGGAATCGTGGTCACCCTGGTTTTGTGGACCCCCCGCCACATGGGTGGCGTCTACCATTATTGCCTCCCCCTCTGCCCCTGGGGAAGGGCTCACCTTGTGCACCTTGAAAAATTCCCTGGGATATTTTGAACCACATTTTTCCACTCTTCTGGCACTTAGGATAAGGTCTTGAAAGTACGGAAAAATGTACTCCAACGGCAGAGAGAGTTTTCCCTTCCTGCTCACACCTGGTGAGTGTGTCCTTGACCTTTGGTCCAACAAGAAAGGAACCATCAAAAGGGGTGTTGGTAAAGATAGACTTGAAGGGCTCCGCAAAGTTGTACAAGCGCATCCAGGAGTGCCTCCTCGGGGAAACTCCGGAACCTGCTGCCCTGCTTGCTCCATCTACAGCATAGGATATCAGCCTCATGGAGGAGCTGACTATGGAATTTAAGGTAGCTAGCTGGGCGGCCACTTTTTCTGAGATCCCCGTAGCTAATGAACTTTGTAGAGTATCTCCTAACTCTTCAGAGTTTAGAACTTAAGAGTTTGAAGTTTTGCTGTCAACTTTTACTGCAGAAGTTATTTTTTTATTTTAATAAATCAGTCTGTGTACTAAACTGAGTGAATTCATCTGGCCTGAAACTTGTGGTGTGAGGTCCTTCAGAAGATCTCTTTGAAGTCTTGTAAAGTGTGTTAGGTAGTTCAGCGATCTGATGGTGAAAGTCGCTGACGAGAAAACATGCTTCCCGTATCTGTCCATCATTCGAGACTCCTTATTCGGCGGATGGACAGATGAGGACATCTCAAGAGTTCCTTTTTGGTGGCTGCCGCCACCACCACCAAAGCATCTATGGGTACGCCTTTTGAGAGAAATTTCTTATCCAAAGGAGCTGACAGGAACTTATCTGGCCTCTTAGGGACTGGCTCCATAGTGTCTGCTGACTCCTACGCCTTTCGACTAACCAAATCCATAAGCTCATTGAAAGGCGGAGAAACCCAGGAGACTGAAGGTTGAGATCCAAAGGCCTTCAGGTACACTGAACTCCTCATCAGAAGGGTTGATGGGCTTCCAGCTGCCTCTGTGTTTTAGGATCTCCAGGATATCTGAGAAAGAGATATCATCAGTGGGCGACCGTGGGGACCCTTCTGCTTCCTCGAGGTCAGTGTCAGAAGTGAAGGACTTATCAGGGGAGTCTACATGCTTCCTCTTGCATGTCCTCTTCTGAGGTGGCTCCTCAGACAGGTAGTCTGGGGAGGTTTCGGTAGAGTGGGCTCGCCCAATGGGGCTTTCTGAGGCCCTGAATCTCTGCTGCCCTGTAGACAGGATGGTGCCGAAGCAGACACCGGTGTCTGAGGGGGAAGAATGCCAATATCCCTAAGTAGAGGTGCAGGAGGGGGACAGCACACTCCATCACCTCAAAGGCCGATCTCCCCGGCTCCAAGGACACCCCCGGTTCCGAAGAAACAGAGTAAATCCCTGGCACCAAGGAGATTGGCTCTGAGGCCGATGTAGGAGCAGAGTTCATCCGAGCTGACATGCCGAGGGGCAGACTAGGAACCGAAGAGACTCTGGTCCAAGACCCCCACCCCAGAGCCGACTGGAGAACTACGGCTCCTAGAAACCTCAGACGGCACCGAAAGTGTTGAAGCAGGCAACAGTTCTGACAAATCCCAAAGGGGTCTTGGGACTGAAGGGTCTACCACAGGAGGTGCCTGGCATTCTGTCTCCGAAGATCTAGCTTGGCTCGGAGGAGGAATTCTGGATGTAGTCATCTTGGGTGGCTCCAAGACCAGTAGGGTCTAAGCCAAAACAATTTTGCCAGCGACTTCAAAAGCCTGCGCACCACCTTGTCCACATAGTCATCTGATAAGCTCCTAGAGGACCTGGATGAAAGAGTGGGGGATCGAGACCTATGAAGAATAGGGGATCTCAAAGTCAGAGACACCAGTTCTAATTCCACGGACCGGCTGCGAGAAGTAGTTTCTATCAGTTCCGACATCTTTGGAACAGAAGAGCAAGAGCAGTCTGCGCCAATTGTCTCCCTTGGTTCCGAAGGCAGTGGAGTCGAGAAGATAGATTTCTCAGTCAACTTAGACAATTTCTTTGGAGGCTCCAAATGAGCTGAGGAAGAAGATGAAGAGGAAGGTCTCTTGGACTTGTCACTAGATTTCAGAGAAGACTGCAAAGCCTCACCAAAAGGAGGCTTTATTAAACATTGTAAAATCAGTTTGTTTTTCCTCTAATGTAACACTCGAGAGCTGAAGGAATGACAAAAACTGCAGGATTCCTGTAAGTGAATAGCACCTAAGCAGTACACACATACACTGTGCCCATCAGTAATGGACATTTTTTGGGAGCATTGTTGGCATTTCTTGAACACAGAGACTTTGGGTTCTTTATCTCTACAGTTTTTAGACATGCTAAAACTGAAATAAACTACAATAAACTGCAAGAAACATGTATCAAAAAACTAAGCTAAATACACAGAGCAAAAAACAGTAAAGGGAAGAAAAGCTCTATCTTCTAAGTTAAACGGGCGCTAGGCCCTGTAACTTAAATGGACCTAGCCAAGCTGACGGGGACAGACAACACAAACTCTCTAATAAAAAACAGGTTATCTTTAACTTTCTAACTTAAACGAGTTAAAGTTAATACACAATTACCACAAGACTGACAGGGATAGGCTAGGCCTACGGAAGAAAACGACGGCCAATAAGCAACACACAAACAGGTGAGAAATTAATTATGCCAAAAACCTTATAAAAAGGGTAAACTGTCTAATCTAAGAACTACAATAACTCTAATAAGAAGATAATCTGTCAAAACAGCTATTACAAAATGTAATCAAAATCAAAAAATAGCCACGGCCAAGAAGTGAGCATCCGAACTCGTCAAGCGGGAAACGAG
Organism: Protopterus annectens; assembly: GCF_019279795.1. NCBI lineage: Eukaryota > Metazoa > Chordata > Ceratodontiformes > Protopteridae > Protopterus > Protopterus annectens. The sequence continues at coordinate 492,641,313 of NC_056728.1, read as the reverse complement.
ATCTGGGGGTTACTCCAATGCACTGTGGGACAGGTATTGAGACACAAGCCAAGTCAGAGACTTCGAGCTAGTATACTGGCAGAGTTGGAGCACAGTAACAGCTCCGAACCCATCCAGTAAGAAAGAAGGTGAGAGGGACAACATAACATCAAAAGTTATGTACTTATCATAGTGACAGATCTATGTTGTCTGCTTTAGTCCTTCTTCAATGGATGGGTCTTCAGATCCAACCTCTAATCCGACTTCAGCCACTTCAGACTTTAGGATCCATAGCTCAGGCTCTTCCCCTTACCCATAAACCTCTCCTGTCCTCAACATTACCTCAGATTGAATGTGACTGTAAACTCCAGACTAAGCAAAACAGACAGATATCAATGCTGACACACCTGAGATCCTTGAAAGGACACTGCACTGGAGCTGAAACAGAGTAAGACATTACTTGGGGAAAGACCGTACTGTCATTCCAGAAACCAAACAAATAATCTTCCATAGAATAAAAGAGGGAAGGATGGAAGCAGACAAAATAAAATCTATCATGTTAACTACATACCTTTTGCATCTGATGTTGTCTCTTCCATCCATTCTTCAATGGATGGGACAGAGTCCCCAGCTACTTCGACCTTGGGGTGGTCTCATGGAAGGATATTCCTGTGAACGGCTGGAAAAAAGAAAAGGCTGCCCTAATTCTGGACATCAAGTCCAGCTTATAATGAGAAATAAACGTGTGAACATTGGACCAAATGGCTGATGCACAAATGTCATCAACAGAGGCCCTGAAAAAGAAGACTGAGGAAGCTGAGACAGATTAAGTTGAATGAGCCCTGACGAGTCAGGGAAGGGTTAAGCCTTTTTCTTTATAAACATGAGAAATACAGGCAGATAACCATCTAGCGAAGGTAACTTTGGAAACTCTTTGGCTCATTTTAGCTTTACAAAAAGAGACAGACAGTTGATCAGTCTTCCTTACGAATTTGGTATGATGGAGGTAGAAGCAAGTGTAGCATAAATTCCCCTTTACTGGAAAAAAATTAAAAAAGAAAAACGGAAGACTGATGCACTGGTTCAGTGAGGCTTCAGCTGCTACCTTGGGAAAAGGATGGATTGGTTCTGAGGAACACCTGATCTTTGTAGAAAATGATAAAGGTGTTTTTTAGGACATAACCTGTAGCTGAGTTATTCTCTGTGCTGAAGATACTGCCACTAGAAAAATAATTTTCAAAATCAAAACTTTGATGTCGACCCTGGCGGTTGGTTCAAAGGGAGGCTGTCATATACAAAGGGGAAGCAGGGTTCTTAAGAAGGACGGTGCCCGTCATGAAATCTTGGCAAGTCTAAGAGAAGCTAATGTAGCCATTAACTGGACCTTAATGGTAAAATAACTGGCCCTAGCCTGATATTGCATGTCAGAAGGTTTAAGACTGCAAGGAGAGGCTCCAGATTCCTTTGGGAGGCCCAAATAGAAAATCTCTCCCACTTGATTTTAAAAATTATCCTGCTAGACAGACTCGGGGGGGGGGGGGGAGTAAGACTGTGGATTACTGAGGAAGAGAGCTTGGACTGAGCAGTCTTCATTGGAAGTAGAGATTCCAAGTAGTTAGACTGAGGGCCTAAATGTCTGAATGAGGCTTGGAAGAAGGGTGAGCGAGAAGACTGGGATCGGAATCCAGTACCCAGGGGAGGGGGTGCAGGGAGGGTGCACCAAATAAGGCCAGAGAAAGGGAAACCACACCTGATGAGGACAGAACAGAGCAATGAGAATAACAGTGATCTTCTTTGTTGATGCTTTCTGCGGGAACTTTAGAATTCAAGGGAATAGAGAGAAAATTGTAGAGAAGACCAAGGGGGGCCAAATGTACATCAGAGCATCCCTTTGTGAATCTCTCTCATGGGGTTAGGGCAAAGAACCTGCTGCACTTGGTATTTTGGGGAGAGGCAAAAAGACTGCAGCTGGCCCCATCGATGAAAAATCTCTTCCACCACTGTCGGGTTGGGGGACCACTCATGAGGTAGAAGGATAGACCCTGCTCAACCTGTCTGCCAGAACACTGGACTTCTGCAGTATAAGCATTACTACCAGAAAGCAATCAGAAGATATTGCCCACTGCCACACTCTCATCTCTTCTCAATATAATGCATTAGAATGGGTTCCCCTTTGTTTACTGACATACCAGACAAATGACATGTTGCCATCTGGACAGAAATCATCCCTAAGAAAGAGGGCATCCTGGAAGGCCTGCAATGCTAGGAGAACTGCCCTCATATCTAGAACACTGATGTGGAGACTGGCCTCCATGGGAGATCATATGCCTTGTACTGTCTTTCTCATGTAATACCCCCCACCCCCCCAGTTGGGAAGTGTCCATGGTGACACTGGCTTTGGGGATGAGGGAATACAAACAGACAGCCTTGAGATACTTTGGCAGACGGTATCCATCATATTATGCGTGTCCTGCAAATGTCTGTCAGACAAATCCGGAAGCTCATGGGTTGGGAGCTGATGGACTATTGTACTACAACTGTCCATTATAAAACTTTCATATAATATCTGGCTAGGGGAACAAGAGGGATGGACCCCACCATCAATCCCAAAAGCTGGACAACCAGCCTGGCCGGTGGCATGGAACAGGAAAGAAACCTTACTGTCTGGGTTTGGAGGGTGGACAGCCTGTGTTCTGTCCTTAACTTGCCTGTGGTATCTAGATGGGCACCTATAAATTCCAATGTCTGAAATGGAAGAAACTGAGATTGATCCAGGTTTATTGTCCTCCCCAACTGGTAGCAAAGGTAGAGCAGATAATCTCTGGTCCAAATGAGAAGAGACCTGGTAGGAGCAGTAATGAGTCAGTCATCTAGATACGGAAACGTCCGGAACCTTTACAGTGTGAAGTGAGTTATGACCACTGCCATATACTCCATGAATGCTCTGGGGGCTGTGGTTAGACTAAAGGACAAGGTTGTGAAATGAAAGTGACTGGTGTCCCGCTGGAAGTGACGGAGCTTCCTGGACATCATAATGTGGTAGTATGCATTCTGAAAGTCTATAAAGCACATCCAATCATCCTTCCTCAACAGAGGAAGGATGGACTGTACTGTAACCATCTATAACTTGATGTGTTTGGCATACTGGTTAAGATGACTGGGTCCAAAATAGGCCTGTGGTCCCCATTCTTGTCTGGCACCAAAACGAGCCTTGAGTAATTTCCAGAACCATGCTGGTCTGGTGGAACCTCTTGGATGACTCGCTTGTCTAGTAGTTTTTTTATTTCTACAGTGGCTGTCTTCCCTTGATAGCATGGCAGGTTGAAGGGGGTCTCTGTTGAAGGAGGGAGGTAAAAGGTAAAGAGATGGAATGGAATAGCCTCTGACAGATATTCTGATCATCATTACTGATGTGTGATACGAATCCAGTATCATGGGAGTTGGAGCTCTTCTTACAAAACTGGAAGCCATTGCCTCTTTTTTTACTGCATATGTGCATCTTTCGGTCACACTTGGTCAAAGTTTCTCCTGTAGAAGTGACCAACATAGACTGTGAGCTAGGTAAAGGAAGAGCTATGCAGATAGGTAAAAGCAGGGGGGCAGTACTATTGATATACAAGGCCACAACACTACCACATATCTTGCCATGCTGGTATTCTATCAGACGGAAGCAGTCTGTAATGGATAGCACCTCACCTTTAGTGCTTCAACAAAGTAGAATGGCACAGTATCAGTGATCACCCATACCTTACCTAGGCCAGTTCTGTTGCTGAAGCTCCATAAACTGAATTACTTTATGTGAGTTTTGAACAAATATCTAGACCTTTGGTTGTGAATACACAGAAGTGTGACCATAAAACACTAAACATGCATACACATGAAAAACATTACATAATATTGCATATTAATAATATACATTATTGAGGAAGACTGGACTAAAATATAGAAAGGTCTACTGAAGCCCATTAATTGAAGTCTGCTGCTTGGTTGCCAAATAAACTTCCAAACTATTTTTTTTCTGTAAGAACCGCCTAATATGTCTTTATAGTAGGAGACACCTGCCCTCCTTCTATACTGGAGCTAGGTACAGAGTCATAAAACCTTACAGCAAGTTAGAAAACTAGAGTTTTGAAATGCTGGACTGCTGGTTGGTTACAACTGGGTGGGCTGTGATGATTCATTAATAGTTAGGTCAAATATACTGGGGTTGAATGCATCCGACACACCCAGTGCTAAATTATATAACAAAGTCTAGCATCACAATCCAGTGGAGATTCAGGAAATTGTTAGATTTTGGTAAAACTCAAATATTTTTCTTTCATCAATGAGCGACAAAATTAGAATGAGAAAACAGCAGCTTCAAACACAGTGCTAGAAAGGGTCTTGTCTGTTTGGGAAGTTGTACACACATTCATTTGAATTCGTACAACAGTGTTAATGAGACACAGATAGGCATGGGTAACCCATTTTAATAAGAGTATGGGATGGCTAAGTCATGCTCTCCAAGGTTCTCTTTTGATTCTGAGGCAGTGCGGTGTTTCAGCCATTTAAGCTGTATTATGGGAAGTCCCCAAAAAGGCGGGAGCTTCATTCAATGAAGAGGGAAGGAAATGACTGGTAGTCTGGACAGTCCACCTGCCTTTTGTTGTCAGGTTCTTCTAACATGTCCATGACAAATTACGTTATCAGGCTGTTCTTCAGATTTTGTTCCAGCAAAATAGCAACAAAGGCCCTAGAAAAATAGGAACATCCAGCTAAAAATCTGGCCATCTTATTAGCATCAAATATGAATACCAAATAGCACATAAAAAATAACCAAGCACCTCAAAGTGTGTGCAAAATATTGGAAACCGTAAAGAAAGCACACACACACTGGATGAGAAAAGTCACCAGAACAACTCAAGTTTAATGAGTTTAAGCACTTCTGTCCTTAAAACTCACATACTTCTTCAGAAACACTTTAAAACACCATCAAATTCCTTGCATGTATGAACAGTAATCACATGATGAGTGCACACGACACAAAACTGGTTACATGACCACAGTCATCAATTTATAAAATAAATAAACACAAAAATAAATAATATATAATATAGTAAACAAAATATGTAACATAGGTTAATACAAAAACAATGTTAATTTAAACAATTTTAAAATTAATATTTATTGTACAGATTGTAACTTCACTGCTCTAAGACTCAGAACACTCCTAATACTACACATAATTACTGGGTCGGCCACTAAATGTCTTAAATCTGCCATCAAAAACAATGCACCAGTTTTTAATAATAATAGACTTGATATTGGCACTATTACTTGTATAAGGCACAATCAAAAATGTATATTTTTACAAACAGGCTACAAACAGATGTCCTATGCAGCTCGACTAAAGAAACTCCAGCTCTATTCAGTTGCTTACCGCCCACTCAGAGGCGATCTATGCCTGACGTACAAAGCCATGTCAAACCCAGAATTAATAATGTACATGCTCCACCTCAAAAAATCCAAGCCCCTTAGAGCTACACGCTCCAGGGACCTAAACCTCACCACAAAAATAAATAGGACATGCTGGAGGGACAGATTCATTTCCCAGAGGCTCCCCTCACTCTGGAATAGAATCCCAGTTCATGTTAAACATAGTCCCTCGCTGACCCTCTTCAAGCGAAATCCGGACGCGTGGATGGGAAATCGCAAATTCACCCCTGGGATCTCTTCTGTGTCCCTGCTAGACAGAGGCACAGTAAACTAATCTTAAAAGGGTACCTTCTGTGACCTAATTTACAGAGGCACAGTAGGCTAATCTAATAGGGAGGCGGAAGCCAAATACACTCTGGCTAGGCTTATAAATGCCCTAGGGCAGATAGCCTAGTATCTACCTATGAACCTATATATTTTTTTACCTGGTAGTGTACTGTCTACTTCCGCATTACCTAAAATTGGCAGAAATTTGATTTTCCTACCGCAGCATACCTTTTTAAATACAATATCCATCATTTCCTCAATATAATACCATCATGGAAATATGTTTTTTAACTTTACACATTCAATTTGAAATGTATTTTGGCCAGAAATAAATCTTGCTAATCTGACAAAGTATCTTTTCACAACATTTCTTTATGTAGATGCCAAATATTATAATGCAAGTATTGGAAAAATGTTGGCCTGCAGAACAAAGTGAAACTACTGTGGTTGTGGTCATCATTTTTGTAGATCAATACATCCAAATAATCTTACGAGGATTTGTACCAAAAGTTAAATTCAAAAATTCAGTAGATGAACTAAGATATTTCATAATGTCTTTGTGTTTTTGTTTCCTCCAGTGTGCTTGTCCAAATAATAAAATATCATCCAAAAAAGTGGGTGTACAACTTTATGTACTGAAAATAGAATTAATCAGAAATTGCTTCTCCCAGAAATATAACACTGTGTTTGGTCATATGGGAGCAGAAGCAGTACCCGCAGCAACACCTGTCAGTTTTTGAAAGTATTACCCTTCAAACACAATAAAGTTTGAAGTCAACACAATAGTTATCAAGTCAATTAGTAGTCTAACATTATCATTAGGTAAAAATAGATCCAAACCAATCTAACCCAATACTATGTGGGATAGATGCAAAAAGATATATCATGAGTAAATCATTTCTATCAAACGGGATCTTGTTCGACAATGATAAAAAAATACCAAGAATTCTTTAAATCTAGACTTTCGGTTAGGGATCGCCACAGCGGAACTCCGGTCTGCTCATGATTGACGGTGGATTTTGACGATGTAGATTTGCCAGCCCGACGCCCAACCTTCAACAAAGGCATGCCCATTCACGCTCGTACCAACCTGCATGTCTAACGTCACTCGACCTCGGGGAGGACATGCAGACTCCACACAGAAGGCGCTCCAGCCGAGAATCGAACTGGAGAACCTCTTGCTGTGAGGCGACAACGCTAACCAATACACCACCGCGGCTTACCAAGAATTCTTTAAGTATAACTGTTAAATTCATTTTTTTAACTTATTGTCAATAAACATAGCCAATGATTTGGTTCATTAAAATAGCACATAGCTCTTCCTGCTTCCACTATGAATGTGGAATACTACTCAAACACTTACAAAAAAAAAAAAGACAGAATTACAAAAATGATGGAAAAATTTAGGCATATTATGAAAGAGAGTAAAATCTATATAGTTTAATGAACTATATCGTATAATTCTAGCACACAAGTTAATTTCTTTTTGCTTCAGAAAATGGAAGTTGTAAGATGCGTCTCCCTTCTTTAAATAATTAATGTTACTAGTATATTAGTTATATACTGTAGTTTTCTGCGTACTATACAGCTTCAAAAATTGCATGTAATGAGGGGGATTCAGCAAACTGTGTGAGGGGTTAATCAAGCCTGAAAATATGGAGATACCTCAAAAAATAAGGACATTCTAAATCAAGCCTGAAAATAGTAATGTTCCTCCAAAATAAGGACAATTGACAGGTTTGATTGACAAAGAGTGTAATGGGACTCTGGAAATTACAGTGTTTCAACAAGTAAAGGGGTGAAAGTCATGGTAGCACAGAGACACAAGAGATTAGATATTACACTGCACCCAAGTCAGGGGAAGACAGTACTTTCTCAGCTGAGCTGAACACAAATTTTGTCATTCCCCTAGTATTTTCTCAGCTAAGCTGAACACAGATTTGTCTATAACTGCCTACAGTTGCAGCCGACGACTGCAGAACAAAAACATGGTATAATTCAACCATATAGCTGAAGGATCAGTAGCAATGAACTCCTAGCATATTACGGTCTAATTAATGAAAATTTTCAGAGGGTCACTGCCACAAAGATAGTTTTGGTGCAACACTTCAGTGGTTTATAATGTAAATGAATAGACAATTATAATGAACATTTTTGCAATCAGCTAGTTCAATAACCACTCTTAGTACACACATGAAATAATCAACCAGTTTGTCTTCGGTAGCAGAAAAGCATACATTTTTTTTTAATCTGAGTAATCAAAAAGTACAGTTGTGTAAACTTACCATAAATGTAGATGTTCGAGTGTATTCACTGTTGCAGTCATCACACTTGGGTTATCTGCTTGCAGTAGCCCTCAGTAAGCCTGATTATCAAAGTCTTGGGTCTTGCGTTGGTTGCTGTCCAATCTTCCATGACGTTAGGTAGTCAGGGGTATAAAGCATGCAGCCGATGCCATTACATCAGTTTTTCTTGCCCCAGATGTCAGGTGCCCCCATAATGGGAAGCAATTATATACAAGGTTACACCTCCAACAAAAAAACAAATACACAAAAAAGCTTTAAGCATAGTAAACAAGAACAGAAGTATAGTTAATAGAAGTCAAGGGGCTGGAGGGAGGGTAACCAGGACTGCAACAGTGAATACACTCGAACATCTACATTTATGGTAAGTGTACACAACTGTACTATGTTCTTCGTGTTTGACTGTTGCAGTCAGCACATATGGGTAGATTCCCAAAGCTAAGGATGGGAGGAGGTTATTAGATAGCATTAGGACCAGCTATAAGGCCCTGCAAGACTGTAGTGGCAAAGCCAGCTCTGGATTTAGAAATAATTGGCAAGTGGTCATGCTTGTTGAAGGTATGCACAGAATTCCAGGTAGGAGCTTCTAGAATGTCCCTGCGTAGGGACACTTCTGAGAAAGGCTGTAGAGGTAGATGCAGCCCTGGTTGAATGTGATCTTATCCCCTGTGGGGTAGGTTTTCCATGGTGCTTATAGCAGAAATGAATGCAATGGCCTATCCACTTAAGAATGGTTTGCTTTGAAATGGCCTTCCCCTCTGCCCCTGCAGCAAATGCAACCAGCAGCTGTTCAGATTTCCTGAGAGTCATAGTCCTGTTAGAGTAAAATCTAAGTTGCCTGTGCACGTTCGAGGAGTGCAGTATTCGTTCCTCTTTGTTCTGTTGATTAGAAAAGAAGGTTGTCAAATGAATGGACTGGTTAAGGGCCACACTGGATACCACCTTGGGCATGAAGGAAGGACTGGTCCTGAGGGACACCCTGTCAGCATGAAAGATGATGAAAGGCTCCACTGCCATGAGGGCCTGTAATTCAGACACCCTTCTGGCTGAAGTGATGGCTAGAAGGAAAGCTGTTTTCCAAGAAAGGAATTTCAACTCTGCATTTGCATCTGGCTCAAAGGGAGGTAGAATGAGCTTTTCCAATACAAAGTTAAGGTCCCAGGCTGGAGTAGGGGCTCTCCTGGGTGGTCTTAAGTTTTTGGCCCCTCTGAGGAATTGCTTCAGCAATGGATGAGAGAAGAGGGGTGGTTCTGTATTGTTATGAGCTGAAATGGCTGAGGCATGAATTTTGATGGAAGAAAAGGAAAGGCCCTTGTGAAGCATCTCAGTTAAGTATTGAAGATAATGGGGTAAATTGGGTGCTGCTGTGCCCATCCCCTGAGTATAGCTCCAGGAACAGCATCTTTTCCATTTTTCAGCATAGGATTTTCTAGTACTAGGCCTCCTTACCTCCAGAATGACATCCATCACTTGCTTACTGAGGGATGGTAATGGAGAGATCAGGTAATTAGCCAGGCTGCCAGGTTCAGGGTTTGAAGCTGTGAGTGCAGAATCTGGACCTCCTGCTGGTACAGCAGGGCAGGGATCTGAGGCATGTGCCATGGTGCCAGTAGGGACTCACCGCGCAAGATGGGGTACCAGTGTTGGCGTGGCCAGTCTGGTGCAATCAGTATTGTCCTTAGTTTGTCCTGTTTGATCTTTAGCAGTACCTTGGAGAGGAGAGTCAGAGGGGGGAAAGGCATAAACTGATAGGTTTTTCCAGGTGAAGGACAGGGCATCCACTTTCCAAGCTTGTTTGTGGGGAGTCCTTGTGCAGAATTTGTCCAATTGGTAGTTCTGGGGGGAGGCAAACAGGTCTATCTCTGGGCTCCCCCATTTGTTTCTCAACATGTTGAATAACTTTGGTTCCAGATTCCACTCGTGTAGGTCCATGAGATTTCTACTTAGGTCGTCTGCCAGTGTATTTAGCTTTCCTGGCAGGAACTGAGCCTGTAGGTGCACTTGGTAGCTCAAGGCTGTGTTCCACAGAGCCATGGCTAGTCTGCACAGAGGGTATGAGTGGGTTCCCCCTGCTTGTTTATGTACCACATAACAGTGGTGTTGTCCGTCTTTACCAATAATTGTCCTGGAAGAATGCGGTCCTTGAAGGCTGTCAGAGCATTCTGTACAGCTAACATTTCTTTTTGATTGATATGCAGGTGCATTTGATTTGGGTTCCATTTGCCCTGAATGCACTGCCCTGCCAAGTGAGCCCCCCATGCATAGTCTGATGTGTCTGTTGTTAGGGTTTGGGCAGCAATGGGTAGAGTGCCCACCAAAGGAATTCTATCTGTAGACATGGTATGATAGGAATCATTGATTCTAGATCCTGAGAATGTTGACACTATAGGCTTTTTAGATACCATTGTAGTTTCCTCATATGCAGTCTTGCATATGAAATTAGTAGAATGCAAGAGGCCATGCACCCCAGGGCTTGCAGTATTTTCCTTGCAGATAGCTGGGTCTTTGTGGCTAGTAGTTTGAAGTAGACTGTCAAATGAACTTGTTTCTCTGGCATGAGGTAGGCCATCTGGGAAGTTGTATTCAAGCTTGCTCCCAGGATTACAATTTGTTGGCAGGGTACAAGATGTGATTTCTTTTCGTTTATGCTGTACCCCAGAGATGTTAGCAATTGGTTTACAAATGCCAGATGATTTAATAGTATGTCCTGGCTTTCTACCTGAATGAGACAATTGTCCAGGTATGGGTATATTTGAATATATCTTTGCCTGCAAAATGCAATGACGAGCTAGGCACTTTGTGAATACCCTGGGCACAGTTGATAAGCCAAAGGGCAATGGAGAGAACTGATAGTGCAGGTAGCCTGCTCTGAAGCGTAGGTATCTTCTGCAAGATTCCCTTACTGAGACGTGCAGGTAGGTTTACTTTAAATCCAGTGTTGAAAACCAGAAATCTTTGCCCAGCATGGGAAGCAGCTAAAGAAGAGTTAGCATCTTGAATTTTGGGATTCCCAAAAATGTGTTTAGGATAGCAAGGTCCAGGATAGGACGCCAAGAATGGTCTTTTCTGGGTACCAGGAAAAGTCTTGAGTAAAAACCTTGTCCCCATTCTTCTTCTGGGACGTGTTGAATAGCCCTGATGCTTAAAAGAGAGAGAACTTGCTTTTAAGCCTCTACCCACTGATTTGGGGGTAGGTCTGGCCAACCGTTTGGGGTTGGTAAGGAGTAGAAGTGGAATCTGTATCCTTGGGAAACTATATTTAAAACCCATTTGTCCTGGGTAATGAGTTCCCAATTTTTTGCATGAAGGGCAATCTTTCCCCCTAAAGGAACAGTCAACTGAGTAGGGCTTAGAAGGTTTAAAGTTAAGTCACTGAGACAGTTTACCATAGGGGGGAGTCTTACTACTCCCTGCTTTGGAAGTGGGAGCCCACCACTGCTTAGGCCTGTGAGTACGTTGGGACTGAAGCCTGGGTGCTCTGTTGGTTCTGGGTTTGGACTGAGAAGGCCTGGATGAGGCAGGAAAGGACCAATTCTTAGAGGGCCAATGCCAACTAAATCTGGGAGGCTGTACTTGCAGGAAATCTTTAACAGTTTGCATAGATTTAGCTTTTTCCTCCATCTTTTTAAGTACTTCTTCTGCTTTGTTGCCAAACAGGTGGTCTTGGTTTAAGGGAGCATCCAGTAATTTAGCTTTAACATGATCTGGCAAAGATTGCTCCTTAAGCCAAGCGTGCCTTCTAAGTAGAGACCCAGTGACAGCAGCCCTGCAAGATGCCTCTAATGAATCAAAACCACATTGCAAAGTATATTTTCCAACTTGTTCAGCAGAATGCATTAAATCCTGTAAATCTTTATTTTCAGCACAGTCAGGAATCAACATCATTTTCTGTATAAGCAATCCAATAATATGTTGCTGATACTTTAACATATGAAACTGGCAGTTTAAGGCCCTAATGGCCAAGGTTGCAGAAGTGTATACCTTCTTACCCCATCTATCCAACACCCTGGAATCTCTGTCAGAGGGGTAGGATTTTTGTCAGTACTAGCTTTAATGACCTTGGGTCCCTGTGAAATGGTCTCAGGATCCGCAGTAGGATTTTTAAAGAGGAACTTGTGAGAGTCAGGTACCCAGTAATACCTATCAGGTTTACTGGAGCAGGAGGTAAAGAGTCAGGGGCCAGGCTAAATTCTGAGAAGGCATCATCTACAATGTCCAGTACAGGAGGGATAGCTAAAGGCCTGTGTTGAGGCAGGAGTAAGAATTCCCTAAGCCTCTTTTTGGAGTCGGAGTAATCCTGGCTTTCCCAGCGAAAATGCTCCCTAAGAGTATGCAAGGTTTCACCAAAAGAGAAATCCTCTGGAGGGGAAGCAGAGGGAATGGAGTCCTCTGCATCAGAATCCTTGGGTCTACATTAGATAAATGAAAGTTTATCTAATCGAATGCTCATGAGTGAAAATTGCAGAACTGGAAACCGCAATTGTGAGATTGCGGTACAGTGAAGATGGGAATATTTGCCTGTTCTTCACTGTAGTGCAATCTCGGAGTTGGAATATATATTTAGCGGGGGGTGTGCCCCCCACAATTGCAGTTTCGAGTTTCTGGATTTTCGCTCATGTGAGCGTTCGGTTAGATAAACTTTTGTTTATCTACCGGAGACCCGAATCCTCATAGGTAGATAAGGGCAAATCCTGGTCATCAGAGAAAACAGAAATTTCAGAATCCTGCTCAGAAGAATCAGAAGGAAAATCAGTCCTAGATCTTTTAGAGGGGGAAGGATGGCTTCCCCTGATTAGAGTAATAAGGTCTTCAGCCATTCTTATAATTTGTTTTTTAGGTATGGGGCCTGACCATGCAGACTGGGTGTCGGTTTTCTAGGCATAGATCGAATTTTAGGCCTTGAAGAAGAAGATGGCATTGGTTTAATATGCAAGTCAGTAGGCCTGAATACACCTTCAGAAGCTGGTGCCTGCACAGTGGCTCCGGACCCATCCAAGGTAGAGACATCCGCAGGTTCCACAGTCGAAGAAGCATCTTGCGGCATACTGGACACCGAATGGGTCTCAGCAGAGGCCTGCGAATCTGAAGTAGCGGGTATCAGGGGCTGCGAAAGCGCCCCACTGAGTACTGGTGACTAGCTTAGGAGAAGCATCGTCGGCATCTTTGGACCTAAGCGGTCTGTCTTTATCTTTGCGTTTTTTCAGAATGTCGGTAGTTGGGTGGCTTACCGAAGCCATTTCTGGATAATTGAACAGAGTACCAAAATATTTAGATGTGTAAATGAACCGACGACAAATAGTACGAGTTTGAATAAGGCACAAAACCAACAGCGAGGTACGTCGTGGTCTGGGCCTAAACAAGGAATGCAGTACATCGTGGTCTGGGCCTAAACAAGGAATGCAGTACAAATGAAAATCTTTATGAGGTATTTTCTTTCCCCAAGAAATACAACTGTTAACTTTTACTGTCATTGGTTTAGAGCAAGAAAAATGATCCCCAACGGGGCACTTAGCTTTGTTGAAGACTTCAGATCTGAAACTCGAAAACGAAACTTTCAGGAGTCGGCTGACTGGCACTTGCGAACTGCTTATGCTTTGGGCACCGCACGGCAAGAAAGACTGATGTAATGGCATCGACTGCATGCTTTATACCCCTGACTACCTGACGTCATGGAAGATGAGACAGCAACCGACACAGGACCCAAGACTTTGATAATCAGGCCGACTGAGGGCTACTGCAAGCAGATAACCCAAATGTGATGACTGCAGCAGTGAAACATGAAGAACATCACCACAAGAGAGTTCACAAAGATCAAGGGCATGTTTTATTTTATTTTTTACCACCAAGCCTACATCACCCATCTGCATCGCTGACCCGTTTATCCCACCACTGGCTGACTGTATCACTTTCACAGGTAAAGTACAGTTTTGTACCTACCATAAATGTAGATGTTCGAGTGTCTTCACTGCTGCAATCATTACACTTGGGTTATCCTGCCATCAGGCAGTCCCGCAGTCGGCCAGAGTTCCAAAGTCTTGGTCCGGCGATGGTTGCTGTCGCTTCTTCCCTGACGTCAGTGCGCCAGGCGTACATAAGATGCAGCCGACGCCATTTTCTACAGTTTTTCTTGCCCCAGATGTCAGGTGCCCCCAAACAGGAAGGCAATACATATTGCTAATAAAACATACAACAAGATAAAAACAAAACCTTCAGTTACCAGCAAATACACCACATAGGTGGTATAGGGTAGAAAGGTATAGATTAGTCCCAGCTATGAAAGATGGGATGGCGGGTGGGTAACCAGGACTGCAGCAGTTAAGACACTCGAACATCTACATTTATGGTAGGTACAAAACTGTACTATGTTCATCGTGTTTCACTGCTGCAGTCATTACACTTGGGTTGAATCCCAAAGCTGAGTTAGGGTGGCTGGTTCTTTAGAGGATTTGGGGTGGCTAAGAGGCCCTGCAGCACTGCAGTGGCAAAGCCAGCTCTGGATCTAGAATAAAGAGGCAAGTGATAATGCTTGGTAAAGGTGTGCACTGAACTCCAAGTTGCAGCTTCCAAGATATCTTTGGTAGGTACTCCTCTAAGGTAGGCAGTTGAAGTGGCTGAAGCCCTGGTGGAATGTGGCCTAATATTACTAGGTACAGGTTTCCCATGCTGTGTGTAACAGAACCAGATACAGTGTCCTATCCACTTTGAAATAGCCTTTTCCTGTGATCCTGCAGCATATGCTACAAACAATTGCTCAGTTTTTCTGAAAGCTTTTGTTTTGTCCAAGTAGAAACGTAATTGTCTGTGTATGTCCAAGGAATGCAGAAGTCTCTCCCCTTTTTTCTGGGGATTTGGATAAAAAGTTGGCAAGTGAATAGTTTGGTTAAGGGCCACACTGGATACCACCTTAGGCATAAATGAAGGGTTTGTTCTTAAAGAAACCCTGTCTTGGTGAAAAATGATGAAAGGCTCCACTGCCATTAGTGCCTGTAACTCTGAGACTCTTCATGCTGAGGTTATTGCCAGAAGCAGAGCAGTTCTCCATTATACATATTTTAATTCTGCTGAATTGGCTGGTTCAAAAGGAGGTAAAGTTAGTTTTTACAAGACAAAACTGAGGTCCCAAGTTGGTGTTGGTGCTCTCAGGGGCAGTCTTATGTTTTTAGCCCCTCTGAGGTACTGTTTTAGGAATGGATGAGAGAAAATAGGAGGATCTGTGTTGTAATGAGCCGAGATGGCAGAGGCGTGGATCTTAATGGATGAAAAGGATAGTCCTTTGCCCAGCATCTCCGTTAAGTATTGTAATATCTGAGGAATATTTGGGACAAGAGGGTCAAAGCTTTGAGCCTGGTTCCAGGCACAGAATCTCTTCCACTTTTCTGAATAAGATTTCCTGGTGCTAGGCCTCCTGGCCTTCAAAATGACATCCATAACAGCTTTAGAGAGAGGCGTTGTCTGCTTGACTAATGAATCTGCCATGCAGCCAGGTTTTTAAGGTTTTGAGCTGACTGTGCAGGATCTGATTGTTTTGTTGAGTCAGAAGGTGCGGAGTTTGAGGTAAAATCCATGGTGGGCCTTGAGCTAAGTTCTTTAAGATTGGGTACCAGTGCTGGCGTGGCCAGTCTGGGGCAATCAGGATCATCTGTGTTTTTTCTTGTCTGGCTTTTAGGAGTACCTTTGAAAGGAGAGGCAGTGGTGGAAAGGCATAAACTTTTAGGCTCTTCCAGCTGAACGAGAGAGCATCCACCTTCCATGCTTGTGTGTGATAAGTCCTTGTGCAGAATTTTTGTAGTTGGCAATTCTTTGGGGAGACAAAGAGATCTATGTCTGGGCACCCCCATTTTTGCGTTATCATGCTGAATACTTGTGGATTTAATTTCAACTTTTGAGGATCCATGATGTTTCTGCTTAAGTCGTCTGCCAGAGTGTTTTTCTTTCCTGGCAGGAATTGTGCTTGTAGATGAACTTGAGAGGCTAGAGCTGTGTCCCACAAGGTCATGACTTGTCTGCATAGGGGATAAGAATGAGTGCCCCCTTGCTTGTTTATGTACCACATAACTGTGGTGTTGTCTGTCTTTAGTAATAGCTGTCCTGGATGCAGAAGGTCCTTGAAAGCTGTTAGGGCATTTTGTACAGCTAACATCTCTTTTTGATTGATGTGAAGATGCATTTAGTCTGCGGTCCACTTGCCCTGAATACATTTTCCTGTCATGTGTGCTCCCCAGGCGTAATCCGAAGCATCTGTTGTTAGTGTCTGCCTGGCTGTGGGTAGAGTGAAAGGCTGTCCCTTGTTGAGGTGACATGCCTGTGCCCACCATCGAAACTCCTGTTATAGGCAGGGAATTAGTGGTATTACTGCTTCCAAACTGTGACGGTGTTGAGTCCACACACTTTTTAGGTACCATTGTAATTTCCTCATATGCAGTCTGGCATATGGAATTAGTAGTATGCAGGATGCCATGAATCCCAAGGCCTGCAGTATTTTTCTTGCAGGGAGTTAGGTTTTTGTTGCCATCAACTGAAAGTACTGAGTCAGTTGTCCTTGCCTGTCTGGCGTGAGATAAGCCATCTGGGCTGTTGTATTTAAGCTGGCACCCAGGAATATTATCTCTTGTGAGGGCACTAGTTTTGACTTCTTTTCGTTTACTGTGTACCCTAGGCAAATTAGCAACCTTTTTACAAATGCCAGATGCTTTAGAAGAATGTCCTTGCTCTCTGCTTGAATAAGGCAGGCGTCCAGGTATGGATATATTTGAATTCCTTTTTGTCTGCAAAATGCAATTACTGGTGCCAGGCACTTTGTGAAGACCCTGGGAGCAGTAGATAAGCCAAAGGTCAGTGCAGAGAATTGGTAATGCATTGAACCAGCTATGAATCTGAGGTATCTTCTGCAATTTTGTCTGATAGGGACATGCAGGTATGCCTCTTTGAGGTCCAAAGTAACAAGCCAAGCCTTCTTGCCCAGCATGGGAAGAAGCTGCTGTAGTATCAACATTTTGAATTTCGGAACATCCAGGTAAGTATTTAGAGTAGAAAGGTCTAGTATGGGTCTCCAGGCTTTGTCCTTTCTGGGGACCAGAAAAAGTCTTGAGTAAAATCCTTGTCCTTGTTCCTGTTGTGGCACTTTTTGAATAGCTCTCATGTCCATGAGGGCTGTAATCTGTTTTTGTGCCTCTGCCCACTGATTTTGTGGCAGGTCTGGCATTCCTTTTGGCCTTGGTAGAGTGTGAAAGTGAAACCTGTAACCTTGAGACACAATATTCAGAACCCATTTCTCTTGGGTGATTATATGCCAATTTTGAGAAAAAAGTGCAAGTTTTCCCCCTAAGGGAGCTGCCAAAAGGTAAGTGCTTGGCATTCGAAGGAGGAAGTCATTGGGACTGTTTCATGTAAGGTTGTGACTTGTCTTCACCTCCTTTTGGGGTTGAAGCACCCCACTGTCGTGGTCTGTAAGAGCCTTGGGGCTGAGATCTGCCTCTTGGGTGTCTGTATCTGCCTCTTTGTGGTCTGTCTGACACTGGAAAGGACCAATTCTTTGAAGGTCAATTTCTGCTAAATCGAGGTGGCTGTACCTGTAAGAAATCCTTCACCGTTTTCATAGATTTTGCCTTATCCTCCATTTTCTTTAATACCTCTTCTGCCTTAATACCAAATAAAATATCCTGCTGTAAAGGAGCATCCAATAATTTAGCCTTAACATGATCAGGTAAACCTTGTTCTTTTAACCAAGCATGCCTTTGAATCACAGATCCTGTAACTGCTGCTCTGCAAGAAGCCTCTAATGAATCAAAACCACATTGCAGAGTATGTTTTCCGACTTGTTCAGCTGCATGCAATAAATCCTGCATTTCCTTATAGTCAGGATGTTCTGAACTTGTAATCATTTTCTGTTTTAACAGAGACATAAAATATTGTTGGTATTTAAGCATGTGAAACTGGCAATTTAAAGCTCTCACTGCTAAAGTTGCAGAAGTGTAAACTTTCTTCCCCCATCTGTCTAATGCTCTAGAATTCCTGTCAGAGGGAACTGGATTCTTAGCCGTGGAAGCCTTTACCCCTCTGGGACCCTGGGAAATAGTTTCTGGGTCAGCAACAGGGTTTTTATAAAGAAATTTGTGAGAGTCAGGGACTCTGTAGTACCTGTCTGGCTTGACTGGAGCAGGGGGCAAAGAATCAGGATTTAAACTGGATTCAGAGAACACATCATCCACAATATGTAACACTGGCGGAATAGCAAGGGGTCTGTGCTGAGGTAATAAAAGAAAGTCTCTGAGCCTTTACTTGGATTCTGAGTAATCCTGGCCCTCCCAATGGAAATGCTCCCTCATGGTATGTAAAGTTTCCCCAAAAGAATAATCCTCTGGAGGAGAGGCTGAAGGAATTGATTCTTCAGCATTAGAGTCCTCATAGGGGGGTAAAGAGTATCCCTGGTCTGAAGAGGAATCAGAAGAAATGGAAACCTGGTCAGAGGAATCATATTCTGTATCCTGCCTAGGCCTTTTATCAGGAGGGTGATGGGTACCCCTGATCAGAGTAATTAAGTCTTCGGCCATTTTGAGCACCTGTTTTTTAGGCATGGCGGCCTGTCCAGGTGAATGCTGTACTTGCTTCTTTGTCTTTAATGGAGTTTTAGACTTGGCTGTAGTTTTTTATGGTAAGCTGTGAAGGTCTGAAAACACCCTCAGAAGCCGATGCCTGCTCAGCGGCTCCGGACCCATCTGAAGGGTTAGTTTCCGTAGGTCCAACACCTTGAGTATCCAGAGGCCTAGACATCTCCACGTGGGAGTCAGAGGCGGCCTGTGGCTCTGAGGTAGCGGGTGTCAGGGGCTGCAAAAGCGCCTCACTGAGAACCGGCGACTGGCCTAGAAGAGGCTTCATCGTCAGTTTTGGGCCTCGGATGCCTGTCCTTATCCTTGTCTTTGCGTGTTTTGTGTATTCCAGTCGTCAGTTGTTCCAACGGCATGGTATAATTAAATCTTTGGCCAAAGTAATGGCGAGCAAAATCAAACCGATGTTTAATAGTGCATTTGTTAAATCTAGCACAAAACCGACAACTAGCGACGTCTTGGTCTGGGCCTAGGCATGGAATACAGTACGAATGAAAATCCTTATGCGGTATTTGCTTCCCACAAGAAATACAATTATTAACTTTTACTGACATCGGTCTGAGGCAAGAAAAAGTTTCCCCAATGGGGTACGTAGCTTTATTGAAGACTTCGGTTCTGAAAATTTGAATTGAAAATCTCAGAAGTCGGCCGACCGGCACTTGCGAACTGCTTTTGCTTCGGGCACCGCGCGGCAAGAAAGACTGAAGAAAATGGTGTCAGCTGCATCTTATATACCCCTGGCGCACGGACGTCAGGGAAGAAGCGACAGCAACTGACGCCGGACCAAGACTTTGGAACTCTGGCCGACTGCGGGACCGCCTGACGGCAGGATAACCCAAGTGTAATGACTGCAGCAGTGAAACACGATGAACATCTGCTAGGTAAATCAGTCTGCAGGCCATTAAAAGCCTAGCCGAATTTAAAAATAAATAAACATCCAAAAGTCTCTTCTACCTTAAGAAGGGCAAGACAAGATAGACCAGTGAAGAAATTAAGGCTGCCCATTCAATTATCTAGGTTTACCTTGAATGTGATAAGGGTGCTAGTCTGTTTAACATGTAGAGGAATTTTTTTTCCAGAGATGAGGGATATATTGGGATACCAGTCTAACAGGCTAGTGTGTCATATTTACCTGTTGATCACAGTTTTAGTTACTTTAACCAGGTTATTTGGGGTGATACATGTTCTGTACAGGAATAGGAAGTCAAAGAGGGCTGGATCTTTCATGGGTTGAAAGGCTAGACGAAACGCTCCATGGTGGAGTCTATAAGAGACTGAGTAAAGAGAGAAGGCTGTTGTCTACCTTGAAAGCTAAGGGTTTTGAGGCAACTGATCTTTTTACTAATGAATCTCTGACATCTGAAGTCAAGGCCAATGTTTAAGGCTTCTGGCTCACCAAGTTCTCAGATGACTGCAAACTGGTAGTATTTATAGATTCTCACAAGACACCGACTTCTTGCAAGAGAGTTTAACACAGACAAATGGCTAGAGCCAACTATGACTTAAAACTCAATAACAAAAAATACATTACAATGCCCTTTGGTAGACAGTCAACCCAAGGTAATTACACTATTGATAAAACACTCCTAAGAGTCTACCCAGAAGTAAAGGATCTGGGAACATATGTAGACAGCAAACTGGCCTTTGACCAACATGTAACTTAGATAGTAAGAAAATCATTCTACGTCACCTAACTTACAGATAAAGGTATGGCATCCATGTCCAAGGAAGTTACAGTACCACTCCACTCAGCCCTTATCAGACATATCATTGAACATAATGCCTCCTTTAGCAACTATCAACCAGACACTTGCAACAGTTGGAACACCAACAATGGTTTCTCACCAGCAGAATTCAGGATATGAATATCCTGTCCTACACTGATCACCTTAAGACTCTGTCTCTGTATTCAGCCTCCTACAGGCTGCTGAGATGGAATCTTTACCTGGCTTATGTGGCTTCTTCAGGCCAGCACTGACAGATCTGTTGCATATGCGCAAAAGAAGCAGCACCAGAAACACTCTATACAGGGATCTGAACTTCGCTTGTGACATAAACAGAACATGGTGGAGAGACAGATATGTTTCCCAATGGAATAGGCTTCCCATCCATGTAAAACAGAGTTAACCCCTGACTCTACTCAAAAAACCTTGACAACTGAATGGGACATAGAAATTTACCCCCCTTCTGGCCCCCATGTCCCTTACAGACAGTGGCCATCAATAAGACAAGTATTATCCTAACCCCTCCCCTACAAATCTTTCATTACCTCCATACTAACAGTCCCCCCATTTGGGTTTGTGGCTAGGCTTGTAAGGGCCCTTGTGGCCATTAACCTACTAACGGACCTATGAACATCTCTCAAGTTGAGTGATATGTTAGACAAACACCTTTCAAAAGGTACTTTACATTTGATAATGGGTCTGATAAGATAAGAATAAATCGAAATGAAGACTTCTTTTGATCTGGCGGAGATGTCCTTTGGAATTAAGATACAGAAAACTTTCCAAACTACTCCGGAGACATGATGGCCAAATGGTACAGAATTAACACCAAGAGTACCTAGATCCCTTATGTTAGTTTCTGATTGGAAGGGTGTCTCATCTATATGGAATGTGAAATATTTTGTTTACCAAAATGAACTATATTACATTTTTTCACAAATAATGTAAGGCCATTGTACTTGCACAAATTGTTAACATGATCTAAGCCATATGGGAGTGATTGTGAGTCTGTAAAAGATCAAACAACAAGACCAAATTTAAGCAATTTGCAAACTTATAAAACCACAGGCCAGGACCACTGGCCTAAAGTTCTGAGAAGGCCCAACACTGAGCCCTAAGGTACACCACTGGTAACGGTTTTGCTTAGAAGTAGCTCCAACCACATGGATTTTGCCAAGCAACCAGTTAACTATTCACAGCACAACACAAGGATTTATATTCAGATTTAAAAATTGATCAATAATGTCTGCATGAGGCCTTAGGCAGCACCACATATGCTGTATGCACTGTATAACCACTATCCACTGCGTCAATGAGGTT
Organism: Protopterus annectens; assembly: GCF_019279795.1. Classification (NCBI taxonomy): domain Eukaryota; kingdom Metazoa; phylum Chordata; order Ceratodontiformes; family Protopteridae; genus Protopterus; species Protopterus annectens. The sequence goes on along the minus strand of NC_056728.1, from coordinate 492,619,641 downwards.
AAAGAGGCAGGACGATCCTTTGATAAAGCAAAACTGGTGACGGCCCAGGGTTAAGAAATTTTCAGTGTCCATATTAATGACGTTTTAGATAATATGCTCTACAGTTTTAAATAAGAGACTAGTGAGACTAGCAGCCTTATAGTTATCAGGGTGTGTGGTTGAGTAACCCTTGTATAATAGCATTACAATGACTGTTTCTCAGGCTTTGGGAATGCAGCCAGTGTTCAGGCTTAGATTAAAGAGGTTTAGGGAGTCAGACAGCCTACATTTGACTGTGATAATCAGGCAATCTGGTATATTATCAGGATTCATGAAGAGGTGTTGGTAGCTTGTGAGAGGGCTGATAGAATCTGCTCTACAGTAATTAAAGGGGGGGTTCTGAGATTGTGGAATCCCTGTAACTGTAGGTGGAATAAATTTACACTAAATTTGTCAGCTAAGATACTGGCAGTTTCCTTTGGGTCAGAGTGTGCAGTATTACTGTGGACTAGCTCCTAACATTGTTGCACATTACTTCTTAACTTCCTGACAAAGTTAAAGAACAATTTGTAGTTATTTTTGGTTTTAGTGGCAATTTTAAGTTCATACTCGGCTTATAGCTTTCTGATGGTTCTGTTACTTTCTTTTAAGTATTAAGCAATTTCTTTCTCATGAAATATAATTTATGTATACGAGTATTCCACCACAGGAGTTTGCTTTTATATTTCTCTTGCTGTGTAAACTTTGGCTCTAGATGATTGTCACTGCTGAGGTGACACACAGATCCCATGTGCTAGTAACTGAAGGTTTGTTCTTGAGAAGTCTCTAAACAGAGGTATTTACAGGGGAATTATTACCATTTTTAAAAGAAATGGTCACTAATTTACAGTCTGATTTAACAAGGCAAAGAGATATATATGGAGATGTATGAAAAGTGACCTATTTGTGAGGATTAGATCAAAGACACTGGGGCACCTAGTAGAATGGTTAAGTATTTGTAAAACAGAGTTAGCATTTACAATGATAAAAAAGTGTTGGGCATGCTGACCACTGGCAGTGCAGGTTAGCCAGCTTAATGACAGATGGATGAAGTACCCCAATAGAAAGGTGTTGGTTTAATGGGGATTTCAGCTAATATGTTAAGACAGCTATCATGTCCATAAGGGCACACAAAGAAGGTGTTCTCTAACTAGCTATGAAGTGGTAATTAGTCTTCTTTACAGTGGTTTAGACATCTAGGAGTTAAAATGTGGTACCTTAAGAATCTGTCGTGAAGTGATAATATCTCTAACAAATACTGATACTTCCTCACAACTGCCGGTAGGTCTAAAGACATGATAGGCAGTTTACTATCAATATATCGAAATAAAAAAAAAAAAGGTACGAAACAATGAAGTATTGCATGGAAACCGCAACTAACCGAATGGCCCTATTGCTGAAAAACAACCGTTAATGCTGAAAATGTCGACAACGACATTTTACAGCATTAACAACAATGCCACCCTTACCGTAACTCCCTAATCCCTACACCCAACATCCCGTTTATGCAGGGGGGCAAGCCCCCCACACACCACCTAACTTAATATTCCAACTTTGAGATCGCACTACAGTGAGGAAAGGGATGTATTTCTCTAACCGCACTGTACTACGATCCCTTTACATGTGTGAAGGTTATACTTGCGAATGCACAGTCCATTTGCAAATATGACGTTCGCTCATGTAACCTGCATACATATGAAGTATTCAAACATCTGTTGTTCAAATACTTGATAGCCATGCAATTGCACAGCAACATTTTAAAAGTAAACCATGACAGGCATTATACCCAGAAACAGAGGAAGTGCTTTCATTTCTCTGAAGAAATGTCTCTAACTACGCATATACAAATGTGTTAAATTTGGAGAGCCTCAAGTTCGGGTATTTGAGTTATTGATTTGAGCTCTAAGTTTTTAGATGGGTATTATCCCTCCAAGGTTGATGAAACTGCAGTTGAGGTTAAAATGGGTGCAGTACTGCTTTTAAACCTGTGAATGAGACTATTTTTATTGGTACAAACATGGAGAATTCTGGTGCTTACGGTTATGAAACAAAGTTTAATATGGGTATGATGTTCCCCTATACATTAGATACCAATACTAACAAAGGTATTACTAACACTAATTGCAAGATTCTGACAGGAGATAACCTTGTCAAACATTTGGTAGGGGAAAAATCTGATTTTTGTTAATAATGGAGTGAACAACTTAGAAAATAGATTTGAGAAGGAAAAGGATAAGAATGTGGTAAAAGGAAACAGAAATCAAAGTCTAAACCAATTGTATTAGAAATGGTAAATATAGTAACAGAGATAAAAGAACTCAAAGTGGGATCTTTCAAAATGGGTAGGGGCAAATTGCATAGAAAACATGGGAACTGTGGGAACAATACATGCAGAATAATGCTTTTGAGAACGAATGAGGTTTAAGGGAAGGCAGGAACTGAATGAGCTATTTAATATTTGACTGACAATGACCAGATAGATGAGCGTTGTACAGTATTTGCATCTGAAAATATGTCAATATGGTTTGTTTTCATTTATATAATTCATAATTGCCTATGTCAAAAGTGATAATTTAATAAAGATGTTTCTTGTTTATAAAAGAATGTGGTAAAAGGCACATAATTTCATATAAATGCTTCAAATACTGTACAGAACAATAGCAATGGTATTCCGTATAACTATGTTGGCTTATTCACAGGCTTAGAAGCTTGCCAGAAGAATACTGTATACAAAACCTAATAATGCCATCAACCATACCTTATTTTAAATTCATGTCCTCCTATAAGGGCACATGAACAGTTGGAATTCCTTACTAAACTTTAGCAGCCCTTCCTCTCAGAGCAGACATCTATCTGCAGGTGTTACAGGCTCTCACAGAACCAACGAAGTCGGCCTATCATCTGAAACCTCTTCCAACTGTTGCTTCCTCAAAGAAAAGCTGTCTTAGCCAATCCAGACGTAAGAGACATCCAGCTGCACACACCATCACAAGTTAACGGCATCTATGTCATCAGTAGATTGGGACTCCACAGTAGCTAAACCTTCACCAAACCATTACTACCACAATGAAAAGCTGCTTTAGATCTTCCTCACACAGGAGACATCTGTCAGCACAAGTTACAGGCTTCCACTGCAGTAGTGGAGTGAATTTCTCTAGTAGCTAAACCCTCTCCCCAACCATTACTACCTCAAATAAAGTCAACGTATTCCTTCTCATAGCAGACATCTACGAGCACGAGTTACACGCTTACAAAGCTCCAGTGGAATGGGTGTTCCTCTAATAGTAGAGTTCTCCTCAATTACTGCTTCAAAAAGAAAAGCTGTCATAGCCCTTTCTGCCATCATGAGTTAGAGGTTTCCATACCATCCAGTGGAGTGAGTTCATCTAGAAACTTAGCCCTCCCCAACTGCTGTTGTCTTGAAAAAAAATTTGCCTTAGGTAGTACACCTGCAGCTCTACTCTGCAATATACAGCTAAATAGCATATGACAGATAGCTAGAATCCCATGTCTGTCTTTGTGTCCTTACAGAGAATACACTTTTCTAAGTATTAAATTATTCTATGCCTCTAATTACATCAATCAACACAGACTGGCTGCTGACAAAGGACATTAGTGTGTGGGCTAGTAGCCCCCCCCAGAATCTGTGTGCATGCTACTGATACTTTGTTGTGTTCAACCACATTGTGCTGGATATTACTGTCTCTAGCTATATAGCTCTAGTCATTTTCTGCCCTTTATTATCTTAACTTTTACAGATATCCAAACTCAAATTCTGATTTAGTTTTAACTCACCTGAGTTCAATGCCACAGCACAAAGGGGCCAGTGCAGAATATATGTCAACATCGACGGGATACCTGTTGAGCTCCCTTCCTGTCCCCCTTCCCCAGCTACCCACTGGTGGTTGCCTTTTTATAGCTAGTGGTCTCCTCATCTTAAAATCACAACCCCTCACATACAATTTTATAAACTATCCTTACTTACTCTCTCTACAACCTGATAATAAATCAGCCTTTCCATATGAGGAATGCTACCAAATTATTGCTTTTCCCATTAATTTGAACTACTCATTCATACTGTTACCCCACCTAACAATATTACAACAATGATCATAATTTACTAATTCATGCTAATTAAAAATTCCAGGAGACTAAGCACAACAAACCTTATTTTCTCCCAAACAAAAATCATTGGAAGCAAACACTGAACAATGTCGACTCACTATTGTATACTAAACAAATATTACTGCATACCCAGAAGCAGCACGTAACCTAGATTTCTCCTAACAAAAAAAAAAAAAAAAAAACACAATGTGAATTTGCATTATTCCTGAACACCACTCAAGTCATAAATCATCTTCAATGACTTGCTTCTTTACCAGACACATCCTGAAAGGGATCTGGAACCAAAATTTTAGGAACTTTGTTAGTACAGCAGACTTGCTGAATATAAAACAAAGACACAAAAGACTTAACCCATAAAGATTAATTATTCAGCTAGTGATAGGTTGTATAAAGAGTCTATCCAATTTGTGACCGACTAGAATCAACTAGCTTATAACTAAAGTTAACAGAAAAACTAAAGGGTTACTGTTCTTAACACTAGGGAGCATTTTAAGTAAAGTAAAAGACCTATAAGGGAAACAGTCTATTTGTCTACATGACACAAGGAATTTAGGCAGTCCAGTGTTTTGCTTTTCCACTAACAATATACAGCTTTCAGGGTTTGTCTTTTCCCCTCGGGATGATTTTTAGTAAATTGAGAAAAAGTACTACACACTTTACATGGTGGTACAAAAATCGCAGTGGCATGGAATATTATAACTTTGTCAACAAAGGCAGGAGAGTTAGGAGTCATGGACTTTGAAACATAAGGCTAGGCAGTTAGGCTTAAACCAGAATTGGTCTCCAGTCCCCTGTTTTGCTTGGAACTAAAAAGAATCTTGACTAAGTTCTGGATCTTAACTGGTCTGCGGGAACTTCTTGGATGACTCTTTTGTCTAGCAACTTTTGAATTTCTAGTGTTCCTTTTGACTGGGTGGAACATCCAGAACTTTTTTCATCTTTGGGATGAGAAGGGAAAACAGGATGATGTAACCTCTAGATATAATGCCTTGTACCCATTTGTTTTTTGTTAGTTGTTGCCAGGCTTCTGGGTACAAAGATAAGCGACCTTCCGACTGCCTCCAGAGCTGGACAGCCGGGCCTCCATTCAGGAGAGCTGAAAGGGCCTACTGAAGTAGGATTCTGTCGCCCTGATTTTGCGGACACCCTCTGCCACAAGGTTGGCGTCTTCCATTATTATTTCCACCTCTGCCTCTGGGGGAAGTTTCACCATGTGCGTCCTGAAAAGATCTCTGTGATTTTCTGAACCACATCTTAACAATACCTCTCTGACCCTTGGGACAAGGTCTAGCAGGCACAGAAAAACAGCCTCTTATGGCAGACTGAGTCTTTCTTTCCTGTTCACACCTGGTGAGTGTGTCCTTTACTTTAGGCCCGAACAAGGACGAGCCGTCAAATGGGGCATTTACGAAGGAAGACTTAAAGGGTTCCACGAAGTCATAATAAGCACATCAAAGAATATATCCTTAGGTAAATTCCAAAACCCGCCACTTTACTCACTAATACTCATATACTCGGCTGCATAGGATATGAGCTTCATGGACACTAACAACTGAGTTTAAGGTAGTGAGCTGAGAAGATACTTGGTCAGCAACCCCTTCGGGTACTGAACCTTGGAGGGTACCTCCTAGCTCTTTCAGGAGATCCCTCTGTAGTCTCGTAAAATGGGTAAGACAGTTCAGCGATCTGACAGAAAAAGACGCTGAGAAAAAGATGTGCTTTCTGAACCTGTCCATAGTCTTGGATTCCTTACTTGGGGGAGGACAGAATAAGATGTCTCCAAGAGTTCCTTCTTAGTGGCCACCACCATGACCATGGGCATCAAATGGGACTCCTTTTGTTAAAAAGGACTTGTCGGAGGGAGATGTAATAAATTTGTTTGGCCTCCTAGGAATAGGCTCCACGGAATCTGGGGTCTTCCACGCCTTTCGAGAAAACAGCTTGAGGAGCTCATTGAAAGGCGGAGACACCCAAGAGGTGAAAGGGTGAAACCCAAAGGCCTTCAGGTATACAGACTCCTCTGCCGAAGGGTTAGAGGACGTCCAGCCACTTCTCTGCTTTAGCATTTCCAGGATGTCTCCAAACGAGACTTCATCAGGAGGTGACCGTGGGGGACACTTCTGCCTCATCGAGGACCGTATCAAAAATGATGAACTCCTCTGGGGAGTCTAAGTGCTTCCTCTTGCACAGTCCCTTCCGACGGACCTCCTCAGAAGGGTACTCTGAGGAGGTTTTGGAAGAATGGGAGGGTGCCCTGTGGGGCATCCTGAAGCCTTGGGTCTCCGCATCTCTGTGGATGCAGGGGTAAAGAGGCAAGCACCAATGCTCTGGAGGGATGAACATCCGGAGAGGACTGTGGACCTCTTTGTGGAGACAGCACCCTCTTCATTACCTCAAAAGCCCCCCCCCCCCCGTCTCTGATCTGAGGATATCCTTGGATCCAAAGAAGCCGGAGGACCCCCCCCCCCCCGGAAACACAGATGATGGAATTGAAGCTGAGGTAGGAGCCAAACTCACCTCACCTGAGGCCCCGAGTGGCAAAGTCAGATCTGACAGCTACCTGATCCGACATGTCCTCCCTGGATCCGACTGGAGAGTGTCAGCTCCTAAACCCTTCCAGCTCCGATGGAGCAGAGGATGTCCGAACCATGGTCAGATCCGTAGAACCCATGGTGAGTCTCGGATGTGACAGTTCCACTAATACCAACTCCAGACCTTCTGACTCTGAAGCCAGAGGTTGGATTGGAGGAGGACTTATAGGTTCATAGGTAGGTAACTAGGCTATCAGCCCAAGGGCCTAAGTATGCCTAGTGAACAAGGTTCCCTAACTTATGCCACCCAAGAAAGTATTTTTCCTGTGCCCCTATCGAGCAAAGCCACAGAAGTGATCCCCGGGGTGCATTTCCTATTTCCCATCCACTCATCAAGATTTTTCTTGATGAGTGCTAATGAGGAGCTTTGCTTGACATAGATGGGTAGCTTGTTCCAGAGTATGGGAAATCTCTGGGACAGGAATCTATCGTTCTAGCATGTCCTGTTTATTGTGGTGACAAGGTTTAGTTCCCTAGAGCATGTAATGCGGAGAGACTGGGATTTCTTTAGAGGAAGCATGTCCAACAGCTCTGGATTTGACATAGCTTTATAAGTTAGGCAGAGATCACCTCGGAGTAGGCGATATGCTATGGAGTAAAGCTGGAGATTTTTGAGATGGCCAGTGTACAGCATCTGTTTGAGGTCAATAATCTTCTTTGTGAGGTACGTCTGTGGCCTTTCCAGCTGCTGCAGATGTCTTGTGAGGTATATTCCAAAAGGGGCATTGTACTCTACAATGGGTCTAATGAGTGTTGAATAGAGGGGATCAATGACCTCTTTTTTTCCTGGATGAGAACTCTTTTGTGATGAGGTGGGCCATGTAGAAGGACTTCCTGACTACTGTGGCGATGTGATTATCAAAGGAGAGACTACTGTCCACCTGGGTTCCCAAGGTCTCATCACACATTCGGCGTTAAGTAGACTGCCGCCTATGTGGTAGTTCATGGGTACAGAGTTTTTACCAAAAGGGGATGACACTGCACTTTTTGGCATTGAGCTTGAGGCCATGCCTCTGACAACAGGCATCTGTCTCCGTGAGGCCCTTCTATAGGCTGTCCACATCATTTGGGGACTCGACTATGGCTCCTAGTTTGCAGTCATCTGTGAACTTCATTAGCCAAAGGCCTTCTGTGTTTGGTATTTACTTCTCTGAAGTACAGGCTAACAGGAGAGGTCCCAGGACTGAACCCTGTGGTACTCCACTTTTCACTGGTTTGAAGTCAGATTTGGAGTTTGCAACTTTTACAGTGTGAGTTCTGTCAGTGAGCCAGTTGGCAACCCATCTAGTGACATAGGGATTTATACCTAGTTTAGTTATAATTCCGGAATGGGGGATGGTGACAAAAGCCTGGGCGAGGTCAAGATAGGCTGTGTGAACCACCTTACCCTTGTCTACGGCTTTGGTGACTGCCTCAAAGAAGTCGATCAGATTCAGTAGGCATGACCTGCCTTTCACAAACCCAAACTAGGTGGTGTCCAGACTTTGGAGGTTACCAATGTCTTTGTTTAAGAGTTCCATGATGATACGTTCCATGGCCTTACAGACCAGGCTCGTCAGGCTAATAGGGCGATAGTTCCCGTGATCAGTGGTGGCTCTCCCTTTGTGGAGTGGGATAACTGTTGCTGTGCGCCATTCAGTGGGCACAAAGCCTGACGTGAGGCTATGACTGAACATGGTGCTTAGGTGGGGAGCCAGTTCATTCTGAAGTTCTTGTAAAACGCAGCTGGGATGTTGTCCGGTCCCATGGATGCTGTGTTTTTGGCTTTAGAGAGTGCAGCATTTACCTGCGTACTTGTGATTACAGGGACTCTGCATTCTTCCTGTATAGATATGGGCCCTTTACCAGGTTGGGAGGGGGGGGGTAAAGTTAGCACTGAACCTCTCTGCCAGGATGTTGGCAATATCAGTTGGTTCTGTAATTTTCGTATCGTTGTGCTGTAACTCAGAGCAGATCTGGGTGTTGCCATTGAGATTCTTGACATAGCTATAGAATGCTTTGTGGTCGTCCCTAGAACCAGTGGTGATTTTGTTTTCATAGCTAGCTTTGGAGGATCTTATAAGGGATCTCAGCTTCTTACTGAGGCTGGCCAGGGAGCTCCTCCACTCATGGGATTTTACTCTCTTTTGCAAAAGTTTCTTCCTTCTATTGTAGAGTTTGTTTATGGCAGGGGACTACCAGATTGGCTTCCTTTTTTGGAGGATAGCGTCTTGGTTCTGTTTGGGATAGCACGATCCATGCACTCGTGTAAGTGCTTATACAGTGCATTTGTGTAGGATTCAGCAGTCGTAACTGTACTGTCCATCTACACGGGTGTCATGAAGTTCACCACTTCTGTCTTAAAAAGCATGAAGTTGGCTTTGGAGAAATGTTTTACCATGGTTTCCTTAATGGGAGGTGGGGGCAGGATGTGGATATCTAGGATGATTAGCTTATGGTCGGATCTGACCAAGGAGGAGTTGACTTCAGGTGTGGAACACCGGTCACTCATGTTGGTAATGACTAGGTCTAGGATACTGTTGCCCCTAGTGGGGGTGTGGATAAGTTGATCCAAGGCATTGGAATTTATGAATTCCAGAAAGCGTTGAGTGAAGGAGTTGATACACGAGTAGTTTTCCCAGTTAATGGTGAGGTAATTGAAATCGCCTATTATTAGGGTGTTTGGTTGAACCCTAATATTTTCCAGTATATCAAGAAAAGCGGATTGGGAATCCTGGGGTATGGTGGGGGATCTGTAGCAAGCTACAATTTGGACTGCAGTTTTGTCCAGAGTTAGTTGCACTTGGATAACTTTGGTTGCATTATGCTGAGCAAATAGCCTGGAGGTGTGGATATCCTTAATGAATATGGACACACCTCTGCCTTTGGTGTTCCGGTCCAGGTTAGGTGGCCAAAAAGTGTGGTATGAGTTATAGCCTGGTAATGCAGGGGTGCTCTCTGGAACCTTGAACCAGGTCTCAGTCACTGCACAGATATAGATGTTCTCCAGATGTTGGAGATGATGATGATGTTCTTGGAGCAGATGATGTTCTTGGAGCAGAGGAGGTGGATGTCATAGGATCACAAGCCCTGGGGATCAGATCCAACAATAATTTGGCCAGCGACGATGTCTGTAATAGCTTCTGTACCACCCGATCACATCATCATCAGAAAGGCTCCTAGAAGACTGGGTCAAGGAAGTGGGAGATTTAGTCTTTTGAAGTATGGGAGATCTCAAAATAGGGGAGACCTGCTCCAAGGTTGGGGACCAACTCCTAAATTCAAACTCCACTGGCACCAAGCAAGAAGGTGTCGGAGTCAATGGAGCTTTGTCTGATCCAGTAGCCTTCGGATTTGAGGAAGAGAGTTTAGGTATTTTGTATGCCAGATCCAATGATGTGGAAGAGGAAGATCTTTTTCCAGATTTGTCAGATTTAGCAGAAGGTGACTTATCTGATCTAGATAAACCTGGACCTTCTTCCAGTGCCTCTGAAAAGGGAGTTTTACGAAGATCTTTTAGGATCACTTTATTTTTCCTCTCCAGGAGGGCTCTATGGTTAAACGAATGGCAAATGGAGCACGACTCCTCGAGATGGACGGCCCCAAGACAATAAACACATAGGATGTGTTTATCAGTAAGGGGCATCTTTTTGCTACACGTGTCACACTTTTTAAAACTGATTGGCTTAGATTCCTTGCCAGACATTTTAAGGTAAACACCAGCAGCAAAACCACAACAAAAGTTTTTTTTTTTTTTTTTGTAAGCTGTACTCTCTAACTTAAAAGGGTCGAGCTATTAAGGAGATAGAACACACAGGGCAAAAACAAAGACTAAGCCCTCTAACTTAAATGGGCCCTGACAAAGAACACACAGGGAAAAAAACAAAGACTAAGCCCTCTAACTTAAAAGGGCCCGGCTACAATTCTCTAAGTTAAACAAACTGCAACACTACAATGACAACTGCACTAGTAACAAATAGGGAAGGAAAAAAAACAACAGTAGGGTTAAAGCCCTGTAATTAAAACAGGCTATTTAACAGTTCTCTAATTTAAGTGAATGGTTCCACTAAAAGGGCAACTACAGATTAACACAAGGGAAGGGAAAATACAAGGCCTAGCAAATAAACGACGGCCAAAGTCAGAAACAGCTCAAATACAGCAATTATCAAGTCGTGAGTAGACACACTCAGTTATAAAGTTAAAATATCCAATTATACAAAATTCTAACAATTACAGACCAAAAGGTAATAAGAAAGAATTGTACTTATCCAGAGCTAGCAGATGAATGCTTGATCTTGTTTAGCGGCAAATGAGATCTGGGGATAGTTCCAGTCCATGCTGGGATAGGGAGTGAGCCACGAGCTGCCATAGGACCTTCAGCTTGAAAATAAAGGCTGAGACGGATCCGAGGATCGGATCCGAACCCCAACCTAGTAAAAATGAAGGTGACATAGGACAACATCACATCAAAACCCTGTCAAGCAGAAAACCTTTTTCCCCAAGAGAGAACTAAGTGTAGTTTATAATATTTTATCAAACAAGCACACTGGCAGCTTAGCAGACCAGATCTAAGCAATCATACACATTACTTCTATCTATAATGTGCAAGCTATACAGCAGATTACCTCACTTAAGCCTAGAACATCTTTTTTGTATACTTCTAGTTCATACATATTCGGCCTAATGGCATCCAGAACGTTTTCGGGTCTGGCTACTTAATCAAGTAAGTTACCAGATAATAGTCAGTATTAGAAAGGGAAAGGAGTTGTTAACAAAATTACACTAAGATTGCTAATCTGGGATGTCCTGCAGTAGAAACATTAATCTTTGTTTGCTACTTATTATTCATATTTTCAAAGTTATGTTCATATTGTCATAACTGAGAGACTTAAAGTGTTATTGAGGTGAATGGTGTGACAGTTCACTGTCAGTGCTGGTTTATATCGCACTGTACTGGAAGTAATGCTAGCTGTTTGCTAGTAATTATGAAAATGACAACATTTCATTATGAACTTAATACTTCAAAAAACGAGTGACTTACAAACTGTTGCATGGCATTAAATGAAACCTTAGATTTTGTTGAAGAAAGCAGTCTTTGATATTTGCATTGTAAGTTACACATCCTAGGCAATATCCGGCATTTGTTTGGCTACTTATACAATTAAGCATATGTTTTCATATTTCTATAAATATTTCAATAAACAGGCACTTATAAAGAAATCTCGTCATCATGTGAAAGCTTCTGTCTGGTTAACAAAAATGTTCTAATAACTTATGTCTAGGTTGTACAGTTTTCAAGATATAAAATTTGTGATACTTTACAAAAACTATAATCTGTGGTTTATGTGCATTATAACATATTACAGCATTTATGGAAAAGACTATGAATGCACCAACTACTGGCACTGTAAAAATACTTCTTACCGATAACATTACTATTTGTACAGTCCTAATAGCTTTTACTGTTCCCAAAATATTTACATTTGTTTATCTTATGCTTTAAGTTTATTTTTCAGAAAATGCTCAGGAATGCAAGATGTGTACCATTCCAAACCACATAGGTGTTAATAAGTTAAAATAAAATTTATGTACTTGGCATAATGATAGACCTAGACCACAAACAAGCATAATGACAACTTAGCAGAACACATCAAGACAATGATGCATGTTAATGAACAAACTACACAACATCTTAAATGTTATGTGCTTACCACCACAACAGCAGATCTAGACTGGCACTTCCACCTTCATCTTCATCAGCTTCAATACTTTGACCAACAATATTTAACTCAGCATTGAGAAATTTCCCAGGCTACCTGGTCCCTCCCAACATCTAACACTTTCCCAGGCTTCCTGGTCCCTCTCTTTTACGCACAATACTGCTCAAATAAGGACCACTCTCCATATCTCTTTTTTTGATATGCATAAGATGCATTCACATCTATAGAAAGTACTGGGCTACTCTTCCAGTTTTCAAAATTTTTTGTGTATTTTCACTGTTTCATCAGGATTTTTTGGTGTATTTTCACTGTTTCATTAGGATGGTGTCAATGATTTCCATCTTTGTATTCTCCTGGTCAATGAGAATTCATGATCTGGCAAGGTAAACAAATACTAGACAAATCTGCTTAAAAATATCCACAGATCATGGGAAGAAGGACCTAAAGGGAACGCTACAATGGGATAACAGACATATCTAGCATAAACCACATTGGGGGGGGGGGGGTGTCACCAAATGTTTTTGTTTGATTTAATTTGAGGAGGTTGCATATCTGACACTTTGAGGTCATGCATGAAACAGCACTACGGCTCAGTGGAAAGATCTCTGCCTCACAGCTGCAGTGTTCAGTCCTGACTGGTCTCTTGTCAGTGCAGACTGTGTTCTATTCACATATATTTACATAACCCCCCCCACACACACACACACACACACACACGGGTTCTTTGCAAAAGGTCATGTATGTGCATTTGGTTGAAAGCTCTTAGTAGACTGTTTATGATCAACTAAGCAGGTGGTCAACAGGTGTCAGAGATCACACAATTCCTAGGGTTGGGAAAACAACCTTACCCAGTGTATATGTGATTTCAGAGTTAGTAAATATAATTACCAGGGGATGTGCAGGTGCAGGGGGTCTTACAAAAAAAAAGCTTTTATTTGTAACTTTTTAATTTTAAAATTTTGCGTGCACCACGGCTGTTTCTTGGTGCACACATAGTGGCACATCAGTAATGGCGTTTTCTATGTTTTTATGTCAGTTTTGTATGTCAATGTCGGGAGTACTCAATCAGTAGTATTACACACACACACACACACACACACACACACACACACACACACACACACAGATATACATACAAGGCATAGAGTATTTACGATTATTTTCTGGCTTCGGTTGTGATGATAAAGATCCATGGACAACCTTTTTAGGTTAAAAGATGACAAAGACAAAGAAAAAAAATGAAAATAAGCTGTTGAGCAGATGTAAGGATTTGCCAGTACTTTGAGGAACTAAACAACATTTTCCTGCAGAAGACAAACACTTTGGCATGAGTATATGCCCTCTTTCTAAATAAGTAGTAAGCAAATACTTTGGACAGAGATTTAGTAAGCACTCTAGCAGAAGCAGAAAGGCTAAAACAACAAGGAGGTGAAGGTCTGGGTCTTTACCACAAACTTGACTCACTGCATGTGGGACTTCTTTAAGGTAACATGGAGGCAGGTATCCTTTCAATCCTAAGTGACAATCCAAGACACCTTGAAATAGCAAAGGAGTACAGTCTGAAAGTTAACATCCACAAATTATTTGTCTTTATGGATTAGTTCCTTGCAGATAAGCCAAGAAATGATCTAAACTTTCCAACGCTTTGTAACCACAAAACAAGGCCTAAAACTTTTCTTCTTTCATGGAGGTGACCTCTTTGAATTTATCCTCTATAGGCAGCTGCAAAGTCTTGGGGAGATGGCAGGTGCTAGACTTGGAATGAGTTATGACACTATTCCTATTATATAATGTGCACAGACAACTTATGTTGCCCATTTGCATGTCATAATGACAACCTGTAGTGAGTTGAAAAATAAAGACAACCTTTGGCCAAAGAGAATGACAGGAAACAAGTTTTGGAGGGGAGAATGCAGAAAAATTATCATTAAAACTCACTGGGGAACAGAAGCTTGAGCATGTCCTCAAAAGAACAATGCTTTTTAAAGTCTGCTTTTGAAAATCATTCCTTTGAGATTTAATGCTGTATATTAAGGAATGCCTTCTTCTGTTTCCATATCTGTTCTGATTCTGATAAACAGCATGCACTTCTTTGGAAACTGGAATTTGATCTATTAATCATCTCTTTGACTCAACATAAAGAACTAATTTCTTCATTTAAATTACTTGAATACATTCTCAAGTATGTCAACCACAAAGGCAGCCTTAACAGTGTTGAGTCTACATCATTTGGAAAAGGTTATAAATATAACAAAACATACCTCTGAATGACTGCCACTGTAGTTATAGCATAAGAGGCATTAACAATGTCATAAGACCATGTAATAGTATTAAAAGTAATGTCTGCAGCTGGGTGCAGCAGTAGCAAGCTGCCCTTTACTTCATCTTCAGTAAATGAAGTTGAATACCATTAGTCTGTCCATGTAAAACAAAGACATAATAAAACATCTGGTGTGATAATCAGTATCTATTAGAGTTAAGGGGAAGGAAATATGTTTTTCAACTTTGTTTTTAACTTTAGACTGCTTGTCAAAAGGTGTGCAACCAGTTAAGTTTTAAAGATCTTTAAAAGGGAAGGTTAACACTAGCAGGCAGATAATCTAAAAATGTTTTTTCTACAAAAGAAAATTATTCAGGAATCATAAAAATCATTTCCTGTTTTCTAGACAGGTAGTCAAGTATCAGGACTTGTTCAACTGCTCTACACAAATCCTTAAAAGAGTCCACCACAGTTAGAACACCTGAATGAAGACTTAGCATCTTAAAAATTGTTTAAGTGCTAAATCTTTGGCAGCAGAAATTACCAGCAGTAATGCCCTGGTCAATTTATCATGAAGTGTAGAAATATCACCAAAAGAAACATCACGATATGAGTATTCAGGGAAATCTAAGTAACTGTACCTCGTCATCACCAGTACTGGAATGGTCAAAAAACACAGGATGGTCAAACTAAAGCATCCTGACACAGATCAACTTGTCCCACATGGCCAAGGAAATTGTTACTGAAAGAGAAGTATAAAGTACATCATGAAGATACAAGTCTGACTGAAAGTCATAAGATCCAATTGAGGGGTAACATGCTTTGCTCTGTAGATGTTCCTGAAAAGGAAGTACAAAGACCTTACAACAGCTAACACTTTATCTTTGAGTGTCAGTTTATTCTCCAGTAACACTTCAAGATCTTAGACTCATGAAGCAAACACTAGTGTACCCCCCCCCAAAAGAAAGAGGTGAGCTAAGCCAGGAACTTGCAAAATCAGTCAACAAAACATCTGACTTTGATGGGTTCAGCTTAAGTCCATTAAGGTTCATACACCATAGAAAATGTTTGAGCAATCATCCAGAATGGAAAAAATAGGGAGTGCAGTGAAGACGGATATATTGCTAAACAATTCACTAGGTGTACCCCGAAAGATAAGAATCACTAGAGGACTGAGTTAGCAAAGCCACAACAAGACTACAGAGCAATCAATAAGGATTCAAAGATCAGTGATGTTGAAAGTTACCAAGAGATCAAAGATGACAGAGATGAAATAAACCTCTGAGTCAAAAAAGAAGGTATGTACTTACCATAACGTTCCATGTGAGTTGTTCATCTCATCTTTATTCTTACACATGGGTACAGAGCCGAGCCTTCAGCTCCGAGTCGGCCGCTTTACTAGCTAAAGATCTCAGAGTAGCTCAAGGCCAGGCCCCTATCCCATGATGCTCTATGTCCTACCCCAGATCTAGTTTGCTGCACTCAGCATGAGCAAGAATAACTCACTAAATACTCCAGCCGGTGTAAGAAATCCCAGAACAAGACTACCAGATCCAAAGTCTATCCTTTCTTCGAGACCCTGGAGGGGGAAGGTGGGTGGGAATGTAAGAATAAAGGTGAGATGAACAATTCACATGGAACATTATGGTAAGTACATAACTTCTTTATGTGAAGTTGTTCAATCTCGCCGTTTATTCTTACACATGGGTAGCATCCCAAGCACCCTAATCTTGGGTGGCTCACGAGAGTATATTCTTGAGGACAGTGGAACCAAAGGAAGCCCTGTCCACTTTGTAATGAGTGATAAAGGTATGAGGCTTAGACCAAGTGGCAGCTGCACATATAGTGTCCAAAGGTAAACGAGCCATATAAGCTGAGGACATGGAGACAGCTCTAGTTGAATGGGCCTTCACACCATATTCTAATGTTTGGTTCGCTGAAGAGTAGATAAGTTTGATGCAGTCAGTTAACCACTTAGAAAGGGTAACTTTAGAAAATGGTAATCCTTTCTTGGCGTCAGCATAAGATACAAAAAGTTGATCAGATCTTCTAAATTCCTTTGTCCTGTCCAAATAGAATCTCAATTGTCTGTGGACGTCAAGTTTATGCAACATGTATTCCAACTGATTAGAATGATTACTGAAAAAGGTTGGAATTCAATAGTTTGGTTCATATTGGTCTCAGAATACACTTTTGGCAAGAATGAAGAATTAGTCCTCAGTGATACCTTGTCTGGATGAAACACCAAATACGGCGGTTTGACAGAAAGGGCTTGAAGCTCAGATACCCTATGTCCTGAGATAATGGCCACCAAGAAAATAGTCTTCCAGGAAAGAAACTTCAACTGACAGGATGATGCAGGTTCAAAGAGGGGAAAAATAACATGTGACAGCACAAAATTTAGATTCCAGGGACTAAAGGGCTGTCTAACAGGGGGCCTAAGATGAATGGTGCCCTTAAGGAAGGCCCGACATAATCTGTGAGACATTAAGTTAGAACCCTCAGCTCCTAGGTGAAAATTAGAGATGACAGCAAATTGGACACTAATAGTGGCAGCTGCAGCACCTTCTTGAAAAAGTGTAGAGAGGAATTCCAGGATACTAGCAATTGGGGCAACATAGGGATCGATGTTATTCTGAGAAGCCCAAAAAGCAAATTGCTTCCATATACTAGCATACAACTTTCTGGTAGAAGCCTTATGTGAAAATACAAGAATGTGCTGTACACCTCTGAAGAAAAATCATGTGACCTGGCTAGGTAGGGAATTGGAGCAGCCAAGCTGTCAGTCTGAGGGAACGAAGGGAAGGATGGAGGGCCCCTGACGAATGTGTCAGTAGGTCTGGAACTGGGTCCAGAATCCAAGGTTCCTCCAGCTGCTAGAGTCGGAGGAAGGGGAACAAAATCTGACGAGGCCAAAGAGGGGCTATGAAAAATTACAGTCCTTCCAAGGGTTTTGGCTTTCTGCAAGAACTTCGGAATCAGGGGTATAGGTGGAAAGGCATACAGGAGTCCCGGGGGCCAATCATGTATGAGCGAGTCCCTTGGGCTGTCCCCCGGTGGGGGATTCAGGGCAAAGTAGCTTCTGCATTTGGCATTCATAGGAGATGCAAACAGGTCGCAACAAGGCTGGCTCCATCTGCAGAAAAGCTTCTCCGCAACTTTGTTTTTGAGAGACCACTCTTGTGGTAGCAGAATGGCTCTGCTCAATTTGTACACTATCATGCTGGATTTCCGTGGGATATGCACTGCTGTCAGAAAGCGCCCGGTGGACATAGCCCACTGCCAAATTCTCAAGGCCTCTCGACACAGGGGATAAGACTTGGTTCCCCCCCTTGCTTGTTGATGTACCAGACTACCGACATGTTGTCCATCTGTATGGCAATCGTCCCTAGAGGCAGAGAGTTGTGGAAGTGCTGTAACGCCAAAAGCACCGCTCTCAGCTCCAGAACACTGATGTGCAACTGTGACTCTGTCTCCAACCAGGTGCCTTGGGCTGTTCTTCTCTGAAAAAGCCCCCCCCCACCCTATCAGAGAAGCGTCCATGGTCACCGTGGCTGATGGCAGGGGGAGAACAAATGGCCGACTCACTGTCAGTTGTTGGCTGGTCAACCACCAGCGAAGATCCGTCTTGCAAGAGTCCGTAATCATGATTAAGAATGACATGGGAAGTTGTTGGTATGACCACTGGGCAAATAGTGACCATTGAAGAATCCTCATGTGAATTCATCCCAGAGGAACTGTTATGAGTATAGCTGCCATGGTGCCTAGGAGTTTCAGTACTTGATGGGCCGGTACCTTTCTTCTCTGCAGAATGTCCGATACCTGGTTTTGGAGAGTGGCTATTCTGTCCAGGGGCAATCTTATTGTGGCGGTGATACTGTCTAGTTCTGCTCCAATAAAGGAGATACGCTGCAATGGTGACAATGCAGACTTTTGAAATTGATAGTGATGCCTAACTGAGAGCAGAGAATGAGAGTGTGATCCCTAGACAGAATTAGTTGATGCCTGGAGGTGCCGGTAAGAAGCCAGTCGTCCAGATACGGAAACACCCGGAATCCTTGACGCCTCAAGTGAGCCATAACCACTGTCATGCACTTGGTAAACACTCTGGGGGCTGTTGCGAGTCCAAAGGGCAATGCTCGGAATTGGTATTGACTGGCTCCCAGCTGGAAATGCAGATGATCTCTGGATGGCCTGGCCATTTTGATGCGGTAGTACGCATCCTTGAGATCTATGGAGCACATCCAATCGCCCACTCCGAGGAATGGGAGAACAGACTGAAGCGTGACCATCCGGAACTTCTCCTTTCCAAATGTGTTAAGTCTGTTGATATCTAAGATGGGCCTCCAGTCCCTGTCTTCTTTGGAACTAAAAATAATCTGGAGTAAGTTCTGGATCCTATCTGGTCTGCTGGGACTGGCTGGATGACTCTCTTTTCCTGCAGCCTCTGGATTTCTCTGGCTGCTTGATCCCTGAGACTGGGTGGAACGTCTGGGATTTTTTTGCCAACAGGTGGATTTTCTAGAAATGGGATGATATATCCTCTGGTAACGATGCTTTGTACCCAAGAATCTGTTGTAATTCATAGTCAGGCATCTGGATACAAAGCCAAGTGACCTCCCACTGCCTCCAGAACAGGACAGTCAGGCCTCCTCTCAGGAGCACTGATAGGGCTTACCAAGGAACTGATCCCTGTCGACCTGGTTCTGTGGACCCTCTCTGCCGCCAAGGCGGCATCTTCCATTATTGCCCCATCCTCTGCGCGTGGAGGGTGGTTCACTACGTGTGTTCTGGAAAGCTCCTTGGGACTTTCAGAACCACATTTTTCCACCTTTCTGCCCTTTGGGGGATTGTCTGGTAGGGGTGGAAAAATGGACTCCTATGGCAGACAGTCTTTCCCTCCTGCTCACACCTAGTGAGAGTCACCTTGACTTTGGGCCCAAACAGAGAAGAGCCATCAAATGGGCTGTTGACAAAGGAAGACTTGAAGGCTTCCGCAAAGGAGCATAAGCCCATGCAGGACTGTCTCCGAAGAGCTATCGCTGAACCCGCTGCCCGACTCAAACCATCGGCGGCATAGGAAATGAGCCGCATGGATGAGTTCACAATGGAATTAAGGGCACTAAGTTGTGCTGTCACCGTGTTGGAGACAGCTCCATCTGTATTACCCTGCAGAGTATCTCCAAGCTCTTTCAGGAGATCTCTTTGAAGATGGGTGAAATGAGTCAAATAGTTAAGCGATCGCATGGCAAATGCCGCATAACTAAAAATGCGTTTCCCGTACATGTCTATCATCCTAGAATCCCTATTAGGAGGATGGACAGTGGAAGAGGTTTCTGACATACCTTTCTTGGTGGTCACCGCCACCACCATGGCATCAATGGGGACTCCCTTAGTGAGGAACATCTTGTCTTGAGGGGAGGTGATAAATTTGCTGGGCCTCATAGGGACCAGTTCCATAGAATCAGGAGACTCACACGCCCTTCGAGTGACCAATTCCATCAACTTGTCAAAGGGCGGAATCACCCAGGAAGTTGAAGGTTAAGATCCAAAGGCCTTCAGGAGCACTGACTCATCCTCAGTAGGGTTAACGGACTGCCAGTCAAACCTCTGCTTTAGGACTTCCAGGATATCCGCAAAGGAGATATCCTCCGAGGGGGACCATGGGGACCATTCCGATTCCTCTAAGTCGGTGTCCGATGTCAAAGATTCCAGAAGGGAATCTAAATGCCTCCTCTTACATAATCTCTTCCCGGGAACCTCATCAGTGGGAGTTTCTGGTGAGGTCTCAGTAGAGCAAGGGTCACCCAATGGGGTTACCTGAGGCTCCGGGTCTCAATGCTTAAGAGGGAGCTGTGATGTAGAGGCAGAATGCGGCACTTTCAGGGAGGAAGAGGAAGGACCTGACAATGTGTGTGTCTTAGACAACATAATCCTCCTTATGACATCGAAGGCACCGCTGCTTCGACCCGAGGAAGCCGCCGGATCCGAAGAAGAAGGCAACTTCCACGCCACTGAAACAGTGGGCTCCGAACCAGAGGACGGAGCCAAGCTCATCCGCGCTGAAGCCCCAAGAGGAAGGGTCGGAACTGAAGCACTGGTTCAACTCTCCCCCCCGAAACAGACGAGAAAGTCTCGGCTCAGAGACTCTTCCAATGGAACCGAAGAAGTCAGGGTTGATGGATCTGAAAGCACTGGAACAGGCCTTGGCTCCAAAGGCTCCAAAAAGTACAGTTTTGTACCTACCATAAATGTAGATGTTCGAGTGCTAATACAGCTGCAGTAATCACAGATGGGTTTTCAGCCGTCAGGCGGTCCCTCGGTCGGCCGAATTCCAAAGTCTTGGTCCAGCGTCGGTTGTCGTCGCTTACTCTTCTGACGTCAGTAAGGCCAGAGTATATAAGACACAGCCGACGCCATGTTCTTCAGTCTTTCTTGCCCCAGATGTCAGGTGCCCCCAAAAGGAAGGCAATACATAAATAAGGCTTATCTACATATGCAGGCAATGCAATGTAATGCAAAATCAGTGTAAGCAAGCAAATAAAACATAGCAGGATAACCCAGTCAGGTGGTATGAAGAGGTTGTTAGGCCCCATGCCTTTACCAAGTGGGGAAGGAGGAGGGAAACCTGTACTGCAGCTGTATTAGCACTTGAACATCTACATTTATGGTAGGTACAAAACTGTACTATGTTCATCGTGCATACAGCTGCAGTAATCACAGATGGGTAGAGTCCCAAAGCTATGCATAGGGTGGTAGGTACTATGAGGAACTGGGTTGAGCCAGAATGCCCTGCAGAACAGCAGTGGCAAAGCCTGCTCTTGTTCTGGAATATAAGGGTAGGTGGTAGTGTTTTGTGAAGGTATGTACAGAACTCCAAGTGGCTGCCTCCAAAATATCCTTAGTAGGAACGCCTCTGAGGAAGGCTGTAGAGGTGGCTGTGGCCCTGGTGGAGTGAGATCTGATACCAGTAGGGACAGATTTCCCATGATAGGAATAATAAAACCGTATGCAGTGGTCAATCCACTTGGAAATGGTCTGTTTGGTAACTGGTTTCCCTTGAGCCCCTACGCATAGGACACAAAAGTTGTTCTGATTTCCTGAAGGACTTTGTTCTGTCCAAATAATAACGTAGCTGCCTATGGATGTCTAAAGTGTGAAGCAGCCTCTCCCTTTGTTTTGAGGGTTAGGATAAAAGGTAGGTAGGTGTATGGCTTGATTTAAGGCTACCCTGGATACCACTTTTGGCATAAAAGATGGGTTGGTACGAAGGGAAACCCTGTCCTGATGGAAGATGAGGAAGGGCTGCACTGCCATGAGGGCCTGTAGTTCAGAAACCCTATGAGCTGAAGTGATGGCCAGAAGGAAAGCTGTTTTCCAGGACAAATGTTGCAGATCTGTTGAGGCAGCAGGTTCAAAGGGAGGCAATGTTAATTTTTCTAGTATGTAATTAAGGTCCCAGGCTGGTATTGGTTGCTTCCTTGGAGGTCTTATATTCTTAGCCCCTCTGAGGAACTGTCGTAAGAGTGGGTGAGAGAATAAGGAGGATCCGTGTTGAATTCTGCAGAAATGGCTGAGGCATGTATTTTTATGGAAGAAAATGAAAGTCCACTGTTCAGCAGTTCAGCTAGGTACTGTAAAACCTGAGGCAAGTTCAATTTTCTAGGGTCCTGGCCTCTTTTCTCATTCCAACAGCAAAACCGCTTCCATTTTGCAGAGTAAGCTTTTCTAGTAGATGGTCTTCTGGCCTCCAAAATGACATCCTGCACCTCCTTGGAGAGTAGGGACTGTTGTGGTGTCAAGGAATTTTCCATGCAGCGAGGTTGAGTGTTTTCAGCTGACTGTGAAGAGTTTTGTAGCTGTTCTGAGTCAGTAGGAGAGGCATTAGAGGCAGGGACCATGGAGGAGTATGTGTTATGCTCCTCAGGAGTGGATACCAGTGTTGCCTTGGCCAATCTGGAGCAATCAGTATCATCCTCGGTTTGTCTGTTCTTGCTTTCAAAAGCACCTTGGGCAGAAGGGGCAGAGGTGGGAATGCATAAACTGTCCATGCTGTCCAACTGAATGAAAAGGCGTCCACTTTCAAGGCCTTTGGATGAAAGGTCCTTGAACAAAACTTTTTCAGTTGATGGTTCCTGTGGGAGGTAAAAAGATCTAGGTCTGGCCTCCCCCAAGCTTGGATTATCTCTGTAAACACCTGAGGATGTAACTTCCATTCGTGTGGATCTGTCATATTTCTGCTTAGAGTGTCTGCCAGTGTGTTTTCCAGTCCTGGCAAGTACTGTGCTTGAAGTTCGATTTGTCTTTCCAGAGCCAAGTTCCAAAGAGTCATGGCTAGTCTGCACAAGGGGTATGAATGTGTTCCTCCTTGTTTGTTTATGTACCACATTACTGTGGTGTTGTCTGTTCTTATCAGTAATTGTCCTGGATGCAGGAAGTCCTTGAAAGCTGTAATTGCATTTATCACTGCTAGCATTTCTTTTGATTGATGTGAAGGTGCTTTTCCTTTTGGGACCATCTGCCCTGAATGCACCTGTCCTTCATGTGCGCCCCAGGCGTAATCTGAGGCATCTGTGGTTATGACTTGTTTTGCTTGAGGCTTGCAGAATGGAAGGCCTGTGTTTACTTGACATGCTTGGGCCCACCATAGAAATTCCTTTTGCAAACATGGAATTATTGGTATAATTGCTTCCAAACTGTGACTGTGTTGAGACCATAGATTTTTTAGGTACCACTGAAGTTTCCTCATATGTAGCTTTGCACATGGGATTAGACGAATGCAAGATGCCATGAATCCCAGAGCCTGCAGGATTTTCCTTGCAGTAAGCCTGGTACTTTTTGCTAGTGTTTTGAAGTACTGAGATAGTTGCCCTTGTTTTTCTGGCGTAAGATATGCCATCTGGGTGTTTGTGTCCAAGTTGGCACCCAGGAAGGTTATTTTCTGAGATGGTGTTAGTCTTGATTTCTCCTTGTTGATGGTATATCCCAGAGAAAGCAGTAACCGTGTCACATAAACCAGATGTTCCAGTAGTATGCGTTTGCTGTCCGCTTGGATCAGGCAGTCGTCCAGATAAGGGTAAATTTGTATCCCTTGAAGTCTGCAGTAGGCAATCACTGATGCCAGGCACTTTGTGAATACTCTGGGTGCAGTAGATAAGCCAAAGGGCAATGCAGAGAATTGATAGTGGATTGAACCTGCAAGAAATCTGAGGTATCTTCTGCAGCTTTGTCTGATTGGGACATGCAGGTATGCCTCCTTGAGGTCCAATGTTACCAGCCAAAACTCCTTGCCCAGCATGGGAAGAAGTTGCTGTAATGTGAGCATCTTGAATTTTGGCATGAGTAGGAATGTGTTTAGGATGGATAAGTCCAAAATGGGTCTCCAGTCGGTTCCTTTTCTTGGTACCAGAAAAGTCTTGAATAAAAACCTTGACCTTGTTGGAGTGTAGGTACCTTTTGTATAGCTCTCATGTTTAGGAGCTTTGAAATTTGCAGTTGTGCCTCTGCCCTTTGATTTTGTGGCAGGTTTGGCATGCCTCTCATTTTTGGAAGAGTGTGAAATTGAAATTTGTAGCCTCTGTTTATAATGTCCAATATCCATTTGTCTGTTGTGACAATATGCCAATTGCTTGCAAATAATGCTAGTTTCCCTCCCAAAGGTGCTGTCAGCTGAGACTTGCTTGGCATGGAAATGAGAGAGTCATTGGGTTTGCTTCCTGTATTGTTGTGCACTGTCTTCACCACCTCTTGGTGCTGGAGATTGCCATTGTCTGCCTCTATATGATCCTTGTGATTGCCCTCTGCCCCTTGTGCGTCTGTATCTGCCTCTTTGGGGCTTGTCAGTGGCTGGAAAGGACCAGTTTTTTGAAGGCCAATTTCTGCTAAAGCGTGGTGGTTGGACCTGTAAGAAAGCCTTGACAGTTTGCATAGATTTGGCTTTTTCTTCCATTTTCCGTAGTATGTCCTCAGCATTAGTACCAAATAATACATCCTTTTGTAAAGGAGCATCAAGAAGTTTAGCTTTCACATGATCAGGTAAATTTTGTTCCCTAAGCCAGGCATGCCTGCGAATGACTGATCCTGTGGCAGCCGCTCTACTGGAAGCCTCTAGGGCATCATAACCACATTGTAAGGTGTGTTTACCCACTTGCTCCGCACTATGCATCATATCCTGTAACTCTTTTAAATCTGGTTGTTCAGGTTGAGACATTTTGTTCCTTAATTGTGATAACAGGTACTGTTGATATTTAATCATATGAAACTGACAGTTTAAGGCCCTCATGGCTAGGGTGGCTGAGGTATATACCTTTTACCCCACCTTTCTAGAGATCTGGATTCCCTTTCTGCAGGAGTGGATTCTTGGCAGTGGAGGCCTTTAATCCCTTGGGGCCTTGTGAAATGGTTTCAGGGTCAGCATTATGGCCTTTGTAGAGAAATTGGTGAGAGCTGGGTACTCTGTAATACCTATCAGGTTTTACTGGTGCAGGAGGCAGAGAATCAGGGTTAAGGCAAGCCTCGAATAGACATCATCCAGTACATCCAAAACAGGGGTATAGCCAGAGGTCTGTGCTGAGGTAACCAAAGAAATTCCCTAAGTCTTTTCTTGGAATCTGAAAAGTCTTGGCCTTCCCAATGGAAGTGTTCCCTCAAAGTGTGCAAGGTTTCCCCAAAAGAAAAATCCTCAGGAGGGATACAGAAGGAATGGACTGTTCTGCATCCGAATCCTCAAAAGGGGAGTAAGAGTGTTCCTCTGCATCAAAATGTTCTGATAAAATGGATCCCTGATCAGAAGAGGGAGATTCTTCCTCCACTCTGGGTCTCTTGTCAGGAGGGGCTGAGAACCTCTGATAAGAGTAATTAAATCCTCAGCCATTTTAAGCATCTGTTTCTTAGGCATGGGTCCAGGAGATGGGCCCTGTGCAACAGGCCTCGTGGGATGCCTGGCTGCTTTGGATTTAGATAAAGCCTTTATTGAAAAAGAAGATGAGGGCCTAAATACACCATGGGTGGAGGTGGACCTGTCCACATTAGTAGGCTCGACATTAGCAGGGGCTTCGGTTGTAGTCTGGGAAAGGACCGAGGACCCAGCGGTCTCGAGTACCGAGAACACCGCCAAAGGAGTGTCGTCGGTAGTCAGGGACTGCAAAGGCGTCTCGCTGAGAACCAGACCACGTGTAGCCTGTTTTGGCGTGGTGTCGGCGGGGACCGCGGGTCTCGCGTGTCGGTCCTTTTCCATGCGTTTTGGACAAAACGGTAGTCGGAGTGTCCGACGACATCTTATAATCAAAAGCTTTACCAAAGTAGTGTTGGGCGAACTCCGCCCGACGCTTGATAGTGCGTTTATTGAAGGTAGCGCAAAAGCGACAGCCCGAGACGTCGTGGTCTGGGCCCAAACAAGGTATGCAACGGGAATGGAAATCCTTATGCGGTATTTGCTTCCCACAAGAAATACAATTATTAACTTTTTCTGACATCGGTCTGAGGCAAGAAAAGTTTCCCCAACGGGGTACTTAGCTTTAAAGAAGACTTCGGTTCCAATTTTTTTTTTTTTTTTTTCGTAATTCAGGAGCTGGCCGACGGGCACTTGCAAACTGCTTCTACTTCGGGCACCGCGCGGCAAAAAAGACTGAAGAACATGGCATCGGCTGTGTCTTATATACTCTGGCCTTACTGACGTCAGAAGAGTAAGCGACGACAACCGACGCCGGACCAAGACTTTGGAATTCGGCCGACCGAGGGACCGCCTGACGGCTGAAAACCCATCTGTGATTACTGCAGCTGTATGCACGATGAACATCCATCAGATCCTCTTCCTCCTCCGGCTCCAAATGCCCTGCTCTGCTCGGAGGAGGAGTAGTCACAGCCAGTGAGATGGTCTCAAGCTTCGAAACCTGTTGGGTCATAGCCGACAGCAATTTAGCCAGTGCCGGGTTCTCCAAAAGCCTCTGCACCACCTGGTCCACATCCACATCGAAAAGGGTCCTTGAAGAACAGGTCGAAGGGACCAAAGACGCCACCAACTGAAGGATGGGTGACTTCAGAGTTTTGGAGACCGGTTACAAGACCGGGCACCGGCTCTGAAACACCTGTTCGGTGCACGGCTCCAAAGACTGCAGAGCCTGTGACTGCAACTTCACAGAAAAACTTGGAGCGATGACCTGGGCTCCGAGGATGCCTTCGAAGACTTCGACCCCTTCGAGGACTTGGAGGTCTGGTCAGCCTTATCCAAGGTGTCTTGAAAATGTGGCTTCATCAAGCCTCTATCTATCAACTTCCTTCTCCTCTCTAATAAAACCCTGCTGCTGAAGGAGTGGCAGATAGAGCAATCCTCCTGGAGGTGAAAAGGCCCCAAAAAATAAACACAATTTACATGCGAGTCTGTAATGGATATTTTCTGCCCGCATTTTGGACACTTCTTGAAGCCAGATTTTTGCTTCTCCCTAAGATCAGCCATATTAGCAAGTACAGAAATATGGAAGCATGCTAGAGAAGTTGTCAGGTCCCTGAACAACCTTCAAATTATTCTGCAAAAATCAGTAACACTAACCTGAAAAAAACAGTTACTGTACTAACAACCACACAGAAGTATCAACAGTTCTGAGTTGCCGGATCCCTGTAGAACTAAGGATATAATGTATGTTTAAACTAGCAAACACCTATCTAACACACTAAATATAAACATATATATATATATATATATATATATATATATATATATATATATATATATATCAACTGTATTTGGTCGAATTTCATTTGGTCGAAAATGATTTCAGGCAGCCCACTTCACTGAAAGCTCACATGACAAAGCTCATTTGGTCGAATTACATTTGGTCGAAAATGGTATTTAGCCCCTGCCCCACTGCACTGCGACCCTGGAGTGAGAATATTAAATAAGGGGGTGGGGGGTGTAGCCCCCCACATAATTGCAGTCTATGCACTATTATATACACGTGTATCCATTAAAAATACACTGAAACATATAACATCAGTTCATAGGTTCATAGATTAGTACTAGGCTATTTGCTCTTGTGGGCCATTTTAAGCCTAGCCAAGTCCTCCATGTGAAAATCAAACCCTGCACCTTGTGTCTACAAGGTAAACACCTTAACCATTCTGCCATCCTCCCACTGTTTGCAAAATGTGGGGGGCATATAAATAGATATATACATATATATATATATATATATATATATATATATATATATATATATGTACACATAAAGGATAGGGACAAACAAAAAAGGCCAAGGCCTAAGAACAACCGCTCCGTAACAAGCACAAGAATCTTAAATTTAAAGAATTCTAAAGGTTAATCTGCCTAACAGTTATAATAACTAGAAATTACAACACTCTACTGTAATTCTGTCAAGAAAATGAGTCTAAAGTTTGTCAAAAAACTTAAGAAAATACTACTGGCCTGAGCTCTCCAACGACCTAGTGATCAGTTGCAGCGGCAAACTAGATCTGGGGTAGGACAGAGAGCATCATGGGATAGGGGCCTGGCCTCAAGCTACTCTGAGATCTTTAGCTAGTAAAGTGGCCGACTCAGAGCCGATGGCTTGGCTCCATACCCATGTGTAAGAATAAACGGTGAAATTGAATAACTTCACATCAGGAGATTCAAATCTAAATCAAGACTGACAATGAGTGATCAAGTCAAGGGGGTCACAAACAGGAATAAAACTGATTAAAAAACCTTTGTTAACAACCTTAACTACAAAGGGTAGGTTTGAAACAGGGTAAAGTACAGTTGTGTAAGTAAACAAAACTATAAGATTTTTGTCTGGAGAAAATTGATTAGGTACTAATTTATAATGTACCGACAGAAAAGTCCAGATGTTTAAGTTACACTTACCATAACAGTGGATGTTCAAATGATCATTGCTGTAGTAGCCTTAGCTATATAGCATATACCCTGCCAAGGATATAAACAGACAGCTTCCAAAGCTTCAGTGCACCTTCCACGCACCCCAAACTGTCTGGCATCTCAAGTTGAGCTGACTGAAAGGCAAGTTTGGGCACAAAGCCCTTTAGAGCTTTGCTGCCAGCATAGATAGGGAGGGAGAGCCATGAAAGGACAATGCTAGGGACAACAACAAATGTCCACACTCTGGCATAAAAAAGCACATCAAGAAAAAAGGTGGATGAAGGGAGGTAGCAGCTTCTGCAACAGTGATCATTTGAACATTGACTGCTATGGTAAGTTTAACTTGCACAACTGTACTGTGTTCATCATTTTGATCACTGCTGCAGTAGCCTTAGCTGAATCAGTAAGTCACCTTAGCTAACTTCATCTGGGAGATGGAAGGAGAAGAATCCAGGAGACCCTGGAGACTGATCTAGACCTAGAGGAGGAATCAATCACCTAGTGCTTTAAAAGCATGTACAGCATACAAAGTTGCAGCTTCAAGAATACTCCTAGAATCCAATCCTTTTGAAAAAAACACAAATAAAGCCAAGGCCCTGGTAGAGAGGGCCTTCACCCTGTCTAGAGTAGTTTTGTTCTGATGAGTATATCAAAAGGTTATAAGTCTTATTTATTTATTTACCACATTTGTTAACTGGGAAAGTCCACTTGGCCTGGAAAGAGCCCACTTTCAGTGGAGGCCCGGGGAGAAAAGCGCCACAATAATTACATGCAAAGAGGACACTGTTAGACACTCCTGGTGTTCTGGCTGAAGTGTGATTCTCAATCTGGAAATATGTCGCTGATTGATAAGTATATTTCTTGGCATTTTAACCTTTCAGAGTTCTGCATTGTCTTAATTTTGCCTGACTAAATTATTTTATATATTTTCTGGCATTGTTTTGTTTCTCATCTGTCCTGAAACTGCTTTCCCCCTATTCCTGTGGAGGAATTTATAAAAGTGGTCTAACAGCTTTTGTGTTATCTGATTGCTTCAAGGCTTGCTGATTTAAAAACAGTTCCTGTTTGTAAATTCTTGCATACACTGTTGGAAACTCATGGTGTTCTCGCTGAAGTGTGATTCTCAAACAATCTGAAAATATATTGCTGACTGATAAGAACATTTCTTGTCATTTTAACCTTTCAGAGTTCTGCAATGTCTTAATTTTGCCTGACTAAATTATTTTATATATTTTCTGGGATTGTTTTATCTGTCCTGAAACCCCTCCCACCCACCCTATTCTTGTAGAGTTACTATAGTTGGTGGCTTTGCAGTTGCCCGCCCCTACTGCAACTTTGATCTGGGACACCCCTCCCAGTCTGGTGTTCACTCTACTTAATACAGACAGAACATTTGAGAATGCCAACCCACTTAGGTTCTTAACCTTGAATTTTTTTTCTGCTCCTCCTTCCTCTCTCCTTGAACTTTACTTAAAAAAAAAAAGCACTTTATTTTGTTTTTGCCTCTTCTTAAAAGTACTCAATTGTATTTATTCTGATGCATTTATTACTGCTTGGTAGTAGCCCGATTAAATTGTAACTATTATTCTAAGCCTTTTGGTTTAAGCACTTGGGCTTCAGACCAGTTGTTTTACATTAAGGTTTGCGATCTCCACTGTTGTGGCAGGACAGGTAGCTTACATTCTTCTAAGTTGGGAAATGCTGATTGAAGGCTCATTGTCTGTTATTCTAAAAGTGCATTAGTTCTGCTTTGAGCACTTGGCTTCAGGCCAGTTATTTTACATTAAGAAGGTTTGTGGTCGGCACTCTTGTGGGAGAGGCTAGATTCTGCCCTTCTGAGCTGGGAATTTCTGGTTAAAGGATTACTGTGCCTGCTTATTTGAACTGTTTCTTTCTGAAATTGGCATGCCTTGTTTGCTGTAGCATAGACTAGATTCAGGCATGCTGAATCTACCTTTGTTTGTATAACTTGAGCACTAATCCAGGCCATCTTTTTGGAGAAGGTTCCCCTACACCCTAGGGGCAGGAGTGTGCAGTTAGAACTTGTCTGATTTAAGACTGCTGGAACGGAGCTCAGTTTTTAGCTTTTTATTGGTTAATTGGTTTAAATCAGTTTGCTCATTTGCTACTGTTATATTAAAAAAAAGAAAAAAAATACACTTTCTGCATCGCCACTTAGCTAGGGTAAAACTATTACTGGCACCATAAAGTCTCCTCTTCAAATTTTCCCTTAGAACTAGCCAGTTTTTTTAGTTTTAGCCCTCAAATCTGTTTCTTTGAGCTCATCACTTGTTCAGAACTCGTTGTAAGCACTAAATAAGCTACAAATTACTACAGCACTCAACTTTCCTCACTTGTCTAGAGGAAACACCTTTTAGTATTTAATAAATAAGCACCTATCCAGGCATGTCTAATGGTCAGCTCCCAGTGTTTTCTCCTGTCTAACTGATGAATCTGGGCATCTTGGGGCAATGCAGCAATTGCCTCATGTACACAGCCAACCCTCTCCTCCTACCACCCAACACTACAACCTGTGACAGATGCACTTATATAGCCAAATTGGAAGCAAAGCCCTCTTCACCAAAGACTGGACTAGACAGTCAAGAGGAGTAGGTAAACACTTGCACCACACCACACTCCTCACATAGTGCCTCAAAACCTACACCACCAAAACACACACAAAGCAACACAAAACACAATACCTACATTCGCGGAGGCTCTCAATAAAAATCTGCTCAAGTAACAGAGACCTCCCAAGCAGAAATGCAAGCAACCTCCTCCCCCACCCCCCAACACAACCCAAATGACACACAGCCCACAAACTCAGTGCGCCACTCAACCACAGCCTATAAGGCTATAGTTAGGAAATCCTTCTACGTGGCACATCTCATCACAAAAGATTTCTCATCCAGGAAAAAAAGAGGTCATTGTTCCCCTCTACTCGTCACTCATTAGACCCATTATAGAGTATAACGCCCCTTTTGGTATGTACTTCACAAGACATCTACAACTGGAAAGGCCGCAGAAATACCTCACAAAGAGGATTACCAGCCTCAAACAGATGCCCTACGCAGACCGTCTCAAAAAACTCCAGCTTTACTCCATCGCATATCGCCTACTCAGAGGCGATCTCTGCCTAACATACAAAGCTATGCCAAACAAAGGGCTGTTGGACATGCTTCACTTAAAGAAATCCCAATCCTTCCAAGCTACATGCTCTAGGGACCAAATTATCTAGCTATGTTAAACAAAGCTCCTCATTAGCACTCTAAGAAAAATCTTGATGATTGGATGGGAAATAGAAAATTCACCCTGGGGATCACCTCTGTGGCTCTGCTCGACAGGGGCACAGGAAAATAATTTTCTTGGGCGGTGAAAGTCAGGGTACCTTTTTGGCTAGGCTTATATAGGCCCTAGAGCCAATAGCTTAGTACCTACCTATGAGAATATTAATACATATAACAAAGAATTTTGAGTAATACTATTACATTGAAAGAAAAATAATAAAACAACAGTGAAGTTAACTACTGTCATGGAAAAATAGAAGTAATATATGGCATATATTCGAATTCGCATGAGAGTACTACTGTCTGCAAGGTTCAATGCAAAGGGATGTTAAGTATAATTGAGGGGCTAAGGAGGGCAATAGTTAGGCTATAGTGGCAGGGAAGGGAGTAAGTTGGCAGACTGAAGGGAAGGAAATGATAGTAATAAATTAGTTAGATTTGTAACAACAGGGGGAGAAGTTAAGAGTTGGGGTTGTGTGTTGTGGTGCAGGAGTATAACCAGTGAGAGGAGAGATATAGTTTGAGGGATTTTTTAAAGGAGGCAGGATTGCTGATAGTTCTGAGTGAAGGGGGAAGATTATTTCATAATTTGGATACAGTGAAAGAATACAACATTTAGCTAGCTGAGAGCTTAGGTTTCTCTATGGGGAGTAACATTTTGTTTTTGGACCTGAGGTGTCAGGATGATACATGGTCAGTATGGAGGGGAGGAAAGGGCAGGTTTCTGGGCAGTAGAGAAGCTTGTAGGTTGTAGTTAATTGTAGGAAAGTGAGATAGTGAGGGGATTCTAGTCAATTTAGTTGATGCAGAGAGGAACAATGATTGGTAGAAAATTTTGCATTTGTAGCAAATTTAGCGACTTCATTGCAACATGAGTCTAGCAATTTTGTAGGGACGACTTCAATGATGGTGTTGTTTTGGGAGCAAACTGAGAATAGTGACTTGTCAACAGGGCTGGATTTTGTGGGGGTAAATATTAAAAGTTTTGTTTTATTGGGGTTGAGGGCAAAATGGTTCTGGGACATCCAGATTTCAGTGGAAATAAATGCTTTTTGGGTGAGATGCTGCCGTGTAGTAGCAGATTTTGAAGAGCAGATGATAGTTGAGTCATATGCATACTGGATAACAGTACTGTGGGTGAGAGAGAAATGGAAGTTGTTGACAAATATGCTGAATAATAGGGGTCCCAGCATTGAACCTTGGGGGATGCCGGTCTTTGTAGTTATAAAAGGGAAGGAAGAGTGTTGCCATTTAATGGATTGCTGTCTGTTACTGAGATGGTTAGTAAACCATTGTAGGGTGGGGGGAGAAAAACTAAGGTTAGAGAGTTTAGTGAGCAGAAGGGAGTGGGAGATAAGTGTTGAATGCTTTTTGATAAGTCTAGGAAGATTGCTGAGATTACAGACCCAGCATCTTGAGCTATATTTACTGTGTCCAGGAAGGAAATGAGGGTAGTGTTAGTACTATGTCCAGGCCTAAAGCCATGTTGTTTGGGGGAGAGGATTTGGTGCTGTATCAGATGACTGAGGAGCTGATTGTGAATATATTTCTCAAGTATTTTGGAGATGGGGAGAGAAAATGGCAATAGGACGGAAGTTTGAGATGTCGGAGTTATTGCCGCCTTATGAAGTGGAAGGATAAATGCTTTTTTCTAGATATCAGGCATGCAGGATTCCTGAATGGACCTGCTGAGGAGGATGCTGATAGGATAAGCAATGGAAGAAGCTGAGAGTTGTAAGTATTCTGCAGGTAAGTTATCTGGGGCATTGGTACAGGGTTTGAGTTTGTGAAGAAAGACCTTAAGAAACCATCTGGATGTAGTCTGCTTTGACACAGGTTGTCCTTTCTTAACTTCACAAAACATGAACTGATCCAAAGATCTGAAAGATTTAGTTCTGTCAAGATAGTACTGGAGTTTTCTGTGGTCATTCAAGGTATCCTTTCTCCTTCATTTTTAGGTTCAGGAAAGAAAAATGGGAGATGGATACTTTGGCTTAAAGTAAAGTCAGATACCACTTTAGGCATCAAAGAAGGGCTAGTTCTCAAAGAAACCTTGTCCTTGTGGAAAATGAAATAAGGACAACTCACCATAAGAACTTACAACTCAAGATGCCCTTTTTGCAGCGGTCAGAGCAATCAGTAAAACTGATTTCCATTTTAAGAACCTCAAGTCAGCCATGTTAGCTGGTTCAAATGGATCAAGTGTTATCTCCTCTAACATAAAATTAAGATTGCAAAGAGGCCACCATTTTTCTTGGAGGCCTTTTATGCAACACATCTTTCAAAACCATTTTGACATGAGAATGCACTGAAAGAGGAGGATCCATGAGCAGACATACAGACATGGCCGATAAATGATCCTTGACAGAGGAGTAAAACAGGCCACAGGATAGTAATTCACACAAATATTGTAAATCAACAGAAAAACTAGCCCTGAAAAGGATGCTGGTTATGTTGTTGGCACCAGCTAGAAAACCTTTTCAATTTGATAATATATAATTTTCTAGTAGCAGGCTTTCTAGTCTCCATTAGCACTAGCAGCAAGCCCTCAGTAAAAAGGTGCCTTAAGGGAATTAAGGCCCCATCATCCAGGCAGTCAACTGTAGCTGACTGATGTCTGGGTGTATCAAACGCCCCTATACTTCTGTGAGTAAAACCATTTTGTGAGGAAGCTTGTTGTAACTGCCCCAATCATTTCCAAATGAAGAGAAAACCATGGCTGCTTGGGCCAGAAAGGAGTCACCACAATGGCCCTGGAGGATTCCTTCTGAATCTTTAGAAGTATCTTGCATATCATTGCAAAGGGGGGGGGGCACACAGGAACATTCTTGTCAAAGGAAAAGAGAAGGCGTCGGTCTTCCAGGCTTTCTTGCATAGAGTCCTGGAGCAAAATCTTGCCAGCTGACTGTTTAAACAGGAGGCATAAAGGTCTACTTGAAGAACTCCCCATAGAGGGATTAAATCCTGGAAGGCACCCTGATCTAGTTTTCACTCATGAGGATCTGTCCTTATCCTTGCTCAGCTTGACTGCCTCACAATTTTGCTCTGATATAGAGTAAAGAATGCCTGTAGAGTGAAACTGTGCTGTGAAGCTGTATCCCAAGCTAACACAGCTAGTCTGCAGAGGGGGTACAACCTGGTTCCCCATGCTTGTTGCGGTACCAAGTGATTGTGGTATTGTCTTTAACAAACTGAAGAGGCCCTGGGGCCCAAAGATGATTCAGAGTGCAGTGCATTGATCATGGCAAGCATCTATTTTATATTTATGTGTCTACATCTGTCCTTGATATCCCACACACCTTACATTTGTATCCCTCCAGAAACTGCTCTCCCAGCAGCAAAGTCTGAATCTTAACTTTTCTCTCTGGCAACAGATAGTTTCGGACAAAAGGGTTCTGAAGAACATTCATCAAGGTTACAGATAGCAATGGGAGAAATTCCTCTTTTCCAGAGGATAATTCCTCATGCTCCAGACCAGACTTTTGCTTCTGTCTGTTCTTCATCACATGCTGTCCCAGAAAGTGATGGAACCAGTTCCCCCTTCCCAGGTGGCAAAGGGGTTTTATTCAATGAGGTTTTAGTGCCAAAGAAAGAAAAAGCTTAGAGACCAGTTCTGAATCTTTCTTTCCTTAACATGTTTGTGGACACCCTGTAGCCTGCAATGAGCTGTAACTATAGCTAGACTATTTGTGAATACTTTTAGTGCAGTGGACTGTCCAAAGGGTAAGGCAGAGAAATGATAATGTGATCCAGGCACAAACATTAAGAAATGCTTGAAATCTGGATGAAAATGAATGTGATATGCATCTTTTAAACCTAATGCTACAAGGAAACTTAAATAAGGAAGATGAGGTATCAGGTTGTAAAGTGACATCCTTTTGAATTTGTGCACAAACATGTGGAAGAAAAAATGGGCTGCCAGGGTTGGACAACATAACAAAGTGTCTTAAACAGTCATTCTGACTTATTGGACTGTCCTTGGATTTAGGAGTTTCCTGAATTATTCTTGGATTCCCCTTGTCATTTTTTTCTTAAAAGTCTATTTACCTGTGGTTTCTTGAAAATGTTTATATTGTTTCCTACCAAAACTGGATTAGAAGTCAGACTTGGAAAAGGAAGGTTGAAAATCTTACAGATTTCCCTGTAACAGTTTACCTATTTTATCATACTTTTTGATCACATCTGCGGTAGAAACTAAATTTCTGTCCAAAAGAGAACATAAAATCTCATTTTATCATTACCTGGGAAGTTCCTACAAAGCAGCCATGCAAATCTCCTCACAGCAGCAGCAGTGGCCATAGCCCTTGAAGAAATAAACCAACACACACACACACACACACACACACACACACACACACACACACACACACACACACACACACACACACACACACACACACACACACACACACAATGAGTAGTAAATTGAACAACAGAAGAAATTAAATTACTTAAAGCAAAGTTTTTCTCTTAAGAATAAACTGCAGATAAAATATTCCTCATACTTTCACAATTAGTCAGAACAAACCTTATATGAACCTGACGATTCAAAATTCTCAAAGCCAAAGCTGCAGAAGCATATAATTTTTTTGCATACTTATCAATAATCTTCCCATCCTTGTCAGAGATGACCGGAATTAACTAAATGTTATCAGCAGAATGATTAACTACAGCTACAGCTACTAGATCAGGTTTGGGAAGACTGTATAAAAACAAACTTAAGACTGAGGAATTTTATACATCCTTTCTGCCTTTTTAGGGGCAGCTGGCCGACTGTCAGGAAAACTGTAGGCAGTAAGACACACATTCTCCAAAGCTGAAAGAACTGAATGAATGGATGTAGGTTCCAGAAATTCCTTTTTTTAACAGCTTATAGTATTTTCTGAGGGACTGAGAAATGTCAGTGTTCTCCGGCTGAAAACACTGGCACTTTCTACAAACAGTCGCCGAGAAACAGCCCCCCTCCACACACACACACACACACACACACACACACACACACACACACACACACACACACACACACACACACACACACGAACAGTCAGAAACTGAACTCTCCTATGAGTCTGAATCAGAAATCTGAGGAGAAAACCCTGCATTTGTGACATTATTATTTGACCAGAATCAGAATCTTTAATCTTTTCAAAAAGGAGTTATTCCACTTTCTTTTACCAGAAACTACTTTACAAGAAAGATCAAAAGCAAGAATTAAACCCTAAGCCAGACACAGTAAACTATTCTTGTTTAAGGAAATTTGAGGAAGAATAGATACATGCTTAGTTTTCTGCTTTTTTTTTTACAGGAAACTTGGGACAAACAATGTTATTACTGGCAGCAACAGCTTCCCCAGGGATGGGCACAACATTCTGAAAAACAGGGAAGTATTCCCTGTTCCCTCTCTCTCAGGACTGACTAGAGTGGCTCTGCCTTGCCCACTGAGGGTCCCCAACAGCCATAGAGGACATGGCTAACCCCCAAATCCATAGTGGCTGTAGGTGCTACACCAGAGAGAGCCAGGGTTAAAGACAAATATTCTGAGGTACAACTAATGGCCTCAGCAGTCACTCACCTGTGGCTGAAGCAAATTACTAGCCTGCTGTTATGTGACAGCAAAGGTTGTTTGCTTAATTTTTTTTTTTTTTTTACGGCTGGAAGAAGGACTGACCATGGGACCAACAGACTATTCCATGCTCAAATTGAAAATGGTGCCTCTTTCCCATAGAAAGCAAGCAGCAAATGTCAGTAATAAAAGACTTTAAAAGTCCCTTTTTTCAAAGACAAACACAGCAAAAAGCATTTTAAAACACTTTGCCAGTAAAATAATTTCTCTTCAGAAAATGGGTTTTCAGTTACTTTAAAAACATTTATACGGAAAGGAAAAAAGATTGCTCCCATTTAGAAGTACAGTGCAGTCTCGTGACAGTCCATAAAACACAAATTTCTAGCTTTAAAATAACTTAAACAAACAGGAACAAATTTACTGAATGGAAGGTTTGTTTTCCCAGTCTGTTAAAACACAAACTCCTAGCTTTAAAATAACTTAAACGAAGAGGAAAGTATTAATAGCAATGTCTTTCGGCTTTTCTTGGTTAGGGGTCGCCACAGTGGAACTCCGGTCTGCTAATGATTGGCAGTGGATTGTTACGGTGCCGTGGTGCCAGCCTGACACCCAACCTTCAAGGAAGGCACACCCATTCATGCACGCACCTACCTGCATGTCTTTAACGTCACTCGACTGTGGGGAGGACATGCAGACTCCACACAGAAGGCGCTCCAGC
The DNA here is from genome assembly GCF_019279795.1 of Protopterus annectens. NCBI lineage: Eukaryota > Metazoa > Chordata > Ceratodontiformes > Protopteridae > Protopterus > Protopterus annectens. The sequence continues at coordinate 492,581,510 of NC_056728.1, read as the reverse complement.
CGGGAATCGAACAGGAGAACCTTTTGCTGTGAGGCGACAATGCTAACCACTGCACCACCGCGGCCATAGTATTAATAACAAACAAAATTACTGAATGGAAGGATTTGCTTTACAAAAGGGAACTTATCTGCCCAGCAAAGGAACAGCACAAGCCTACCATCAATAAGAGGTGTGTACTCTGCAGTGGTAGTAAAGCTCTGGAGAGCTTGATGCCCTAAGTCAGCTCAGCCCAAACTGCCAGACAGTTTGGGCATGTGAAAGGAGCTCTGAAGCTTTGGAAGCTGGCCAGCTGTTACATCTTTGGCAGGAAATAACTCACATAGCTAAAGTTACTGCAGCAGTGATCAATATGATGAGCATCATTTTTTTATGATAACAAAATTCTAAATAAGTTTTCTAAGGTACTACATACTACTCAAACCACCAACAGTAGGTTGACATAGTTAGCAATCTATGGATCGGCAGCGAAAGGTGGAAAAAAAATTAACAAAGGTTAAGATTTGGAAAATCCACGCAGAATTCCCACAGTGAATTCCCCCAGTGACAAAATGCAGATGTCCCAAAGGGCAAAAGTGAGGGAATAAGTGGACAAAAATATGACTTTAACAGGAATCAGCTCCTTCTGAATCTTCATCACTGACTCAGGCTTATGCTTTTTCACTCTATAGAATAACAAAGCAACCATTCACCTTTAGAAAGGGGCAATGATGACCAGTTCTAGGAGCCTTCTTCAATGTTTTTCCACTGGATCCTGATGTCGAAGTGACTCTTCCCGTATCAGGCATTTTTCCATTTTATATAATTTGATTTTGTTCCTTCTCCATGTTCCCTGAACCTAATTTAGATTCCTTTTCAGGTTAAATTCACTAGAATGAGTGGTTCCCTTTTCTTAGCATTTTCTTTAATACTTCTATGCTTTCTTTATAACAAACATCTGCAAGGCTTTTAGTGTAAAATTTAGTGCCATTCAGCACTCTCCAACACAATCACACTGAGCATGAAAATCCATGACATGTCTTCCACAGACACACTTGCTGAAGTATTTTGTGGAAATAATGTTATATACATCTCAAGTTAAAATGCTCCCAATGTAAGCAAAACACTTTAACCAGAAACAGAGACAAAAATCTGCACTTATTCAACCAAATGGCTGAAGATCTTACTTGCAAAGCAGAAAACTAAGCTGATCAACGAATGAATCTAAAAAAGACAGAATAAGAATGGCACTGTTGGTACACAGTAAACGCTGGCTTTATATGATGCGCATGCCAGCCACCACAGCTTCTAGTTAAAGTGAGACTCCATGTCTACTGTGGAAAAGAAAAACACAGGCCCAAATCTGAGACTGATGGATTGATGCCTCTTTGTTATACCACTGTAAGAGTCCTTGGCAAAGTAAAACCTGAAAACACAACCATGCTGCCCTTCAAAACCCTGAAATGTGACAGACACAACATGGGAGTGAGCATGTACAAAGCTCCTCAAATGTGCTACCACATGCCTGCATTCCCAATGAATATGAGGGCACGCTGACAAAATACAAGCATCAGCAATATGGAGAAACCACTGGTATCAGACTTTCATGCCCCCTCACTGACAGGTTTAAAGGCTGCATGCTAAGGCAGTTCTCATCAAAGAAAAGGAATCCCAAGAAATGATGAGTCATCTTAGAGGTAAATAAAGCCCAGCAACTTGTGGAAGAATGAATGGACAAAACAGGGAAGAAGGACAGGAGAGGTCTTATATCTATCAGCCAAGTCAAAAATGCATTTTACCTGGGTAATCAATGGACAAAGTAGAATTAGATATACATGCAAATACACACAAAAAGGTAGAATTAGATATACATGCAAATACACAACTTTGTACTGCTGCTACTGAATTTGAAATAAAAAAATTAATACATACAGATGCTACTAAACACACAACTTTAGTTTCCCCATTTTAAAAAATTGAATTTAAATAAAAGTAACCAATGCAAAATTAGGAAAAGAAAGTCATTTACCTGCAGCAATGATCTAGACAAAACACAAGGGGACTGTTCACTGAACTCAGAGAAAAAGTCCTGCAAAAAAAAAGCAGAAATGCAAGTTCTGACACAAATGTTATACAGGAAATGATCATAAACTAATAAAAGAATATCTTATGTCAAAAGCCACTACAATCCCCAACCTGCTAAGCTGAAAAATAGTAGCAAATAGATATGTGGGATTTTTGTGAGGCATTATATCACACAAATGAAAGCTGCAAGAGATATGCTTGTCTTCCTGGCAAGTGGTGAAAAGACTACACAGACTTTTACTAGTCATATGTTAGGTCTAATCAAACATTATTTCACACAATACACTGGCTCACACAGCCCAAGCCCTCCCCCCTGAAAGAGCCTCTAATTCATTATTCACCTCTGTCACCTTAACTATATATATATGAATAGTTTGCACGCATTTGTGAATTATTATTATTACTGTACTGGTTTACTATTTTCTTTTCTTTCAATGCATTTTTACTACCTACTCACGTTTACTGTTACTAAAACATTATTTGGTAATGCTCTATTCTGCTCTACTTCTGCCTCTGTTAACATCCAAACTGCTATACATGCAATGTCCCACGTTATGGGTAAAAAGGGTTTTTAGACCACCCATTAAACAGTTAGCAAATGGCAAGCAAAAGAAGTGAGTGAGTAAGGACAACTGCCTTCTGACAGTACTTAATTTGCAGTGTTTCAAAACAAACGGAAAGCTTTACTTTGCAAAAAAGTTATCTTTTTTTGACACAAAATATTTTTGCTATGAATAAAATGGAACAGCTAATCTGTTTATTAGATGTACCACTGTAGTCTTCATTGGCAGGGATGCCAACAATCACTGATGCAGGAATCATACTATGAAAGGAAGTGCATTACACATAACTTTCTAGAAACATTCATCAAAGGTGGCTAGTTCATTTTCAATGAAATCTTTTAAATGACAGTTACCACCACAATCCAAAGATGAGCTAAAGAAAAGTGAACTTGATACAGTTATTTCTTATTTGCAAATTCAAAAACTACAAACAAATCACTTTATTTCCAGACTATAAAATGTTGAAGGATTCGTTTTATATGATTTTATCGTCCACTGATGGAAAGCAAACATTGTCAGTCCACTGTACATGTGAAAGCAAGTATGGAATGGACATATGCTCAGTACACTGGGAAGGCATCTCCTCAAACATTTCAGTAAAAATGTCACTTCTGTGGCAAGTACTATTACATAGTAAACTTACTCAAAAAGGCTAGAAACAGTTTTGTTAAAATATTCTATTTCCAACACAATACAGCACTTTGATCATATGGTCTCGGCCACATGAAATTCGAAGTTTTAAAGTTTCAATCATCTGAAGGGGACCCATATACTCAAGATAAATGCAATACATATGGACAATTTGGAGAAGTCACTCAGCAAGCACATTTTTGAAAGGTGACAGAAAATGGCAATTTAAAGAGAAATCTCGAGCAAATAGAAACAGGACTTGCCAGCTCCACACTCATATTGACTGGATGTCTAACGTGAACCATGGAGCAATGATGCAGAGACTTTAATCACTGAGCCCTCCTGCTATCTATAGACATGTATAATGTTCACAGTTACTCCTCACATCCCTAAACATTAGTCATGGATAACCAATTTATAATCCTTATACGACCTCTTCCTCCATCCTGCCATCCACCCCCTTTTCTGTAAGCAGGAAGAGACTAAACAAAAGATAATACAAAAACTGAAACTGAAAGCTCTTGTTTATGGATATGGATAATATGATACAATCAGTGAAAATGTTTTAGAGGAGAAGTTGTGGACAATAACTAAGAAAGGGTTAAAGGTATTTAACTGGGAGGGGAACAGGACAAGAATTAAGCGGGATAAGTTGATCTTTCCAACAGAACAGGGTCATTTAGGATTATCTAATTTGAAGGAATACTTTATAGCTACACAGTTAAGACTCATATACATAACACAAGCAGAACGTCATAACTCAAAATGGAAAGAGAAGATGATTAACCCAGGGGAAATTCAAAAAAATAAACAGGGAGTGGGACTTTGGATATAAATCCTTAAAGAGAATAACAACAACCACACAGAACATTACATTCATGAAGCAGCAGAAAGTATTCTCAGAACTAAGCTAACAACTGAATGGAGAAAGTACATTTTGCCAATAGGCATGACTGCAAATGAGGGTACATAGAACAAACAAGAAGGGGGCTGGAATTTATTGGAGAAAACTTGCAAAGGAACCAACATATTGGAAGAAAATGACTACACAGGGAAGATTAACAGAATAGGATGAGGCCAAGAAGACGTTCGCAATTCAGGCCAGAGACTGCTTTCTCTACCACGGATTTATATCACAGTACAGGCAAAGAGAAAGAGATAGGGGAAATCAAAGTGAAGGACCTGCATTGGTGGAGCTTTTACTTGAATCTAGAATAGAAGTTAATGTTAAAAAAGGGATAATTAGTATGGCATATAAAATACTGCATGATAACTATAAGAATCAGAGGAGGTTAGAAAAGATTAGGAAGAGTAACTGGAGAAGCAATTTACAAGAAAACAATGGGAGGACGTACGTATGGCTCCCAAGTATGCAACAAGTCCAGAAGGTTTAGGATCTCTGCTTGGAAGCATTTGCATAGGTATTTTTATACCCCAAGCAGACTTCAAAGATTTTTTCCTCAGGTAGATAGCAAATGTTGGAAGTGTGATGGGTAAGAAAGCGGTTAACCTGGGACACATGTTTTGGGAGTGTAATGAGTTGGCAGAATTTTGAAATTCCCTTCAAAGTACACTGTTGAAAATATTGGATGAGCAAATAACAGAAACATTTTTTTGAGCTGGGGCACAGAATCTGATCTGCCTAGACATAGTAAGGCCTTAAGTTTTATTCTGTTGGCAGCTGAAAAAGCAATTACTAGAAAATAGAAATCAAAGTCTAAACCAACTGCATTTGCAGTACTGAATATTATAAATGAGATAAAAGAACTAAATAGGAATATTTAGAAAAGGGAAGGAGCAAATTACATAGAAGTAAATGAAAACTGTGGGAAGAATACATGTAGAATAAAGTAACCATACGAAATGTCAGGAACTGCTACAGCAAGTCCCGAAACAGAGAGACTTGACTGGCTGAAAAAATGGACTTATGTATTCAAAGTTTGAGATGGCCATTTTTTGTAATATTCCTTTTTCTTTGAGGCATGGCGATCTCGGAGTTAGTATATATCAGTTAGTGGTGTCTGTGGGGTTCCCTCCCCACATTAGGGGGGTGTAGGAGGCCTTATCCTCCTGCAAAAAGTTTAAAGGAAAACAGCGATATTCAAGATTTGCTTTATTCTTGCAATTTCTCTTTTTTTTTTTTTTTGGTTTGTTGGCACTTGGCGTTTTGAGTGTCAACATTTTAATAATGAGCAGCAGAATAATGTTCAAAAGGTAGATGAGTGAGGTTTAAGGGAAGAAAGGAATTCAGAAATGTTTGCAATGTTGAACTAAATCATTACAAAGAAAGAAAATATATGTAATGTACAATGTATGTAAATAGGAAAAATGTTAATATGGTTTTCTTATCTGTTAATGTAGCTTTGTCTATGACTTGTGATAATTTAAAAAAGTGTTTAAAAAAAAACACATTCTGAACAAAGAAAAAAGTAGCGTGTGTTGGGGGGACGACAAAGACCTAAAATCCTAAAATCAGGTACAGGTTTTAAATATTATTCTTTTAAACTTAGAAAGCAGCTTGAGTAATGTGTTTTGCATTAGCATATATTTTCTGAAAGATACAAAGCCTGAATTTATTACTGCTCAATATCTGAGTTGTTTGGCTTCTGCTACATATCTACAATCAACTGCATTACTAGCGCAGTTAAGTACAAACTTGCAGTGTTAAAAATTGTACTGTATTTTATTTTTCTATTTAATTGTTTCATGGAATATTGTGGTCCGTCTCTCTCTCTCTGTAGTTATTTATTTTTCTATTTAATTGTTTCATAGAATACTGTAGTCTCTCTCTCTTTCTGCAGTTAGTTTTCCGCCCTCCTTTCTTGTTCTGGTATTAATCTTTTTGGCTTTGGAATTGCCCGCCCCTCCTGTAAATTTGTGTTTGAACACTCCTCCTGGGTCTATCTCAGTTGCTCACTCAACCAAGTACAGTGAGATCATATTTTGACTTCAGACACTCCTACCAGTCCCATCTGTTCAGCTCTATCCCAGCTTTATTCCAGTCTAGTGTCACTAGCTCATTCTACCTAATACAAAGAGAACATCTGTGAAGGGCAAGCCACTTAAGTCCTTAATTTTGAATTAACTTCTGTTTTTCCTTTCTCCCTTTCCACTTTCCCAAAAAAAAAATTTGTAAGCATGTGTCTTGCCTTTCCTGTAACTAATCTAGTCCAGATACAGATTTGCTGTAACCAAGACTGTTTGTAAGCTTCTGATCCCCCAAAGCTTTTCTGTGTTGGAGGGAAGCCTTCTAGCTTATCAGTGGGAGTGGTTCATCGGTAGATACTAGGTTATCTACCGGAGGGCATTTATAAGCCTAGCCCGAATGTGTCGGCTTTCGCCGCCCCATTAATTAATTAGCTGAGCCTCTGTCAAGCAGAGCCATAGGCATGATCCCCGGGGTGTATTTTCTATTTCCCATCCACTCATCAGGGTTCCTCTTGAAGAGTGATATTGAGGGGCTCTGCCTAATGTTATTTGGGATTTTGTTCCAAAGCATGGGGAATCTCTGTGATGGCAATCTGTCCCTCCAACATGTTCTATTTATTGTAGTGTCGAGGTTTAGCTCACCGGAGTGTGTGGCTCGTAGTGACTTGGATTTCTTTAGGTGGAGCATGTCCATCAATTCTGAGTTGAACATGGCTTTGTATGTTAGGCAGAGATCACCTCTGAGCAAGCAGTATGCCACTGAGTAAAGCCGGAGTTTTTTCAGTCCGGCAGCATATGGCATATGATTGAGGCCTGTGGTCCTCTTGGTGAGGTATTTTTGTGGTCTCTCCAGCTGCTGATAGTGTCTTGTGAGGTACATCCCAAATGGGGCCTTGTACTATATGATGGGTCTGATGAGTGACGAGTAGAGGGGCACTATAACCTCTTTAGTTCTAGATGCGAACCCTTTAGTAATTAGATGGGCCACATAGAAGGATTTCTTAAGTACTTTGGCGATGGGATTGTCAAAAGAGAGATTACTATCTCCCTGAGTTCCCAAGTCTCTTATTACCTCTGACTTAAGAGGGCTGCCACCAATGTGGTAGTTCATGGGTGTTTCGTTTTTCCCAAATGGAATGACTATGCATTTTTTGGCATTTAACTTGAGTCCATGACTTTGACACCATGTGTCAGTCTCGGTGAGGCCCTTTTGGAGAATGTCCGTGTCAGCCGGAGTGTCAATTATGGCTCCCAGTTTGCAGTCATCAGCAAATTTCGTCAGCCACAGACCTCCTGTGTTTGCCTGTACGTCTGAGAAATATATGCTGAACTGTAGGGGGCCCAAGACTGAACCCTGTGGGACACCACTTGTGACTGGTTTAGAGTTGGACATGGATCCCGCTATTCTTACCGTGTGGGTTCTGTCTGTAAGCCAACTGGCAACCCATCTCATGATGTGGGGGTTTATGTTTAGGCTGATGAATTTGTCTAGGATACCCGAGTGAGGAATGGTGTCGAAAGCCTTGGCAAGCTCTAGGTAGGCTGTATGAACCACCTTTCCCTCATCAATGGCTTTGGTGACTGTCTCAAAGAAGTCAACCAGGTTCAGTAGGCATGATCTGGCCTTAACAAAGCCAAACTGAGTCGAGTCAAGTGTTAGGAGGTCTCCTATGTCTTGTTAATGAGTTCCATGATGATGCACTCCACAGCCTTGCAGACCAGGCTGGTTAGGCTTATAGGGCGATAGTTACCGGGGTCAGTTGTTGCTCCTCCTCTGTGGAGCGGAATAACCGTTGCTGTGCGCCATTTCATAGGCACATAACCTGTGGATAGGCTGAGATTGAATAGTTTCTTTAGATGAGGGATTAGTTTGTCTTGCAGTTCGTGCAAGACGCAGCCTGGGACACCATCTGGCCCCACTGATGCTCTGTTTTTGGCTTTTGAGAGGGCTATTTTTACCTGTGCTTCTGTGATTTCAGGGACGTTGGCCTCATCGTGTATTTTTGTGGGCCCATTTGGGGGTGATAGGAGGGGTGAAGTTAGCACTGAATCTATCTGCCAGGATGTTGGCGATATCCCTAGGTTCAGTATATTTTGTGCTATTTTGCACCAGCTTGGCGCATATCTGTGATTTACCACTTAGATTCTTAACATAGCCATAGAAGGCTTTGTGGTTATCTTTCGAATTCTTGGCTATTTTTCTTTTGAAGTTGGCCTTGGAAGATTTTATGAGGGATCTAAGTTTCTTACTAATGCTGATCAGGGATGTCTTTCCTTCTTGGGATTTGCTTTTTTTCTGGACTAGTTTCCTCCTTCTATTGTATAATTTGTTTACTGCAGGCGTCCACCAGACTGGTTTCCTACTCTTGGAGGAGTGAGTCTTGGTTTTACTAGGGATGGCACGATCCATACATCCTTGTAGGTGCTCATAGAGTGCATTTGTAAAGATTTCAGCATTTTGGGCAGTGTTATCCTTAGACGTGGGGGGTGTGACGCTTTCCACCTCTGTCTTAAGCTGTGTGAAGTCGGCTTTAGAAAAGTTTTTCACTGAGGGAGATGGTGGGGTGTGGACATCCAGTGTGATTAGATTATGGTCAGATCTAACCAGTGACTGGTTTACCTCCGGTGTGGAGCACCTGTTGCCCATGTTGGTGATGACCAGGTCTAATATATGTCCTCCTCTGGCTGGAGAGTTTACCAGCTGATTCAGGGTGTTTGAGTTGATAAATTCCAGGAAACGCTGGGCCTGGGAGTTAGTACTGGAGTAGTTTTCCCAGTTGATGGAGGGGTAGTTGAAATCGCCCAATATCAGGGTGTTTTGTAGGACCTTAATGTTGTCCAGTGTCCTCAGGAAGATAGAGTGGTGGTCCTGGGACAAGGAGGGTGATCTGTAGCAGGCCACAATTTGCACTGCAGTTGTGCTTGATGTTAGTTGTACATGGATGATCTCTGAGGTATCGTGTCGTGCCACTAACCTGCAGGTGTGGGTATCCTTGATGAATATGGATACACCCCCTCCTTTTGTGTTTCGGTCTGTGTTCTGTGGCCGCAATGTGTGGTATGAGTTGTAGCCTGGTAGTGCTGGGGTGCTCTCTGGAGCCTTAAACCAGGTTTCTGTTATGGCACAGACGTCGATGTTCTCCATACCGAGGAGTGCTTCGAGTGCGTGCATTTTGAGATTTAAACTCCTGGCATTGAGTAGCATAATCCTTATTTTCTTGATTTTCGTGCTGGTTACGGTGGTAGGTTTGACTTTTGGGCTTTGCCTAAAAAAGGCACTATGGGGACAGCAAGAGCCTTAGCCAGTATTCGAAAGCCTAGGGGTGACAGGTGCAAGCCGTCTCTTGCGAAGCAACGAGGCTAGTCGAGCATGTCGTCCCAGGCTGACAGATATTGGATCCCCCTAGAATGACACCAGAAGCTTAGCCAATTGTTGAAGTTGATCATTTTTTCTTTATACTGTGGTATCATTCTTGGTGAGGGCAGGATGCTACTCAGGGTCAGGGTTATACCCACCTGGGCTACATGATCAGAGAGCTCTTCCATGTCTCTTTTCATGTAGTCCAGGGAGGTATGTCTCAGGTCATTCACACCAACATGAACAATGACAGAGTCATATTTGTACTTGTTCTGAAGTGACCTGAGTGCCTGTGTTACGTGGCGGATTCTGGTTACCGACAGGCAGCTTACTGTTACCTTCTCCCTGTCCAGTCTGGTGAGTGGAACGTCAGTGTGCCTGACTATACAGTCTCCTATTACTAGTGTGTTAGGTATGCTATTTGGCCTTAAGGGCTGAGAGTGTGTGGCACACTGACTTTGTGGTTTATGTGTTGTAAGGTTGGTGATGTGATGTGATGTGCTGGTGCAGGTTATTTGGGAATCTGCTTTGGAGGTCTCGGTTTCTTTGGTAAGTTATTAGTTAGAGCCTCCGAGTATGATTTTGTGTGTTTATGTGTATCTTTTGCCTGTGCTCGTATAGTTGGTCTATGTGAGGCTGGAGGTGTGACGCAGGTGTTGACCTTCTCCTCTTGACTGACAGATTCAGTCATGGGTGGAGAGAGCTTAGCCTCCAGTTTGGCTGTATAGTTGCATCTCTCATGTGTTAGAGTTGAGTGGTAGGAGGAGATGGTTGTCTGTGTACATGAGGCAGTTGTGACATTGCCTCAGGATACCCAGATTCACTAGCTGGACAGGAGAATATACTGAAAATTGCCCTTTGGTCATGCCTGAATAATAGGGGAGTTGTTTTGTAACTTTGACTGGTTAGGGTGAATAAAGAGCCTTGCCCTGCTGGGCAATCAAGTGCTGGAGTTGTGCTTACTATTAGTTTAGCAAGTGCTGGGCAGTAGGTGTGTGATTTAGTGCTTAGGTTGAGAGTTTAAGTAGTTTCAAGGGAAAAACTGAAGTGGACCCTAGCTAACCTGTGCCACGCTGTGTGCAAAGCCACGCAAACAAGTTTTTTATGGCAGGGAAATGAAAGATAGAAATTAGCCCAAAATGGCCAATGAACTACAAACTTCTGGTCTGGGACCACTCCTCCAGGGATAGATAGGCTGCTCTAAGCTCCCCTCTCTCACAGGTGAACAGAGAAACTTCCAGCTATCCAAGAGAGGTATGGGCAACACAGAAACCTGAAACGCAGCCCTGAATTCAGTCTAGCCCGAAAACCGGTGGGAAAAACCAAGGATATATATATATATATATTTTTTTTTTTCTATAATAAACCACAAAACTACTGGCAAACCTTCGGGTAAAAGCTCCATGACACAAAATCAGCAGCACAGTTAATAAAATCAAGTAAATGTTCACGGAGCTACCACAACTGCAACAACATGTAACAGTCCATAGAAATGAAGCAAAACTCTGTATAAAAACTCAGGTTTAATTCATTCATTCATGAATTAAACCTGAGTTTTTATACAGAATTTTGCTTCATATCTATGGACTGTTACATGTTGTAGTTGTGACAAGAGATTTGCCTGCCCTGGTAGCTCCGTGAACATATATATTTTTCTGTTTAGGGCAGAAGGCAGAAAATACACAAATACAGTTAAAACGACTTTTTAAATGCACAGAAAGGCTAACGCACTTTAGTGTGTAGCCTACAACAGTTAAGCAAACTTTTTAACCAAACAAACGACTTTAAAAAGTGCAGGCAGTCAGGTAAGTACAAAAGCAGATACATACAAACTTTTAAATCACTGTAAATGCTGAAAAGTCAGTGTTTAGGCGGAAAGCACTAGGTAAGCACTAGGCATTCCTATCTACCACAAGAGTGGTTTCTGGCGCAGAAATTGTAGTTTATTGACCATTTGGGCAGTTTTTCCATATCTTTCAACTTTATGGTTTAAAAGCCTGCGTTTGCACTTGTTTCCCACCTTTCCTGAAACTAGTCTAGACCAGATACAGATTTGCTGTATCCAAGACTGTTTGTAAGCTTCTGAGCCCCCAAAGCCTTTCTGTGCTGGAGGGAAGCCTTCTAGTTTAAGAGTGGGAGTGTTTAGCACTAGGTAGCGTTAAGCACTAGGTAGCCTATCTACCACAGGAGTGGTGTCTGGCCCAGAAACTGTAGTTTATTGGCAGTTTGGGCAGTTTTTCTATCTCTTTCAACTTTCTGGTTTAAAAGCCTGCACTTGTTTCCCACCTTTCCTATAACTAGTCTAGTCCAGCTACAGATTTGCTGTATCCAGGACTGTTTGTAAGCTTCTGAGCCGCCCAAGCCTTTCTGTGCTGGACGGAAGCATTCTAGCTCATCAGTGGGAGTGGTAAGCACTAGGTAGCCTATCTACCACAAGATACAGGTACAGGTTCTTTGTTTTAGCACTTGAATTTGCTTATTCGTGCTCAGCACTTGTTCAAAACTTGTTGTTAGCACTAAATAAGCTACAAATTACTACAGCAATCAATCTTCCTCTTTACCTAGAGGAAAAACAGTTTTTGTACTTACTTCCCTCAACTGCTTAGAGAAAAACAGCTCTTATACTCACTTTCCTCAGTTGTCTAGAGGAAAGTATTTTTTTATTCAGGCATGTCCAAGGGTCAGCTCCCAGTGTTCTCTCCTGTCTATCTGATGAATCTGGGCATCTTGAGGCAATGTAGCAACTGCCTCAGGTACACAGACAACCCTCTCCTCCCACCACCCAACACCACAACCTGTGAGAGATGCACTTATCTAGCCAAACTGGAGGTAAAGCTCTCTCCAACCAAGACTGAACTTGACAGTCAAGAGGAGAAGGTAAACACTTGAACCACACCACACTCATCACATAGTCCCACTAAACCTACACCACCAAAATCCACACATAGAAACACAAAAACATTTGCAGAGGCTCTCAATAATAATCTGCTCAAGCAACAGAGACATCCAAAGTAGAAACGCAAGCAACCACCACCCCCACCACAACCCAAATGACACACAGCCCACAGACTCTGTGTGCCAATAAACCACAGCCCATAAGGCAAACCAACGTACCCAACACAATAGTCATAGGTGACTCTACAGTTGGGCACACTGATGTCTCACTCACCAGGCTAAACAAGGAGAAGGTTACTGTCAGCTGCCTGTCGGGTGCCAGGATCCGCCACATAACCCACCCACTCATGTCACTCCACAACAAGTACAAATATGACTCTGTCATTGTCCATGTTGGTGTGAACGACCTGAGACATACCTCCCTGGACTACATGAAAAGAGAAATGGAAGAGCTCTCTGATCTTGTAGCCCAGGCAGGTATGACCCTAGCCCTGAGTAGCATCCTGCCATCGCCCAGAATGATACTGCAGTACAAGGACAAAATGATTGACTTCAGCAATTGGCTAAGCTTCTGGTGTTATTCTAAGGGGATCCAGTATCTGTCTGTCTGGGACGACATGGTTGACAGACCACGATGCTTTGCCAGAGATGGCCTGCACATGTCATCCCTGGGATTTCAGATACTGCCTAAGGCTCTTGCCACCCCTATAGTGCCTTTTTTAGGCAAGGTTCAAATGACAAATTCACCAAAGTAACAGGAACAGGCAAGCAAAAACTGAGGGTAATGCTACTCAATGCTAGAAGTCTAAATCTCAAAATGCACTCACTCGAGGCACTCCTTAAAATGGAGAACATCGATATCTGTGCAGTGACTGAGACCTGGTTCAAGGCTCTAGAGAGCACCCCTGCATTACCAGACTATAACTCATACCACACTTTTTGGCCATCTAACCTGGACCAGAACACCAAAGGCGGAGGTGTGTCCATATTCATTAAGGATATTCACACCTCCAGGCTAGTTGTGCAGCATAATGCATCTGAGGTTATCCAAGTGCAACTAACTCTGGGCAAAACTGCAATCCAAACTGTAGCTTTCTACAGATCCCTCAGCATGCCCCAGGATTCTTACTACTCTTTTCTTGATTTACTGAAAAATATTAGGGTTCAACCAACCACCCTAATAATGGGTGATTTCAACTACCCCACTATTAACTGGGAAAACTACTCATGTACCAACTCCTTCACTCAACACTTTCTGGAATTCATAAATTCCAATGCCCTGGATCAACTTATCCACACCCCCATCAGGGGCAACAATATCCTAGACCTAGTCATTACCAACATGAGTGACCGGTGTTCCACACCTGAAGTCAACTCCGACCATAAGCTAATCACTCTAGATATCCGCACCCCGCCCCCACCCACCATTAAGGAAACCACGGTAAAAAATTTCCCCAAAGCCAACTTCATGCTTCTTAAGACAGAAGTGGTGAACTTCATGACACCCAGGCAAATGGACAATACAGTTATGACTGCTGAATCCTACACAAATGCACTCTATAAGCACTTACACGAGTGCATGGATCGTGCTATCCCAAACAGAACCAAGACGCTATCCTCCAAAAAAAGGAAGCCAATCTGGTGGTCCCCTGCCATAAACAAACTCTACAACAGAAGGAAGAAACTGTTGCAAAAGAGAGTAAAATCACATGAGTGGAGGAGCTCCCTGGTCAGCCTCAGTAAGAAGCTGAGATCCCTTATAAGACCCTCCAAAGCTAGCTACGAAAACAAAATCGCCACTGATTCTAAGGCAGCCACAAAGCATTCTATAGCTATGTCAAGAATCTCAATGGCAACACCCAGATCTGTTCTGAGTTACAGCACAATGGCATGATAATTACAGAACCAACTGATATTGCCAACATCCTGGCAGATAGGTTCAGTCCTAACTTTACCCCCCCTCTCACCCGGTAAAGGGCCCATATCTATACAAGAAGAATGCAGATTTCCTGTAATCACATCTATGCAGGTAAAAGCTGCACTCTCTAAAACCAAAAACACAGCATCCATGGGACCGGACAACATCCCAGGCTGCGTTTTACACGCACTTCAGAACGAACTGGCTCCCTACCCAAGCACCATGTTCAATCATAGTCTCATATTGGTCTTTGTGTCCACTGAATGGCACACAGCAAAAGTTATCCCACTCCACAAAGGGGGAGCCACCACTGATCCTGGGAACTATCGCCCTATTAGCCTGATGAGCCTGCTCTGCAAGGCTATGGAATGTATCATCATCAAACTCATAAACAAAGACACTGGTAACCTCCAATCTCTGGACCCCACCCAGTTCAGGTTTGTGAAAGGCAGATCATGCCTTCTGAACCTGATCGACTTCTTTGAGGCAGTCAACAAATCCGTAGATGAGGGTAAGGTGGTTCACACAGCCTATCTTGACCTTGCCAAGGCTTTTGACAACATCCCCCATTCTGGAATTTTAACTAAACTCATTAAACTAGGTATAAATCCCTATGTCACTAGATGGGTTGCCAACTGGCTCAGTGACAGAACCCACACTGCAAAAGTTGCAGACTCCAAATCTGACTTCAAACCAGTGACAAGTGGAGTACCACAGGGTTCAGTCCTGGGACCTGTCCTGTTTGGTACCTACTTCTCTGAAGTACAGGCTAACACAGAAGGCCTCTAACTAATGAAGTTTGCAGATGACTGCAAACTAGAAGCCATAGTCGAGTCCCCAAATGATGTGGGCATCCTACAGAAGGGCCTCATTGATTCAGATGCCTGGTGTCAGAGGCATGGCCTCAAGCTCAATGCCAAAAAGTGCATTGTCATCCCCTTTGGTAAAAACTCTATACCCACGAACTACCACATAAACGGCAGTCTACTTAACGCTGAATGTGTAATAAGAGACCTTTTGTCCCAGGGGGCCAGTAGTCTATCCTTTGAAAATCACATTGTCAAAGTAGTCAGGAAATCCTTCTATGTGGCACACCTCATCACAAAAGGGTTCTCATTCAGGAAAAAAAAAGGTCATTGTTCCCCTCTACTCAGCACTCATTATACCCATTATAGAGTACAATGCACCTTTTGGAATGTACCTCACAAGACATCTGCAGCAGCTGGAAACGCCACAGAAGTACCTCACAAAGAGGATTACTGGCCTCAAACAGATGCCCTACACTGACCGTCTCAAAAAACTCCAGCTTTACTCCGTAGCATATCGCCTACTCCGAGGTGATCTCTGCCTAACATATAAAGCTATGTTAAACCCAGAGCTGTTGGACATACTACACCTAAAGAAATCCCAATCCCTCTGAGCTACATGCTCTAGGGACCTAAACCTTGTCACCACAATAAACAGGACATGCTGGAGGGATAGATTCCTGTCCCAGAGACTTCCTATACTCTGGAACAAGCTACCCATCTATGTCAAGCAAAGTTCCTCATTAGCACTCTTCAAGAAAAATCTTGACGAGTGGATGGGAAATAGGAAATACACCCCGGGGATCACTTCTGTGGCTCTGCTCGACAGGGGCACAGGAAATTAACTTTCTTGGGTGGCATAAGCCAGGGAACCTTGTTGGCTAGGCTTACTTAGGCCCTTGGGCCGATAGCCTAGTACCTACCTATGAAACACAAACTCCACTGTGCCATTATTTTACTGACTGCAATACTCTGTGATTTGAGTAAAAACACATTTTTATGTGGAACAGATAGATGACAGATATTCAGCAAAAAAATCAGACATTCTGCAAAATTCCAGGCAGTTGAGAAGTTTCTTGTGCACAAGTATATACATGTGCACACACACACACACACACACACAGGAATTCTTACAATACAAGCAATTACAAAATACATGAACAGGACTCCGCTACAAATACACAGTGCCATGATGTTGGAAAAAGACTGCTGCTATCGGATCCTGTGCTACTGCACATCTTTTTTTAAATGCCCTTAACATGCATGCTCACATTTACATACGCATGACTCTTTGGGAAGTCCTGAAATCACTTTTAAAGTGATAGAGCAGCATTAAAACTTGCTGAACAAATAGTGGGATGGATCGCAATGTAGGCAGGATGGTTCCATATTCTTTTCGGGCTTAATCTGGCTTGTGGGCTACCAGTTTGAGACCCCTGCTTCAGATTATTAATTTGATAGAATTAAATTATACCTTGAAAATCAATTCTTCCTATCCCAGAAATAAACAATTCTCTCACTTTTCCCCTTATTTTATAGAGGAATCATAGCTTGTCAGACATACAAGCTAAAACACTGACAAACAGGTGTCAGAAATAAAAAAATAAATATTTAGGTCTATTGGCATGATTCTTGGAATGTATGGGATGTTCAATGGATACCTTTTGATGGCAATCTGTAGTCTCGCTGATGTACATACTTGAAAATAGGCACAGCAAGACCTTACTTTGCAAAGCAAAACCTTGCAGACTCCTTCCTTTGTGCATCACATAGCTTCCCCATAAACAGATGAAAAAACTTGCCGTGATTTACTATGAAGCACTCTCCTTATTCATTCTGGTAAGTTCATCCTAAGAGCCAAATCTGTGACCTATTTTCACTCTGCACAGGGGACATTAGTGGGTTAATGACCACACTATTCACTTCCTTCTCCAATTCTCTAGTCTCATTCTAGATCGCTCCACTACACAGGTGACTTAGCTTACACTCAACTCTCCCTAGGTTCAAGAAAAATCTTTTTTAAACATATCTGGTGCCTAAAGGTGATAATTATTGCCAGACCAGGACCAAATCTGAGCTTACCCACTCCAAGCAAATTGTACACACCTGGTGTTTCCCCCCTCATGGGTGCACTACGTTGGCTACAGGTAAGGGTAGGTAAGCTTGAAGACAGCCTGTAATAACAGCAATAATAATGAAAATGATACAAAGAAGCAGAACAGTCATAGTTACAGTAATCCGTAAACATTCACAATATGCAAAATTTTAACTTTTACTCTCTTGTCCCGGGAAGAAGACAGGTAAATGGACAGAATGAGTAAAACATCTGAAATCACTTTTGGCACAGACAAAGATTAGAAGACTCTGCTTCCATGGAAAATGTGCAAGACTTCTTACAATTCAAAGCCTGCAATTACAAAAATGTTTTTTTATTGAAATAACAGCTACAAAGGAAAAAAAGAACACTTTAATGATACATATTCCAATTCTACTGTGTCTGCGAGTGTCAATAGCCAGAAGTAATACAGGGGTATTAATGTTTGGCTGTATCATGGTAGAGGCCTCTAGTGCTTTTATGTTTGTAGGCTTATTCATGACCACAGAATTCTTATTAGGAATTTGCTTCACCTGGACTACTGTTCAAGATATGTTGAGTGAAGATACTGCTGCCGGTGCCTGCTTCAAATAGAAAGTCTGAATCACACATGTTGATAATGGTTGTCACCACCAGGGCTCCGCATGGCTCTATCGTGGGGCCCCTGCTGTTATGCAACTAGTTTTAGAAGTGAAAGAAGATATCAAGGCACTGTAGTTAGATAAGTTTGCTGACAACTGCAAACTTGGTGTAGTTGTGAAATACCCCCACTTAAATTCAGATACTCTAGCAAGATCTCGACTAGATAAATACCTGATATGTCAGTCAAGGGCACACCTTAAACAACAAAAAAGGTAGTCTAGTTAAGCTTTGCTTTTCAGCACAGAAGGATGGAGCCCAGACTGCAACCCAGGTGACCACAGTTCGATTAGCAGCCTTGGCATGGAAGAAGCCAGGCAGGGGAAGGGGTGGGAGTGAAGAGATGTGACCTGCTTGTCTCTCCTGGGGAGGAGGAGTATGCATACAGGTGAGGACAATCTGGGTAGTGCAACATTCCTAGCAGATATGGGAGTGGGGGGATCAGCAGCTGAGATGGGTGTGGATGGCCAGGGCAGCTTGAAGGGAATGCCCCTTGTGGATGTAAGGAGCCATCCTCCTTGGGCAGTCCATTTCATGTTCCTCCCTGAAGTCTTGTTGGGTGCATGTGGTTAGAGCCAGAAAGAAAAAGAGAAAAAAAAATCTTCAAACCACCCTTGTTGACTGCCTGAATAATGGCCCATGCCTGGGCAACCTTCATCACAGTGATGGTGAACAGATAGGCCAAACAACCAAGGAGGGTGCTGATGTCTGACAGGCAGTGGGAGCAAAGAGTAGCAAAAAACACATTTAGTATAGTTATTCTTGGGAAGGACAACACCCCCCTCCCTCTTACCACATTGCTAGTACTCCCCTCAAAACAGATACAATTATTCAAGATGCGGGTTCCCATGTTGACAACAGTCTTTCTTTTTTTTCATCAACTTGTCTCAGTTGTGGTTAGGAAGTCCTATCTTGCTCAGCTGATCTGCAGGGGTATTTCTTACAGGTCTCATGTAGTCTTGGCCCCTCCACACTCCTACTTTATTAGATTTATTCTTGAATATCATTCCCCTTTTGGAATGTAGTTCACAAAGCAAGATGACAAATCTGAAAGAGCCCAAATATTTCTGACCAACATTTCTGGACCACACAATACAGACTATTCTGAAAACTCTATCACTGCACTCTGTTTTGTGGACTCTGGATAGGTGACATCTACTTAGCCTTTTGAGCATTGAAAGTCTCTCCTCTTTTCAATCTCCTCCACCTTCACAGAAACAGTGTTCTAACTCTCATGCTAAAGACCTCTACACCTCCAATGCAACACCACCACCTGCTAGCATGACAGATTCATAACCAAGCACAATCCCTACCTTTGGAATAAACTTCTGCTACATGTACACAGCTGTAACCATTTGAAATCTCAGGACCTACTTTGCCAAGTTCCAAGATGTGGAGACTAAATGGCTTAAAATATAGAGTTAAATAAAATAATTCTGAAATTGCTATTTCTCAGAATATTCCCTCTTCTCTGACGTATGGTGATCTCAGAGTTGGTATAGACATATCTGGGGGGTGAGGGCATGCCCCCCATACCAGGAGTACAAGGGGACTTTCCCCCTGCAAAAAAAAAAGAAAAAAAAAGAAGGTTAAAGACTAACAGTGATGTTTTATATTCACTCTTCTGCATTTACAGTCTTTTTTCCAGCCTGTCAGGACTTGGCATTTCTAGTTCCAACATTTCAAAGGGAGCCGCCAACACCTTATCTACTTTCAAAATGAGACATGATGACCAGACAGGAGATCATAAAATCATCTCTGAGATATGTGGAAATAATGTTATCAGGATAACCAATATACACTCTCAATACCAAGGAGTTTCACAGCTAAGCTTCTTTACAGGCCTTTGACAGTAAACTTGGCATGAACCATATGGTTCCTCTGGTACAATGATGACTAGCTTCTAATTCCAGTTTTTGGGAGTTATCCTTAGAGAGATACATCATCCACAGAACCTGAAGAGGATCTCATTTTAACAAAACCTAAGATAAGGCTGTTTCTGTCACATACAGGGATGAAAGCCCTGAATATAACCCAGCCAAACAGGTAGTCGCCAAGGTCCTGCAGGATTGAGCCCGGGATGGACAAGAGTGAAAGTGCATAGCTTGCTTGTCTCTTGGGTGTACGGGGTTGAAGGAAATACCACTAGATGTATTTCCTTCTACTGAATCCCCAGTGCAGATCATGAACTTAGAGGGAGTCATCCACATGAGAAGGCAGTCATTCACAGAAGTGGGTGACACGCTCCCAGTGAACTCAGTGTGCACCCCTCCCCAAGAGCTATGCTGCACACAAAGTGGATGCCAGTGCTGCATAACAAAAATCCCACATCTGCTTGCAAGACACTGTTCTATGATCGTTTCTCATCAACAAGGGATGACCAGATCTGAGATACAGTGATCGGCTAGATGGCTGGCAAGTGTCTTGGAAACTAAGACAAAGCATCTAATGGTGAAGACTTCTTCGTCTTTATGCTACAGTCAAACTTTTTTTCTGGTTTATCTTGATTCTCACTAACTCCCTCTAGTTTCTGCGATTTTCCTGCCTCTCGATATTTGGAAAAAGTACACTTTCAACTTCATTTTTTTTTTTTAAATAATAACTAATGATGTTAACTAACCACCTCATAGGCATGACAGCTTATAGTCATCTTAAATGTTTAGCTTTATTAAAGGTGCTTTTGTAGCCTTACTGAAAATAGAACAAATGTGACCATTAGTGTCCCTGGCAAACAATCGTGCGACAATTGTATGGTGCTATTTGCATGCCACAAACACACTTTTATACCAACTAGGGATGAATACATACTATGCGTCTTCAGTAATGGTCAAAAAATTGAATTGCTTTCAGTATAATCATGGAATGATAGTAATTTTGAAGAAAAACTGTAAGAAAGAGAGAGGCACAATTCTATTATATTTTCCTCAATGCAGCAGACATGGCAATAGTTCTCAGATGGTGAGAAGAATTTGAAAAGAGTGTAAAATATGTAAGGGAATCTTGTGCTGCCTGTGTCCGCATCTTCAATGACGAAAGACGTGTTGCTTCACAGAGATAGCACAGCCACTGGTGAGAAAAACATACATCTGGAAAACAGGAGTCAGAGGCAAATCAACTCAAATATTATGAATTACTATTACAGTGACCCCCCCCCCCAAAGAAGATGAGATACTTGGCCAGAACAGTTTTCAGATCACAATCCTTCTCCATATTTTCCGGCAATGTGCAATCTTCTTACCCCAGAGCATAAGCTTCAATGTGCAATTGACAGAGCAGTCTAAGTGGAGAAAAACAGATATATGGTTTGAGCCAGACCAGAAGCGTAAAGGGATACAGTTCTGACTATGGCTTACATGATCAGAGTTCAATTAGTGGTGCAGGTACTTGATAGAGCTACAGAGCTGGCAGAAAGGATGCGTATTCGAATCCGAGGGAAAGGGGGGTGGAGCTGGCAATAGGCTGAAGCAGTCCTTTGGAGGAAAGACACATGCTCATGACCTATGGTTGCATGAGTGAGTGAGTGAGTGAGTGTGTGTGTGTGTGTGTGTGTGTGTGTGTGTGTGTGTGTGTGTGTGTGGCACCTAAACAGTTGACTGGCAGTAGCTTTCATAAGGAAGTTCACAGGTGCAGGCACTTGCGTAGGGAAAGGTGTGGCTTCCTCAGTGATATGGATCACATGTTCCCACAAGCAGGGGAAGGTATAGGCCAAATTATAAATGTCCTCATTGCCAGGATGCCAGTGAACACAGGCATCCCCTCAAGGCTACCTGAATGACAGCCCCTTGACTAAGCTACATTCCAAATGGGAAGGCTTGATGGACAACAAGCATGGGAGCAAAACAAATATGTGGAAAACTGAAACACTATTCAGAATTAATTATAATTCACAGCCTTAGAAATCAGAATTAAAATTAAGGAGCATTTGTAAATGCAGACAAAATCAAAGTATGTTATTCACCACTTCAGTAACACGTCATAAATATCAAATATTAATTATTTCAGGTTGTTAGTTTGTCTGAGTGACAGGGAAATGGAATTCCAAACTTTAGAGGCATGACAGGAATACAGCGAGTCTCCTGCAGTACTGCCTCCAGTCTAGGCCTGGAGAACTCCTCTCTATCCTGGTTTTCTAGTCACCTTCAGGCACTAAAATGGCTCACTGACATCTCACTCATTCCACCTGTTGCAGATGAGGATCCTACAAGGAGCTATACTGGGAACTATTTTGTTTAGCATTTTTGTTAATGACCTTGATATGGCCAGTAAGAATGCTAACTTAATACAGTAATGCAGAAGCTTCTACCATCATCAAGCAGCCTTCACTCCCTACACAAACTGATCCTCAAATTCTTCACTTTTCCAGAAAAATGGCAGAGTACCTCTCTAGCTATTCTTACACCATAATAAGATAAAACCAGTTCTCTTCATTCCCAAATATCTTGCAAGAAAGAAAATATTCTTCACTATTACCTATTAACTATTCCAACAATACCACAATAGAACTTGACACACAAACCATACTATTAGGAATTTATATAGACAAAGACCTAATTTTTGACTTCCACATTCAACATACAACAATAAAAAACAAACACACACACACCAAAGGCTAAGCACTCTCTATAGGGCAAAACTCTATCTAAGACTGCAAGATGTCGTATTACCAGTACCTGCTCTCCCCTGCTCAGCATCAATATTAACAAACATCCAACTAACTCAACTAAAACTTGAGAAGTGCTACAACAAGGCTGGAAATTCTGCAGCCTATCTCCCCCCATACAGTACATCACTGTTTGGCCCTCAGTGACACGAACTGCCTCACCAACTTGCATGCTCTCATCTCCCTTTTATCCACAATCTAATATACAAACCAAATGGCTAGCCATCTCTAGCCAACCTTGTACAGCCATGAAACTCACCCAGATGATTGCACTCTTCTGATAATGATCTTCTACATATATCAAAACCCATCAACTCTGCAGGCTACTGCTTCTGCTCCCATGAAGAATCAAAAACTCCATCCTCTTAACAATAACACAGGACTGCTCACTAAAGTCATTCAAACTATAGCTCAAGCTTCACTTGCTCAAGTCCTGGTTCTGTAAACACGCTTAACCACATTTGCACATCACTCCACTTCAGTCTCATCCCTGCTCAACATCTTTTACATCCTCTTCCTACCTGTACTGTAACTCACTCACTCTCCTCCCTTTTGCTGTACTCCTTCACTATACTTGCCCTCTATTTCTCAGCTGTAGCTGTCTCACCACTATACATCTTGTAAGACATACTGCTTTCTGTTGAAAACAGAAGCAATATGACTGTACACTATCAAATATGAAAAGCAGTTCTCCCTCTTAAAAACGTTGTAAAAGCTATTGTATAGGATTGCCTTTCACGTGTTAGTGTCAACTGTCTATTACTGTTGTTTGTACATTGGAGCTTTTTCCCCCAAGCCTTTGCTAAAAAACAGATCCTGTGCCCAGCCAGACTTTCCCAGTAAACAAAAGCTACAAATAAATAAATAAATTAGATGTAGTAAAAATTTGTCAGGAGAGTGAAGAGTCCCAAATGGGGAGTAAGGCTGGAAAATACTTCTAGTGTTTGCCATTTTAATTAAACGGAGAACAGTTTTTAGTTGTGTGAATATCAGCAAGGCAATTTTAACCAATTTATCTGGTTTAGTACCACGCAGTGATGTCATCTGTAAGGTGTATCAGTTGCAAATTTAGCTATTCTGCTGTAGCATTTTCCAAGCATGATTATTTGGGTATCTTGCAGGTTGACAAATATAGGAACAGCATATAGGAAGGTGGTTAACAGTAGACAGAGGCAATGTTTTTTGCCTGGTCAGCCAGGTAAGGTTTAGCTCAATATAGGGTGCAACATTTTTTGTGCATTTTGCTGATAGCTTGCTTTACATGGTGGTAAAGTTTCACAGCATCATCTATGATGACACCTAAGAGCTTGGTATAAGCTACAAGTTCAATTTTGGCTTGGTTAGAGGACGTAATGGTGAGGACAGGCTTGTTTTTAGAGTATTGTTTAGGTGTGAACAGAATATGTTTGGTCTTCTTTGTACCTACCATAACATTCCACTGTGTTGTCCATTAACATTCCACTGTGCTGTCCATTTTCATTCCTTCTCAACTGATGGGGTTCAGATCCGACTCAACCACTATAAAAGCTCATGGCAACTTAGAACTCTCAAGCTTCTCCCTTACCCACAATGCACCCTCCCCCATTACCTCAGATCTTGCTTGCAAGCTATAAAAGAAAGACATATTCTTACAACTTTATACATACACAGTGGACACAAAAAGTGTACACACTCCTGTTAAAATGGTAGTTTTTGTGATATAAAAAAATGAGACCACAATAAATCATTTCAAAACTTTTCCCACCTTTAATGTGACCTATAACCTGTGCAATTCAATTGAAAAGCAAACAAATCTGTTGGGGGAAAAAATATAAAAAATAAAAAACGTACAATATGTTGGTTGCATAAGTGTGCACACCCTTAAACTAATACTTGGTTGAAGCATATTTTGATTTAATTACAACATTCATTCTTCTTGAGTACACACCTGCCATCAATTAGAGAGACTCTGATTAACCCCTAATAAAGTTCAGCTGTCCTAGTAGGATTTTCCTGACATTTACTCAGTTGCTTGCTGCAGCAAAAGCCATGGTTCGCAGAGAGCTTACAAAGCATCAAAGGGATCTCATTGTTGAAAGGTATCAGTCAGGAGAAGGGTACAAATAAATTTCCATAGCACTGGACATACCATAGTACACAATGAAGACAGTCATCAAAAAAGTGGAGAAAATATGAGACAACAGTGACATTGCAAAGAACTAGACATCCCTCCAAAATTGATGAAAAGACAAGATGAAAACTGGTCAGGGAGGCTGCCAAGAGACCTACAGTAACACTGAAGGAGCTGCAGGGATTTCTGGCAAGTACTGGTTGTGTACTACATGTGACAACAATCTCCCATATTCTCCATATGTTTGAACTATGGGGTAGGATTGCAAGACAGAAGCCTTTTTCTACACAGAAAAACATCCAGGCCCGGCTAAAATTTGCAAAACAATACATCAAGTTTCCCAAAAGCATGTAGGAAAATGTGTTATGGTATGATGAGACCAGGACTGAACTTCTTGGCCACAATTCCAAAAGGTACATTTGGCACAAAAACAACTCACCAAAAGAACACCATCCCCACAGTGAAGCATGGTGGTGGCAGTATCATACTTTGGGGTTGCTTTTCTTCAGCAGGAACTGGGGCTTTGTCAAGGTGGAGGGAATTATGAGCAGTTCCAAATACCAGCCACTTTTGGCCCAAAACCTTCAGGCATCTGCTAGAAGGCTGAAGTTGAGGAATTTCACCTTTCAACACGGCAATGACCACAAAGCATACATCCAAATTAACAAAAGAATGGCTTCACCAGAAGAAAATTAAAGTTTTGGAAAGGCCCAGCCAGAGCACAGACCTAAATCCAACAGAAAATCTGTGGTGTGACCTGAACAGGGCTGTGCACAAGAGATGCCCGCGCAATCTGACAGATTTGGAGCACTTTTGCAAGGAAGAGTGAGCAAATATTGCCAAGTCAAGATGTGCCATGCTGATAGACTCCTACTCATGAAGACTGAATGCTGTAATTAAATCAAAAGGTGCTTCAACAAAGTATTAGTTTAAGGGTGTGCACACTTATGCAACCAGCATATTGTAATGCTTTTTATTTTTATATTTTTCCCCTAACAGATTTGTTTGTTTTCAATTGAATTGTACAGGTTATAGGTCACATTAAAGGTGGGAAAAGTTTTGAAATGATTTATTGTGGTCTCATTTTTTATATCACAAAAACCTGGCATTTTAACAGGGGTGCGTACACTTTTTATATCTACTGTATATAAATCAGATAAAGAGAGAGAGAGAAAGGCAGTGCCACACCTGGAGCTGGTTATGTTAGAAAAATATAAAAAAATTGTTATTTCCGCTAACTCTTCTAGAATAAACCTAAAAAAGGTTGGGAGCTGGTGGGTAGGGAGTCAAGGAGATATGAAAATGGGCAACACAGATGGAATGTTATGGTTAAGAACATAAATTCTTGATCTGATGTTGTCAATATTCACTGCATCTTCAACTGATGGGACAGAGTCCTCAGCTACTTAGAACCCTGTGATAAACAAAACAGTAGTTGCTGGAGCCAGGAACAGTTTTGGTAAAATACAATCTTTAATAGTGTACAATCCACACATAAAGGAATAAAACACAAGTGCGAAAACACTTTCACCTCTGACTTCTTCAAGTGAAGAGTGAATGCAGCATAATATATACAACATACTATATAACATATTATGCTGCATTCACTCTTCACCTGAAGAAGCCCAGATGAGAAAGTGTTTTTAGCACTTGTGTTTTATTGCTTTTTATGTGGACTCTACATTATTAAAGACTATGTTACCAAAACTGTTCCTAGCTCCAGCAACTACTCTTTTGTTTATCATTGGATTTAGTTTTGTTGTTGTTGTTGGCTTTATCATAAATACCTAGATTTTGTTTCTTTGCTACTAGAACCCTCGGTGGATTCAAGGAAGGATATTTCCGAGCACCACTGAGATGAAAGATGCCCTACTTCTGGACACCAGATCC
This sequence comes from Protopterus annectens, assembly GCF_019279795.1. Taxonomy (NCBI): domain Eukaryota; kingdom Metazoa; phylum Chordata; order Ceratodontiformes; family Protopteridae; genus Protopterus; species Protopterus annectens. Next base: position 492,554,957 of record NC_056728.1, on the reverse strand, counting down.
AGCTTATAATGAGAGATAAAGGTGTGAGGGGAAGTCTAAGTTGCTGTTGAACAAATATCATCCATGGAAGTTCTTGAGTGGAAAACTGAGGAGGTAGTTACAGCTCTGGTTGAATGAGTGCATACTTTGCATAGCAAAGTCTTACCTGACTTGTAAATAAAGGAAATACAGTAAGTAAGCCATTTAGCTATGGTGACTTTAGATACAGGTGATCCCAATTTCAAATCAGCAAAGGATACAAACAATTGATCAGTCATTCTGATATCTTTAGTTCTATAACGATAGAATTGTAATATGTCTATGCACATCTTCCAAATGTAACAAGTATTCGTCTTTGTTGGAATAATTCAGGAAGAAGACTGGTAGACTGATGGCTTGATTAATGTTGATGTGTGATACTACCTTGGCCAAAAGGATGCACTGGTTCATAAGGAGACCCTATCATTATGGAAAATGAGATACAGAGGTTTCACCGACAATACTTAAATTTTGGAAATTAGTTTGGCGTAAGTGATGGCAATGAAAAACAAGGTCTTCCAAGACAAAAATTTACAGTCACAATCATGGGAAGACTCAAAGAGTGGAAGAATCAAGGACTGTAGTACCAGATTCAGATCCCACAGTGGCATGGGATCTTTAAAAGGAGGTTTGAGAAGAATTGTGCTGCACAAGAAAGCTTTACATAGTTTATGAGAGGCTAGTGAATGGCCATCAAATCCAATGTGGAAATTAGAAATTGCTGCCAACTGGACTTTCGCTGTTGAAGAACTGGCCCTTTGGTTGAAAAGCAGTGTCAAGAACTCCATCACATGACTAATTAGGGCCGAGAAAGGGTCTATTCTCGTTGCATCGATTTTGACTAGCCCAGTGTACAAATCTTTTCCACTTACTAGCGTAAAGTTTCCTAGTGGATGGCTTAAGGGAAGACAACAAGACGCGACAAACAGGGGAAGACAGCATTGATTGTATGGCTGTAACTGAAACTGGATAAACCAAGCTGTCAGCTTGCGGTTTGGAAGGTCTGGGTATGTCATGCCTGTTGGGGGAGACAGGAAATCTGGAGCTGGGTCCAGAATCCAAGGTTGGTGAATTAAGTGAGGCCACAGGATGGGAAACTAAATCTTTCAAGGCCAAAAGGGTGCAATGAGAATGATCTTGGTCTTCAACCTGGAAGCTCTCTGAAGAAACTTTGGAATTAGGGGAATTGGGGGATATGCATACAGTAATCCAGGGGTCCAATCGTGGTGAAGAGCATCTCTCTGTGACTCCCACTGTGGGGGGATTAGGGCAAAATAGCTGCTGCACTTGGTGTTTAGGGGGAGATGCAAAGAGATTGCAGCAAGGCTGGTCTCACTTGTGGAAAATTTTTCTGTAACTTTCTAGTTGAGGGACCATTTGTGATGTAACAGAAAGCACCTACGCAGCTTGTCTGCTAGCATGCTGGACCTGCTGGTATGTGTGTTTCTAAAAGAAAGTGGTTGGAAGATATTGCCCAATGACACACCCTTAGTGCCTTTCAACATAGGGGGGTACGATCTGGTTCCTCCTTGTTTGCTGATGTACCAAACCACAGATATATTGTCTATTTGTACTGCAACTGTTCCTGATGACAGAAAGTACAGTTGTGTACAATTACCATCAATGTAGATGTTCGAGTGTATTCACTGTTGCAGTCATTACATTTGGCTTATCTGCCTGCAGGTAGGCCTCAGCCGGCCTGAATACCAGAGTCTTGGATTCCTGCGTCGGATGCTGTCTCTTCTTCCATGATGTCAGGTCATCAGGGGTATAAAACATGCAGCCAATGCCATTACATCAGTTTTTCTTGCCCCATATGTCAGGTGCCCCCACAAAGGGAAGCAATTATATGTTAAGTTACACCTCCAACAAAAAGCAAATACACCAGAAAGCTTAAAACAAGAAGCAAAGTTAGAGCCAAGAGAAGTCAGGGGGCTGGAGGGACAGTAACCAGGACTGCAACAGTGAATACACTCAAAAATCTACATTTATGGTAAGTGTACACAACTGTACTATGTTCTTCGTATTTCACTGTTGCAGTCATTACATTTGGGTAGATTCCCAAAGCTAAGGAAGGGAGGAGGGAGTTAGAGAAAATTATGACCAGCTATTAAGCCCGGCAAAACTTCAGTGGCAAAACCAGCTCTGGATTTAGAAAAAATAGGCATGTGGTAATAGGTTCATAGGTTCATACTAGGCTATCTGCCCTGGGGCATTTACAAGCCTAGCCCAAGTGTGTTTGGCTTTCGCCACCCTTCCTTAGAGATGAGTTTGCTATGCCCTTTTTAAGGTTAGTTAACTGAGCCTCTGTCTAGCAGAGACACAGAAGTGATCTCCGGGGTGAATCTACGCTCTCCCATCCACTCATCAAGATTCCTCTTGAAGAGAGTCAGTGAGGTGCTCTGCCTAACATGGATCGGTATTCTATTCCAAAGTGAAGGGAGCCTCTGTGTTATGAATCTGTCCCTCCAGCACGTTCTATTTAGCTCTGTGCTGAGGTTCAAATCCCTCGAGCGCGTGGTTCTAAGGGATTTGGATTTTCTGAGGTGGAGCATGTTCATTAATTCTGGGTTGGACATAGCTTTGTATGTCAGGCATAGATCGCCTCGAAGTAGGCGGTATGCAACTGAGTAAAGCTGGAGTTTCTTTAACCTGGCAGAATAGGCATCTGCTTAAGTCCCTTGATCCTCTTTGTGAGGTACTTTTGGGGTCTTTCCAGCTGCTGCAGGTGGCGGGTAAGGTACATCCCAAAAGGGGCATTGTATTCTATGATGGGCCTGATGAGGGATGAATAGAGGGGCACTATTACCTCCCCTGATCTGGATGTGAATCCTTTCGTGATAAGGTGGGCTATGTAGAAGGTCTTTCTAACCACTTTGGCAATGTGGTTGTCAAAGGAGAGATTGCTATCAACTTGGGTCCCCAGATCCCTAATTACTTCTTCTGTATTTAATGGGTTTCCACCTATATGGTAGTTTGTGGGCACTTTATTTTTGCCAAAGGGTATGACTATGCACTTCTTGGCAGTCAGCTTTAGGCCGTGGCTCTGGCACCAGTTATCCGTCTCTGTGAGACCTTTTTGAAGGATGTTCGTGTCAGCTGGAGAGTCAATAATGGCTTCCAGCTTGCAGTCGTCCGCGAACTTAGTCAGCCATAGTCCTCCCGTGCTGGCCTGTACCTCGGAAAAGTAAATGCCAAACAAGAGAGGTCCCAGGACTGAGCCCTGTGGGACACCACTTGTGACCGGTTTCGAGTCAGACATGACTCCGGCAATTCTGACTCCGTGGGTTCTGTCTTTGAGCCAGTTAGCCACCCATCTTGTGACATAGGGGTTTATGTTTCAGCTGGATAGCTTATCTATGATGCCTGAGTGGGGTATTGTGTCAAATGCCTTTGCGAGGTCCAGATAGGCCGTGTGGTCTACCTTCCCTTCATCTATGGCCTTGGTGACTGTTTCGAAGAAGTCAACCAGGTTCAAGAGGCAGAATCTGCCCTTGACAAAGCCGAACTGAATGGGATCCAATGTCTGTAGGTCCCCAATGTCTTTGTTTATGAGTTCCAGGATGATCCTCTCCATGGCTTTGCAGATAAGGCTAGTCAGGCTTATGGGGTGATAGTTACCAGGGTCTGTTGAGGCACCACCTTTGTGGAACGGGACCACTGTTGCTGTACGCCATTCTTTGGGTACATATCCCGTAGTGAGGCTGAAATTGTACAGCATTTTTACGTGTGGGTTTAGTTCTTCCTGGAGTTCGTGTAGGACGCAACCTGGGACACCGTCTGGTCCCAGTGAGGCAGTGTTTTTTGCCTTGGATAGGGCGGCCTTCACCTGGACATCTGAGATGTTTGGGAGGCTGCACTCTACTGGGATAGATATTTGCTCCTTGGGGGGGGAGTTTGCACTGAACCTGTCTGCCAGGATGTTGGCAATGTCTGTGGGTTCAGTGTATTTTTTGTCATTTAGAATCAACTCTGAACATACCTGGGAGTTGCATCCCAGGTTCCTAACATAGCTAAAGAAGGCCATGTGATTGTCTTTTGTGTCATGTGCAATTTTTCTTTCAAAACTGGCCTTGGAGGATTTTATGAGGGATCGTAATTTTTTGCTAGTACTGATCAGAGATGCCCTCCCTTTTAGGGATTTTGCTCTATCATGTAGTAGCTTCCTCCTTCTGTTGTACAACTTATTTATGGCTGGGGTCCACCAGACTGGACGTCTCCCTTTGGACGCTTGGGTCTTTGGTTTTGTTTGGGATAGCATGGTCCATGCACTCCTGGAGATGTCCATAGAATGCGTTTATATAGGATTACATGGTTTGGGCCGTAATTTCCACCAATCCTGGGGCCTTGAAGTTTCCATTTCGGATTTGAGAAGTGGGAAGTTCGCTTTTGAGAAGTTCTTTACTGTGGTTTTCTGGGCTGGGGGTGGGGTCGGGTTTTGGATATCCAGTGAAATTAATTTATGGTCTGATCTTACCAATGAGGGGAGCACCTCTGGTGTGGAGCATAGGGTCCCCATATTGGTGATGATCAGGTCCAGTATGTTTTCCCCTCTTGTGGGAATTTTGACCAGTTGTTCCATAGCATTTGAGTTTATGAATTCCAGAAACCTTTGGGCAAGGGTGTTGGGGCTTGAGTAATACTGCCAGTCAATGTTAGGGTAGTTGAAGTCACCCAATATAATGGTGTTTGGAGAGATCTTCATGTTCTCCAGTGTTTTCAGGAAAGCAGAGTGGGATTCCTGATTTTGAGACGGTGGTCTGTAGCATGCTATAAACTGAAATGGAGTTTTGCCCACTGTTAGTTGCACATGGATGGTTTCTGATGCTTCGTGCAACACTACTAACCTGGAGGTGTGGGTATCCTTGATAAATATAGATACTCCCCCTCCTTTTGTGATTTGGTCCAGGTTTTGGGGCCGAAAAGCATGGTATGAGGTATAACCTGGCAGTGCTGGGGTGCTCTCTGGAGCCTTGAACCAGGTTTCTGTCACTGCACAGATATCGATGTTCTCCATACCGAGGAGAGATTCGAGTGCATGCATTTTGAGGTTTAGACTTCTGGCGTTTAGCAGCATTACCCTTAGTTTGTTGTTCTTAGTGTTTTCTAAGGAGGTGGGTTTGACTTTTGAGCCTTGCCTAAAAAAGGCACTATAGGGGTGGCAAGAGCCTTTGCCAGTATCCAAAAGACCAGGAGAGACCGGTGCAAGCCATCCCTTGCGAAGCAACGTGGCTTGTCAAGCATGTCATCCCAGGCTGACAGACACTGGATCCCCTTTGAATGACACCAAAATTTTAGCCGATTATTAAAATCGATCATTTTGTCTTTATATTGTGGCATCATTCTAGGTGAGGGTAGGATGCTGCTCAAGGTCAGAGTCATACCGGCCTGGGCTACATGATCGGTGAGCTCCTTTATGTCTCTTTTCATGTAGTCGAGGGAGGTACGTCTCAGGTCGTTCACACCAGCGTGTACTATGACCGTGTCATACTTGTACTTGCTTTGGAGCGACCTGAGCGCCTGCGTAATGTGGCGGATCCTAGCGCCCGACAGACAGCTCACTGTGACCTTCTCTTTGTTCAGCCTGGTGAGCGGAACGTCAGTGTGCCTGACTATAGAATCACCTATTACAAGTGTGTCGGATGTGTTGTTCTGCCTTAAGGGCTGTGACTGTTTGGCACTCTGACTTTGCGGGCTATGTGTTGCTCGTGTTTTGTTGTGGGATAGCATTTGCTTGGATGTTTGCTTTGGAGGTCTCTGCTGTTTAGGTAGATTTTTGATTAGAGCCTCCGAATATGTTTGTGTGCTTGTGTGGTTGGATTGCTGTTGTGGTAGGACTATGTGAGACTGGATTAGTGCTGTGTGATGTTAACTTCTCCTCCGGTCTGGTTTCACCAGTTTTGAGGTGAGAGAGTTTGGCCTCCAGTTTGGCTATATGGTTGCATCTCTCACATATGTTGATCCTGTCTGGAGGAGGAGAGGGTTGTCAGTGTACATGAGACAGTTGTAACATTGCCTCAAGATTCCCAGATTCACCAGTTGGACTGGAGAGGACACCATTAACTGAACTTTGGACATGCTAGAGTAGTATAGGGGACTCTTTTATCACACAGTTAAAAGGACCAATAGGGGACGAGGTAGTCTTAGATGGTATATGAGGATGTAGTGCTTTTAGTATATTAGTGCTAAAATGCAAGATTGCTTATTCGGGAAAGTGCAGGGTCTTAGATTGAGAATAGGATGCTTATTTTGAGAATTAGAGCAGTTCCAAGGGAAAAAGTGAAGAGCAGACTCAGTCGAGCCGGAAAAAGTTTAAACCCGATTAGGCGGCACTGCCCGATGCTGCGCTATGCGCACAATTGCGCAAAACCACGCAAAAGCGGATTTATATGCAGGGAACTTCAAAGAGCTAGAAATGGTCCAAAATGACCAATTACTACTAGATTCTTGTGCTGAGGTAACTCCTTCAGGGACAGATAGGCTGCTCAAGGCTCCCCACTCCCACTGGTGAGCAAAAAAATTTCCTTCTATCCAAGTAAGGTAATGGGCAACACAGGAACTATCCCAAAGTCCAGAATACAGCAAAGCCTGTATAGGGGACTATTCTAGCCAAGGAAAGGCGGGAAACAAGGATATTTTTTTGTTTTTTTTCAAGAAAACAACAGGAAAATGCAGGAAAACAACAGTATATTAAATGCACAGGCTAGCGCACTTGAGTGGGCAGCCTCAACAGTTCATTTATACAAACAAACTTTAACTTAAGTGCAGGTAATAAACAAACGCTAAATACAGTTAAATTAGCAGTTTAACTTCGTTTTCAGCAAGAAAGGAAGGTCGCACAGGTAGAAACAGCAAAAATATACTTATATCTTGAAAATAGTTGCTTTTTCCGATTCTCTGCTGCTAGCACCACTCTGCAGGACCAAGAGGAGCTGTTGCTGAGTAGTATAAGCGAAAAAAAATGCTCACAGGCGGATTTATATGCAGGGAACTTCAAAGAGCTAGAAATGGTCCAAAACGACCAATTACTACTAGATTCTTGTGCTGAGGTCACTCCTTCAGGGACAGATAGGCTGCTAAAGGCTCCCCACTCCCACTGGTGAGCAAAGAAACTTCCTTCTATCCAAGTAAGGTAATGGGCAACACAGGAAATATCCCAAAGTCCAGAATACAGCAAAGCCTGTATAGGGGACTATTCTAGCCAAGGAAAGGCGGGAAACAAAGATATTTTTTGTTTTTTTTCAAGAAAACAACAGGAAAATGCAGGAAAACAACAGTATATTAAATGCACAAGCTAGCACACGTGAGTGGGCAGCCTCAACAGTTAATTTAAACAAACAAACTTTAACTTAAGTGCAGGTAATAAAAAAATGCTAAACATAGTTAAATTAGCAGATTAACTTCGTTTTCAGCAAGAAAGGAAGATCGCACAGGTAGAAACAGCAAAAATATACTTATATCTTGAAAATAGTCGCTTTTTTCGATTCTCTGCTGCTAGCACCACGCTGCAGGACCACGAAGAGCTGTTGCTGAGTAGTATAAGCAAAAAAAAAACGCTCACTGGCGGATTTATATGCAGGGAACTTCAAAGAGCTAGAAATGGTCCAAAACTACCAATTACTACTAGATTCTCCTTCAGGGACAGAATGGCTGCTCAAGGCTCCCCACTCCCACTGGTGAGCAAAGAAACTTCCTTCTATCCAAGTAAGGTAATGGGCAACACAGGAACTATACCAAAGTCCAGAATACAGCAAAGCCTGTATAGGGGACTATTCTAGCCAAGGAAAGGTGGGAAACAAGGATATCTTTTTGTTTTTTTTTCAAGAAAACAACAGGAAAATGCAGGAAAACAATAGTATATTAAATGCACAGGCTAGCGCACTTGAGTGGGCAGCCTCAACAGTTAATTTAAACAAACAAACTTTAACTTAAGTGCAGGTAATAAAAAAACGCGAAATACAGTTAAATTAGCAGTTTAACTTCGTTTTCAGCAAGAAAGGAAGGTCGCACAGGTAGAAACAGCAAAAATATACTTATATCTTGAAAATAGTCGCTTTTTTCGATTCTCTGCTGCTAGCACTACTCTGCAGGACCACGAGGAGCTGTTGCTGAGTAGTATAAGCGAAAAACATGCTCACAGGCAGATTTATATGCAGGGAACTTCAAAGAGCTAGAAATGGTCCAAAACGACCAATTACTACTAGATTCGTGTGCTGAGGTCACTCCTTCAGGGACAGATAGGCTGCTCAAGGCTCCCCACTCCCACTGGTGAGCAAAGAAACTTCCTTCTATCCAAGTAAGGTAATGGGCAACAGAGGAAATATCCCAAAGTCCAGAATACAGCAAAGCCTGTACAGGGGACTATTCTAGCCAAGGAAAGGTGGGAAACAAGGATATTTTTTTTGTTTTTTTTCAAGAAAACAACAGGAAAATGCAGGAAAACAACAGTATATTAAATGCACAGGCTAGCGCACGTGAGTGGGCAGCCTCAACAGTTAATTTAAACAAACAAACTTTAACTTAAGTGCAGGTAATAAAAAACGCTAAATACAGTTACATTAGCAGTTTAACTTCGTTTTCAGCAAGAAAGGAAGGTCGCACAGGTAGAAACAGCAAAAATATACTTATATCTTGAAAATAGTCGCTTTTTTCGATTCTCTGCTGCTAGCACCACTCTGCAGGACCACGAGGAGCAGTTGCTGAGTAGTATAAGCGAAAAAAAACGCTCACAGGCGGATTTATATGCAGGGAACTTCAAAGAGCTAGAAATGGTCCAAAACGACCAATTACTACTAGATTCTTGTGCTGAGGTCACTCCTTCAGTGACAGATAGGCTGCTCAAGGCTCCCTACTCCCACTTGTGAGCAAAGAAACTTCCTTCTATCCAATTAAGGTAATGGGCAACACAGGAACTATCCCAAAGTCCAGAATACAGCAAAGCCTGTATAGGGGACTATTCTAGCCAAGGAAAGGCAGGAAACAAGGATATTTTTTTGTTTTTTTGTTTTTTTTTCAAGAAAACAACAGGAAAATGCAGGAAAACAACAGTATATTAAATGCACAGGCTAGCGCACATGATTGGGCAGCCTCAACAGTTAATTTAAACAAACAAACTTTAACTTAAGCGCAGGTAATAAAAAAACGTTAAATACAGTTAAATTAGCAGTTTAACTTCATTTTCAGCAAGAAAGGAAGGTCGCACAGGTAGAAACAGCAAAAATATACTTATATCTTGAAAATAGTCGCTTTTTTAATGCTTGGTGAAGGTACGTACAAAGCTCCAGGTAGCAGCTTCTAGGATGTCCCTGGTAGGGACCCCTCTGAGAAAGGCTGTACAGGTAGATGCAGCCCTGGTAGAATGTGACCTTATCCCCTGTGGGGTAGGTTTTCCATGGTGCTTATAGCAGAAATAAATGCAATGGGCTATCCATTTAGAAATGGTTTGATTTGAAATGGCCTTCCCCTCTGCCCCTGCAGCAAAGCCAACTAGCAGCTGTTCAGATTTTCTGAGAGGCTTAGTCCTGTCCAAATAAAATCTAAGTTGTCTGTGCACATCCAAAGAGTGTAGGATTCGTTCCCCTTTGTTTTGTGGATTTGGAAAAAAGGTAGGCAAATGAATGGACTGATTTAGGGCCACACTAGACACCACCTTGAGCATAAAGGAAGGATTAGTCCTGAGGGAGACCCTGTCCATGGAAGATAATGAAGGGCTCCACTGCCGTGAGGGCCTGCAATTCAGAAACTCTTCTTGCTGAAGTGATGGCTAGAAGGAAAGCTGCTTTCCAAGAAAGGAATTTCAACTCTGCAGTTACAGCTGGTTCAAAAGGAGGGCGAGTGAGCTTTTCCAATACAAAGTTAAGGTCCCAGGATGGAGTAGGGGCTCGCCTGGGGGGGGGGGGTGGATCTTAAATTTTTAGCCCCTCTGAGGAATTGCTTTAACAGGGGTGAGGGGGGTCTCACATTTTTAGCCCCTCTGAGGAATTGCTTTAACAGAGGGTGTGAGAAAAGGGATGGGTCCAGTATTATAATGTGCTAAAATTGCAGAGGCATGAATTTTAATTGACGAGAAGGATAGGCCCTTGTGGAGCATTTCTGTTAAGTACTGAAGAATATGAGGTAAACTGGGCACCGTAGTGCCCATATCCTGGTTCTGGCTCCAGGAACAGTATCTTTTCCACTTTTCAGCATAGGATTTTCTACTACTAGGTCTCCTTGCTTCCAGAATGACATCTAGCACCTGCTTACTGAGGGATGCCACTGGAGAGTTCAAGGAATTAGCCAGGCTGCAAGGTTGGAAGCTGAGGGTGCAGAATCTAGCCCGCCTGCTGGGACAGTAGGGAAGGTGCCTGAGGTAGGTGTCTTGGATCCAGCAGTATCATGCTGCGCAAGAGGGGGTACCAGTGCTGGTGAGGCCAGTCTGGTGTAATAAGAATTGTCCTTGGTTTGTCCTGTTTGAACTTTAGCAGAACATTCAAGAGGAGAGGAGAGGTAGAGGGGGAAAGGCATAAACTGAGAGGCTTTCCCAGGTAAAGGACAGGGCATCCACTTTCCAAGCTTGACTGTGGGGAGTCCTTGTGCAGAATTTGTCCAATTGGTAGTTCTGGGGGGAGGCAAACAGGTCCATCTCTGGAGCCCCCCATTTGTTCCTCAAGAGGTTGATTATCTTTGGTTCCAGTTTTCATTCGTATGGGTCCATGAGAATTCTGCTTAGGTCATCTGCCAGTGAATTTAGCTTGCCTGGCAGGAACTGAGCTTGTAGGTGCACTTGGTAGCTCATGGCTGTGTTCCACAGAGCCATGGCTAGTCTGCAGAGAGGGTACGAGTGGGTTACCCCCTGCTTGTTTATGTACAACATAACTGTGGTGTTGTCTGTCTTTACCAATTGTCCTGGAAGGATATGGTACTTGGAAGGTTGTCAGGGAATTCTGTACAGCTAACATTTCTTTTTGGTTGATATGCAGGTGCATCTGACTCGGGTTCCATTTGTCCTGAATGCACTGCCCTGCCAAGTGAGCCCCCCCATGCATAGTTTGATGAGTCTGTTGTTAGGGGTTGGGCGGCAGGGGGTAGATTGAAAGGGAGCCCCTTGTTGAGGTGGCAGGCTTCTGCCCACCAAAGGAACTCTGTCTTTATACAAGGAATGATAGGAATCATTGATTCCAGGTCCTGAGAATGTTGACACCATAGGCTTTTTAGGACATTGGTTAAGAGCAAGAAAAAGGATCCCCAATGGGGTATTTTAGCTTTTTTCGAAGGCTTCAGTTCTGAAACTCGAAAACGAAAATTTCAGGAGTCTGCCGACCGGCACTTGCGAACTGCTTTTGCTTCAGGCACCGCGAGGCAAGAAAGACTGATGCAATGGCTTCGGCTGCATGTTTTATACCCCTGACAACCTGACGTCATGGAAGAAGAGACAGCATCCGATGCAGGAGTCCAAGACTCTGGTATTCAGGCCGGCTGGGGCTACCTGCAGGCAGATGACCCAAATGTAATGACTGCAACAGTGAAACATGAAGAACATCATCCTGAAAGGCTTGCAATGCAAAAAACACTGCTGTCAACTCCAGCATTCTGATATGCAAGTTGGCCTCTTTGGGGGACCACATGCCTTGGACTGCCTTTCAAAGATAATGCCCCCCTCCCCAGCTGGGAAGCGTCCATGGTCACTATGGCCTTGGTCTGCGAGGGGACATATGGATGTCCCTGTAGCAATTCCTCCAATTGGATCCACCACATCAGACTTTTCTTGCATGAGTTGGTAATTCGTATTGGAGCGGACAAGGGTAGCTACACAATCGACCACTGAGATGTCAACATCCATTGTAGAATCCTCATGCAAAACCTGACTAGTGGAAAAAGAAGTTATGTCTTACCATAACGTTCCATCTTCACTAATCCTTGACTGTGGGTTTGGTTCTGAGCCTCGGCACAGACTCGGCTGTTTATTTCAGCTTGTGCCTCCCAAAACATTTGAGCTAGGCTCTACCCATAACGCTCCTCTGTAAATTACCTCAGATCGAGTCTGCCTACAATAGTGACAGACAAACAAGAAGCAACAAATGGGACCAAATCTGTGTCCCTATTATGAGGCCATTCTATAGGAATATTCAGTCCACTAAGAATCTTAGGCAGGGGGAAGGGGGGGGGGATGTCAATGATTAGTGAAAATTGACAACACAGATGGAACGTTATGGTAAGACATAACTTCTTTATCTGATGTTGTCAATCTTCATATAATCCTTGACTGTGGTACAGAGTCCCTAGCTACCTGAATCTTGGGAGGTCTCACGGAAGAATATTCCTGAACACCATCGATCCAAATGATGCATGCCTACTAGAGACCTGGTCTGGTTTGTAAAGAGTGATAAAGGTATGAGAAGATGCCCACGTAGCTGCTGCACAAATGTCATCTAAAGAAGCTCCAGCATGAAAAACTGCAGAAGCTGCTACAGCTCTAGTTGAATGAGCTTTCACATGATGTGGTAACTGAAGTCCCTTTGACTGATAAATAAATGTGATACAATCTCTAAGCCATTTAGCTAAGGTAACCTTTGAAACTAAGTCACCTAAAGAAAGTGAGGAAAATGCAACAAACAATTGGTCTGATTCTCTGATATCCTTTGTTCTGTGAAGGTAAAAATGTAATTGCCTGTGAGGGTCTAAAGTGTAGACAGTACTCTTCCTTATTGGAGAAATTAGGGAAAAAGACTGGTAGGTGTAAGGTTTGATTGCTTCGGCAAAAAGGAAGGATTACTCCTGAGAGAAATCCTGTCCTTGTGAAATATTAAATAGGGGCCTTGCAGGATAAAGCTTGAATTTCTGATATTCTTCTGGCCGAAGTGTTAGCTAGCAAAAAAAAAGTTTTTAGGTCAAAAATTTTAAGTTACAAGTAGCCAAAGGTTCAAAATGGAATAAGGTGAGAGACTGTAGGACCATGGGTAATCCCATGGAGCACTGGGTTCTTTAAAGGGAGGCCTCAGCATTAGGGTTCCTTTCAAAAAGGCCTTACACAGTTTATGAGACATAAGTAAAGAACCATCAAAACCAATATAGAAGTTGGATATTGAAACCAGATGCACTCGAATGGTCGAAGCTGAAGAGCCAGACTGATAAAGAAAAGCCAGAAATTCTAAAACTTTATCCATAGGAGCTGCGCAAGGGTCAGTATTAAAGTCAAGCACCCATCTAGCAAATTTTTCCCATTTGCTATGGTACAGCCTTCTAGTTAAAGGCTTGTGATGAGCTAAAATGATTTGTTGGACCGGTGAGGTAAGGGAAGAAAGCCTGGCAATCATGGGAATTGGAGAAGCCACATAGTGAGCTTAGATGCTGGAGGTTTGAATGAACCATTCCTTCTGGTTGAGATAACCAATCTGGAGATGGATCCAGAATCCAAGGTTTCCGAAGGAGGCGAGGCCAGATGAAGGGAAACCAAACTTGTCGATGCCAGAATGGGGCAATGAGGATTATTGTGTTCTTCGACCGCTTAGCTTTCTTTAGAAATTGACATATTAGAAGAGTCAGGGGAAAGGCATACAAAAGACCGGGGGGGGGACCAATCCTGGAGAAGAGAGTCTCTGGATGACTCCCCCGGAGGGGGGGAATTAGGGAAAAGTAACTACTGCGCTTGTTGTTCAGGGGGGGGACACAAACAGTTTGCAGCAAGGTTGACCCCAGTGCCAGAAAATCTTTTCTGCCACCGCTGGATTGAGAGACCACTTTTGAGGCATCAGGGCAGTTCTGCTCAACTTGTCCTCTATCACAAAGGAGCTCCCCAGAATGTGCGTTGGTGTTAGAAAGCAGTTGGAAGAAATCGCCCATTGACAGACCCTTAGGGCTTCTCAGCAAAGTGAATAAGATTTTGTTCCCCCTTGTTTGTTGATGTACCAAACACATTGTCCATCTGAACTGCAACTGTTCCCAACGGGAGGACATCTTGAAATGCTAAGAGCACCGCCTTCATCTCTAGAACACTGATGTGCAAATTAGCCTCCATTTGAGACCAAGTACCTTGGACTGTCCTTCCTAAATAATGCACCCCTCAACCTATCTGGGAAGCATCCATGTTCACTAAATCTTGGGGCTGTGCAAGGAAGTATGGACGTTCAAAGGATCTCGGAAAGGAACCACCGAGACAGGCTTTGTTTCCAACGAATGTGATCAAAATGTGATGGGACAATGGCTGATTCAGTAATGACCATTGGGAGGCCAGAAGCCATTGGAGAATCCACATGTGATATCCAGCCATGGGAACTAGGATAATAGAGGTTGCCACTGACCCTAGCTCCTGCAGGATGAGTCTCTCTGGAACACTTCTTTTCTGAATAATGTGGTTTACTTGTGATCTGACCTTTAGTAATCTTTCTAATGGGAGTGATGCTATTCCGTGACAATGTTTAACAGAGCTCTGATAAATTCCAGCTGTTGTGTGTGTTCCAGATGTGACTTTTCATAATTTACTGTGATACCTAAGGTAGTGCAAAGGTGAAGAGTGTAATCTCTTCCCTTACAAGTTGATGTTTGGTGGTAGTGGTAAGGAGACAGTTGTCAAGATAAGGAAAGACTCGAAAACCTAGCAGTCTGAGATGAGCTGCTACTATTGCCATGCATTTGGTAAATACCCAGGGAGCCATGGTGAGACCAAAGGGCAGTGCTCTGAACTGATACTGACTGGCTCCCAGCTAGAAGTGCAGGAATCTTCTGGAGCATTTGTCCATTTTTATGTGGTAATACACATCCTGCTTATCTACAGAGCACATCCAATTGTCTTTTTCCAAGAAAGAAAGTACTGACTGCACCAAGACCATACGGAAATTGGCTTGTTGAACTGGCTGAAATCTTAAATGGGTCTCCAGTCCTCTGTGTTTTTGGGCACTAAAAAGAATCTCGAGTAAAATCCGGATCCTCTCTGGTCTGGTGGGACTTTTTGGATGACTTTTGTCGAGCAGTTTTTGAATTTCTACGACTGCTGCTTCCCTGTGACTGGGTAGAACATCTGGAAGTCTTTTTTTGTGTTTTTGGATTCATTAAAAAGGGGATGATGTAACCTCTGGAAATGATCCCCTGCACTCATGTGTCTGTTGTCATTCATAACCAGGCATACTGGTGCATGGATAATCGTCCCCGGACTGCCCCCAGAGGAAGACAATCTGGCCTCCATTCAGGAGCCCTGGTAGGGGTTTCCATATAAAGAATCTGTGACCCGCTGGTTCTGTGGGCCATATCTGGCTCTAGAATGGCGTCTTGCATTGTTACCTCTTCCGCTGCCCCGGGAGAAGTCCTTGCAACGCGAGTCCTGGAAAGGCCCTTGGGACTTTTTGAACCATAGCCTCCCACTTCTGTGATTCCTATAGTAGGGCCGTTGAGGAGTGTAGAAGTGCATGCACATGGCAGAAAGAGTCTTCCCATCTTTCTCACATCTGGCAAATGGGTCCTTCAGCTTGGGTCCAAGCAGGGATGATCCATCAAACGGAGTGTTGACGAATGAAGATTTAAATGGCTCTGCATAGTCATACAAGTGCATCCAGGCAGGTCTCAGGATGGTTATGCCTGAACCCACTGCTCTTGTCATCCTTCAGCTACATGAGCAATAAGCCTCATGGACGAGTTGTAAATCGATTCAAGGGTGGCGAACTGACAGGTAACTTTGTCTCAGACACCTTCAAGCTACTGCTCCTGTAAGAGTATCTGAAAGCTCTTTAATCAGATCTCTATGCAGCCTAGTAAAGTGTGCCATGTAATTCAAAGACCTGAGAGAGAAGGTCGATGAAGCATAAAAGCGTTTCCCAAACATATCCATAGTCCTAGACTCCTTGTTAGGAGGATGGATAGTAGGACTTTCTTCTGCAAGTTCCTTTTTTGTGGCTGCCGCTATCACCATGGCGTCTAATGGGAAATCCTTAGCACAATGTTGTTCCTCCTTAGGGGCAGACAGAATCTGGTCAGGTCTCTTGGGGATCAAATTGGTATCCTCCATGAAAGACTCTTCCGCGGAGTCCAAGTGCTTTCTCTTGCACTTTTTCTTCGCAGGCACGTCCTCAGTGGGATGGTTCAGGGAAGTATCCAAAGAGGAAACCACCAAGGTGGATCGCTCCTGAGGCATTTGTGCCCCATCCCAGGGATGAGGCTGGAGGAAGCTCTGGTCAAGGGGATAGAGAGGATACTTGGCCCAACAGAGATGGGAAGGATTGTGTCCACAACAGACAAGGCCTTCTCCATGATCTGAGAGGTCGGTCCCCCCTGCAGAGGGATGGAAGCCCGGAACTAAAATAGACCCCAACGGAACTGTGGTTCCACCATGCACCAAGGAAGCTGTCTCCGAAACAGATGCCTGGGTCGGGCTAACGAATGCCGAGGCACTGAGAGGAATGAATGGCTCTGAAAGAATCAAAGTCGAACTCTGCCCCCCGGAACCAGCAACAAAGCCCCAACCCCATGAGGTCTCCTGTTCCAACAAATCAGAAGAGCTCAAGGTGATCCTTGGCTCTGGAGAAGAAATTCTAGCTGGCACCGAAGCAGTCAGAACCAGGCAGGTCAGTGCCAGGGGCTCCAAAGGCTCAGCATGAGTTGGAAGAGGAATCTGTAATGGTGTTGATGAAGGACCATTTCTGGAGTTGGCTGGGAACCGAAGGTGGATGTAATCCCTCACCATTAGGAACTGGTCAACCAGTCTCATGATGTCTGATTCCAAAAGGCTCTTAGTGGACCGAATTGATGAGGCAGAGGGAGACCTAGGTGGTCTCTGTTCCAGGAATGGACTGGATGACCTACCAGCAAAAGGATCCACTGAAGACAAATATGTGGTCCTTGGTAAAGATATAATGGCAGTCTGCTTCGGTACCGATAAAATCACTGGTACCGAAGCTCCAGATGTCTGTTCTCAAATTTGGCTAAACATCGAATCATCAGTGCCAATCAGTGCCATGGAAGCTGTCGACAATGTAGGTTGCTTAGGTAATTCTGAAGGTGGTTCTGAGGAACTTCTCAAAACTGAATATGGTCACTTTTTTGGCTTGGAAGATGAAGAGGATGATGAGCTGGCTTCAGTTCTTGGACCAGATATGGCCTCTTGAAAATCACCTTTTAAGAGTCCTTTTAAGATCAATTTGTTTCTCTGCTCAAAGTTCTGGCACAGAAACCATGACAAACTGCGCAATCCTTCTGGAGGTGGACAGCGCCTAGGCAATAAACACAAACACATGCCCATCAGAGTTGGGCATCTTTCTTTCGCACTCTTGGCATCTCTTGAAGCCAGAGGTGCCCTAAGATGTCTTATCCACCATGCTAGAATAAAAAGGCCCAACACAGAATAAACCAGACACACATGCACACACACAAGTGGAGACATACACACACACATGCATATATACACATGCATGCACACACACACACACACACAGAGGAAAGGAGAGGAAGAGAGAAAAAAGGTCTCCACCCCCTTTATATATATATATATATATATATATATATATATATATATATATATATATAAAGGGGTAAAATTACCCACAATGGTAATAAGAATTACTGTAAAGGTAAGGAAAGGTAGAAGATAGTACCAACAATGGTAGAACAAAAAGAAAGGGGAGAAGACGCTCACATGCACACAAAAAAGGTAGACAGAGAGGACTGAGTAGAAATAGAGAAGACGTATATAGAAGAAATATGGAAAAAAATAAGGAAATATAGAAAACTTACACTAAATAACTGCCAAAGCTTGAGAGATAGGTCAGATGCCTCTGACACCATGAAGCAGCAAACGAGATCTGAGGTAATTTACAGAGAAGCATTATGGATGGAGCCTAGCTCGAGAGTTTTGGGAGGAGCGAGCCAAAATAAATGGCAGAGTCTGTTTCGAGGCTTGGAACAGAGCCCACAGTCAAGGATTACATGAAGACTGACAACATCAGATGAAAAGTTATCACTGACACCATTGATCCTAGAGCTTGCAGAACTAGGCAAGCTGAGATCATGGTACTGCAAACTATCTTGCTGACTTCTGACCTTAAAGTTTGAACTCTGGGAAGGGAGACTATTGGTGATCTTGTGTCGAGTAGCGCTCCCATGAATTTTAGGATTTGAGTTGGCTCTAGATTTGACTTCTCGAAACTTATGGTTATTCCTAAAGTTGTGCAAGCATGGATGACTTCTCTCCCTGTAATGAGTTGATGTCTGGTCAGAGTGGTAATGAGCCAGTCATCTAAGTATGGAAACACCCAAAATCCTTGCAGTCTTAAGTGAGTTGCTACCACTGCCAAACATTTGCCGAACACCCTGGGGGCTGTGGTGAGACCAAAGGGCAGTGCTCTGAACTGATAATGACTGGCTTCTAGCTGGAAGCTTAAGAATCTCCTGAATCGCCTGTTTATTTTTATATGATAGTAAGCATACTGGAGATTTATTAAACACATCCAGTCATTCTTTTCCAAAAATGGAAAAATGGAATGAACCATGACAATCCAGAACTTTGTCTTTCGAGCAAATCTGTTCAGGCTGCTGAGATCCAGAATTGGTCTCCAGCTGCCCATTTTCTTTGGCACTAAAAAGAATCTTGAGTAAGTTGCAGATCCTTTCTGGTCTGGGGGGGCCTCTTAGATGCTTGTTTGTTTTGCAGCTTTTGTACTTGAATGGCTGCTTGATCCTTCTGACTGCGTGGAACATTGGGGATTTTCCTGAAAATTGGAGAAGGGAAGGGAAAAATGGCATTATATATCCTCTGGACACAATCCTCTGCAACTAAGTATCTTTTAATTACAGCAGGCTCTCCTGTGCAGGAACAAACGACCCCCAATTGTCTCCAGAGGGGGACAATCGGGCCACTTTTCAGGAGCACTGGAAGAGTTTGCCAAACAATGGTTATCTGGACCCTTGGTGCTGCGGGTCTCCTCTGCCACGAGGGCGGAGTCTACCATTTGAGTTTCCCCCTTTGCCTCTGGGGGAAGACCCTCCATGTGTGTCCTGGAAAGATCCTTGTGATTTCTTGAACCACATCTTTCCACCCCCTGAATGATGCCTTGGGGAGTGGAAAAAAGCACACCCACGGCAAAAAGGGTCTTTCCATCCTTCTCACACCTGGACAACGTATCTTTCACTTTGGGGACAAACACAGATGTGCCATCAAAAGGAGCACTGACGAATGTAGACTTAAAAGGCTCCGCAAAGTCACACAAGTGCATCCAGACATGTCTCTTAATGGCTACATGTGAACCCACTGCCCTTGAGATTTCTTCTGCTGCACTGGAAATAAGCCACATGGAAGAGTTTGATATCGATTGTAGGGTCACCAGCTGTGAGGTGATGGAATCCTTCACCTCCTCCGACACGGTTCCTGCGAGGATATCTGAGAGTTCCTTTATCAGATCCCTTTGTAGTCTGCTGAAATGTGCCAGATAGTTCAGAGACTTCAAGGCAAAGACCCATGAAGCATAGACACGCTTCCCAAACCAGTCCATCGCCCGTGACTCCTTGTCAGCAGGATGAACAGAAGAAATTTCATTGGCTAGTTCCTTTCTGGTGGCCACCGCTACAATCACAGCATCAATGGAGGGTCTTTGGACCAGAACTGCTGGTCTTCCAGAGGGGTCATCATTTTATCAGGCTTCCTTGAAATGGGCTCAATGGTGGCAGGCTCCTTCCATAACTGCCAAGGGACCAATTTGAGGACCTCTTTGGCAGGCAGAATCACCCAAGACCTATATGGGCCGGTGCCAAATGCCTCCAAGAGCACAGATTCCTCTGAAGAAGGGTTGTTGTGCTTCCAGCCAGCTCTCTGTTTTAGGATTTTGAAGATTTCCCTGAACAAAATGTCTGCAGGAGGTGACCGTGGGGACCCTTCGCTCTCCTCACAATCTGTGTCTTCGGTGACAGATTTAGGAGAATCCAGACGCTTCCTCTTACATGTCCTCTTCTGAGGGACCTCCTCAGTGGGATAATATGGGGAGGAAAACACAAGAGGTGAAAATACCCAACTGGGTGTCATGGGATTTTGGTATTGGCTGTCCCTGTGGGAGGGTTAGTCGAGACTCTTGACACACATAGATGGGGAAGATGCAGGTGCAGAACCCGAGGGAATAGGGCCTGTTCTGGGTCATGGTAGCTGACAAGGCTCTCTCCAAAGTCCTAAAGAATGACCTACCCGGACAGGGATAGGAACTCGGGTTTGTAAGGAGGGCTTTCTGATTCTTGGTCCTTCCCTGCTCTGAGGAACGCCACCCTAAGGCAGAAGTCAGAGCCAAACTAACTCTTGCCGAAGCTCTAAGGTGTAGAGACAGCTCCAAAGCCCTCGGAGTTGACAGAAATGCCTCAAATCTGACAGGGTAGAATCAGCTCTGACAGCTCTCCAGATCCAATAGCACAGAGGAGCTCAAAGCAAGCCTTGGATTGAAGGATACAGTGATCTTCGGATCTGAAGAAAATGGGCCTGGAAAACTCGGATACAAGGGCTCTAAACCCACAGTGGGAGTCAGAGGAGGAAGAGTTTGAGGTGGTGTCTTGGATGTATGGGCTTTCTGACCCAAAGGGGTAGGAGCTGAAGCAACAACTGGGTAGCTCTGCACCGAAAGGATCTCTCTCTCTACCCTTTCCACATCTTCTACAGTGAGGCTTCTTGAACAGTGAGAGGACTGTCTGGAAGGAGAATCCAGTCTATAAAGAAAGAGAGTAGGCACTTTTGATGGGACCAAGTCCACAGATGAGGAGTACCTTGTTCTACGAAGTACATCCAGTAGTCTTGGCGGATCTGACAAATCCTTAGGTTTTGGAGACTTCAAATCTGAAGAAACAGTCCGATACAAAGAAATACGTTTTACTTTTGTCTGATCTGAAGGGGTCGGATCTGATAATGTAATCTTCGTTTTCTTGGATGGATTCAAGGAAACTGCTGGATCTGAAGAAGGCCTTTTTGAAGTATTCTCTGAGGTCTTAGAGAAAACAGAACAGCAGCCTGGAGAGGAGTGTGACAACTTCTTGGATGTTTCTCCAGCTATGACGTCACCAAAGGAAGACGGTAAAAGCCCCTTTAAAGTTAATTTGTTCTTGCACTCCACCAATGCTCGTTGGTTGAAGGCATGACATATTGCACAACTTTCTTGCAGCTGGAGTCGGCCAAGGCAGTAGACACAAAGAGTGTGCGCGTCATAGAAGGGAATCTTTTGTCTGTATTTTCCACACTTCTTAAAACCTGCACAGGTTTTTCTCTTTGTCAGCCACATTAGCTCACAGCAAACAGCTACAGTAACTACCAGACAGAAGAACTGTACCACAAACAAAAGGCAAAGTAAACTTAAGGCAAACAACAATTAAAATACTGGAATTTTTTTTTTTTTTAACAAGAGAAGGGGAGAAATGGACTACCTAAAAAGGTAGTAAGGACTACAATAAAAGCAGAAGGGTAAAGGAGAGAATACAGGTCAAGAGAGATACTAACAATAATATCTAAAATACGCTAGTCCAATAAAAAAGAAAAACTAAAGAAAGATTATTGTACAAGAAAGAAACACAAGTACTTATCTATCCCAAGTAGCTCGAGAGTCAAACAACCACGTCTTTCACCTAATGGTAGCAAATGATATCTGAGGTAATGGGGAGGGTGCACTGTGGGGTAAGGGAGAAGCTCGAGAGTTCTAAGTTGCCATGAGCTTTTACAGCGGCCGAGTCGGATCCAACTCCTCGGATCTGAACCTCATCAGTTTTGGACGGAATGAAAATTGACATCATCAGAACTGAGAGTTACAGAGCAGTGTTTCAATTGAGTTAAATGATTCCTGTGTTTGGGTTTGAAGATGCTGTAGATAAATAAAGGAACTTTTTTTTTTTTTAATTTTTTTGAGCATTGTTCTGCTTTTGTTTGCTTTGGTGTTTATTTTCCCACTCAAGTTAGCTGCGCTGTCAAAGTAAGAGCTAATCTGCTTTACTGTTCATATGATTTTCTACAAATAGGAATTTGTTTGGATGTTACAAAATCTTTATCATAAACTCACTTAACAAATGGATGATAATGTTATACAAAACCCAAAAATTACAAATATATCTTGCCACCTGTACAACATAATCAACAGCAATAATGTAATACAGAATGCTTTCAGAAATTTGTCTGGTCAGAGAACATGCCAGCAGCAGCAAGCAACGAATATAAACATGCACTTATAAATCAAACAAGTCTTGTACAAAATTACTGAAACTATATCACTAGGATTTCCGAGATGACTGCACACAGAGTCAACAGCTTAATTTCAGCTCTCCCAGTGTGAAAATAGAAACTCAGAAATGACAGCCAGTGAGCTTATCGTTTCGGTTAAATTTCAGTAACAGGCTAGTAAATACACTGCCTGGAAGCCAGCAAAAAAGAAATTTAGAGAACCTGAAAGAAAATCAATCAAAAAGGTGAGGAGAAAACATTGACTGGGAAGAATTCTGCAGCTGTTCAGCAAAAAGCAGTGCAAGCTCTAGCTTGGGTGCAAGACATGACTTCCAGTAATCTAGAGGAAAACAATAAATCAAATGTACTAGGAGCTGATTAAAATAGACAAAACACTGAAAGAGTACATCAACTCAAATATCAAAAGGCTGGAAAAAATGGAAGAAGCTTTAGAAAGATATTCAGATGAGATAATAAAACTGTAAAACTCAGAAGTCAAAATTAAGAAAATGCTGGCATAGTATGAGACTGATCAAAAACAGAAGTTTAAAAAAATAATAGAATTAGAAGATACAGCACGTAGTGAAAACTTGTGATTTTCTTCTGTACCAGAGAAGCTGGAAGAAACACACTGTATTAACTTTATGAAAGCACAAGTAAGCAACTGTACTTGTATTCCACAGCTGGATTTGTTAATTGAAAGGTCACATTGTGTGTATGCTCAAACCTGGCCCTGAGAAAAAGAACCTACACCATTAATAGTAAATATGCAATCCTATCAGTAGAAAGAGTTGATTCTGACACAACTGGCAAAGGACAAAGTACTAAAAGTGGGAGACAGTACAACATTTGTGGAAAATGATTACTAACTGTACACTAGGCAGAAGAGGAGTAGATTTAGCCCAATAATCAGG
Source organism: Protopterus annectens (assembly GCF_019279795.1). Classification (NCBI taxonomy): domain Eukaryota; kingdom Metazoa; phylum Chordata; order Ceratodontiformes; family Protopteridae; genus Protopterus; species Protopterus annectens. The sequence goes on along the minus strand of NC_056728.1, from coordinate 492,531,890 downwards.
GAATGTCGAGAAGCAGGTGTGAGATTCAATCTGCTGCAAACTATTTTCAGAGTAATCTTTCATGGAGGGGTCAAAGTAATTTTTTGAAGCAGAACAAGCTAAGGTGGAAATACAAAAGTTTGCCCAACAAAAAGTGAGCTATCAAACAGAAGGAGAATCTATTTTTGTTCTTCTGGTAATAAAGCCCATAGAGACTGTGCCAGCAAAACCTCTTGAATATTTCAAAGGAAAATGCTCGAGAGACAGAAAAAAAGCACAATAGTTGATTCAAAGAACCAGGAGTACATTGAAAATGAAGTACAGATTGGATTTGGGAGACGGAGAGCAACAGGAAGAAAACCAACAACTTGGAAACAAATAATTGTGGGATTGCAAAGCATTAATTATATTTGCAAAACATGACAGAACAAGAAAACCTGGAAATACTGGACTACTTTGACTCTGTTAAACTTGTAGGTGTCTCCAAAGCACATGTCCTACTTCATGTCATTAATGTTTGGAAAACATTTAGTAGAGGGGAAAAGGAAGGAAAGAGTTAACCGTAAGTAAAATAAAATGTTGGTCTTAAGAGTAGTATTTTTACAATGCATGACATAACCTGCATGCTATAAAGTAAAGCTTTCTCAGTTATTTTCAAGTGAAATAGGGATACTAAAGTAAACAAATGTCCCTGTTTTTTTTACTTCTTCCAGATTTCTCTTTGTTCAGTTCTAAGAAATATAGGCAATGCACAAAAAGAAAGAAAGAAAGAAAAGTCTGGACAAAAGAGCATGATACAAATTTGATATGATTTTTCTTACTCTTGCATAGGGGAATAACTGAAGTAAGGCCGTTGGCTTGATCTAGTGACAAGTTTTAATGGGAAGAAAATAAATAAAAAGCACTGAATATAATAAAAACATACTCATTTCTTTCCAAATGTGTCTAGCAAATAAATGAGTGCTTGTAAAAGAGGCAACTGTGTATCCAGTTGGACTCAATCTGATAAGAAGCAATAATAACAGAACAGATGTTCATCGTGTTATACTGCTGCAGTCATCACACTTGGGTTATCTTGCCGTCAGGCGGTCCCGCAGTCGGCCGAATCCCAAAGTCTTGGTCCAGCGTCGGTTGTCGTCGCTTCTTCCCTGATGTCAGTGTGACAGGGGGATACAAGAGGCAGCCGACGCCATTTTCTTCAGTCTTTCTTGCCGCACGGTGCCCGAAGCAGAAGCAGTTCGCAAGTGCCGGTTGGCTAGCTCCTGAGATTTTCGAATTGAATTTCAGCCCGAAGACTTCTCTAAAGCTAAGTACCCCGTTGGGGAAACTTTTCTTGCCTCAGACCGATGTCAGACAAAGTTAATAATTGCATTTCTTGTGGGAAGCAAATACCTCATAAGGATTTTCATTCTTATTGTATTCCTTGCCTAGGCCCAGACCACGACGTCTCTGGTTGTCGGTTCTGTGCTAGGTTCAACAAACGTACAATCAAGCGTCGGGCAGATTTCGCCCAACATTATTTTGGCAGAAAATTTAACTATAGCATATCGTCAGAGCAACCGACATCAGCAATGATTAAAAAACGCAAGGATAAGGACAGGCAACCAAGGCCAAGACCAGATACCGAGACCTCAGCAAGGCCTGCCACCGGTTCTCCGGTTTTCAGCGAGGTGCCTATGCAGCCCCTGACTACCGCTGATTTAGAAATTCTGACGGCCTCCCAGACCGAATCAGCTGGGCCTCAGGAGCCGGTTCCATCTCAACCCTCGGACGCCAACCCTGATGGTGATCCGGAGATTTTGGACAGGCTTTCAATTTCTGAAGCTGTCTTCAAACCGACAATTATCTCTATTAAGTCTTATGCTAAACTTAAAGCCCCCTTAAAAGTTAGGAAACTGGGTCCACAGACCCCCCCACAGGCCCCTATGCCTAAAAAACAGATGCTTAAGATGGCTGAGGATTTAATTACCCTTATCAGGGGTTCACAACCCCCTCCTGACAAAAGGCCTAGACTGGAGGAAGATTATCCTTCCTCTGACCAAGCATCCATTTCCTCAGCTAACTCTGAGGACCAGGATTATTACTTCCCTCCTTATGAAGACTCAGATGCTGAAGAGTCCATTCCCTCTGTCTCCGCCCCTGAAGACTACTCTTTTGGGGAAACTTTACACACCATGAGGGAACACTTTCACTGGGAAGGCCAAGATTACTCTGAGTCTAAGAAAAGACTCCGTGAGTTTCTTCTTCTTCCACAGCACAGACCCCTTGCAATTCCTCCAGTTTTAGACATTTTGGATGATGTTTACACCAAATCTAGTCTAAACCCAGATTCCTTACCTCCTGCACCAGCTAAACCAGACAGATACTACCGAGTTCCTGATTCTCATAAGTTTCTATATAAAAGCCCTGTTGCAGACCCCAAAACCATTTCCCAGGGTCCCAAAGGGGTTAAGGCCTCTACTGCTAAGAATCCACTACCTTCTGAGAGAGATTCCAGAGCATTAGAAAGATGGGGGAAGAAAGTGTATATGTCTGCCACTTTGGCCATGAGGGCCTTAAACTGCCAATTCTACATGCTAAAATACCAGCAGTACTTGATTACACAGTTAAAGCAGAAAATGATCCCTCAGACAGATCAACCTGATTTCAAAGAGAAGCAGGATTTGCTGCATGCAGCAGAACAGGTGGGAAAGCATACCTTACAGTGCGGTTTTGATTCATTGGAAGCCTCATGTAGAGCAGCTGTCACAGGATCTGTAATACGTAGACATGCTTGGCTAAAAGAGCAAGCCTTACCAGAACATGTCAAAGCAAAGTTATTGGATGCTCCATTGCAGAAAGATGTGTTATTTGGTGTCAAAGCAGAGGAAGTTTTAAAGAAAATGGAAGAAAAGGCAAAATCTATGCAGACAGTTAAAGATTTTTTACAGGTACAACCTCCTTGTTTCAGCAGAAACTGGCCATCAAAAAACTGGTCCTTTCCTGCATCAGACAGAACCCAAAGGGGTAGGTACAGACGCCCAAGGGGCAGAGGACAGCCACAAGGTTCTTTCAGGCCTAGACAATGGCATACAACAACTCAAAGAGGTGGAGACGAAAGATCTCAACCCCTCAGGAAACAAACACAATGACTTCCCTCTTCACCTGCCAAGCAAAATTGCCCTGGCAGCACCTTTGGGAGGAAAACTGGCTCTATTTCCACAAAATTGGCGCATCATAACAAAAGACAAATGGGTTCTGGATATTATTACCCGAGGCTACAGATTTCATTTCCACGCTTTACCACGGATGAGAGGCATGCCAAATCTGCCTCCAAACCAATGGGCAGAGGCACAAATGCAAATTTCAGCTCTCATGGATATGAAAGCAATTCAAAAGGTACCTACAAAGGAGCAAGGTCAAGGTTTTTACTCAAGACTATTTCTAGTACCAAGAAAGGACAAAGCCTGGAGACCCATTTTAGACCTCTCAATTCTAAACACATACCTGGAGGTACCCAAATTCAAAATGCTCACACTACAGCAGCTTCTTCCCATGCTGGGCAGGGAGTCTTGGTTGGTAATGTTGGACCTCAAAGAGGCATACCTGCATGTCCCTATCAGACAAGATTGCAAAAGATACCTCAGATTTTTGGCAGGTACAACGCATTATCAATTCTCTGCATTGCCCTTTGTCTTATCTACTGCGCACAGAGTATTTACGAAATGCCTGGCATCAGTAATTGCATACTGCAGACAACGAGGAATACAAATTTATCCATATCTGGACGACTGCCTGATCCAAGCGGACAGCAAGGCCATTCTATTACAGCATCTAGCATTTGTAACAAAGCTGCTAAGTTGCCTAGGGTACACAGTAAACAAAAAGAAATCAAAGCTAATACCCTCACAAGACATAATATTCCTGGGTGCCAGCTTAAATACAACAGCCCAGATGGCTTATCCTCACACCAGACAAACAAAAACAACTGACTCAATACTTCAAAAAGATGGCAACTTTTACCCAGCTCACTGCAAGGCATCCTGCATTCAACTAATTCCACATGCAAAGCTGCATATGAGGAAATTACAATGGTACCTGAAAAGTGTGTGGGCTCAACACAGGCATAGCCTCGAAACAAGTATACCTCTCATTCCCTGCCTTCAAAAAGAGTTCCTATGGTGGGCTCAAGCATGTCAAATAAACAAGGATCTTCCTTTTGTCTTACCTCCAGCAAACCAAACTATGACAACAGATTCTTCAGACTACGCTTGGGGAGCACACATGGCAGGACAGTGCATACAGGGCAAATGGTCTGCAAAACAAATGCACCTACACATCAACCAAAAGGAGATGCTAGCTGTGCAAAATGCACTGACAGCCTTCAAGGACCTCTTACATCCGGGACAACTACTAATAAGGACAGACAACACCACAGTTATGTGGTACATAAACAAACAGGGAGGAACACACTCCTACCCTTTATGCAGACAGGCAATTACCTTGTGGAACACAGCATTGACTTACCAAGTACAATTGCAAGCACAATTCCTGCCAGGAAAGGAAAACATATTGGCAGACGAATTAAGCAGAAATTTGGCAGATCCTCACGAGTGGAGACTATACCCACAAGTATTTTCAATGATAACTCAAAGGTGGGGACGCCCAGACATAGATCTATTTGCCTCCCCCAACAATTGCCAACTACAGAAATTTTGCACAAGGACTTATCATTCCCTAGCCTGGAAAGTGGACGCCCTATCATTCAGTTGGGCAGCATTAACAGTCTATGCCTTCCCACCACTACCTCTCCTGACCAAGATATTACTGAAAGTCAGATCAGAGAGACCACAAATGATCCTCATTGCTCCGGACTGGCCACGTCAGCACTGGTACCCATTATTAAGGACCTTGACTCACAACCCTCCATGGATCTTACCTCAACTCCCACTTCTGTTGACTCAGTAAAACTTTCAGATCCTCCACAGTCAGCTCAGGACTTTAAATTTAGCTGCATGGAGAATACCTTGAATTATCAATCAACACTTCTCTCAAAGGACGTCCTGAATGTCATTTTGGAGGCCAGGAGGCCCAGCACCAGAAAAACTTACTCAGACAAATGGAAAAGATTTTGTGCATGGAACCAGGCTAAAGGCCAGAATCCTTGGATACCAAACATTCCTCAAATACTGCAATACTTAACTGAGATGCTACACAAAGGCCTTTCTTTCTCATCCATTAAGATCCATGCTTCAGCCATTTCAGCTCAATATAATACGGATCCTCCCATATTCTCACACCCTTTACTAAGGCAGTTTCTCAGAGGGGCTAAGAATATAAGACCTCCCAGAAAACTCCCAACGCCAGCTTGGGACCTCAACTTCGTTTTAGAAAAATTAACACTGCCTCCTTTCGAACCATGCAGAACTACAATACTTGTCATGGAAAACAGCTCTGTTGCTGGCTATCACCTCAGCATGCAGGGTCTCAGAACTACAGGCTCTTATGGCAGTGGAACCTTTCATCATTTTCCATCAGGACAGAGTCTCTTTACGTACTAACCCTACCTTTATGCCAAAGGTAGTATCCAGTGTGGCTTTGAATCAGACCATTCATTTACTCACCTTTTATCCAAACCCCCAGAATAAAGGAGAAAGACTCCTACACTCTTTGGACATTCACAGACAGCTACGTTACTATTTGGATAAGACAAAAACCTTCAGAAAAACTGACCAACTCTTTGTATCCCATGCTGCAGGTTCACAAGGAAAAGCTATTTCAAAACAGACCATCTCCAAATGGATAGCACATTGTAACCACTTTTGCTACTCGCACCATGGGAAAGCAGTGCCTGTTAATATTAGGTCCCACTCTACCAGGGCTACAGCAACCTCAGCAGCCTTTCTCAGGGGGGTTCCAACCAAGGACATTCTAGAGGCAGCTACTTGGAGTTCAGTGCACACCTTTACCAAGCACTACCACCTTCCATTATACTCAAAAACCAGAGCTGGTTTTGCCACTGCAGTTCTGCAGGGCATCCTAGCTTCACCTAACCCAGTTTAGTCCCAGCCACCCATCCACAGCTTTGGGATTCAACCCAAGTGTGATGACTGCAGCAGTATAACACGATGAACATAGTACAGTTTTGTACCTACCATAAATGTAGATGTTCGAGTGTATATACTGCTGCAGTCCAGGTTACCCTCCCACCATCCCCTCTACATACCAGGGTGTTAGTTATAACTCCATGTACATCAATCTATTGGATGCATGTCTATACGGTGTATTTGCTAACAGCTAGTACTATTGTTTATCTACTAAGGTATTTTTGCATAGTTATTTGTATTGCCTTCCTAGTTGGGGGCACCTGACATCTGGGGCAAGAAAAACTGAAGAAAATGGCGTCGGCTGCCTCTTTTATCCCCCTGTCGCACTGACGTCAGGGAAGAAGCGAAGACAACCGACGCCAGACCAAGACTTTGGGATTCGGCCGACTGCGGGACCGCCTGATGGCAGGATAACCCAAGTGTGATGACTGCAGCAGTATATACACTCGAACATCTACATTTATGGTAGGTACAAAACTGTACTTTCCTTTCTTTCAATGGCTAGGAGATAAAGTTTTCTGAAAGCATTCAAGTATTTTTCTAATCTGGGAGAGGAATAAAGACAAAAACAAACAGCACTTAGTGTTAGTAGAAGCAAAGGCTGTACTATGTCTCTTAGCATGGACAACCTTCCTTACAGATTAATCCAAGTTTGTGAGCATGTCTGTCAGTTTGGGATAATTGTTCATATTAGGAGGGTTAAACGTCAATATTTGAGGATGTACATAGTTTTGTGTGTTAGTATTACGTTAACAAGATTTAGGGTGTTCTGTGGGTGTATTTTTTTCTTGTTTGAGGGTTTTCATTAAAACAAAATGTTTTGTAAGTTGTGACATAGGTTCAAATGGAAATGTCAAGAAATAACTGCTTAAAAGATCAACCTGCCAAACATTAGTGTATGCTTGCAACACAAAAGCTGAAATTAGACATTTAAAAAAAAGTAGTTACACATACAGGTGGGAACAATAACTTCTTAGCATAATGACAACACTTTCTATATTATCTTTAAATGTAAAAAGTCTCACAGATATACACATAAAAAAGAAAAAGAAGTGAACTATATTAAAAATGCAGAGTGCAAAGAGCTATGCTACAGGAGACACATTTGGAAAGAAATGAGTATGTAAATTTGATAAAGAAAGGATTTCAGGATTTTTTTTCAACAGAATATCTGGGGCAAAAGAAGAAGGGAGTACTTATTTTAATTGCAAGAGGAACTCCAACAGTGTTGTAGTTTCTGTGTTGCCCATACCTTACTTGGAAAGAAGGAAGTTTCTCTGTTCAGCAGTGAGAGTGGGGAGCTTTGAGCAGACTATCTGTCCCTGGAGGAGTGGTTTTTAGTTCAGAATTTGTAGTTTATTGGCCATTTTGGGCTAATTTCTATCCCTTTCATCTTTCTGCTATAAAAATCTGCATTTGCGCGGTCTTGCTCACAGCACAGTGCCGGTTAGCTAGGGTCAACTATCCCCGGCTCCACAAAGTCTGCTCTTCAGTTTTTCCCTTATAACTTGTCAGTCTTTCAGCCTAAAGCACTCAGACCCACACCTTTTAGCCCAGCACTTGTTCTAAAATCTGCTGCAGCACTAAATAATCCCCAGCATTCAACCCTCGCATCTGCCAGAAGGGAATAGTCTATATACTTCCCTACTTGACAACTATTTCCCCAATTAACAAAAGCAAACAGTCTTTACTACTTATTCAGGCATGTCCAAGAGACAGCTCTCGGTGTACTCTCCAGCCTACCTGATGAACCTGGGCATCTTGAGGCAATGTTACAACTGCCTCATGTACACAGACAATCCTCTCCTCCTACCACCGAACACTAACACTTGAGAGAGATGCAATTATACAGCCAATCTAGAGGCAAAGCTCTCTCCAAACAAGACTGGAACAGACAGTCAAGAGGAGAAGGTAATAACTCACAGCACCCCACTCACTACACACAGACCAACTAAACCAACACCTCCAAAACCCACACATAGTAACACCAAGATGTATATGGAGGCTCTGATTAAAAATCTAAATCTGCCTAAGCAACAGAGACCTCCAAAGTAGACAAACAAGCAACCTCCTCCCATCAACACACCCCAAACAACACACAGCCCACAAACTCGGTGTGCCACACAACCGCAGCCCATAAGGCAAAACATACCCAACACACTAGTGATAGGTGACGCTATAGTCAAGCACACCGACTTCCCACTCACCAGGCTGGACAAAGAGAAGATTACTGTCAGCTGCTTGTTGGGTGCCAGAATCCGCCACATAATGCATGCACTCAGGTCACTACAAGGCAAGTACAAATATGACTCTGTCATTGTCCATGTTGGTGTAAATGACCTGAGACATACCTCCCTGGACTACATGAAAAGAGACATGGAAAAGCTCTCTGATCTTTTAGCAGATGCAGGTATGACCCTAGCCCTGAGTAGCATCCTGCCTTCACCAAGAATAATACCACAGTACAAGGATAAGATAATCAACATCAACAATTGGCTAAGCTTCTGGTGTCATTCAAAGGGGATCCTGTATCTTTCTGCCTGGGATGACATGCTTGACAGGCCATGATGCTTCGCCAGAGATGGTCTGCGCCTGTCACCCCTGGGATTCAGGATATTGGCCAAGGCTCTTGCCGCCCCTATAGTGCTTTTTTTAGGCAAGGCTCAAAAAACAAACCCACCACCGTAAGAACTACAGGTGACAAAAAACTGAGTGCAATGCTGCTCAATGCTAGAAGTCTAAACCTCAAAATGCACTCACTCGAGGCACTCCTCAAAATGGAGAACACTGATATCTGTGCAGTGACTGAGACCTGGTTCAAGGCTCCCGAGAGCACCCCAGCACTACCAGGCTATAATTCATACCACATGTTTCAGCCACAAAACCCGGACCGAAACACGAAGGGTGGAGGTGTGTCCATCTTCATCAAAGACACCCACACCTCCAGGCTAGTTGCAAAACACGATGCCTCTGAAATCATCCAAGTGCAACTAACCCTGGGCAAAAATGCATTCCAAATTGTAGCTTGTTATAGATCCCCCACCATGACCCAGGACCCTCACTCCTCGTTCCTGGGGACATTGGAAAACATGAGGGTCCAACCTAATACCATTATAATTGGCAATTTCAACTACCCTAACATAAACTGGGAAAACTACTCTTGTACTAATCCCCTTGCTCAACGATTCCTGGAATTTATAAACTCTAATGCCCTGGATCAACTTGTCAACACTGCCACCAGGGGCAACAATATTCTGGACCTGATCATTACCAACATAGGTGACCAATGCTCAACGCCCGAGATCAACTCCTTGCTTGTTAGATCAGACCATAAACTAATCACCCTAGATATCCACATCCCGACCCCACCCTCACACAAGGAAACCATCGCAAAAAAATTCTCCACAGTGAACTTCACGCTACTCAAAAATGAGGTGGCTAACTTCACATCACCCCCACAGATGGACAATGCAGTCAATACAGTCATGACTGCTGAATCCTACACAAATACACTCTACAAGCACTTGCATGACTGCATGGATCGTGCTATCCCCAACAAAACCAAGATGCTATCCTCCAAAAAAAGGAAGCCGATCTGGTGGTCACCTGCCATTAACAAACTCTACAACAGAAGGAAGAAACTGTTCAAAAGAGAGTAAAAACCTAGGTATGGAGGAACTCAATGACGGGCCTCAGTAAGAAACTAAGATCTCTCATTAAATCCTCCAAACCTAATTTTGAAAGAAAAATTGCCACAGATACCAAAGACAACCACAAGGCATTCTTTAGCTATGTCAAGAATCTCCATGGCAACACCCCGATCTGCACAGAGCTACAACAGAACGGCGCAAAATATACAGAGCCAACTGATATTGCCAACATCTTGGCAGACAGGTTCAGTGCAAACTTTATGACCCCCCCCCAAAGGGCCTATAACTATATCACATGGTTGTAGAGCCCCGTCAGTCACAAACACACAGGTAAAAATAGCACTCTCTAAAGCCAAAAACACAGCATCCATGGGACCGGACAACATCCCAGGCTGCATTTTACACGAACTCCAAAATAAACTAGCCCCCCACCTAAACTCCATGTTCAATCACAGCCTCACCACAGGCTATGTACCCACGGAATGGGGCACAGCAATGACTATCCTACTCCACAAAGGAGGAACCACCACAGACCCCAGGAACTATCGACTTATTAGCCTGATAAGCCTGGTCTGCAAGGCCATGGAGTGTATCATCATGGAACTCATAAACAAAGACATTGGTAACCTCCAAACTTTGGATGCTACCCAAATCAGATTTGTGAAGGGTAGATCACGTCTCCTAAACCTGGTAGACTTCTTTGAAACCGTTACCAAGGCCATAAATGAAGGCAAGGTGGTCCACACAGCCTACCTGGACCTCGCTAAAGCCTTTGACACTATTCCCCATTCAGGAATCATAGATAAACTCATCAGCCTTAACATAAACCCTTACATCATGAGATGGGTGGCCAACTGGCTCACGGACAGAATCCACATGGTGAGAGTTGCAGACTCCAGATCCGACTCCAAACCAGTGACAAATGGAGTGCCCCAGGGTTCAGTCTTGGGATCGCTCCTGTTCGATATATATTTCTCCGAAGTGCAAGCGAATACCGAGGGTCTATGGCTAACCAAGTTTGCAGATGACTGCAAACTGGGTGTCATTATCGATTCTCCTGCCGACATAGACATCCTGCAAAAGGGCCTCACCAAGACAGAAACGGTGTCAAAATCATGGCCTCAAGCTAAATGACAAAAAGTGCATTGTTATCCCCTTTGGTAAAAACACGGTACCCATGAATTACCAAATAGGGGGAAGTTCACAACACAGAAATTGTGATAAGGGATCTTGGGACTCAAGTGGATAGTAACCTCTCCTTCGATAACCACATTGCCACAGTGGTCAGAAAATCTTTCTACGTGGCCCACCTAATCACAAAAGGGTTTGCATCTAGAAATAAGGAAGTCATCGTCCCCCTCTACTCATCACTTATCAGACCCCGCTCATTGAATACAATGCCCCATTTGGAAATGTACCTCACAAGACACCTACAACTGGAGAGGCGCCAAAAGTACCTCACCAAGAGGAATGCTGGCCTCAAACAGTTGCCCTATGCCGACCGACTCAAGAAACTCCAACTCTACTCGGTCGCATACCGCTTACTCTGAGGAGACCTCAGTCTAACATAAAAAGCTATGTCAAACACGGAATTAATGGACATGCTCCACTTAAAGAAATCCCAATCTCCCCGAGCTACACACTCTAGGGACCTAAACCTTACCACAACAATAAATAGGACATGTTGGATGGATGGATTCTTGTCCCAGAGACTTCCCATGCTCTGGAACAAAATTCCCATCTACATCAAGCAGAGCTCATCATTAGCACTCTTCAAGAAAAACCTTGATAAGTGAATGGGTGATAGGAAATTCACCCCTGACATTATGTCTGGGGCTCTGCTCGTTAGAGGGGCAGGAATTTAACACTACATGGGTGGCGAAAGCCAACACACTGTTGGCCAGGCTTGCTTTGGCCCTCGGGCCGATAGCCTAGTACCTACTTATGAACCTATGATAGAAGAGGAAAAATGATAAAAATTGTAGATCTGTAGTACTAAGGGGCTACTGGCAAGACATGTATTTATATTCCACCTAAAACTGCTATAATGGAGCTTTAGAAAATTCTGGGAGAAATAGTCAACTTTCAGCAGGGAATATCACTTATAGGTGGGGACTGGAATTTGATTTGCAGCAGTAGGAATGTATCTGGGGGACGCAGAAAGGAACATACAACAAAAGATGGCAGATTTTTGAAGAACTTTATGAGAATGTTTTGCATGGAAGATGTGAATTCAGTAGTAGGAGCATGGAGTGAATTTACATATTATTCCCCAAGGTACAAAAACTGATCTAGGCTAGACCAAAAAAAGAAGGTATGTACTTACGATAATGTTCCACATGTGTTGGCCATCTCAACCTTTATTCTCACTGAGTCAGATCCGATCCAGTGGATCAGTCTCAGCCTTTTACAGAAGCTCAAGGGCATTCTCCCTTACCCATAATGCAACTCCCTAACTTCCTCAGATCTTGTTTGCCCCTGACAATTCATACAGAGGGAACTGCTTTATAGATTAACAGACAAAAATTGTTCCTGAGGCTACACAGTCTTATAATATCCAGTTAGTGCTACTCAGTTTCCCAGCAGTATAGGCATGGAGTATGGAGAGTGAATTGTGAGAATAAAGGTCGTAATGGACAACACACATGGAACGTTATGGTAAGTATATAACTTCTTTATGTGATGTTGTCAATCTCGCTTTTATTCACATTGATGGGACCACATCCCAAGCAACCTGATTCTTGGGTGGCGCGTGGGAGAATATTCCTCAGAACCATAGAAACAAAAGATGCTCTACTCCTAGAGGCCAAATCCACTTTGTAATGAGTAATAAAGGTATGAGGTTTTGCCCATGTCGCTGCAGCACAGATATTATCCAAAGGTAACCTAGCTTGAAAGGCTGCAGAAGTAGCTACAGACCTAGTGGAATAAGCTTTAACACGGGTAGTGAGAGTTTTGCTCTTAGAGCTGTAAATGAAGGATATACATTGTGAAAGTCAGTTGGGCAGGGTAACTTTGGACACTGGTCGGCCTTTTATAACATGATAGTAAGAAATAAATACATCTGATTTGATTGTCTAAATCCTGAAGTTTTGTGCAAGTAAAAATATAATTGTCTATGAATGTCCAGAAGATGCAATGAATATTCCCCTTTATTTTGGAAGTTTAGGAAGAGAACCGGTAGAGCGACAGATTGAGGTTACATTCCGACACAACGTTTGGTAGGAATGAGGGGTTGGTGCGTAAAAAGACTCTGTTTTTATGAAAAACTAGGAATGGTGGCTTGGCAGATAGAGCTTGTAATTCAGGAGCTTGTAATTCAGAAACTCTCCTTGCTGAAGTAATAGCCACTAAGAGTAGAGTTTTCCAGGAAATGTACTTCAATTCACATGTAGCAGATGGTTCGAAGAGAGGACAAATAATGTCTGACGGTACAAAATTCAGATCCCAAGGTGGTGACGGGTTTTTGTATGGGGATTTTATCAATGTAGTTCCTTTTAAGAATGCTTTACAAAGTCTGTTTGACATGATTGCAGAACTATTTTCCCCTATATGAAAATTTGATATTGCTGCCAAATTAATCCTAATAGTGGCAGCAGCAGCACCCTAATTGAAAAGTTTCATCAAAAATTCTAGAACAGAATGTATGGGCACAGTAAAGTGATCTATCTGATTATTGCTGGCCCATGAAACAAATCTTTTCCATTTACCTCTGTAAAATTTACGTGTAGATGATTTATGGCAAGATAGCAAAATATGTTTAACTGGAGATGAAAGGAGAGAAAAATTGATAATCAGGAGAACTGCAGCAGCCAAGCTGTTAGTTTGAGATTGCCCAGATTAGAATGAACCTTTACTGATGGGCGAGTTGAAGATCCAGAGCAAGGTCCAGAATCCATGACTCATCCCACACATGAGGCTGAAGAAAGGGGAACCAGATCTGTCAAAGCCAATAGGGGGCAATTAGGATTATTGTCATCTCCAACAAACTTGCTTTCTGTAAAAATTTAGGAATTAGAGGCATAGGTGGAAAGGCATAAAGAAGTCTCGGGGGCCAATCGTGAACAAGTGCATCCCTTGGTGACTCCCCCGCAGCAGGGATCATGGCAAAGTAGTTGCTGCATTTGGCATTGATGGGCGATGTAAAGAGATCGCAGCAAGGCTGACCCCATTTTCAGAACATCCCTGTAACTTTCCGACTGCGGGACCACTTGTGCGGCCATAAAATGGCTCTGCACAATTTGTGTGCAATTATGCTGTTTTCCTCTGGAATGTGCATTGCTAACAGAAAGTGGTTGGAAGTTTTTGCCCATTGCCAGGGCCTCTCGACAAAGGGGGAAGGATCTGGTTCCCCCTGTTTGTTTATGTACCAGACGACAGACATGTTGACTGAGTGGATTGCTATCATTCCCAGAGGAAGGGAGTCTTGAAATGCCTGCAACACCAAAAGCACTGCCCTCATGTCCAGGATGTTTATGTGCAAATGAGTCTCGTGTTGTTGCCAGATACCTTGAATCATCTTCCCCAGATAATGCCACTCTACCATATCTGGGAAGCATCCGTGGTCACTGTGGCTTGGGGTTGAGGGGGAATGAAGTGACAGCCCTGGGATACTAACAGAGTAAATCCACCACTGGAGATCCTATTTGTAGGAATTGGTTATTCTGATTTTGTGTGTCATAGGAAGTTCTAGAATTGATCACTGTGTTGAAAGTAACCAATGAAGTATTCTCATGTCGAGATGATTTGGCCTCCTAGGAGTTGGTTCTATGGTATACGGGATCTCCCAAGCCTTCGAAGAGATTAACTTAATAACTCATAGGAAGAAAGGGTCACCCAAGAGGTTGCGGGATGAGACCCGAAAGCCTTAAGGTATACTGACTCTTCAGCTGAAGGGGATGTGGATTGCCAGTCACCTCTCTGCTTTAAAATTTCTAGGATGTGTCCAAAGAGACATTTTTAAGAGGTGACCGTGGGAATCATCTGTCTCACTGAGGTCAGTATCGGATGTGATTGACTCCTCTGGGGAGTCCAGGTGCTTCCTCTTGGAGGTCCTCTTCTGAGGGACTTCCTCAGTGGGGTAGTCTGGGGAAGTTTCAGAAGAGGCAGGTGTCCCCTGTTGGGCATTCTGAGGCCTGGGGTCTCTGGAGTCCTGTGAAGAGGGTATGTGAGAAGACAAAGACACATGTACAGAACTGGGAGAAAGATCCGAGATAGGCTGTATCTTACACTGGGATGTGGTCAAAACCCTCCTCATGACCTCAAAAGCAGTCTGTCCCTGCTCTGAAGAACACCTCGGATCAAAAGGGTTGTCTGAGCCGAAGGAATCTCCGGTGCAGAAGACAGAAGTTCTGAGGCACAGGTAGGAGCCAACCTCACCTGAGCCGAGGCCCCCAGAGGCAGGCTCAGATCCGGACAGATCCGAACCAGCTCCGTGGACCTGACTGGAGAGTGTTGGCTCCTAGAGGTCTCCTTCACTGACTGGGTGGAAACGCTCAGGGCAGACATTGAATCAGAGGAACTTATGGGTCCTGTATCCGAAACGGGCACAAGTTGGACATCGGACTCTTTTGGCTCCACCAGGGGACAGATCGGAGGAAGAGCAGGCACCGAAGGGGATGACTGCACCCGATCAGATTACTTTGGGTTCAGGCCCAATAACAACTTGACCAAGGCCGGTGTCTTTAGCAGCCTCTGCAATACCCTATCCACATCATCATCAGAAAAACTCCTATTAGACCAAGTAGAATGAGTTGGAGATCTTGACTTTGCCAGAAAAAGAGATGGGAGCCTAGAAGGTACTGGTTCTAATAAAGGAGAATGGCGCCAATATCTAAATTCAGTGGGAGCCAAAGAGGTTGGAGCTAAGGGTTCCATCTGCTCTGATGAACTCTTGGATCAAGTGACAGCTGTCTGTCAGAGGATTCTGTTGGAGCAGACAGTCTAGGAGCTTTTTGCTTCGGCTCTGATGAAAACTTCTGTGCCAAAGAGGAACGTTTTAGTGGTTTGTCAGATTTAGTTGATTCATCAGATTTGGAGGACTCAGTAGAAACAGCCTCAGAGAAAGGAGTTTTCAGCAGTCCCTTTAGAATAAATTTATTTTTGGGCTCCATCACAGCCCTTCGATTAAAGCCACGGCATATGGAGCAAGATTCTTGGAAATGAAGAGGCCCCAAGCAATACACACACAGTATGTGTGAATCACTTGGGGCATTTTCTTCCCACATTATTCACATTTCTTGAAACCAAGAGGTTTCCCATCTGGCTTTTGAAACATATTTATCAACTTACACACACTCAGATAGACACTTACAGTAGACAAAGTCCTCTAAATGAAATGCATGGAAAGGCTTCAGAAAATAGCAAGAAACATTTTTTTTTCTTTTTAAACAGAAATCATCCTCTAACTCAAATGGATGACAAAGGTTCATAGGTTCATAGGTTCATACTAGGCTATCTGTCCTAGGGCATTTATAAGCCTAGCCAGAGTGTGTTTGGCTTTCGCCACCCATTTTAAATTAATTTTGCTATGCCTTTTTTTGAGGTTAGTATACTGTGCCTCTGTCTAACAGTGACACAGAAGTGATAGCCGGGGTAAACCTACGATCTCCCATCCACTCATCAAGATTCCTCTTGAAGAGAGTCCATGTGGGACTCTGCCTAACCTGGACTGGGATTTTATTCCAGAGTGAAGGGAGCCTCTGGGATATGAATCTGTCCCTCCAGCATGTCCTATTTATTTCAGTGCTGAGGTTCAAGTCTCTCGAGCCAGAGCTCGATGGGATTTGGATTTTCTGAGGTACAGCATGTCCATTAATTCTGGGTTGGACATGGCTTTATACGTCACGCACAGATCGCCTCTGAGCAGGCGGTATGCCACTGAGTAGAGCTAGAGTTTCTTTAACCGGGCAGCATATGGCATCTGTATGAGCCCTTTGATCCTCTTGGTGAGGTACTTTTGGGGTCTTTCCAGTTGCTGCAGGTGTCTGGTAAGGTACATCCCAAAAGGGGCATTGTACTCAACTATGGGCCTGATGAGGGATGAGTAAAGAGGTACGATGACCTCCCCTGATCTAGATGTGAATCCCTTCATGATTAGGTGGGCTATATAAAATGTTTTTCTAACCACTTTGGCCACGTGGTTGTCAAATGAGAGATTGCTATCAACTTGGGTACCCAGGTCCCTAATGACTTCTTCTGTACTTAATGGATTACCACCTATGTGGTAATTTGTGGGCACTTTGTTTTTGCCAAAGGGGATGACTATACACTTTTTGGCGTTTAGCTTGTGGCCATTGCTCTGGCACCAGTTGTCTGTTTCTATGAGGCCCTTTTGGAGGATGCTTGTGTCGGCTGGAGAGTTGATTATGGTGCCCAGTTTGCAGTCATCTGCGAACTTGGCCAGCCACAGTCCTTCTGTGTTGGCCTGTACCGCCGAGAAATATATACCGAACAAGAGAGGTACCAGGACTGAGCCTTGTGGGACGCCACTTGTAACTGGTTTGGAGTCTGACATGGCTCCAGCAATTCTAACCATGTGGGTTCTGTCCTTGAGCCAGTTTGCAACCCATCTAGTGACATAGGGATTTATATTTAAGCTGTTGAGCTGATCTATAATGCCCGAGTGGGGTACTGTATCGAAGGCTTTTGCGAGGTCCAGGTAGGCTGTGTGGACCACCTTCCCCTCGTCAATGGCCTTGGTGACTGTTTCAAAGAAATCGACCAGGTTTAAGAGGCAGGATCTGCCCTTAACAAAGCCAAACTGGGTAGGATCCAGTGTCTGTAGGTCCACAATATCTTTATTTATGAGGTCCATGATGATCCTTTCCATAGCTTTGCAGAGCAAGCTAGTCAGGCTTATGGGGTGACAGTTTCCAGGATCCGTTGAGGCACCACCTTTGTGGAGAGGGACCACTGTTGCTGTACGCCACTCTTTGGGTACATATCCTGTAGTAAGGCTAAGACTGAACAGTAGTTTTATGTTTGGGTTTAGCTCTTCTTGGAGTTCATGTAGGACGCAGCCTGGGACACCATCTGGTCCCATTGATGCTGTGCTTTTTGCTTTGGAGAGGGCGGCTCTTACCTGAGCATCTGAGATGTCAGGGGGGCAGCACTCTGTTGGGATAGATATTTGCCTTTTGGGGGGGGGGGGGGAGACGTTTGCACTGAACCTGTCAGCTAGGATGTTGGCAATGTCTGTGGGCTCAGTGTATTTTTTTGTCATTTTGGACTAATTCTGAGCATATCTGGGAATTCCCACCCAGGTTCCTAACATAACTAAAGAAAGCCTTGTGATTATCCTTAGTGTCCTGTGCAATTTTTCTCTCAAAGCTGGCCTTAGACGATTTTATGAGTGCCCGTAGTTTTTGCTAATACTGATCAGAGATGCCTTCCCTTTTGGGATTTTGCTCTATCATATAGTAGCTTCCTCCTTCTATTGTATAGTTTGTTTATGGCTGGGGTCCACCAGACAGGACGCCTGCCTTTGGAGGATTGGGTCTTGGTTTTATTTGGGATTGCATGATCCATGCATTCCTGAAGGTGTTCATAGAATGCATTTATAAAGGATTCTGTGGTCTGGGCCGTATTTTCCACAGGCCCGGGCGGTTTGAAGGATTTCGCTTCGGTTTTGAGGCATGTGAAATTTGCTTTAGAGAAGTTTTTCACTGTGGTTTTCTGGGCAGGGGTGGGGTCGGGATGTGAATATCCAGTGAGATTAGTTTATGGTCTGATCTTACCAGTGAGGGATACACTTCTGGTCTGGAGCACAGTGTCCCCATGTTGGTGATGATCAGGTCCAGTATGTTTTCCCCTCTTGTGGGAGTGGTAACAAGTTGTTCCATAGCATTTGAGTTTATAAATTCTAGGAACCTTTGGGCTAGGGTGTTGGAGCTAGAGTAATGCTCCCAGTCTATGTTTGGGTAGTTGAAGTCGCCCAATATAATGGTGTTTGGAGAGACCTTCATATTTTCCAGTATTCTCAGGAAGGCCAAGTGGGGTTCCTGTGTTTGGGAGGGTGGTCTGTAGCAGGCTATAAACTGGAAGGCAGTTTTACCCACAGTTAGTTGCACATGGATAGTCTCTGATGCTTCGTGCTGTGCCACCAACCTGGAGGTGTGGGTATCTTTGACTAATATTGATACTCCTCCTTTTGTGGTTCGTCCAAGTTCTGGGGCCGAAAAGCATGGTATGAGGTATAACCTGGTAGTGCTGGGGTGCTCTCGGGAGCCTTGAACCAGGTTTCTGTTACTGCACAGATATCGATGTTCTCCATGCTAAGGAGAGTTTCGAGTGTGTGCATCTTGAGGTTTAGACTTCTGGCGTTGAGTAGCATTACTCTTAGTTTCTTATCCCTTGTGATACCTATGGAAGTGGGTTTGTCTTTTGAGCCTTGTCTAAAAAAGGCACTATGGGGGTAGCAAGAGCCTTTGCCAATATCCGAAAGCCCAGGGGTGACAGGTGCAAGCCGTCCCTAGCGAAGCATCGTGGCTTGTCGAGCATGTCATCCCAGGCTGACAGGCATTTGATCCCCTTTGAATGACACCAACACTTAAGCCAATTGTTGAAATTGATCATCTTGTCTTCATATTGTGGCATCATTCTTGGTGAGGGTAAGATGCTACTCAAGGTCAGGGTCATACCGGCCTGGGCTACATGCTCAGAGAGCTCCTCTATGTCTCTTTTCATGTAGTCCAGGGAGGTACGTCTCAGGTCATTCACACCAGCATGGACAATGACTGAGTCATATTTGTACTTTCCTTGGAGTGACCTGAGTGCTTGTGTTATGTGGCGGATCCTAGTGCCCGACAGGCAGCTCACCGTGACCTTCTCCTTGTTCAGCCTGGTGAGCGGGACGTCAGTGTGCCTGACGATAGAGTCACCTATTACAAGTGTATCAGGTGTGTTGTTTAGTCTTAAGGGCTGTGACTGTTCGGCACACTGGCTTTGTGAGCTATGTGTTGCACGTGTTTTGTTTTGGGGTAGCGGTTGCTTGGGTGTCTGCTTTGGAGGTCTCTGCTGCTTAGGCAGATTTTTATTTAGAGCCTCGAGTATGTTTTTGTGTGTTTATGTGTTTGGTTTGTTGTCGTGGTAGGTCTATGTGAGACTGGAATTGTAGTGAGTGTGGTTTACTTCTCCTCCTGACTGGTTACGCCAGTACTGAGTTGAGAGAGCTTAGCCTCCAGTTTGGCTATATGGTTGCATCTCTCACATGTGTTGGAATTTGTTGGGAGGAGGAGAGGGTTGTCTGTGTACATGAGGCAGTTGTAACATTGCCTTAAGATTCCCAGATTCACCAGCTGGACCGGAGAGGAGATTGACAACTGACCTTTGGACATGCTAGAATAGTATTGGGAATTCCTTTATAATTGAAAAAAGGGCCAATGGGGAACAAGGTACTCAAGGGGAGTTTGTGAGGGTGTAGTGCTTTTAATTTTTAGAGCTGACTTATATAATTGCTTTAGTGAGCAAGTGCCAGGAAACTCAAATGCAATGTGTTACAGGTAACTTAAATGCAAAACAACAAACAGTTAACTTTCTTTCAAGTGAAACAAGGAAATAAGTACAGTAAGCAATGCAGATATCACTAGGGATCCACAGAAGTGCTAAAAGGCCGCGTTTTAGGTGGAATTAGCGTTTCAGGGAAATAAACAAACAACAAGCATACAAATAAAGCGAGATTCAGCAGGCCTGGATCTAATCTATGCTACAGCAAACAAGGTGTACCAATTTCAGTAAGAAACAGTTAGAATATGCAGGCACTATAAGCCTTTAACCAGAAATTCCCTGCTCAGAAGGGCAGAGTCCAGCCTCTCCTCCCACAAGAGTGCAGACCGCAATCCTTCTTAACGTAAAATAACTGGCCTGAAGCCTAAGTGCTTAAACCAGAACTAATACACTTTTAGAATAACAGACACTGAGCTCTCAATCAGCAGTTCCCAACTTAGAAGGATGTAAGCTACCTGTCCTGCCACCACAGTGCAGGCCACAAACCTTCCTAATGTAAAACAACTGGTCTGAAGCCCAAGTGCTTAATCCAAAAGACTTAGAAATGATAGCTACACTTTAATCAAGTTACTACCAGCAGTAATAAATACAACTGAATACTTTAAAGAATGCCTGGATTAGTGCTCAAGTTATACAAACAAAGCTAGATTCAGCAGGCCTGGATCTAGTCTATGCTACAGCAAACGAGGTGTACCAATTTCAGTAAGAGGAGATGAAAGAAAGAAGAAAACAGAGAAATAAACATCCTCTAACTTAAACGGACCTTAAGGGGAAACAAAGGAATCAACACTCACTCTTTACAACAAAAAAACTGAGTAAGGATATACAAAAGGTAGAAAACTATACTAAACTAACCAATAATGCAAGTGATTTAAATAATAAAAGAAAGCACTTAGCCCAGAGATTGCTTATGAACCACAGAGCAGATCAGCAAACAAGATCTGGGGAAGTTAGGGAGTTGCATTATGGGTAAGGGAGAATGCCCATGGGCTTTGTTGAATGCCGTGAGGTTTTGCAAAATGCAGAGATGGATCCGATGGATCGGATCTGACCCATCAGTGAGAATAAAGGCGAGACTGACAACATCACATCTTATATTTTACAGGAACATGTGCATTTAACTGAAAGTTTTGATATGCATGCAATAACTATTTCACATAACGTGCCAATAACTAAAATAAAAATGCAGAATAATTACAAAAATGAGACAGTTGCGCTTTTCCAACTATCTGTTAAACAAATGGAATTTAAGGAATCGGTAGTGCAAATTATTCGGGAGTTATTATGGAGGATAGAAATTTTCTTCTGAAAATATATCTAGGGAGTGGGATAAAATTAAAGTGGAGTTTAAAAATAGGGTCTAAATAAGAGAGAAATATGGTTAAGTAGTAAGAAAAATAAGTAACGTCAAACTATAACATTCCATCTGTGTTGTTGATCTTCATTCATTCATTACATGTGGGTTAGGAACTGATCCTCGCTTCTGACACAGCTGTTTTTCCAAGCCCGTGCCAGCCAGAAAACTTTCAAGCTAAGTCATAACCACAGTGCCCTTCTCCATATTAGAGAAGAGCCATCAAAACCATTATGGTAGTTAGATATTACAGAGACATGGACTTGGATTGAAGAAGCTGCAGCTCCGAATTCAAGTAGGTTAGACAGACAGCCTAAGACTGTAGATATTTGTGCCAAAAATGGACTTATTTTCTTTTTGCGACACCAGATAGAGATCATTTCCATTTACTAAAGTAAAGCTCCTGGTGGATGGTTTATGAGAAGCCAGAGGTATAGGATGGACAGGAGAGGATAGGTTACTTTGCCTGGCAATCAATGGAAGTGGAGAAACCAAGCTGTCAGCTTGATGCTCGCTATATTTGGGTGAATCAGACCTTGTGGATGTGATACCAAGTCCGGAGTTGGCTCCAGAATCCAGGGTTGATGAATTAGATGAGGCCATAGGAAGGGGAACCAAATTTGTTGAGGCCAGTAGGGAGCAATGAGGATTACTTTGCTTCTCAACCGAAGAGCCTTCTTCAGGAACTGTGGGATCAGAGGGAGTGGAGGAAAAGCATAGAGAAGACCAGCGGGCCAATCATGTAGAAGAGCATCCCTCGGGGACTCCCTGTGCAGGGGAATTACTGCAAAGTAGCTGCTGCATTTGTGTTTTGCAGGGGAAGCGAATAGGTCGCAGCAAGGCTGGCCCCAGCGACTGAAAATCTCTGTCACTACTGCAGGACTGAGGGACCACTCGTGAGGCAGGAAAATGCATCTGCTCAACTTGTCTGCAATCATGTTGGAATCCCTGGGAATGTGCATTGCTATTAGAAAGTGAATGGAAGCTATCATACATTGCCAGATTCTCATGGCTTCTCTACACAATGGGTAGGATCTGGTTCCCCCTTTTTGTTTATGTACCAGACTACGGACATGTTGTCTGACTGGATGGCAATTGTTCCTAAAGTGAGGACAGAGTGGAATGCTTGCAACACGAGAGGCACTGCCCTCAGTTCTAGAACACTGATATGCAAGTTGGCCTCCAAGGGTGACCAAGTGCCTTGGACCATATGTCCCTGATAATGGCACCCCCTACCCAATAAAGGCGTCAATGGTCACTATGGCTTTGGTTTGTGAAGGGGAGAAGGGATGGCTCCATAGGTTTTGGTCTGGCTTCATCCACCACAGAAGATCTTGCTTGCACTGATTGGTTATCCTGATCTGGTAAGACATGGGTAGGTCCAAAGGGAACCGGTCTGTTATTAAAAGCCACTGGAGAAGCCTCATTTGCAAGCTTATTAATGGAACCATCGTAATGGATGCTGCCATGGACCATAAGAGTTGAAGAACCACTCGGGCCGGCATTTTTGTCTGGTTCAATATCACTTGGAGCTGCAGTCTGAGTCCCTGTAGCTTATGAAGGGGAAGGAACACTCGACAAATCTGTGTATCGAACTCTTCCCCTATGAATTGTAGTCTTTGAGATGGGGTAAGTTTGCATTTGCTCTCGTTCACTGTTATGCCAAGATGAGTCTGAAGTTGTTGAGTATGATGAATCACTGACAATAGTTGACGCTTGGTTGGGGCGGTAAGGAGCCAATCGTCCACATATGGAAACACCCAGAATCCTTGCAGTCTCAAGTGCGCTGTCACCACTGTCATGCATTTGGTAAAAAGTCTGGGGGCTGCACAGAGACCAAAGGGCAGTACTCTAAATTGGTAATGAGTGGCTCCCATAAGGAAGCAGAGAAATCTTCTGGAGCGTTTGTCTATTTTTATGTGGTAATACACATCCTGAAGATCTATAGAGCATATCCAACTGTCTTTTCCCAAAAAAGGGAGTACAGACTGTACCGTGACCATCCGGAACTTTACTTGTTTGACAAATTTGTTTAGGATGCTGAGGTCCAGAATTGGCCTTGAGTCCCCTGTTTGTTTTAGCACTAAAAAGAATCTTGAGCAAAAACCGGATTCTATCTGGTCTGGAGGGACTGCTTGGATGACTCTTTTTTTCAAGCAGATTTTGAATTTCTATAGCTGCAAATTCCCTTTGACTGGGTGGAACGTCGGGAATGCGCCTTATTGCTTTTGGCACAGAGTTGAAGGGAATGTGATATCCTATGATTATCACTGTCTTCACCCAAGAATCTTTAGTTATTTTTTGCCAGGCAAAGTGGTGCAGAGAGAAACGACCCCAGACTGCTTCCAGAGGCAAACAATCGGACCATTCCTCTGGAGCACTGATAGGGCTGCCCAGAGAAAGAATGCCTGGATCCCTGGTTATGTGGACCCCCTCTGCCTCTGAAGGGGCATCTTCAGTTTGTATTACCCCCTCTGCCCCCGGGGGGGGGGGGGATTCGATGCATGTGTCACAGAAAGGCCCTTGAGATTTGTTGAACATTTTTCCACTCATCTGGTTCCTGGAATAGGGTCTCTGAGGAGCAGAAAAATGGATACCCACGGCAGACAATCTCTTACCATCCTTCTCACACCTGGCCAATGTATCCTTAACCTTAAGGCCAAACAGAGATGAGGCCTCTATGGGGGCATTAAGGAAGGAAGACTTGAAAGGATCCGCGAACTCACATAACCACATCCAGGTGTAGCATCTAGCCACAACATCAGTGCCTACTGCCCTTGCTGCCCCTTTCGTTGAGTGTGACATCAACCTCATGGAAAAATTTGAAATGGATTCCCGGGTAGCAAGCTGTGAGGTGACTGTCTCTCACCTCATCAGAGACTGCTCCTGCCAGCGTTTCTTAGAGTTCTGTAATTAAGTCTCTATGAAGTCACGTAAAATGTGCCAAATAGTTCATAGACCTGATAGCAAAGGTCGCTGAAGAAAAGACCCGCTTCCCTAGCCTGTCTATCACCCAACACTCCCTGTTCAGGGGATGGACAGCAGTGCTCTTTTCAGCGAGCTCCTTTTTTTGTGGCTGCCGCCACAACCATAGCATCCACTGGGAGGTCCTTGGACCAGTGGGGATTATCTGCAGGAGGTGATAGGATCTTATCTGGCCTATGGGGAATTGGTTCAATGGCATCAGGAGTTTACCATGCCTGCTGCAAAATGAACTGGACAATCTCATCTGCGGGGGGGGGGGGGGGGTCACCCAGGAGGTACAGGGAGGGGGCCGGAAAGCATGCAAGAATATGTTCTCCTTGGAGGAAGGGGTGCTGGACTTCCAATTGCCCCACTGTTTAAGGATCTCCAAGATGTCTGCAAAGGAGACATCAGGGGGCGAATGTAGGGACCCTTCCCCATCATCACAGTCCGTATCTTTGGCCAGTGATTCCTCTGGGGAATCAACGTGCTTCCTCTTGCACGATCTCTTGAGGGGAGCCTCCTCAAGGGGAGCATCAGAGGAGGAACCTGCAGAGGGGGAACCTTGTTGAAGGATGTCTTGAGGCTCCCGAACCCGGGTGTCCAACAGCAGTGAGTTGTGGTAGCTGTGGCTCAGAGGCAGGATGAGGGCATATCTCCAATGGAGGTGGATCCAACTGGGAGCCTGCAGAGGCTAGTTCTCTCTCCATTGCTTGAATAGCAGGACCTCCCCCCCCAAGGAGGGATGGCAGCCCACAGCCGAAAGAGACAAACTCAGAACCAGGGTCACACCCTGACCCGAAGGACCCGCCGGCAAGGAGGGAGCCATGGGAGGAAATGGGCCTGCCAAGGTAGCTGGCACAGAGGTCGACGTAGGAAAAAGTAGGAGCTGTCCCCGGGTACACGGTGCTGACAAGCCAGTCTCAGACCCGAGGATGGTCTGGCTCCGAAGTAGACTCAGGCCAAAGAGAAGTCTCTGGCACCGAGGTCAGATCTACCTTCAGTGTTGAGGCAGCTGGAACCGGGGTTGCAGTTGGTGATGGGTGTTCCAAAACCTGCAAGGAGGTCGGAGGAGGAAAATATTGTGGAGTCCTTGGAGCAGAACACTTGGCTCTGAAATGGAGGGAGGGTTTAACTGGCGTAGCAATGCCTCTGGCCACTAACAGCTGGTCCACCAATCTCACTATGTCCAATTCCAACAGACTCTTGGAGGAACAAGTAAATAACCCTGATGGTGAAACAGGGCATTCCAGAAAGGGACTGTACTGTTGGCCATAGAAGGGGTCCAGCGAAGGGCAGTATCTGTTCCTAGGAAGTATATCACCTCTCTGTGCCGAGGTTGAATGACCAGTATAAAGTTCAGGGAGGGGAGAAGTGACCGGTTCTGGGAAGACTATTGTTGGCATAGAAAGTTGAGATGGCGCTAACGTAGGTATTACAGTAGTTATCGGTGCAAAGTGATTGGTGCTGAAGAGGGGGTGGACGGTGCCGATGCAGTACGGTCTTTTGGAGCAGAAGTTGTTTGTTTAGGCCTTGGAGCTGATGACTCTTTATGAGATAACTTTGTAACCTTAGGTCTTGGTTCCAATATTTTTGCCTTGTGAGGAGAAGAGGGTAAAGACTTGCTCCTCTTTTGTTTTCTTCTTGGGAGGTGGTGAGGCCTTCAACTCAGAGATAACCTCTGCAAAAGGAGATTTCAGTAAACCAGCAAGCATAAGTTTATTTTTAAACTCCGCGAGTGTACGGGAGCTCAAAGCCTTACAAATCTCACAAGGGGGTTTGTCAGAGAGGTGAGGGCCCCCCAGACAATACACACATGAAGCATGGCTGTCCACAACTGTCATTTTTCTGTCACATTTAACACATCTTTTAAAGCCAGCAGTTCCTTTCTTCTCCGACATATTAAGGAATCCAACAACAAACAATGAACACTAAACAAGATATATATATATATATATATATATATATATATATATATATATATCATCATCTTCTTTCGGCTGTTCCCATTAGGGGTCGCCATAGCGGATCACCTGTTTCCATTTCTTCCTGTCCTCTGCATCTTGCTCTGTCACACCAACCACCTGCATGTCCTCTCTCACCACATCCATAAACCTTATCTTAGGCCTTCCTCTTTTCCTGTTACCTGGTAGCTTCATCCTTAGCATCCCTCCTCAGCACATGTCCAAACCGATGTAATCTTGCCTCTCTGGCTTTGTCTCCATACTTTCCAACCTGGGCTGACCCTCTAATATACTTATTCCTAATCATGTCCACCCTCGTCACACCCAGTGCAAATCTTAACATCTTTAACCCTGCCACATCCAGCTCAAACTCCTGCCTTTTTGTCAATGCCACTGTCTCCAACCCATATAACATAGCTGGTCTCGCTACCCTCTTGTAGACCTTCCCTTTCACTCTTACAGGTACTCGTCTGTCACAAATCACTTCTGACACTCTTCTCCACCCACTCCATCCTGCCTGCACTCTCTTCTTCACCTCTCTTTCACACTCACCGTTACTCTGAACTATTGACCCCAAGTATTTAAACTCATCCACCTTCACCACCTCTACTCCTTGCATCCTCACCATTCTTCTATCCTCCCTCTCATTCACACACATATATTCTGTCTTAGTCCTGCTGACCTTCATTTCTCTTCTCTCTAGAGCATATCTCTGTCTCTCCAGGGTCTCCTCCACCTGTTCCCTACTCTCATCTGCAAACATCATAGTCCATGGGGAATCCTGTCTGATCTCGTCTGTCAACGTGTCCATCACCATTGCAAATAAGAAAGGGCTCAGAGCTGATCCTTGATGTAACCCCACCTCCACCTTAAA
This sequence comes from Protopterus annectens, assembly GCF_019279795.1. Taxonomy (NCBI): domain Eukaryota; kingdom Metazoa; phylum Chordata; order Ceratodontiformes; family Protopteridae; genus Protopterus; species Protopterus annectens. The sequence continues at coordinate 492,504,513 of NC_056728.1, read as the reverse complement.
CGCATACGTCACTCCCACCACAGACCTCACCGCTGTCACACTACCCTCATACATATCCTGTACCACTCTTACATACTTCTCTGACACTCCTGACTTCCTCATACAATACCACAACTCCTCTCTAGGCACCCTGTCATACACTTTCTCGAAGTCTACAAAAACACAATGCAACTCCTTCTGACATTCTCTGTACTTCTCCATCAACACTCTCAGAGCAAACATCGCATCTGTAGTGCTCTTTCCCGGCATGAAACCATACTGCTGTTCACTAATCATCACGTCCATTCTTAACCTAGCGTCCACTACTCTTTCCCATAACTTCATGCTGTGACTGATCAGTTTAATCCCTCTGTAGTTACTACAGCTCTGCACATCACGCTTATTCTTAAAAATCGGTACCAAAACACTTTTTCTCCATTCCTCAGGCATCCTCTCACTTTCTAAGATTTCATTAAACAATCTGGATAAAAACTCCACTGCCATTTCACCTAAACACCTCCATGCTTCCACAGGTATGTCATCTGGGCCAGCAGCCTTTCCATTCATTCTCTTCATAGCTATCCTTACTTCCTCCTTGCTAATCCATTGTACTTCATGATTCGCTATCCCTACATCATCCAACCTTCTCTCCCTCTCATTCTCTTCATTCATCAACCCCTCAAAGTACTCTTTCCATCTCCTCAACACACTCTCCTCGCTTGTATGTTTCCCTCATTATCCTTGATCACCTTCACCTGCTGCACATCTTTCCTAGCTCAGTCCCTCTGTCTAGCCAATTGGTACAGGTCCTTTTCTCCCTCCTTAGTGGCCAACCTTTCATACAACTCTTCATATGCCTTATCCTTTGCCACCTCTCTCTTTGCCACGCACCTCATCTCCTTATACTCCTGTCTACTTTCTTCATCTCTCTGACAATCCCACTTCTTCTTTGCCAACCTCTTTGCCTGCATACTCTTCTGTACTTCCTCATTCCACCACCATGTCTCCTTGTCGTCCTTCCTCTGTCCCGATGTGATACCAAGCACCTTTCTAGCCGTCTCCCTTATTAGCTCTGCTGTAGTTACCCAGCTATTTGGTAACTCTTCACTGCCACCCAGTGCCTGTCTTAACTCATCCCTGGACTCCATCTCACAATTACCCTTTTTCAGTTTCCACCATTTGATCCTTGGTGCTGCCCTCACACTCCTCCTCCTCTTCTTGATCACCAACGTCATCCTACAAAGCACCATCCTATGCATTTTCTCCGGTCACAACTTCAAATATATATATATATGGTTCTACCTGACATAGTCGAAACCACACAACACCGACAACCACATCACCGACACCACATATTCGACAGTCCATAAACACGAAACCACACATAACCGACAACGAAATAACCGACGGTACACAAACACGAAACCCCATACACTGCACACACCACAACAACAATTGAAAACAAAACACATCCCCATTCCACAAACCACACACACAACACAAGCACACCAAAATCCTTACAAGCCCACACTAAACCTTACCTAACCTAAGGTCCGGTCACTATCACATTACCTCTACCTACTTTCCTAACTCACTTAACCCTATCGCCCTAACCCTAACTCACTTAACCCACCCCTATCGCCCTAACCCTAACTCACTTAACCCACCCCCTAACCCTAACTCACTTAACCCACCCTATCGCTCCCTAACCCTAACTCACTTAACCCACCCCTATCCCCACAGACCGTCAATCTCCACACTTACCTGCCTCGCACCTAACGTCCGTCACTACTCACACAGCCTTTCCCCATGTCGGCATCCTCGGCGTTGGTGTTGTCATCCGTCGTGTCGGTCTTCTGCATTGTCGATGTTCTGCCACTTTCGATCGGCGCCGGTCTTCTTCACTTCGATCTTCTGGCTCCATTCGATGTCGGTCTTCTGCGCTGTCGACGAAGTCAGGTAGAACCATATATATATATATATATATATATATATATATATATATATATATATATATATACATACATACATACATATACATACATACATACAGTCTCCAAACTTCTTCAAACTGGCCCTCCTACATAAGATATAATCCACCTGTGTGCATCTTCCTCCACTCTTGTATGTCACCCTATGCTCCTCCCTCTTGTTAAAATACGTATTCACACAGCCATGTCCATCCTTTTCGCAAAATCCACTACCATCTGACCTTCTGCATTCCTTTGTTTAACACCATACCTACCCATCACTTCCTCATCCCCTCTGTTCCCTTCATCAACATGCCCATTGAAATCTCCTCCAGTCACCACTCTCTCACCCTTGGGTACAGTCATCACCACTTCATCCAATTCACTCCAAAATTTTTCTTTCTCATCCACTGCACACCCAACTTGTGGAGCATATGCACTAACAACATTCATCATTACACCATCGATTTCCTGCTTCATAAACATCACTCTATCCGACACTCTTTTCACCTCCAAAACACTCTTTGCATACTGTTCCTTCAGAATAACTCCTAAGCCATTTCTCCTCCCATCCACACCATGATAAAACAATTTGAACCCACCTCCGATACACCTAGCCTTACTCCCCTTCCATCTGGTCTCTTGCACACACAATATACAAACCTTCCTTCTGTCCATCATATCAGCTAGCTCTCTCCCTATACCAGTCATACTGCCAACATTCAAAGTTCCGACCCTCACTACTACAGTCCTAGCCTTTCTCCTCTCTTCCTGCCTTTGGCCATGCCTTCCACCTCTTCTCCTCCTTCGGCCAACAGTAGCCCAATTTCCACCAGCACCCTGTTGGCTAAAAGTACTGGTGGCGGTTGCTGTTAACCCGGGCCTTGACTGATCCGGTATGGAAATATTTACTGGTGACTGCATGAAATGATTTGCCAAAGTTTTATGCCAAATGCCCTTCCTGAAGCAACCCTCCCCATTTATCTGGGCTTGGGACCGGCACAAAGAAATGCACTGGCTTGTGCATTTCCAGTGCAACTTTTGTTTTGATTTTTTTTAATAGAGAAAGAGTAAATACCAGCTATGGTAAAAGAAATACCCGGACAGGTAAAAGGAAAATAAGTGCCAACAACGGTACGAAGAATACTAGACTGGTAGAAGTGGAAAATGGGAAATTGTTGGAGTGACACCAAGAAAAAGGGTTCGACAAGAAGAAAAGGTGACTAGCAAAAATTTTAGTAATATATATTTTAGAAACTTCAAAATCAGTCATTTAGCTGACAGGCTGGTCTGACACATCTTGTTTTGTACACAGCAAACAAGATCTGAGGTAATATGGAGAGGGGCACTATGAGCAAGACTTAGCTTGAGAGTTTTCTGGCTGGCGCAAGCTTGGAAAAGCAGCCAAGCTGGAACCAAGGATCAGTTCCAAACCCACATGTACGGAATAAATGAATGAATGAAGATTAACATCATCAGATGAATTGTTTAGAGGGGCTGACAAAGGTTAAAGTATTGCAAAATAGGGGGAAATATCACAAAACAAGAGGAGCAATTGCAGAAAGCCAAACAGAAAATAAGGGAATACCTCGATAATGTGCATGAGTTTAGATAAACTGCTGTTATGCAACATTTTTGATAACTCCAGAGCACAAAAACTGTTAGCACAATAACTCAGGCAACAGAAAGTAGAAAAGGCTGTCACTGAGCTTTGGCAGCCTATAACAAGGAAGAAAACCAGAGATCCTGTAGAGGTACTAGAAATATTTCAGAAATTTTATAAATATCTGTATAAAGCAGAGAAATATGGAAATCAACAAAAAGGTACAAATGGAAATGTTTATGGAAGAATTAAATATGCTAAGGTTAGAGGTAAATGATGCTCAATTACTAACAGGACAGAAGGACAGGAGATAAAAATTGTGATGTATAACCAATCTACACGCAATTCCCCAGGAATAGATGTTATTCTTGTGGAAGTTTGGAAGCTATGAGGGAAGAAACTGATGAAGACCTATAAGGTTTTGCTCAACAGTATTTTGAAAGGAGGAGAAGCACCAACATCTTGGAAGAAAACAGTGGTGGCTATAATACTTGCATAGTAAAGACCAATCAGATCCAACTTCATATAGAACCATTCCAATTCTAAACCATGATTATAAAGTATTTATGTCTATAATGGGTAAAAGAATGGCAACAACGATGTCAAAATTAATAGACATGGATCAATGTGGTTTTGTGGACGGCAGGCAAACATTTGACAGCATTAATGAAACAATGATGACCCAGAGGGAAGCAGAATGTAAAAAAAATACCACTGTTGGTGGGTCTTGATGCAGAAAAATCATTCGACAGAATAAGCTTTGCTTTTATGAGCAAGGCAATGGAAGCATTTGTATTCCCTGATAAAAATCATGAAGTCAATTAGGAGGATATATGAGGGATAAGAGGAGAAAATTAAAATGGGTGGGTTCCTCCCTGATGAGATCTATTTAAGCAGAGGAACCAGGCAGGGGTATCCTCCTTCTCTTTATTTGTTTTATATTTAGAAACAGTGGCAAAGAAAATAAGGGACTCAGAAATTCAACAGCATAATTGGTATGGTAGTCAAGAAAACCTAACTGTATTTGCAGATATCACATTATGCCTGGGACACAAAATTAATGAAGATACAACAAAGTCTATAAATAAACTATGAACTCACAGACAAACTGGTTCAGCAATACCATATTTATGGGGACATGATAAAATGAAGTACTTAGGAGTATGGATTAAAAAGGATTCTGTTATGTCAGCTACGTATATGTAGGAAGAGACTAAACAAAAGTTAATACAAAAACTGAGAAAGTGGAAGCTTTGTTTTATGAATATGGATAGCAATGTACAAGCAGACAAAACGTTTTTAGTCATTTTAGTTTTATACACAAGGTCAGGCATATTTTTATCAACCAGTGACGAAGTATTGGCTAGCAATTAATAAAGAGTTGAAGGATGTTATTTGGGAGGGGAAGACACAAGAGTCAAGTGGGATAAGCTGATTCTTCCAACAGAACAAGGTGGTTTGGGATTACTTGATTTGAAGGGGTACTTCAGAGCTACACAGTTAAGACTCCTATACATAGCACAAGCAGACAGCTATAATTCAAAGTGAAAAGGGATGACGGCGAAATGGGGGGAAGCTCAAGAAACAAGGAGAGAGTGGGATTTTGAACGCAGATCCTTAAGGAGAATAACAATAATGATATAGAATATTTATAGTCATAAAGTAGCAAAACATATTCTAAGAAGTAAGCCAACACAGGAACAGAGAGAGAGTCTGCTGACAGGGATGACTGGAATTAGGGATGCAGACAATAAGCAAGAGGGGGTTGGAATTTACTGGAGAAAACTGGCAAAGGAACCAAGGTACTGTGAGCAAATAATTAGAGGGGGAAAAGTAATAGAATGGGAAGAAGACAATAATTTATTTGGACTGCAGGCTAGAGATTGCCTTCCCTATCAAAGCCCAGCACTGGTACAGATTAATAAAATCTAGAACAGAAGCTGCTGTTAAAAAAGGATAATTGGTAGAACATATAAAATATTGCATGATAACTATAAGTATCTGAGGAGGTTAGAAACTGGATAAGCAATTCACAAAGAAACAATGGGGGGATATATGTATGACTCCCAAACATGCAACATAGTCTACAAGATTTGGGATCGTTGCTTAGAATTGTTTACATTCTTATTTTTATATCCCAAGCAGACTCCGAAGAATGATTCCTCAGGTAGACAGCAAATGTTGGAAGTGTGACAGGGAAGAAAGAGGTAACTGGGAACATGTTTTTTTTTTTTTTTGGTGTGTAATGAGTTGGCAGACTTAAAAAAAAATTCCTGCAGACTACTCAGTCAGAAATACTGGATGAGCAAATTGGTATAACTAATGAAATTATTTTCTGAGGTATGACACAGAAACAAATTCGCCTAGACATAGTACGGCCTTGCTGAGTCTAATTATAGTGGCTGCCAAAAAAGCAATTACAACAAAATGGAAATCAAAGTCTAAACCAACTGCACTAGAAATACTGAATATAGTAACAGAGATAAAAAAAAATGGAAATGGGATCTTCAGAAAGGGGCAGGAGAAAATTACATAGAAAAAATGAGAAGTGTGAAACAATACAAGCAGAAGAATACTTTGGAAAAGGAATGAGGTTTAAAAGAAGTCAAGATTTTAATGAGCTAAGTAATGTTTGACTGATGACGACTGGATAGATTACATGTGATGCATAATGTTTGCAGCTAAATATACATCAATATGGTTTTGTTTTCATTTACATAAATGTATAACTGCCTATGTCATAAGTGATAATTTAATAAGGATGTTTCTTGTTCTAAAAAAATGAAAATTCATGGAACAATTCATACAGAATAATGGTTTGGAGGAGGAATAAGGTTTAAAAGAAGGCAGTTACTAAATAATTTATATAATGCTGCTTACATTATAGGATATTTAACCATATATGTGATACACAATGCTTGTAAATGTAAACTTGTTTATATGCTTTGACTGCTTTTATGTAAACATTAAGTTTGCATATTTTACAAGTGATAAGTCAATAAAGGTGTTAAAAAAATATAGCACCATCATGATTTGCTCCACGATAGAGAGTCAAAAACAAAAACATAATAAAGGTATAAATAAATCAACTTCTGCTTAATAATTATTTGTAAGGAACCAAAAGACAGGAGGTGCTCCTTTAACATTCATCTCTGGATTGTGCATAAGTTATTTTTGCATTCGGCTTACAACAAACCAAAAAAAAAAAAAAAAAACCTTTGAGCATGCTCACTACAACTGTAGATGGCTGAGCAAGAGTGCTGATGCTGAATAAATTACAACATGCAGGAATTATACAGCAAGTAATCATTTGACCATACAAGCCTAACTTTCAGAGATTTCGGATGTCACTAAGCAGGGCCATTCTTCATCACACCACCAATATCAGCAAGATGCATGGTATAAAAGAGGTACCAGTAGAACTTTTGTTGACATCTTTTTTGTTTAAATTTATTCTTGAGACTATGGAAGACACCACTACTTGTGTCATCAGACCTATGAAGCAGACGATTTGTTATACCTCCAGGCCAATGCCCAGATGCAGGAGGATAAGGTGCCTCCCCAAAGGGAAATTATTCTCCGCACAAAACAGTGAGTAACCAGCAGCAGATAGGGGTATGGAGGGAAGGAACTTATACTGCACAGTGATCTTACTCAAACATCTGCAGCTACGGTGAGCATTCTCACGCAACTGTATTATGTTGATCATAAGGATCATTGTTGCAATATGAATCATAAGATATGAAAAGAGTATTAAAGCAATACCAGGATTGTCTACAGGTTTAAGGTGCATATAATCCCACAGGGCAACAGTAGCAAATATAGCCCTGTTTCTGGAGAAGGTACCTCCCTTTTTAATTTCTCAAAGACTTTTAGGTTTCTAATACCATGGCGGGAATGGACCCCATTCCTAAGTCAAAGTATGATTAAAGTTCATGAAATTACTACTGTTTTAATCTTTGAGGTTAACCAAAAGTACTCAACAGCACCCACAATGTGCTCAGAATGGACTCCCTCTGCAACTCATATAGTTACATGTATTGGTGATGTATCTCAATACAACTGTAAATTATTTTTTATGAGACTCATTGCTCCTACTACTACTGGAACTGTGTGGGTATCCTCCTTCTACATTGCCCTTGTTTCTTCCTGCAAATCCTGGTATTTTAGGACTTTGTGTCTCTCACTGTTCTCGAGACACTGTAATAAGTGAGTATAGCAATTTCAATGATCAGTGCTACTTTTTTCTTCTTTTCATGGACTACTATATCTGGTTTTCTTGCATCTACTTTTTAAATTGCTGGTAATGGGTAATCCCATGTGATATAAACTTCATTTTCTATAATGTTTTGTGGCTGTTTCCAGTGCTTTTCGCCTACTTCAATCTGCACAATCCCCAATGTAACAGTCTTGCCACATTATTATGTCTTTCAGTATACAGGCCTTCTGCCATTAGTGTATCACACCCAGCAACAAGATGTATGACTATTTCCAATTCGGTTTTACAAAACCCGCATTTGTCTGCTTCTCCAACATGTTCTATGGACTTTGCAAACCAATAGGTAAGTAGCCCACTATCCTGGGCTGCCAATATTAACCATTCATCTTTCGAATTAAATTAATCTCTCCTTAGTCATTCTGGAGTTAAATCCTGATCAACATCAGATTGTTCCAGGAGTTTTCCGTACATGCATTGCACAGTATCAGAACAGATCGGGATCTATTGTACAGTATTGCAAATAATAAACTAAACCTATCAGCACAGGCAGAAAAACAGAAGATTTGCAGAAAACTGTAAAGAAAAAGTACAAAATAGGCAATTTATTGATGGGCCAAAAAAGTTTTACAGAGAACTGGGAAACAAGGCAAAAGGAATAGAAACACCACCAAAAAAAAGAAGAAATATACACATTTTAGAGCAATATCTAAGAAAATCTTGTGGAACTTAAAGATGCTGAATGGACAAAAGTAGTAAAAGAAAGAACAAGAAGTTCAAGTGTAAAGGACATGAAATGGGATGAAGTAACCAACAGCCAGAGAAATTGAAACAAAATTAAGAAAAGCTACTAACTGGAAAACTCCAGGCCCAGATGCAGCACCTAACTTCTGGCTAAAACCATTAACATCTTTACATGAAGATTTAGCCATGAGTAAGAACTATTTTTATGTGCACCCAAAATAGACACAAACCTGGTTAACAGGTATAACGATACACCTCCTCAAGAGTGAACCTACAAGATATTCTAAAAACTATAGACCAATAACTTGCCTTCCATCGATTTATCAACTATACACTGGAATTGATGCAGAGTTTATAGACATTTAGAAGAAAACTCAGTTGTGGCAATAGAACAAAGAGTAACAAAAGAAAATGAACAAAGGATCATTTGTTGTTAAATAAAGTCATAATGGAGAATTGTAAAATGGAGAAGAATCTAAATATAGCATGGACAGACCACACAAAAAAAGCATTTGATAGCATCCCAGACTCATGGATACAAAAGTGCTTACAAATGTACAAGAAACTCCCTACACTGATCGATTACATTACAGTGACCATGAAATAGTGAAAAAGTACAGTTGTGTACACTTACCATAAATGTAGGTGTTCGAGTGTCTTCACTGTTGCAGTCATCACTGTGGGGTTCTTCCTGCCGGCAGGCAGCCCTCGGCCGGCCAGAATCCCAAAGTCTGTATCCGGCATCGGCTGTTCAGTCATGCTCCCTGACGTCAGAGCGCCAGGAGTACAAAGCTGCCAGCCGATGCCATGTTCTCCAGTTTTTCTTGCCCCAGATGTCAGGTGCCCAAAAGTGAAGGCTAACAGCAAAACAAAAATGTAACATACAACAAACCCCATACCCTGTAGCAAATACACCTCAGAAGAAGGGTGAAGTAGGACACCACACTAATGGAAGTATAAGAGGGGACAGGAGGGTGGGTAACCCAGACTGCAACAGTGAATACACTCGAACATCTACATTTATGGTAAGTGTACACAACTGTACTATGTTCATCGTGTTTCACTGTTGCAGTCATCACTGTGGGGTTGAATCCCAAAGCTGAGATAAAGGGTGGTGGTTATAGAGTAGAAAGGGTGGTGGTTATAGAGTAGAAGGGGCGGCAAGAAGGCCCTGCAAGACTGCAGAAGCAAAGCCTGCCCTAGACTTAGAGTAAAGAGGGAGATTATAGTGCTTAGAGAAAGTATGCACTGAACTCCAAGTTGCAGCTTCCAAAATATCTTTGGTAGGTACTCCCCTGAGAAAGGCAGCTGAAGTAGCAGCAGCTCTGGTAGAGTGAGTACTAATTTTTCCTGGGATTTGCTTTCCATGATGAGAGTAACAAAATCTGATTCCATGAGCAATCCATTTAGAAATGGTCTGTTTTGAAATAGCTTTGCCTTGGGAATTTGTTGCATAAGAAACAGACAGTTGCTCTGTTTTCCTGATATCCTTGGTTCTGTCCAGGTAAAAACGAAGTTGCCTGTGTGCATCCAAGGAATGCAAGATCCTTTCCCCCTTATTTTGTGGAGTAGTGAAAAAAGTTGGCAGGTGAATAGTTTGATTTAAAGCCACTTTGGAAACCACTTTAGGCATGAAAGTAGGATTAGTCCTTAAAGACACCCTATCTTGATGAAAAATAATATATGGTTCCACAGCCATGAGTGCTTGTAACTCCGAGACTCTCCTGGCTGAAGTCAAAGCCAGCAGGATAGCTGTCTTCCATGATAAATACTTAATATCAAATGTGGCAGCAGGCTCAAAAGGAGGCAGAGTGAGTTTTTTCCAGAACATAGTTGAGGACCCAGGCAGGTATGAGTGGTGTCCTAGGGGGCCTTAAATTCTTTGCTCCTCTGAGATATTGTTTCAGAAGTGGATGCGAAAGGATTGGAGGATCTGTATTGTAATGTGCAGAGACAGCTGAGGCATGTATTTTTATGGAGGAGAAGGACAAACCCTTATGTAGCATGGCTGTCAGGTAATGTAAAATCAAAGGGATATTAGGAATGAGAGGATCCGAATCCTGAGCATGCATCCAGGTGCAAAATCTCTTCCATTTACCTGCATAAGATTTTCTAGTGCTAGGTCGTCTGGCTTCTAAGATGACATCCATGACTTGTTTGGGAAGGGTAGGATTAATCATAGACCCTGAATACGCCAGGCTGAGAGTTTTGATATGAGAGTGCAGGACCTGGCCCTGGTGTTGGGACAAAAGATTTTGAATCTGAGGTAGAATCCAAGGAGGCTCCTGGGATAGATTCACCAGTGTGGAGTACCAAAATTGAGGAGGCCAATTTGGGCCAGTAAAATCATCTTGGGTTTATCCTGCTTGATCTTTAATAACACCCGTGGAAGAAGAGGTAGTGGAGGAAAGGCATACCCCTAGAGGTTCCTCCAACTGAATGAGAGCATCCACTTTCCATGCTAGTTTGTGAAATGTCCTTGTGCAAAAAATCTGTAACTGGTGGTTGAGGGGGGATGCAAATAGATCTATGTCTGGGCAGCCCCAGGCTTCTGTAATCATCTTGAATATTTGGGTGTCTAGCATCCACTCGTGTGGATCTGACAGGTTCCTGCTCAGGCTGTCTGCCAGAATATTTTGTTTCTCTGGCAGGAACTGAGCTTGTAGATCCACTTTGCAAGCTAGAGCTATGTTCCATAGAGTCATGGCTAGTCTGCAAAGGGGGTAGGAGTGTGAACCCCCTTGCTTGTTTATGTACCACATAACTGTGGTGTTGTCTGTCCGTATCAGTAGTTGTCCTGGCTGTAGAAGATCCCTGAAAGCCAAGAGGGCATTCTGTACAGCTAACATCTCTTTTAAATTGATATGTAGGTGCTTCTGATCCTCTGTCCAAAAACCTTGCAGGCCTTTCCCCTGCATGTGGGCTCCCCATGCGTAATCCGAGGCATCCATGGTTAACACTTGGCTGGCTGGAGGTTGACTGAAGGCTTTCCCTTTGTTGTGAAGACATGCCATGGTCCACCAATGGAATTCCTTTTGTAGGCAAGGCAAGACAGCAATCTGTGTGTCTAGACTGTGGCAATGCTGGGGCTATACACTTTTTAGGTACCATTGTATTTTTCTCATATGTAGTCTTGCATTTGGTATGAGAAGGATGCAGGAGGCCATGTAACCCAAAGCCTGCAGGAATTTCCTTGCAGGTAGCTGAGACATTAACGCCAAGGTTTTGAAAGTTGAAGCCAGCTGTAGTTGTTTTTCGGATGTCAGGAATGCCATCTGGGTTTTTGTGTTTAGAAGAGCACCCAGAAAAGTTATCTGTTGTGTGGGTGTTAAATTTGACTTTTTTATGTTCACAGTGAATCCCAGGTACTTGAGTAGATTTTGAACAAATTCCAGGTGCTGGAGTAAGACATCCTTGCTGTCTGCTTGAATAAGGCAGTCGTCCAGATAGGGGTAAATTTGAATTCCCTTGCGTCTGCAATAAGCTACTACTGGTGCCAGGCACTTGGTGAAGACCCTGGGTGTAGTAGACAAGCCAAAGGGCAGCGCAGAGAATTGGTAATGTTTCGATCCGGCCTTGAACCTGAGATATTTTCTGCACTCCTGTCTGATAGGGATGTGTAGGTAAGCCTCTTTAAATCCAATGTCACCATCCATGCATTTTTGCTCAACATTGCCAAGAGCTGCTGCAGAGTAAGCATCTTGAACTTTGGTATCTCCAGGAAAGTATTTAAGACTGACTGATCCAGGATGGGTCTCCATGAATTTTGTTTTCTGGGAACTAGAAAGAGCCTTGAGTAAAAGCCTTGCCCCATCTCTGATTGTGGAACCAGTTCTATGGCCCTCATAGCCATGAGGGATCCCACCTGGTGTAATGCCTCTGCCCATTGGTGTTTTGGTAGGTCTGGCCATCCGTTTGGTCTTGGCAAGGTATGAAAGTGGAATTTGTAACCTCTTGAAACTACATCCAGAACCCACTTGTCTTGGGTTATGTAAGTCCAATTTTGTTGAAAAAGAGAGAGTTTTCCTCCTAGAGGGGCTTCCAGGAGAGAAGTTTCTGGAACCGTGCAGGGGAAGTCATTGAGCCTGTTTTCTGTAAGACTGAGGTCTGTCCTCTCCACCCCTGTGGGTGGAAGCACTCCACTGTCTAGATCTGTAAGAGGTCTGTGCTTGGGCCCTCCTTCTGGAGCGCCTATATCTACCCCTCTGAGGCCTGTCCGAGTTGGGAAAGGACCAATTTTTAGTTGGCCAATTTCTGCTAAATCTAGGGGGCTGAACTTGTAAGAAATCCTTAACCGTTTGCATGGATTTTGCCTTATCCTCCATTTTCTTTATCACCTCTTCAGCCTTAGACCCAAACAAAACATTATGCTGAACAGGAGCATCCAGTAACTTTGCTTTCACTTGATCAGGTAAGTTTTGTTCCTTTAACCAAGCATGCCTTCTAATGACTGTGCCAGTGGCAGCCGCCCTGCATGAAGCCTCCAAGGCATCAAAACCACAGTGTAAGCCATGCTTCCCCACTTGCTCAGTAGCATGCATCAAATCGTGTAATTCCTTATTATCTGCACATGCAGAAATGGTACCTAGCTTTTGTTTCATAACAGACAGCAGAAATTGCTGATATTTTAGCATATGAAATTGACAATTTAAAGCCCTGACAGATAAAGTAGCAGAAGTGTACACTTTTTTGCCCCATCTCTACAAAGCTCTAGAATCCATATCTGACGGAATAGGGTTTTTAGCAGAGGCGGCCTTAACACCCTTAGGACCCTGAGAAATGGTTTCTGGATCAGCAGCAGGATTTATGTAAAGGAACTGGTGGGAGTCAGGGACCCTGTAATATCTGTCAGGCTTAGCAGGAGCTGGAGGAAAGGAGTCAGGAGTTAAATTAGCCTCAGAAAAGGCATCATCCACAATATCCAAAACAGGAGGAATAGCCAGGGGTCTATGTCGGGGAAGAAGAAGGACATCCCTAAGCCTTCTCTTAGATTCAGAATACTCCTGTCCTTCCCAGTGAAAATGTTCCCTCATGTCATGTAAATTTTCCCCAAAAGAAAAATCCTCAGGGGGAGAAGCTGATGGAATGGATTCCTCAGCATCAGAATCCTCATAAGGAGGGAAAGTATATTCCTGTTCAGAGGAAGACACTGAAGAAATAGATGCCTGATCAGAGGATTCATAATCCAATTCTTGCCTTGGCCTTTTGTCTGGAGGGGGATGTGAACCCCTAATCATGGTTAGTAAGTCCTCCACCATTTTAAGCAGCTGTTTCTGAGATTTGGGTCCTGGATCAGAAGAGCCCTGGGCTGGTGTCTTTGATTTAGAAGGAGTCTTTGCCTTTATCAGAAGCTGTGTAGGCCTGAAAACCCCCTCGGAAGCCGGTACCTGCACAGCGGCTCTGGACCCATCTGAGGGAGCATTGTCCGAAGGTCCTGCAGCTGGAGTACTCAAAGGCCTAGTTGGCTCCTCGAGGGAGTCCGTTTTGGCAATCGGTTCTGAAATGGCTGACGACAGGGGCTGCGAAAGCGCCTCACTGACAACGGCCGAACCTGAAGCTGGCTCTGCTTGTAAACCGTCGTCTGATTTGGACCTCGGAGGCCTGTCCTTATCCTTGCGTCGTTTGTGAACTCCGGTAGTCAGAAGCGTGTCCGACGACATTTTATAATTAAATCGCCTGCCAAAGTAGTGAAAAGCAAAATTGTACCTCCGCTTAATAGTACTTTGGTTAAATCTAGAACAAAACCGACAACTAGCTACGTCGTGGTCAGGGCCTAAACAAGGAATACAGTAAGGGTGGAAATCCTTATGAGGTATTTGCTTCCCACAAGAAATACAATTATTAACTTTTTCTGACATCGGACTGGAGCAAGAAAAAAGTTTCCCCAACAGGGTACTTAGCTTTTAGAAGAAGAAGAAGTAAGTCTTCGGAATGAAGCACAAAAAATATCAGGAGACAGCCGACCGGCACTTGCGAACTGCTTCCACCGCACGGCAAGAAAGACTGGAGAACATGGCGTCGGCTGGCAGCTTTGTACTCCTGGCGCTCTGACGTCAGGGAGCATGACTGAACAGCCGACGCCTGCCCCAGACTTTGGGATTCTGGCTGACCGAGGGCTGCCTGCCGGCAACCATACCTTCAAACATCAGGAGTAGCCATGGGAACACCCATGGCTAACACATATGCCAATATAACATTGAATCAATAGGAATGTGAATTTGTTCATGATGATAAGAATCCCTTTAAGGATGATATTTTATTTTATCAACGTTTTGTAGATGATTGTTTTTTGCTATGGAAAGGAAATCAACAACTTTTAAATAACTTTGTTGAGTATTTAAATAGCACCACACCTTTCCTGAGATTTACAATGAATTTTTCATATAATGATATTGCATATCTTGATGTACAGTTGCTAAATGACTCTGGTGTCTTGAAAACTTGTGTTCATAGTAAAGAAATTCAGGTCAATAAATATACACATATTAAAAGTATGCATGCTAGGCATATATTTCTGGGAATAGTAAAGGCACAATCCCTACGAACTAGTAGGTTGAATACTAAAGATGATAAGAGTAAGGAACAAATGGAAAAGTTAGTAAATGACTTTAGTAATAGAGGTTACAATATGGAATTAATGCTGGAAATAATGAAAGAAACATTAGAGAAGAGAAAAGAAATAGCTGCTCCTTTTTTTAGTGAGGCAAAAATAGCCGCTGTACCTCCTATGTTAAATCAAGATAAAGTGCCTAAAATACGTTATGCAACTACATAGAATAGAATGACTACTGAAGCTGAAAATATAATAAGAAAAAACTGGCGGATACTTATGTTCATGCCAGAGTTATTCAATATAGTAGGTAATAGGCCATACTTTACATATAGAAATAGTATGAGTCTGAGACGACATCTCTGTTATAAGGCTTTTAAAACAAGTGCTGAAACTTTGTTGATGGGTAAATATGGTACGATGCCCTGTTATAATTGTAGTTGCTGTAAGAATATTTGTAGTTTGTTAGAGTTTGAACATCCTACCACCAAATATAAATATAAGATCAAATGTCAGGCTACCTGTAACACAATATTAGTGGTTTATTTGGGCACATGCACAAAATGTACAACTTTTTATGTAGCAAAATGTTCTAGGCGGCTAAAGGACCGTATAGTTGAACACAAATCAGACATCAGAAGAAAAGTGGCAATGAATGCACTAGCAAAGCATATTATGGAAAATGATGAAAAGCATGAATTTAAGTTTAAAGTCGTAGATGTCTTGCATCGAGATATAAGCGGGGGTGATATTATTAACAAACTGGATATTGCTGAGTATAAATGGGTAACCAGATTAGAGGCTGATAAACCCCCTGGTTTAAATAATATGATAACTATAAAGTCTTTTCTGGTTGAAAGACAAATACATTATAAATAGTATTGTAAATAGTAAGTTTAGATGTATTTTTATGACTGTGCTTTTATTAAATATTCTATTATTTTAAATATCTTATTATGAACACTTTTTTTATATATTTCTTTAAGCAGTAATTGCTTGTATGTTCTCAATGGTTGGCTGTGTCATAATGATACATGTTTTTAAAAACTGGTATTGAATACTGAAGAAGGGTGTATACCAAAAGCTTTATTCTGTTAAACTTAAATAAAGTAAGCGTTTCTACAACTTTGGGTTCTGTTTTCTACGTGCTTTTTTGAGTTCCTCGTGATTTACTGCAGCCAACTCATTCTTCATAAAACTAAAACAAACCCTATTTTATGTCATTAATGTTTAGAAGGACACTGAATGGAATAAAGAAGTGACTTCAAGTCAAATA
Source organism: Protopterus annectens (assembly GCF_019279795.1). Lineage (NCBI taxonomy): Eukaryota > Metazoa > Chordata > Ceratodontiformes > Protopteridae > Protopterus > Protopterus annectens. Next base: position 492,488,175 of record NC_056728.1, on the reverse strand, counting down.
GGTTTTCCTCCATACCAACCGCAGGATCATAGGAGGTTACTAGGCTAATGGCCCAGCACCTGTCACCCCTGTCAGTGGGGGACATAGGTGGAACCCCTGGGACAAATTTGTGGTTTCCCATCCACTCATCAAGGTTGCTCTTGAAGAGGGTGAAGCGAGGTACTGTGTTTGACATGTATGGGAAGTTTATTCCAGAGACGGGGGAGCCTCTGGGAGACAAACCAGTATAATATAAACTGTGTATTATTTTGTAAAGTGGTACTGTACCAGTATGCAGTTAGAGGTACTTTAAATGTGATGCCTTTGGGGTTATCAATGACTTGCGTACATGCTAGTGATAAAGAAAGAAAGTACTCTTTCTCAGTTGGAATATATGCAGGTTTTACACTAAAAGATAAGAAAGGATGGAAAGGAGCAAGTTAAAGTTAACATAATATTGTGACATTTGGCTGCTTCAATGTAAAATATAAATAACCCATTAATCATTGTATATAGAATAATGTCCTGTGTTTAAAGAATTGGATGTGTAGATTAATGTCCTCAATTTTAAGTAAATAAAACACATTATTCTCTCAATAAAGCCAAAACAGAGACTTTGCCAATGGAACCTTTTCTAGTACTCCAAAGGAAAATGTTTGAGGAACAGACAAAGCCCACCAACTGACTATGAGAAACGGGAGTACTTAGTACTTGAACCAGAGACTGGTATTGGGAAGCTGAAATGATCAGGAAGAGGACAATCAGCAACAGTATTAAATTAGTGAATAAATGGAATAACTATAAAGCATCATTCCTATTAGATATAGTTTAGACAAAGAAACTTCAGTTCTGCAAGAAATGGCTAAAAAGACTTTTAAACTGGTAGGAGAACTCTAAAGCATAAGCCCCACTTTATGTCATTAATGTATAGGGGGACACTGAAGGGACTGAAATAACTGCAAGTAAAAAGTATTTCTGATTAGTATATGAATAAAAAAAAGTCATGATATAAATTGCATGTTATATTGTAAAGCAGTTCAATACAGTATGCAGTAAGAAGTACTTTATATGTGAAGTGAATTGTTTTATCAGTGACTGCTAGTTATACTAAAGTAGGAAAATACTTTTTCTAAAGTGCAATGTCCAGGCATTACACTGCAAAAAGATAAGAAAGGCTGCAAAGAAACAAATTAAAGTTAATATAATACTATAATCCTGTACTGCTAGGGGGTTGTAAAACTGCTCTGATCTCCTTATCTGCAGACTTAAAAGATACTAATTTCCCATTTTATGGAGATGAAAAGCTACATACTTGTTAAGCAAACAGGTTTCAATAAAAAGAGAAAATAAAATAATTAAAGCAGTAGTTCTTTTTTGCATTTGCAGTGTTATTAGTTGTGTATTTTTCCATCAGTAATTGCTTTTACAGCAAGGACCAGGTGCAGGCAACTAATAATGAGATGTATGACCAGTAATATTCTTACTGAAATTTACAAGGGTTCTTTTTTGCATTTGCTAAGTTACTGGCTGGCTGTTTTCTTTTTTCCATTAGCAAATGTTTTTAATTGAAGACGATAAGTTTGCAGGTTCAGTCAATTAATAAGGAAGGTCTGAACAGTGTGCTCTATGTGGCATATACAAGATACTATACAATTAATTTATAAAGGGGGAACTGGCAAGCAGTTCAGTGAAAATAAATGATATATGAAACTGTGGGAAGTGAACTGTTTTGCATGTAAATGGCTTCTCAGCAGCCTTATTACTTTAATGTATTGCATAGAAGAATACACAATTTAATTTATTTAAAGGTTAGCAACTACAAGGGGATGTAGCTCAGTGGTTAAGCTTATGCTTTACACATATGACTCTGGGTTCAATCCGCAACATTTCCATAGCAGTTTACTTTTATAGGGTGGGGATGGCATGATGGTGAAGGTGTTTACCTTACAGACAAAATGTGCACAGTTTGATTTTCAAATGGGATAATTGGCTAGGCTTAAAATGGCGCACAAGGGCAGTTAGCCTAGTACTAACCTATGAACTTCTTCCTTAAGCCTAAAGGTTAAAGTTTAATGAGACTATGTTAGATGTTTCTCACATTTGGGAGGGGAACAGAAATAGAGAGAGACAATAATCTAAGTGGGAACACAGACTCTCTCATGCTCTTTGGTATGGCTAACCCTAACTTTAGAATAGGTAATACTTTCAGGTACAGCTGTAAGTGTAGTGTAACTACTCTATGTAGAGATAAACTTCCTTTTTGGAAAGTTGTTAAAAGCGGTCAGAGGGTTAAAAATATGCTATTTTTGGTTCCTCAAGGGTTTGTAGTTGTAGTGAAAACTCTGGGAAATGTCACTCGGTCTGAAATAAAGATAAAAAGCAATGACATACACGATCTGCCTACCAAACAGTGTGCACATGTAAGGTACAAATTGGAAATATAAACTGGAAATATCTATTCAAATTAATTCACCTTGATAATATGTGGAAGTTACAGTTTTTTTATCAGACTGGTTGCTTTGTCAGTATTAACACAGACTGTAAATGGCCTTGCAAGTATATATAAAAAGCAAAGATTGTTGAATTATACTAAGCACAGGGTGCAAATTAGCAATGTTACAGGAGACACATATGTATAGAAATGAACAAGTCAACTTGACAAAGAAATGAGTTCATTAGGGACATTCATCAGCATATCTGAGACAAAGGAAAATGGGAGTAATAATACAGTTTGCGAGAGGGGTTCCATTATTAATGTAAGAAAAATAGACAATAATGGTAGATACATGGTAGTAACGGATTAATGGCAGGGAGGAGGATTATACTGGCTTGCATATATATCCCATCTAAAACTAGTTTAATGGGGCTAAAAAAAATTGGGAGAAATAGAATACTTTCAGCAGGGAATGTTACTTATTGGTGAAGAATGGAACCTGATTTGCAAAAGTGAGGATGTATCAAGGGGACCCAGAAGAGAACTATAGCAAAGGAGGGCAAATTTCTGAAGACATACATGAGAATGTCTGGTACAGAATAAGTGAATTTAGTAGGAGGAAATCAAACAGAATTTACATACTATATCCCAAGACACAACTAGCCTAGACTGGATATAAAAAGAAGTTATGTACTCACCATAACATTCCATCTGAGTAGTTATACTTCATTTTCCGCAACCTGTGGGTATTCGGATCCGAGCCGGCAACATTTTATGAAGCATCTGCTCCAAACTCCTCACCTTACCCATAATCCCTCACCTCTCCTACCTTCCCTCAGATCGAGTTTGCCACTAACCAAACTATTAGCAACTCAATAATGTTTAACCCAGTACAGGTTCGGGGGAAGTAGGGAGGGACAGTTGCAGAAAATGAAGTATATCTACTCAGATGGAACGTTATGGTGAGTACATAACTTTTTTATCTGAAGTAGTTAACTTAATTTATCTGCAACCTGTGGGACAGAGTCCCCCAGCTACCAAAACTTCTGAGAGGCCCTCACGGAAGGATATTCCTGAGCACCACAGAGCCAAAAGATGCTCTCCCTCTAGAGATCAACTCCAACTTATAATGAGAGATGAATGTATGTGACCTTGCCCAGGTTGCTGCTGCACAGATATCATCCAGAGAAACCCTAGACCAAAAAGCAGCAGATGTTGCCATAGATCTGGTGGAATGGGCTTTAATAGGACCAGGTGGGGATAGGCCTTTATCCCTATAGACTTGCAGTATACATTGTGTAATACACCTGGCTGGCTAAGGAGACCTTGGAAATGGCCTTGCCCAAAAAGGGTCTAAGAAAGGGACATGAATAATTGGTCACACTTGCAAAATTGCTTTGTCCTGTGCAGATAGAAACGAAGCTGTCTATGAACATCTAGCAAGTGCAGCTTATATTCACCCTTGTTCTGGAAATTTGGAAAGAACACAGGCAGATTATTCATCTGGTTAATGTTAGATTCAAAAGCCACTTTTGGTAAGAAAGAAGTGTTCGTGCAAAGCGAAACCCTGTCTTTATTAAAAATCAAGTAGGGGGGCACGGCAGACAAAGCTTGGATCTCAGAAACCCTTTTAGCTGAAGTAATGGCCACTAAAAAGGCGGTCTTCCAGGACAGAAATTTTAAGTCTACTGACGCTGCTGATTCAAAACGGGGTGCCACAAATGCCTGCAGAATTAGAGTAAGGTCCCAAGGGGGGACGGAATTCTTAACTGGGGGACACAAGAGAAAAGTACCTATTAGAAAGGCCTTGCACAATCTCAAGGAGACCAGAACATTCAAATGTTTGCCAATATGAAAATTACATATGGCTGCCAATTGTACTTTCACTGTGGAGGAACTAGCCCCTTGTTGAAAAATATATGACAAAAACTCCAAGACTGCAGGAACCAGGGCAGTAAATGGATCTATGTTTCTCTAAGAAGCCCAAATAGAGAAGCATTTCCATTTGCTGCGATAAACCTTCCTAGTGGAAGCTTTGAGGGATGCCACCAGAATACTATTTACCGAAGATGATAAACCAGAAGTCCTAGTGATCAGGGGAACTGGAGCAACCAAGCCATCAGCTTGAGGCTGTCCAGGTTGGGCAGACTGATGCCCGAGGGATGGGATATGAGAATCCAGACAGGGATCTAGAATCTGTGGAGGAGTTAGAGCATGAGACCAGAAGAAGGGGAACCACACTTGAGGCCAGAATGGGGCAACGAGGATCACTTTGTACCCCAGTCAGTATGCTTTCTGAAGAAACTTTGGAATTAGAGGTAGCGGGGGATAGGCATACAGTAACCCGGGAGGCCAAGCATGGACTCAATTGTCTCTGGGGGAGTCCCCTGGGGAGGGGATTAGAGCGAAAACCTCGCTGCACTGCACGTTGGAAGGAGACGCGAAGAGATCACAGCAAGGGCAGACCCCACGCTAGGAAGATCACCTACGCTACTGACTGTTTCAGAGACCACTCGTATGGCATTAGAATAGCCCAACTCAATCTGTTCACTAAAATGTTGGAGCGTCCCGGGATGTGCGCTGCAATCAGAAACCGACTGGTGGAAATTGCCCACTCCCACACACTCATGGCCTCGTGGCAGAGAGGGTAAGAGCTGGTCCCTCCTTGTTTGTTTATGTACCAGACAACAGACATGTTTTCTGACTGAACTGTAATCATCCCTGGGGGGAGAACAGTGTGAAAGGCTTGCAACGCTAAAAGCACTGCCCTCATCTCCAGAACACTGATATGCAATCTGGTCTCAGTTTGGGACCACGTGCCTTGGACTGTCCTTCCCAAAAAGTGCATCCCCACCCGAGCTGGGAGGCGTCCGTGGTCACTGTGGCTTGGGCTGGGGTTGTTAAGAATGGGTGACCTACCAAGATTTCTGGTGATTGGAGCCACCAAAGAAGAGAAGTCTTGCAGGTTTTGCTGATCCATATGGGGTAGTCCATGGGGAGGTCTAACCAAGACACTGAACTGCCAAGGTCCACTGAAGCACCCTCATGTGAAGGTGCACACATGGTAGAAATGAAATTGCTGCTGCCATGGAGCCTTGGGCACGGAGAATGTCCCTCGCTATCAGTGTCCTGGGGCTGAAGATCACTTACAGATGGGCCCGTAGGTTCTGGATCCTGTCCTGAGTGAGAAAAACTTGTAATACTAGAGTGTCCAACCGTGTCCCTATGAATTTCAAGGTCTGTGTCAGATTTAGTCAGGACTTGGAGATGTTGATGGTGATCCTTAGATTGACTGCAAAGATGCATGAAGGAGTCTCTGGCCATGCAAAGTAGACACTTGTTGGTAGCAGCGAGGAGCCAATCATCTAGGTAAGGAAACACCTGAATTCCCTGAAGCCTCACAGGAGCCACTACTACTGCCATAACCTTGGTAAACACCCTGGGGGCTGTGGTGAGACCAAAGGGTAGGGCTCTGAACTGGAAATGATTGGCTCCCAGCCGGAAGCGAAGAAATCTCCTGGAGCTTCTGCAAATCTTGATGTGGTAGTAAGCGTCCTGAAGGTCTATCAAGCACATCCAGTCGCATCCTCGGAGATAAGGTAGGATGGACTGTAAGGTGACCATCCGGAATTTTTGCTTGGCTACCGACAGGTTCAGGGTAGACAGGTCCAATATGGGTCTGAGGTCCCCCGTCTTTTTTGGCACTAAAAAGAACCTGGAGTAAAGACTTAATCCAGACTGATCTGGGGGGACCGATTTGATGGCCCGATTGTAAAGCAGCTTTGAAATTTCGTGCGCTGCGGCCTCCCTTTGAGCAGGTGGGACATCCGCGAGGCTCTTTGATTGCATAGGTGGGGTGATGAACGGGATGGAATATCATCTGGATATTATCTGGAGCACCCAATGGTCCGTTGTGATGGACTCCCAAGCTGTTAGGTGCAATGACAATCTTCTCCCGACTGTCTCCAGAGTAGGACAGTCGGGTAACCCCTCAGGGTTACAGCTCGGTTTGGTCCAAGAAGGTCACCCTCGACCCAAAGTTCCTCGGGCCCCCTCTGCCTCTGGGGAGGCGTCTGTCTTATCCCTGTCTGCCTCTGGGGGATGAGTTGTCCTGAGTGTTGTGGGAAAACTGAGATTTTCAGAAACACATCTTCTTCTGCCCTCTCCGATTCCTAGAAAAGGATCTTTGAGGGGTAGAGAAGCGGACTCCGACGTCAGACAGAGTCTTCCCATCTTTCTCGCTCTGGACTAAGGTGTCACGAACTGTCTTCCCAAAAAGGGAGGAACCATCAAAGGGAGCATTCGTGAAAGACACCTTGAAGCGATCCGTGAATTGACAGAGTCTGGAGCCAGGTGAGCCGCCTCATAGCTACAGCAGTCCCAGCCACCCTAGCCGCTCCTTTCATGGCATGGGAAAGAAGATGTATGGATGCGTTAGAAACAGATTTCGAAGTCAACATTTTCGCCAAGAACGGCCGCTTGTCCTCTGGAGACAAGAACTCTGGGAGCGACACAGCAAATTCCGTGACCAGGTCTCGCTGGAGTCGAATAACATGTGCCAAATAATTCAGCGCTCGTATGGAAAATGTCGTTGAAGAAAAAACTCGCTTCCCAAAGCAATCCACTTCCCTAGACTCTTTGTCCGTAGGGTGAACCGAAGAACTTTCCTAAGCCAGTTCTCTCTTGGTGGCAGCCACCACCACCATAGCATCCACAGGTAATCCTTTGTACCAAGCCTGTCTGTCTGTGGGAGGAGAAAGGATTCTGTCTGGGCATTTGAGTATTGGCTCTATGGTGTCAGGCTCCTTCCATGCCCACGTGGTGATAAGATCCACTAATGGATCTGCAGGAGGGGACACCCAGGACGTAGATGGGCCCGTGCCAAAGGCCTCCAAGAATACTGACTTGCCCATTGAGGGTTTTGGGGCTGACCAACCTCCCCTCTGGTGGAGGTTTTCCATGATGTCTCCAAAGGAGACATCCTCGGGAGGTGACCTGGGGGAACCCTCACCTTCATCCAAGTCAGCATCTTCTGTGAGGGACTCGGGGGGAGTCCATGTGCCTCCTCTTACACGAATGCTTATGTGGGACTTCCTCAGCGGGACTCTCTGAAGAGGGCTCATAAGTCATGGGGGGTTTCACGATGGGATCCACTTGGGGGTCCTCTGGCACGGGCTGTCCCTGGGACAAGCTGATCGAAGTTGTGACCAAATCCAAGGCAGCCTGGGCGGAGTCCAAGGCAATGGCCTGGGGTCCCAATCCCTGGGAGGGAACCCTCTCCACCACGTTGAAGGCCGAAGGAGAGCGCACCTCCTTGGCAACCAGCAAGGAAGAAGCTCTCCCCGGCTCCGTCATGAGGATCGGGGCAGAGGCCAAGGTAGCCAGGGTTCCGAAGGGATGGCTCAGATCCGACAAAGTCTCTGTTCCCTCGGATCCGGCTCCCTGTTCTCGGCCCAGAGAGTTGCTCGGATCCGAACAAGTCTGATCCGTGGAACTCAAGGTAATGGCCAGCGTCGAGGTTGAAGGAACTGTCGGCGCCGAACCCCCAGCTCCGAGGATGCTCGGATCCATAAACCCAGAGACCGATGGTCGGATCGGGGAAGGAGAGATGGGATGGCAGAAGGGCATAGAGGTCCCCTCTCTGGCTGGAGAGGGGCCTGGCAAGACTGCCATTTGGATTTGGGTCCGAATGAATCTCCGCATCATCCTGTCCACGTCAAGCTCCGACAAACTCCCGAATTGACCATGAGGAGGCGACCGACTCGGATCTGGCCCTGTGAGACGACCACAAAGAAGGCCTCCGATCCAAGGGTTCCATCGGCTCTGGGGAGAACCTCGGGGAATGGAGCCGGGGAGAAGTGGTCCTAACAACTTTCACAGGTGGACTGGGAAAAAGCTCCCACTCAGGAGATCGCATGCGGTGCCTCTCTACCCTTTTCTCTCTCTCTCTTTTTTGTCCTTATTTGTAGCTTTTATCCCCACCTCAGCAGGCTTAGAGGGAGGTTGAGTCCCAGCCGGAGGGGGGGTTGGTCGGCTACAGGAGCCGATGTCGAGGCCGTCGTCTCTAAGGCAGAAATTGGTAGCAGGTCCTTGGCTACCAGTTTCTCCTTCCTCTCTTTAAGGGCTCTGGGATTGAACCCTGCACACACAGCACATGGCAAACTAAGATGGGGAACGCCAAGGCAAATAACACACACAGTGTGGCCATCAGCCAGTGAAAGCTTGTGGCCACACTCTGTGCATTTATTGAACATTGATTTAGGCTGGTCAGCCATAACACACTCCAATGAGCCAAACGCTAGACTAGACACACACATACTCAGGGATTGGCTAGGCCTACTCTACTTCAAGAAAGAAACACAAACTTTCTAACTACTCACTTTTTTTTTTTTTAAAACAAACCGACGACAAGATGAAGGGGAGGAAGGGCTATCACAAACAACTACTCTCACACACTATCAAAAGTTCCACTTACTATACCAGAAGCTGCAACAATTAGCAGAAGACAGTATTCTAACTGATCAAGTAAGATACCTTTCCCTATGGCATTTCTAGCAGATCTGGATAGAAAAGGGGAGATCCTATTAGCCGAGAATAGAAAAGAGTTTGATTTTTTTGCGTGTGTGTGTGCAGTCCAGGTGGAGTTGAAAATTTAAGAAAGGGTCAAACCAAATCCCCAGGTATTTGAATGAAGTGACATTTTCAACAGTGATATTAAGATGATCAAGGATTTTTAGAGACCTGGAGATAGAAATTCTGAATGGAGATTTAGATGAAGCATTTGATAATTAGTTGGGATTGTATAAAGAAGGTAAAATAGTAACTGCATTTCCTAAGAGAATGATATGGTTGATAAGGATATATGAAGGGTTAGAGGCAAGAATTACTGCAGGAAGATTCCTCTCTGACAAGCCATATTTGAACAGAGTAATGAGGCAAGGATGTCCCCTTCCCTCCATTATCTGCTTTACATTTACAGCCTTTGCTTTATCTGAAGATGATGTGCTTTTAAATTTGATAAAAACAGAAAAGAACAGAGCAGTGGTGTACAACATTTTGACAGTTTAAAGTCTCTGTAGTATATAAAATAAAAGAAGATTAAACAAAGGCTATAGTGGTAACTATATACCCAAGCTTGAATTGGTTCAGCACTGCTCATTTTTATGCGGTCATGATAAAATGAAGTATTTAGATGCATGGAGTAAAACAGATTCTGTTAAGGCAAGTAAGGATATGTGGGGCACAACAAAAGAAAACAGAAAAACTGAAACTGGAAACTCATGATTGGGGTCACCTGATATAAAGAAGTACTTTAAAGCTACATGGTTAAGGTGCGTATACATAACTCAAGTAGAAGGCTATAAATCAAAGTGGTAAAGAACAATAATAAAATGTGGGGAGCTGAAAACAAAGAGGGACAAGGATTTTGGATGCAAGCCTTAAGTAAAAATAACAAATATGCAGAAAATAATATTTATAAAATAGCGGAAAGTATTCTAATATCTAACTTGTAATTAACAGAAAAAGATGTTTACCAACAGGTACATCTGCAACTAGGGGAACAGAAAACAGGCAAGAAGGGTCTGGAATGTAATAGAGGAAATTAGCAGAGAAATATCTCGGAATGGAAAGGTGCAATTAGGCTAATTAGACATTTGGTTTGGACTGCAGATTAGAGACTATCCTCCCTATCAGGGATTGGTAATAAAATACAATTAAAAAAAAATTGATAAGGGAGTGCCAAGTAAAAGACCAGCTTTGCTAGACGTTGAGTCTAGAACAGGAATTGTTATTAAAAAAGGGATAATAACTATGAGTCAACCAGAGAAGGTTAGAATAAATTTGTAAGACACTAAAAAGGCAATTTACAAATGAACAATGAGAAGAAAGTTACAAAGCTCCCAAATATGCAACAAAATCAAAAGGTTTAGGATCTTTGCTTGGAAATGTTTGTATAGGTATTTTTATACTCCAAGTAGACTTCAGAGGATATTTCCTCAGGTAGAGGGCAAGGAGGTCTGATGGGGAACAAGGCGATAACTGGAAACAGTTATGGTTTTGGGAATGTAATGAGCTGGAAGATTTTTAGAAGTTATCTACAAATTACTCTTACAGAAATCTCGGAGGAACAAATGGTTGTAACTAAGATTTGAACAGTCTAGATATATTAAGCCTTTAATAAGTTCAATGTTATTAGTTGCCAGAAAAGCAAAGTGGAAATCAAAATAAGTACTGAATATTGTGAAGGAGGAAAAAACTGTAGGAGGGATCCAAAGTCATAGCTGACTAATCTACCACCATAACTTCTACTTTTTTTTTTAAAACAGTAACAAAAGATTGCCACAGCTTAGCACGCACGAGGTTCTGAAGTGCCGTTCTGTACCAGCATTCAGAAATGCCTGTACAGAAAAAAGAATGCAGAAACTGCATTTCCAGATTGTGCTCCCTAACACCTTGTAACTGGAGCAGCTACCCCCTTTGCACCCTTGCTACAAGAATCCTTAGAATAGGGAAGGAGCAGATTATTTCACACAAATCTTGAAAAATCTTGATGATTGGATGTGAAATAAAAAATTCACTCCGGGGATCACCTCTGTGGATCTGCTCAACAGTGGCACAGGAAAATAATTTTCTTGGGTGGCAAAAGCCACGATACCTTTTTGGTTGGGCTTGTATAGGCCCCAGGGCCGATAGCCTAGTACCCACCTATGAAATAAATGGAATTTGTGGGAACAACATATGCAGAATAATATTCAGCAGGGGAGGCATGAGAGTTAAGGGGAGCCAGGAAATTAGCAACTTATATAATGTTGGAGTGAATGAAAATTATTAAAAAGAAAACACGAGTACTGTTTGATAATGGCAGCTGCTATTGCATTTTTTGTTTCTGTTAACGTATGTATACACGGTTTGTGATTAAAATGTAATTTAACAACGATGTTAAAAAATAATAAGGCTGGAACAAAACACGCAATGCAAATTTATCAGAAAGGTTAAGACTATGGAGGAATCAATTTATGAACAGAAATGTAGCCATGCATGTACACATTAGAAGACAGGAAAAAAAAGGGGGTCAACAATGAAAAAAAATAAGCCCAATCCTATTTTATGTAAACTCTACATACTGTTATTCTTAGAGTAATATAAATTTTCAAGAAATATTATTTTTATTAATATTTCCTATGGATTCGTCTGCTTGCCTGATTTATTCTTTACCACATACCATAATTTTCTATTACCATCTGCTGGCATCACAACACTAGATGTGATCATGCCATAGCAGCTATTATTGTGAGACAAAAGAAAGATATAAATTCACCTTTTATATAATGTACTTGCAATGGAAATCGATACAAAAAAAAACTGTTTTAAACATGTACAATATGGGAAATGTATTTAAATTTGATTTTAGTTACTAGAAATTTGTGAGCTACTTTTTAACTTTCTTTTTCATTCTCCGAAATTATGACAGACATAAATGAATCAAACTTACCAAAATACTATGCAAGTTTGTTAAATTGACTACTTCACACACAGATTTAATTCTTTCAATAAGCTTTGAAAAATAGTTGACCATATCTTCTCTTTTTATTATTTTTGCATATCGTGGAAAAGTTGGAGGTAAAAGCCTCTGGTTAACAAGAGGTTCAAAACCCATCATTATTGGATGATCTAAAATTAAAAGAAAGGGAAAAGATTAATCAAAGACAAGTGTAAGTGTTGCTAGAAATTTCCTCAAATATTATATAATCCCTTTGCTTTCCGCACCCTACCCTACTCTGTCTCCAACTGTTTCTCATTGACTTCCACACTTGCTCCACTCCAGATCCTCTACTAGCGCCTTTCCTGGTACCTCGGTACATGGCCCTTTGCTAGGTGAGCCTATTGACTCCTTCATAAATTGACCTCATGGTAACTTAGAATTTAGCACCAGGAAGGGAAGGATCATAATGGAGTTGTAAACATTAAGCCTGGAGCCATCATACTTATGGTGGTTGGTCATGTTCCCTAACTGCGGGTATGGCTAGTGCAATGAGGTCAAGATGTCACTGCTGACCCCTGTTTTACCCTGAAATGATCAGCGAGGCACCAGGTTTCTCTCAGATTTCACAGAGTGTGGGATCCTTAACCTCTACTCCCACAGGATAGAAGGGATGCCGTTTGCCTCTTCATCACCACCCCCCCCCCCCGGCCAGGCCTACTAGCAGCCAGAGCCCATTCATGAATTCAGGTCACTAGTGGCACTGACAGACACCATATGCCTCTGCACCATCAGGCCAGTCAAATTAAATAACTTCACTAAAATACAAGAATAACAGAAAATGGATTATGTGATATATCAAGGAATATTTTCTCACGAAGACGATATAGCTAATATTAAGAGTATTAAAAACCTGAAACAAAGAGCATCACAAGACAAATATAGTACTTTATCTACAAAAGGTGAAATAACTACAGTAACTTCAACGATTATTGGATGAAAAAGAAAAATGAACTGCAAGCAACTATAAATTACAAAGTAAAAGCTACAACACACAATCCTGCAATTAAAAGCAGCAAAATAATCAACCAAAATATAATCATTTTGCAACAGTGCATTTTTGATGGACTCTTACCAATCAGATTATATCAATGGAAATAACTGAAATGTTCTTACCACATCAGGTGATCTATGAGGACCAAGAATGAGTTCAGCCTCTCTTTCAATTTAATTTTTATCTCAAACTCCAGCACTTATTGTAGTTTGATCTACATGTTGGCAGATCTTATAAAATTAAGTTCTACAAATGTGCCTAACCCTAAGACCACCACTTTGCTCCCAAACAACGAGAGAACATGGAAAAAAATAAAACGGAGGTCTCACACCTTTGGTCTTTACAAGTGATAGTGATATATAAATACAAACAAGCTTGGTTTATAGGGAACTCCAACAGTAACTGGTGGAGGAAGAGGCCATCCACACACAGTGACATAGTGAGGAGACATCTGTTATCCAACAAAGGGGATTCCCTCATAAATTAACTGACACGGTAAGAAAGTATCAATTACTAAGTAAGGTTCTATGGGGCAGAGGAATGGAGCATTTATTGCAGCCTGGGCAACCAGGGTTCCTTTAGTGGTCCTGGCACAGGGGAAGCCAGATACGAAGAGAGAGATTTTAAAGGGGTGCGGCCCACTTGCTTCTTCCAGAAGTGTGGAGAGAGTATAAGCCATGTAAGGAGCACACAGGAAAGTACAGTTTCTCTAGAAGAGACTGGGGAAACAATTCCCAATGCCTGAGGGAAAGGGGCAAGGCTGCTTGCTGGCAATGTCCCTTGTGAAACTGAGGGCTGACCAACATGAACAGCCCATTGCATGTTCCTCTTTTTCTTTGCAAAATGGGTGCCTACTGGGAATCTAGGGCTCAGTAAAAAAAACACAAACCATCTGTTATGACAGTCTAAATAACTCCTCCTGACAAGGACGCATGCAAGCACTTTTGAGGAAAAAATTCTTCAGTCATTTCCTGATTAACTGCCAAAAACTGTAGTCTCAGTCTCCCTTGCTGGTCTTGTTGATGGAAAGAAAAAAAAACAGATAATAGTTTATTTATGAAAAAAAAAGCTCTTTTTAAATACAGGAAAAAAATAATTTATGTACTTGTGACGACCGTGCCCTGGCCCAGCAATCAAGGAGTCTCAATCCTCACCACTAACACCAGGGAGGTTGTCTCATAGAAGAGAGGAAAGGACAGCTAATACACAAAGTAAAGTACAATTTCTCTTAAGTGCACACAGAGATCACAGTTAGTCTGGGGCTGGTTGCTCCTTTGCTCACCAGGTCCCCAATAAGACTCCCCACTGGCACAGCTATAGGTTCCAGGTCTCAGCCTAGCTGGGCAAGTTAGAACCTCCAGTACCCTTCTCTGTCCAACCAGTGCTTCGTGTCCCTGCCAAGTAGCTGACACAACACACACACACTTTGAGATAAGTATTTATACAACTTGACAGACGCTCCTGGGAAAGGCTGACACAGATTCTCCAGCTGTGCCCCTTCACCCAGACCATACGGTAGTAATTACTGCCACCACCCAGCTAATAATATCAGCTACTAAAAGGCCCTTAAAAAGGTGTCCAATTATAACTGTGCAATATTATAATCCAATGGTAGTATGACTAACAGTAAAGGCTTACTTTAGAGTGGCCTATTACAATAACCTCTATAAATATGCAATGTACTCTAGAGCTTATCTCTACACAAACCAGCCACAGGTAGAAGGTTTTAAAAATATTTAATAATAAATAATTAAAACACAAGAAAAAACTACTACACCACAGAGATATCTAAGAGTTCAGAGATCACACAGAAACTTAAAATAAAACAGTAGGGCAGGTCTGATTTCAAAGACAAATACCTAATTAATCTTTACTAGCTTTAACTATTCCTACAAGAAATCGAAGTGCTAAAACTTACATGTGAGCTTAGGCAGAGTGCTGAGTTAGATATCCAAAATCAAAATGCTTTTTAGTCTACTGTGAGAAATAGTATTTAAACATTACTAGCAAACATCATCAGCATTACATCATATTGACACCTAGGTTTTCCTAGGCAGACAAACTGCATTATTTAGCAATCTAACACCTGCTCAGAATCTTACAACAATAGAAGACATTTCACATGTATATTCTAACAGAAACCAGAGCAGTAAAGCACCATCTACATGTAAATTCTGGTCATAAACTTTAGCCTTAAAACAATGGGCATGAAACTTTCATCCAGATGCACTGGAGCCGAATTCTAACATGAAAGGGTCACAACATGCTTCACTGGGCCAGTAGAGTGCAATGTTGTCACATTTTGCAGTTCAACATTTCACAGTACAATTTTACATTCAAGAAAACATGCCTGTATTTTACATTTATTTACAAATGCCAGAATTATATATCAAATTCTATTTGACTAGGCTGGCAGCCTTCGCCCATCTCTCCCCAACCGTCACAGTACGCACCATAATGTTCCATCTGAGTAGTTATACTTCATTTTTCTGCAACTTGTGGGTATTCGGATCCATATCGGATCCGGGCCAGCAACTTTACAAGCATCTGCTACGAGCTCCAAGCTACTCCCCCTTACCCATAACACACCACCATCTACTATCTTCCCTCAGATCGAGTTTGCTGCAAACCAAACTAACCAGCAATAAAAAACTAGAAGAAACCATACATGATCATAACATGAGAAGGTTCGGGGGAAGGAGGGTGGACAGTTGCAGAAAAATGAAGTATAACTACTCAGATGGAACATTATGGAATGTTATGGTGAGTACATAACTTCTTTATCTGAAGTAGTTAACTTCATTTTATCTTCAACCTGTAGGACAGAGTCCCCAGCTACTCAAGCCCCTGGGAGGCCCCCATGGAAGGATATTCCTAAGCACCGCAGAGACGAAGGATGCTCTCCCTCTGGAGATTAAATCCAACTTATAATGAGAAATGAAGGTACGTGACTTACCCGAAGTTGCTGCCGCACAAATGTCATCCAATGACATCCTAGACCAGAAAGCAGCAGACGTCGCCATAGATCTGGTAGAATGAGCTTTAATCGGACCAGGTGGAGACAAATCTCTGTCTTTGTAAATTTGCAAAATACATAGCATAATCCATCTAGCTAAAGAAACTTTGGCGATAGCCTTACCCAAAAAGGGCTTAGAAAAGGACACAAATAACTGGTCAGACTTACGGAAGGGCTTTGTTCTGTGTAAATAAAAATAAAGTTGTCTATGAACATCTAGCAAATGCAGTTTACATCCACCTTTGTTCTGAAAATTTGGGAAGAATACAGGCAGGTTAATTGTTTGACTGATGTTTGATTCAAAAGCCACTTTTGGTAAGAAAGAAGGGTTTGTGCGGAGAGAAACCCTGTCCTTATGGATGATCAAGTAAGGGGGCACGGCAGACAAGGCCTGAAGCTCAGAAACCCTCCTACCCGAAGTAATAGCCACTAGGAAGGCTGTCTTCCAGGATAGAAACTTTAAATCCGCTGAAGCTGCAGGTTCAAAGGGGGGAGCAACTAAGGCCTGAAGAATCAAAGTAAGATCCCAAGGAGGGAAAGGATTCTTAACTGGAGGATGCAAAAGAAAAGTGCCTTTAAGAAAAACCTTACACAATCTAGAAGAGGCCAGGGCATTCATGTTCTCACCGACATGAAAATTTGAAATAGCTGCCAGTTGCACTTTCACAGTGGAAGAAATGGCCCCTTGTTGAAAAATGCTGGCTAAATAATCCAGTACTGTGGATATAGGGGCCGTAAAAGGATCCAGCTTTCTCTGAGATGCCCAAATAGAAAATAGTTTCCATTTACTGCGGTAAATCTTCCTAGTGGAAGACTTATGAGCCTCCACTAGAATAGTTTTCACTGAAGACGAAAGACCGGGAGTCCTGGCAATTAAGGGAACTGGAGCAACCAAGTTGTCAGCTTGAGGGTGTCCAGGTAGGACGGACAGGTGCCCGAAGGATGAGAAATGAGATCTGGGCAGGGATCTAGAATCCAAGGAGGAGCTCGAACATGAGACCAGAGGAAGGGGAACCAAACCTGACGAGGCTAGAACAGGGCATTGAGGATCACCTTGCACCCCAGATGACAAGCCTTCTGAAGAAACTGCAGAATGAGTGGTAATGGGGGATAAGTGTACAGAAGCCCAGGAGGCCAAGCATGGACTAGACCATCTCTGGGGGGAGGTCTGCTGGTGAGAGAATCAGAGCAAAGAACTCAATGCACTTCGCGTTGGAAGGAGATGTGAAGAAATCACAGCAAGGCTGTCCCCACGCAAGGAAGATCTCCTCCACTACTGACTGCTTCAGAGACCACTCGTACGGCATCAGAATAGCCAGACTCAATTTGTCCGCTAAAATGTTGGAGCGTCCTGGGATGTGCGTTGCAATCAGAAACAGACTGGTGGAGATCGCCCACTCCCAAACACTCATGGCCTCGTGACACAGAGGGTAAGATCTGGTTCCTCCCTGTTTGTTGATGTACCAGACAACAGACGTTGTCTGACTGAAGTGTAATAGTTCCCAGAAGAAGAACAGTATGGAAGGCCTGCAACGCTAAAAGCATTGCTCTCATCTCCAGTACACTGATGTGTAATCTGGTCTCGATCTGGGACCATGTGCCTTGGAACGTCCTCCCCAGATAATGCCCCCCCACCCAAGCTGGGAGGCGTCTGTGGTCACTGTTGCTTGGACTGTGGATGGAACAAAGGAGCGTCCCAGAGACTGGACCCACCAAAGAAGTGAAGCCCTGCAGGATTTGCTGATGTGAATTGGGTATTCCATGGGGAGATCCAGCCAAGACCAGTGTACGGCTACAGTCCATTGTAGAACACGCACGCAGGGGAGGACAGAAATTGAGGCAGCCATACAGCCCAATGCTCTGAGAACATCCGCTACCTTCGGTAACCTGGGGCCAAGAATCAGTGATACAGGAGTCCTTAGGCTAAGGGTGTCCAGCCATGCCCCGATAAAGTCCAAGATCTGTACCGGATTCAAGAGTGACTTGGGAACATTGACAGTAGGGGCTGCAAGATGCAGGAAGAAGTCTCTGACTTGGCAAAGAAGACGCTTGGTGGAAGCAGCGAGGAGCCAATTGTCTAGGTAAAGGAATACCTGAATCCCCCGATGCCTCAGGTGAGCCACTACAACTGCCATTACCTTGGTGAACACCCTGGGGGCTATGGTGAGACCGAAGGGTAGGGCTTGGAACTGGAAATGACTGGCTCCCAGCCGAAAGCGAAGAATCTCCTGGAGCTTCTGTGTACCTTGATATGGTAGTAAGCGTCCTGGCGATCTATCAAGCACATCCAGTCGCTTTCTCGAAGATAAGGTAGAATGGACTGCAGGGTGACCATCCGGAATTTCTGTATGGTGACAGCCAGGTTTAAGGTTGACAGGTCCAAAATGGGTCTGAGGTCCCCCGTCCTTTTTAGCACTAAAAAGAACCTGGAGTAAACGCTTGACCCGGACTGATCGGGGGGGGACCGGTTTGATGGCTCGTTTTTGAAGCAGCTTGGAAACCTCTAGCACTTTAGCACCCTTTGAGCGGGTGGGACATCTGGGAGGTGCTTTGGTTGGATTGGAGGGGCAACAAACGGGATGGTGTAACCTCTGGATATTATTCGAAGCACCCAACGATCTGCAGTTATGAACTCCCATGCAGATGGGTGCAATGATCATCTTCCCCAGACTGCCTCCAGAGTAGGACAGTTGGGCAACCCCTCAGGGCTGCTGCGCAGGCCTGTCCGAGAAGGGCTCCCTAGACCCAAAGTTCCTCTGAACCCCTCTGCCTCTGGGGTGGCATCTGTCATGTCCCCCTCTGCCTATAGGTGACCAGTTGTCCGGAAAGTCCCGGGAAATCTGCGATTTCCAGAACCACATCTTCTTTTGCCCTCTCTGATTCCGGGAAAAGGATCTTTGAGGGCTAGAGGAGCAGATTCCGATGATAGACAAAGTCTTCCCGTCTTTCTCACTCTGGGCAAGGGTGTCACGGATGGTCTTCCCAAAGAGAGAAGAACCATCAAAGGGAGCATTCGTAAAAGATGCCTTGAAGGAGTCTGCAAACTGACACTGTCTGAGCCAAGCATGTCGCCTCATAGCAACGCCAGTCCCAGCCACCCTAGCTGCTCCTTTCATAGCATGAGAAAGGAAGCGCATGGACGTGTTTGACACTGATTTCAGAGTAGACATCTTCATGGAGAACAGATGCTTGTCCTCCTGCAACACAGACTCTGGGGGTGACACAGCTAACTCTGTGACTAGGTCTCTCTGCAGTCATATGATGCGTGTGAAGTAGTTCAGCACTCGGATGGAAAAAGTCACTTAAGAGTACACTCGCTTCACAAATCGATCCACCGTCCTGGATTCCTTATCTGGAGGGTGGACCGAGGAACTCTCTTGAGCCAGTTCCCTCTTGGTGGCTGCTGCAACCACCATAGCATCCTTGGGGGATCCTTTATACCATGCCTGTCTGTCAGAGGGTGGAGAGAGAATTTTGTCTGGGTGCTTAGGTATCGGCTCTATGGTGTCAGGCTGCTTCCATGCCCACGTGGTGATAAGATCCACTAAAGGATCCGCCGGCTGGGACACCCAGGAAGTACATGGGCCCATGCCGAAAGCCCCCAAGAACACTGATTCATCCATAGAAGGTTTTGGGGCTGACCAACCTCACTTCTGGCGTAGGATCTCCATGATGTCTCCAAAGGAGACATCCTCGGGAGGTGACCTGGGGGAACCTTCTCCTTCATCTAAATCAGTGTCTTCAGTAATGGACTCAGGGGAGTCCAAGTGCCTCCTTTTGCACATGTATGTATGATGCCCCTCCTCAGTGGGACTCTCTGAAGAGGGCTCGTGAGCCACGGGGGGGGGGGGTTCCTCCAGTGGAACTGCCTGGGGTTCCTCTAGCACGGGCTGTCCCTGAGACAAGATGAAGGAAGTCGCAACCGAATCTGAGGGAGTCTGGCCGGAATCCAAGGGAAGAGGCTGGGGTCTCGATCCTTGGGAGAGAACCCTCTCCACCACGTCTAATGCCGAGAGAGAGTGCACCTCTTTAGAGCCCAACAAGGAGGAAGCTCTCCCTGGGTCCGCCGTGAGGATCGGAGCCGAGGCTAGGGTAGCTGAAACTCCTAAGGAATGGCTTGGATCCGACAGGGTCGGAGCCAAAGACACATCCATCCCCTCGGGTCCAACTCCCCATCCTCGGCCCCGAGCGCCGCTCAGATCCGAGCTAGTTGGATCTGAGGAACTCAAGGTAACTGCCGGAGTCGTGGTTGGAGGAACCATCTGCGAGAAATTCCCAGCTTCAAAGATCCTGAGATCCATGTACCCCGAAATCGAAGGCCAGATCGAGGAAGGAGAAATCAGGTGGAAGAATGGCATGGAGGTCCCCCCTCCAGAGGGAGAGGGGCCTGGCAAGACTCCCATCTGGATTTGGGTCCGAATGAATCTCATCATCCTGTCTACATCCATTTCAGAAAGACTCCGAGTCGAGCGCGAAGAAGCGACCGACTCGGATCTGGCTGGTCGCTGAGAGGATCTAGAAGAAGGCCTTGGTTCCGTCGGCTCCAGGGAAAATCTGGGGGAGTGGAGCCGAGGAGAAACAGGTCTTAAAACCTTAGAAGGCGGGCTAGGGAAGGACTCCCGATCTGGAGACCTCTATCCCCTTTCTTCTCCTTGTCTCTCCCTCTCTCTGCATCCTTGTGTCTGTCCTTTTTGTTGTCTCTCCCTTTGGCAACAACCCCTTTAGCAGGTCTAGCGGGTGGGTGAGTCCCAGCCTGAGGGGAGGGGTTGGTGGGAGGGAGTTGTAGTAGAAGAAGCCAAGGCCGAGACTGTTGACGAGTCCAAGGACGATGCTGGAAGCAGGCCTTTCACCACAAGTTTGGCCTTTCTGTCTCTAAGGGCCCTAGGATTGAACCCTGCACAAATGCTGCACTGGACGGACCAATGTGCAATGCCCAAGCAAACAACACACAGAGTGTGGCCATCCGCTGGTGAAAGCTTATGGCCACACTCTGTGCATTTTTTAAAGGTGTATTTAGGTTGTTCAGACATCCCACAAAGCGACAAACAAACCACACCAAGTCATCCAAACAAACTACCTAACCACGTACACACTATTAAGGAAGGGAAGGCCTACACAGAACTACCTCACGATAAATATATACTTTTTTTTTTTGAACAAAAACAAATAACGAACTAGTGTAGGGGGAGGAAAAGGGAAACTAACTGAGAAAACTCACTAGAACAACCCCAAAAAGCACTTACAGTACCACTG
The DNA here is from genome assembly GCF_019279795.1 of Protopterus annectens. Taxonomy (NCBI): domain Eukaryota; kingdom Metazoa; phylum Chordata; order Ceratodontiformes; family Protopteridae; genus Protopterus; species Protopterus annectens. The sequence continues at coordinate 492,466,958 of NC_056728.1, read as the reverse complement.
AAATCTCAGAGCTGTGGACATCACAATGCTGATGCATGAAGCAGCAAACGAGATCGGAGGGAAGGCAGTAGATGGTGGTGTGTTAAGGGTCAGGGGGAGGAGCTTGGAGCAGATGCTTGTAAAGTTGCCAGCTCGGATCCGATATGGATCTGAATACCCACAGGTTGAAGATAAAATGAAGTTAACTACTTCAGATCTATCATTTTCATGGTTTCCATTTATCTTCCTTTCTTTGACACAAATTTGCATGTCTGCAGCATAAATTAAGAATATTAATCTATACTTCAACTGTGGAAATTAAATTATATACTCATTATAATCACACATCTGTGTTGTCTGTTTTCATCCCATCTCAGCCCTTGGATTTTGGGATCAGACCTTGGATCTGACTTCAGCCACTTCTCAGACAAGCCTTCGACATTATCAGTGGGAGTGGTAAGCACTAGGTAACCTGTCTACCACATAAAGAGTGGTTCTGGCCCAGAAATTGTAGTTATTGGCCGTTTGGGCAATCTCTTCCATCTCTCTCAACTTTCTGATTTGAAAGCCTACATTTGCACTTGTTTATGTCCTGTAACTCGTCTAGTGCAGATACAGATTCTTAGTTTTAGCACTTAAATTTGCTTATTCATGCTCAGCACTTGTTCAGAACTTGTAAGCACTAAATAAGCTACTAATTACTATAGCACTCAATCTTCCTCATTACCTAGAGGAAAACAGTTTTTGTACTTACTTTTCTCACTTGCTTAGAGAAAAACAGCTCTTATACTCACTTTCCTCACTTATCTAGCGGAAAATAGTTTTTTATTCAGGCATGTCCAAGGGTCAGCTCCCAGTGTTCTCTCCTGTCTAGCTGATGAATCTGGGCATCTTGAGGCAATGTAGAAACTGCCTCATGTACACAGACAAACCTCTCCTCCTACCACCCAACACTACAACCTGTGAGAGATGCACTTATCTAGCCAAACTGGAGGTAAAGCTCTCTCCAACCAAGACTGAACTTGACATTCATGAGGAGAAGGTAAACATTTGCATCACACCACACTCATCACATAGTCTCACTAAATCTACACCACCAAAATCCACACATAGTAACACAAAAACATTCGCGGAGGCTTTCAATAATAATCTGTCTAAGCAGCAGAGATGTCCAAAGTAGAAACGCAAGCAACCTCCATCCCCCAACACAACCCAAATGACACACAGCCCACAGACTCAGTGTGCCACTCAACCACAGCCAATAAGGCAAAACAACATACCCAACACACTAGTCATAGGTGACTCTATAGTCAGGCACACTGATGTTCCACTCACCAAGCTAAACAAGGAGAAGGTTAATGTCAGCTGCCTGTCAGGTGCCAGGATCCACCACATAACCCATGCATTCAGATCACTCCACAACAAGTAAAAATATGACTCTGTAATTGTCCATGTTGGTGTGAATGACCTGAGACGTACCTCCCTGGACTACTTGAAAAGAGACATGGAAGAGCTCTCCGATCTTGTAGCCCAGGCAGGTATGACCCTAGCCCTGAGTAACATTCTGCCATTGCCCCGAATGATACTGCAGTACAAGGACAAAATGATTGACTTCAACAATTGGCTAAGCTTCTGGTGTCATTCTAGGGGGATCCAGTATCTGTCTGCTTGGGATGACATGGTCGACAGACCACGATGCTTTGCCACAGATGGCCTGCAGCTGTTGCCCCTGGGATTCCGGATACTGGCTAAGGCTCTTGCTGCCCCTATACTGCCTTTTTTAGGCAAGGTTCAAATAACAAATTCACCACCGTAACAGGAACAGGCAAGCAAAAACTGAGGATAATGCTACTCAATGCTAGAAGTCTAAATCTCAAAATGCACTCAATTGAGGCACTCCTTAAAATGGAGAACATCGACATCTGTGCAGTGACTGAGACTTGGTTCAAGGCTCTAGAGAGCACCCCTGCACTACCAGGCTATAACTCATACCACACGTTTCGGCCATGTAACCTGGACCGAAACACCAAAGGCGGAGGTGTGTCCATATTCATTAAGGATATTCACACCTCCAGGCTAGTTGCTCAGCATAAAGTATCCAAGGTTATCCAAGTGCAACTAACTCTGGGCAAAACTGCAATCCAAATTGTAGCGTGCTACAGATCCCCCACCATGCCCCAGGATTCTCACTCCTCTTTTCTTGATGTACTGGAAAATATTAGGCTTCAACCAAACACTCTAATAATGGGCGACTTCAACTACCCCACCATTAACTGGGAAAACTACTCGTGTACCAACTCCTTAGCTCAATGCTTTCTGGAATTCATAAACTCCAATGCTCTGGATCAACTTATCCACACCCCCACCAGGGGCAACAATATCCTAGACCTAGTCATTACTAACATGAGTGACCATTGTTCCTCATCTTTATTAATTTAATTCGGATGGAGTCAGTATAATAGAAGCAACGGGGATGAGTGATTCGTTGCAAGGCCAGGTACGGTTCTAATTTAAACATTTGGTTTAATCGGCCATTTTTGTTCAACAAAGCATCAGAAGGGAGCCCTAGTCATCCAGGCTCTTTAGGGGAAGTGGATTTGGCACAGAAATTAAATATGTTTGACCACAAATTAATAAAGATGAGGAAGTAGCTTACTTCGAGGAGTGCCAGCGGTCCAAAGTGGTTCCCAAGGGGCTCCGATCCTGGCAGTATCCTACAGGATTAGAGGAAGGCTCTGCCTTCCACAAGGATTTACTTTTGCTGTTCGATAGACATGGCTTTGAATTACTTTATTTGATTTGTAAACAATATAAAGAGGCCATCAGTGTATTGTCTGGGGAGCTTACTGTGCTGGATGAGGCTGTAAGACATGATTTTAACTTTACCAGATATAGATACGATTACGACCATATTTTCACCAGCATCGATCAGCAATTGCATAAAATCAATTCTAATAAAATTAGGAAACTTCAGAGGGACTTGAAGGCTTATAGGGAGGGGGTGGCTTATCCCAAACCACCCAGATCCCAAGGCAATTTCTTATCTCCAGCTGCCTTTTCCTTCGGTCCTACGCCAGCTACAGATACTTCTAGAACCAATAGGTCATTATTTGGGAATGAGGTGGATGCTCCTGGTGGTTCAGTCCAACAGAACCAGACTCGGCACAGTAACCGATTGTCTTCTCGGAACCAACCATCTGATTTAGTACCAGAGGCCGAGGCTCAAAATTTTCAGGACAATGCCTCAACCCACCAACCCTCTCCAGTTAGGAGGCAGAGATACAGAACCAGGAGGAGGAATTAGGTTCGCTTGCCTTTTCTACAGTATTCCCAGTAATGAGCCCGTGTCAGATTGTTACCAACACTGGAAAGGACTTTAAGATTTACAACTATTCAGGGTTTGTTTTTACCCCACCATTGGTGGATCTCCTGGCCAAGGGTTTGACATTTGTACCCAGTAGGAGGGCAGATGTGGCCAATACCTTGATTGACCTCAAGCTTTTTATCAGAAAGCTTAATTTCCAGCTTATTTTTGGTGATCAGGTCATAATGCAGAAGGATTTTCACATTCCAACTACATTTAATCCCCCTTTACATCATTCGCTTTGTCTTTTTGAACGACTGTGTGACTTAGACATTCGTCATTTATTGAAATGTAAATGAATTGTCCCTTATAATATTAACAAAGATGAGAAGTGTCTTTTAGAATTGTTAACCAACTCTTCTGTGAGGGTTATGCAGCCAGACAAGGGGGGAGGACTGGTAGTGATGGAAGAGGTAGATTACATTCAGAGAATGGAAAATATTTTGGCATCTGAAACCTATAGGGAGGTTTCGAAAAATTAGTTGAATCAGAGTGTGACCAGAGTCTGTACTTATTTCAATGACATGTTCATTAATGGAGTCATTAATGTGGAAGTTTTTAATTACATCTGTATCCCAACCCCAGGATACCTGTCCTGTTTGGCAATCCGAAGATTCATAAGAATGTGCATGATCCCCCCATGCGCCAATTGGTGAGTGCAAGGGGCAGTGTGACTTATGCTGGGGTGAAGGTGGTGGACACGATTTTGAAAAAGTATGTGTCCAGTGAGTCCCACATTTCTAAAGACTCCTGGTCATTTCTTGAGAGGGTTAATCGTACCCCTTGTACAGAGGAGAGTAATTTCTTGACAATCGATGTTATTGATTTGTACTCTTCCATCCCTCATTCCATAGCGTTAGAATGGATTGAAGCTATCATTACCATTAAACAGGCACCCGCTGGGGATATTCTGATGGTGAGGGAGTTATTGGACATCATTCTGACCTGTCATTTTTTCTCCTTTAACAATCGTTGGTTCCACCAATTAATAGGGGTCCCTATGGGGTCTCCTTGTGGGGCCAGCATTGCCAATTTGGTGATGACTTACTGGGAGAGAGAGTTTGTTTCCCCTAATCCTATCATTCAGGAGAAAACCCTGCTTTACACTAGATTCTTGGTTGATATTTTTATCATCCTACAGGGGGAGAGGGAAGTGGCTGAGACACTGTTAGATAGTTTTAATACCTCCACCAGTTTTTTTTAAATTTACATTCAAATTTTCTAAGGAGAAGATCTCTTACTTAGATGTGGAGTTATTTAAGGATATCCCTCTAGGCTGTTTTACTGCCAAAATTCATCGTAAAGTAACTTTTTCGAACAGTTATTTACATTTTGAGAGCAATCACCCCTTCCATCAGAAGAGGTCGATAGTAAAGGGGCAGTGGGTGAGGGTGGCGAGGATGGTGTCTAAGTTTAGTGACTTCCTTGAAGAATGTGAGTTTATTCGTGGCCTTTTTTTGAACAGGGGATACCCGGACCATCTTATATCAGAATTGGTCAAGGAAGTTTGCAGTAAGAGGAAGAATGGGTTCTACGTACCAATTTTGTGCAATAATGTAGCACCCCAGAACCCCGAGCCATCTCATATGCAAGCCCATGTGAATTACCTTTGCAGTTTTATTACAACTTTCAGTGTTGATGCAGGGGATATTTCCACCATCATAAAGAAAAATTGGAGTATTTTATGATTAGACATGCAAGGTAACTCACAGTTTGAGATCACACCCAAGGTGGTGTTTAGGAGGGGGTTGAATCTGAAGAGTATTCTACAGATGAAATCGAACCATGCCCCGGTTAGGGGGATGTACAAATGCAATATGTGTAAATACTGTAGGTTTATTAAAGCAGGGACCTTTTTTAGTATTGGGGAGACCAAATACCCCTTCAGGGGTAGATTTAACTGTGCCAGTTTACATGTGGTATATTTGGCTAGGTGCTCTTCATGCCTGGTGTTTTATATAGGAAAAACTGACAGGAAACTTCAGGAACGCCTTTATGAACACCTTTATGCCATCAAAAAAGAGAAGATGGAGAATGCGCTTGCCAGGCACGTTAAGGAATACCCGGGTCATGAATTTACTTTTTCAGTCATTGATCAGGTAGTTCCTTCCAATAGGGGGGGTCCAGATACGTTACTTTTAGAACAAAAGAAATTAATTTGGCAGCTAAAACTAGAAGCCTATCATTATCCAGGCTTAAATGGAATGTTATCCATTTCTTGTATTTTAAAATTAAGAAGTTTGGTTAGGTAATTTTATTGTATTTATCTTTGTAGATTGTATCCATTTTAATTTCTTTATCTATTTTTTATCCATTTCAGCATGGCTTACAAAAGTATGGATATTCCTTTGACTGCTTGTTCAGTAAGGTTGAGTTCTCAGGGAAGGGTTTGAGCAGGTGTTGTATTGGCTTAATTGCTAAGTAGTCATGTGATTTATAAGTTGGAATGTGTTGTTTGTTTCTCTGATGAAGTTGGTGTGGGACACTGATGAAAAGCCTATTATTGTTGAGCTTAAAATAAAATTTAAAACAAAATTTTACTTGCAGTTTATCAGCATCACTGTGTCTGGAACTAGTGCATCTGCTGAGGTTTATCGTCTTGCCGGCTTCTTTTTTCAACAGTGATTTGTTTTGCGGTATTCCCGGTTTTTGTGGTTGTTATAATAAAAACAATCTCTACATGCAATATTCAGCATTCCAAATTAAAACATTTCCATAAATTAAAAAAAATAAGTGATGTGTTTCCTATATGTAAATATGCAGAAAAAGGCTATTATTCACCATTCCTTTTTATAGGTCCAGTTTTTATCGCAACTTACTGGCTTTTTTGATTAAATAAGGCTTTATTGAAATATGGTCATTAAGACCTGGGGGATTTCTTGCATTTAACTTAATCTGCCAATATGTCTCTACAATTCAACCAATTTTCCCAGTCACGCCCCCAGGGTCCATGGCAAGTTGCTCTAATATCCTAAAAAGAAAACCTTTATGGTTTGGCTCCATATGAAGACGTTTGTAAAGGGCATTATTCAAACTTTTTTTCTTTATTTGGTATGTATGCTCATAAATAAGCTTACCAAATGTTCTTTCTGACTTTCCTACGTAGAAACTGGGACAGTCTCTACATATAGCCAGATGAACTATACCTCTAGTCATACAATTGTCCTTCCTAAAAGTCACAGTACTATTCAAGTGGTTGTTTAACATCACTTTATCCTTGTCTATAATGAAGAGACAATATTTACACCTTCCACATTTTCTTGTCCCTATATCTTCCCGAAATCCATAATTGTTTTTATTCTTTTCAAACAATTTTTTTAAAGTGATTCCTGTTTTAAAAACAAAGTGTGGTGCCTCACCTACTTTGTGTACTAGGTCCTGATTAAATTTTAACATTTTCCATTTTTTTTCTATCAAGTTTTTTATTTCTCTGGAAGCATCGTTATATTGCATCACTACGGCTTTTCCAAATTGTTGTTTATTGTCATTTAAATTGTCAATGGAACATTCTTGCTGGTTTCCCAGTAGGGGTATATATTTAATATTCCATCCCTCTATAATCTCTGTAGCTACTGTTTCTATTAACTTATTTGGGTAGCCTCTTGCTCTAAAAAATCCAGACATTAACTGTACTTCTTTCAAGAAGTCTTCTCTTTCTGAAGTCATTCTTGCAGCTCTAACCATCTGGCCTTTAATTATACTTTTTTCTGCTTCCATGGGTGTACACTATTCTAGGGGATGTATGAATTACTAAATGTTACGGTGTATTCTAGATTTTAACAGCCCATCATTTTTATCCAGTCTGAAATGTTATTTAGTCAATCCCCAAAGGGTCAAATTTATATGTAAACCTTAAAAAGTTAGTAGTATTTAGATGTTCTCTAAAAGTAGTTAACAAGTCTTTAGGTCCTTCCCATATGACAAAAATATTGTCCAAATAGCGACGATATAACTTAATGTGTTGCCAGTATGTTGTGTTGAATTTGATCCTTTGGGGATTGACTATCTAAATGTCAGACTGGATAAAAATGATGGGCGGTTAAAATCTAGAATACACCGTAAGGAAACATTTAGTAATTCATACCTCCCCTACTCTGCAAAGCTGAAACCTGAACTGTTTTTAGCCGTAAAGCTGCAAGCCCCCCAGAGTTTTTTTCCTTCTTTTTTAGATTATTTTCTCTCACTTCCTCTTTCTTCTTTGCTGACATCCAGGCAGTGTAGTGATGGTTTTTACTGGCTGTTTTATATCACTTTTCTTTTTGACCCTGGGGCAGCTCTAAACAACATGCTTTTCAGAGTGCAGCTTCCTTGGAATCTCTATTATCCCACTAAATTTGATGTTTTATGCATTTACTGTTCTGCTTATGACAGCAATGGATATTTGTTTCTGTAAAATGATTCAATAGGCCACAGAAATTCTTAGTTAGAGCTGGGGTATCAATGTTCAGGAAATGGTGTGACTGAGCCATTTGTTTTTCAAGAAGGTCAATGAAATCTAAAAGCATAATTTTGTTGCAGTCTGGAAATATAGATGGATTTACAAGAACTAAGATAGTTTGGAGTCAGAAGGTGATGGATAAATAGTTGTAACTACAGAAGAGAATAATAGTGAGGTTGAGCAGAGCTTAGGGGGGTTAGTTAAGTCAAGGTCTAGAAGCATTAGGCCTCTATTAAGGAAAGAGCTAGGTTCTGGAGCTGTGGATGCTGACAGAGATCTGGGAATAACAAATGATGGGTGTGTAGGTGAACCAGCTGAAATTTGAGTAATTAAAGTCTTGTAATAAAAAGGTGTTTGGTTTGACTTCTGTCTGGGAGAATCTATTTAGGTATTCAGTATGTTTCTCTAGGGACAGAGAAAATTGGAAATTACAGACAAAATATAATTTGGACCTATTCTAAATCAAAGCTAAGGTAATTTGGGATGAGACAAACAGAAATGACATCTCTAACAAATACATATATGCCATCTCTAAAATACAGATATGCCCTTGCTGCTGCAAGTGGTCCTGCATGGGTGCAGAACTGCAAACACCAGAAAAGAAATGCAATCTGAATACTGTAAATGTGTTTCTACTGCCTCGTCGTACATAGAAGAATAAAATTTGAACAAGAGAACAACAGTTCAGGGCTGTAAGCCTCAACTTGACAGAGGGGAACATTCTGTTGCCCACTGCAATCAAAGCTTTAGACTTACTGTAAGGCTGCAAGACAAAGCATTATGATTTCTAAACTGTGTGTGACAGCAAGGAATTCACAAAGGTGCCCACTCAAAGATGCCTTGTCAGGATCTCTCCATACTCAGCTGAGGGCATATAGAGAATATTTACTTTCTTTTTTATATATAAAACAAGAAACATCTTTATTAAATTATCACTTATGACATAGGTAGTCATACATTTATAAAAATAAAAACAAATCATACTGACAATTTTAGTTGCTAACATTATACCTCACTCAATCTATCCAGTCACTGTTAAGTCAAACATTAAATAGCTCATTCAAATCCTGCCCTCTTTTAAACTTCATTCCTTACCTATGTGTACTGTTCCCACAATTTCCATTTTTTTTCTATGTAATTTGCTCCTACATTTTTATAAAGATCCCATTTCCAGTTGTTTTCTCTTACTATATTCACTACTTCTAGTACAGTTGGTTTAGACTTTGATTTCCATTTCCTAGTAATCGCTTTTTTTGGCAACCACAATAATTAGACTTAGCGAGACGTTACTAAGTCTAGGCAATTCTGATTCAGAGTCAACCCCCCTTTAAGATCCCCCACTGTCTGCTCCTAATGCCATCACAGAAGGAATATCTTTATATGGATACAGTTTTAAATCCTTTAGTATGCAATCTGCCTTCCTTCGTTAGAGACTCATGGGATTTTTATTGGCTCACATTTGGGTGTTTCATAAAAAATATTTATATGAAGATAAAATGTCAATGTTTACTGTTGACATTATTTCCCTATTCACTAGTATCCCGTGGAAAGAAGGAACAGATTTATGTTAGAAGTTTACAAACCACGAAGACTTCTTACACTAATAGTAGTATTAATCTTTTCTGTTCATTGTTGGATGAGTTATTGGAAAGCAATTATTTTTTTCCAATCAAAAATACTAACAAGTTAAGGGTACAGCAATAAGGCCTTCCACCGCCCCCTGCATTTGCTAATATCATTTTAGGCTGGTGGGGAACTGATTTATTACCATGTACTGTTAAATCTGAAAAGGTTATGTTTTACAGAAGAGATGTGGATGATTTGTTTTTCATTTAAGAGAGGCAACCTTAATGACTGTGAATTTTTTATAGACGGAGTTGAATAAAAGTACAAATTTTTTAAACTTTACGTTAGCTAGTATCAGTGTGAAAATACACTAGTTGGATATTACTTTGGAATGAGATTTGAATAATAAATCTTTCGAGAGTAGTACTGATAGGAAGGATACTTTTATGAACTGCTATTTGCATTTTAACAGCAATCACCCTGGTTTTATTAAGAAGAATATACACAGGGACCAATATATCAGGGCTTCTATTCTTAAAGAAATTAATTTTATTACAGTCCCTGTTTTAAATAGTGGTTACTAAGAATATTGTATATCTGAAAGTGCTAATGAAGTCATTTCTAAAAGACATTTATTCTGCCCCCATTTTACATCGACCTCTAGAAAAAAAGAAAGGGAACAATAATGGACTCAACTGTGAGAGAAATAATAACACCCTAGTATGTAATTTAGATATGTCCATATGTAGCCATAATATCAGAAATATTATTTCCAATAATTGGCGTATCTTAAAGGCAATTCAGATATTTTCAAAGTAGGTGGAGACAAACCACATTTTATTTAAAAAAGGAACCAGTGTTTAAAAATTTTCTAAAACATTATAGTACAAAGATACTACCACTTACAACTATGAAAGAGGCGAGCATGTATAAATGTGGGTTATGCAGTGCCCACAAGTTTATACATGAAAGTACATATATTCAACTGCCTCATATTGACAAGATAATTACTACTAGTGGGAGATATACTTGTACTAAGAAGAGTATTGTTTATATCAGCCTTTGTACAGGCTACAAGGCATTCTATGTAAGAATGACCTCTAGAATTTTAGTAAAAGAATTAAGGAACATCAATATGCAATAAATGCAAAGACACAAATAATACACATTATAAACATAGTACAGTATGCAAAAATTACAAGAACTGTTTTTTTATTAGAATATATTCCTGATAAGAGAGGTGAGATTATAAAGATAGGGTAGAGAAGAGGGAGATTATTCGGGAAACAGGACTAAAAGCAGACGAATTTCCTGGTATAAATGAGGTCATTAACAATAAACAACATATTTTACATATTTTTGTATTTCTGTCATAATTTTTAACAGTTAATTATTTAATGTTTTTTAGTAATGTATTTTACGTCATTAAATAGATATTAATTGGATGTTAATTGACGGTGGTTGTTGATTGGACATTTTTTGAATTTCTGTTTATATAGATATATTGTAAGATGGAGCATATGCTTTTTTCTGGTGAAGTCCTTTGGATGAAAAGCCACTATATTAAACAACTGATGTGCGTGCTTAAAAACAAGTTGGCATTAGCTCCTTCCTCCTGTTTTTATTGCAATTCTGATTCTGTATCCTAGCTCAAAAAAATAATTTCCTTAGTCATACCAAATTGCTCACCTAGTATTTCTAGAGTAGTCTGCAGGGAATTTTAAAAGTCTGCCAACTCACCACACGCCCAGAAAATATGTAACCAGTTACCTCTTACTTCCCCATCACAACTCCAACATTTATACTTGGAGTATAAAAATACCTATGTAAACACTTCCAAGCAAAAATCCTAAATTCTCCAGACTTTGTTGCATATTTGGGAAACAAATATATTCCCCCATTGTTTCTTTGTGAATTGCTTATCCAATCTCTCTTCACAATCCTTTCTAATCTCTTCTGATTGATTCTTATAGTTCGCATACAGTATTTTATATGTTCTACTGAGTAATCCTTTTTAACAGCCGCTTCTGTTCTAGACTCTTACTAAAAACTCTACCAGTGCTGCTCTTTCACTTAGGATCCCCCTATTTCTCTCCCTTTGCCTATACTCTGATGTCAATCCTTGACAGGGAAGGCAATCTCCAGCCTGCAATCTGAATAAATTCTTGGCCTCTTCCCATTCTGTTACCTTTCCCTCTAATTACTTGCTCCCAATACCTTGGTTCTTTTGCCAGTTTTCTCCAATAAATTCCAGCCCTAATTGCAGTCATCCCTAGCAGCAGAATCTCCTTTCTCCATCCCCTTGTTGGCTTAGTTCTTAGAATACTTTCTGCTACTTTATGAATATAATATTCTGCATGGTTAATGTTATTCTCCTTAAGGATCTGCGTCCAAAATCCCAGTCTCTCCTTGTTTCTTGAGTTTCCCCGTTTCGTCTTCATCCCTTTCCACTTTGAATTATATATTTCTGCTTGTAATATGTATAGGAGCCTTAACTAAATACCCCTTCAAATCAGTTAATCCCAGACCAACTTGTTCTACTGGAAGAATCACCTTATCCCACTTGACGCTTATCTTCTCCTCCCGGATAAAATCCTTCAGCTCTTTATTAATTGCTATCCACAACTTCTCCTCTGGTTGATAAAAATATGGCTGACCTGTGTACAAAACTAAAGGGACTAAAATATTTTAACTGCTTGTATTTTGCTATCCATATCCACAAAACACAGCTAAGAATGTTTGCTTTCTTGGTAGCCAAATGAAAAGAAAACCAAGTGCTTACAGAATGCATAAAAGGCAGTGTTTATACTGAGTTTTATGAGGAAGATGTTGAAAAGCTCAGCAACCTCCTTCCTTGCATATTTGTTAAGACTTTTCTAGAGTTAAGGATGGAGGGGGGGCAGACTCCAGTCCTCAGAGGACTATGTCTGCCTCAATGCTCATTAATGGAATGATCATCAGGTGGTGAGTTGTAAAGGAGGCAGAGGACTCGCTCCACTTTCCTGTTTTTGAGATAATGGGATCTGGATCCTCAAACTCATCAAGACAACCACAGAGAAGGAAAGACCCCACTCAATCTATACCAGTGAGGACATGCTCAAACACTGATAAAATACAGGAAGTTGGGCATATTATGGGTACATACCAGGTATTAAATGACAAGATGCCACAGCTAAGAGGGGTACGTCTCATGAAAGAAATGTAAGGACCCGAAAGGTCTATACCATGGCCAGGGATTGACATCAGGCCATGTTCCTACACTCAAACACAGTTCCTACCAGAATTTAAACAACTGTCTGAAGCCCATGTCTTGAACAGTAAAGTCTGGTGTTAGAAGATTCACTGACACGCCATAACTTAAACTCTAGTGGACTTCCAGGAATACCTGTGAAGAACAATCCCTGGTCTCAACTACAACTACCAAGCTAATACCTGTGAAGAACAATCCCTGGTCTCAACTACAACTACCAAGCTACAGACAGAAAACTCAGGAGAAAACTCCCTGGGATCAGGTTAGTTGGGGGTATAACTGGACCAGTCAGCCAAGAAAAGGGCATTACACACAAACCCCGGAATTCAATCCTCCTACAGTGGGAGATGGGTTTCACTCCCTCAGAGACATGCACCATCTGCCAAAGACGACAGATGTAAATTTGAATCCTTCTTAACTGATTGTGAGGCTGTGGCACATGGGGTCATTTGTGAAACAGACTAACCTTCAGGAGGGTATTTCTAAAGCTTGCCCTCTAATCCATACCTGAATACTAAATCTTCATGCTGATCCCCACAGTGGGTACTATTAAATGCCACCATCATCCAAGTAAACAGATAGGGCAGGAGTGCCACCACCCCCCCTCGACACACACACACATTTGTGGACAGATACTATGAACTGCTGACTAAAATATCAGTGCTTTATGTCATCTTACCTTGCCAGGGAATACAGCCAGTCATGGTATGAGTCATGGATCAAACATCGGCAGGTGCATAGACTCTCTGAAGGTTTTACTGCTTAAGCACTGAACAGAGGAACTTAACTCAGGACTGGGATTGAGAACTAAACTATGCAAGAAGCAGAACAGGAAGTACACATGTACAGGCAACTGACTTTTGCCATCATAATTTATTTATTTTACTTTATTTATTTTACATTTGTTTACCAGGCTAGTCCGACTGGACCAGGTCCATTTCCAGCGGAGGCCCGGGGAGAAAAGCTCCATATTTGCTTACAACAATAGTATACAGTAAAATCATACAGTGATATAAGACAGGTAACCACACAAATAACAATGAATGTAATAAAGAACAACATGACAAGTTATTAGAGTTATAGCACAGCAGTATGTTTACAGTCGATAAATTAGGAAGGAAGGTATGAGAAGAATAGGGAACAGAACTTTTAAGTAATACATGGACAAAGCCAGGTGTTCATTAGATGTGATTTAAATGACTTTTTGAAAAGTGTGGTAGTTTATGCGGAAGTCAGTGAAGAGGGGAGGTTATTCCAGGTTCTAGCTATAGTATGAGAGAAAAGCGCTTTCTCTGCATTATTATTAGCTGTGGAGATGCAGAGTAGTGCTTTGTCAGTGGAACGGAGGTGGCGACTAGCTTTGTAATGAGTGAGAAGTTGACTAAGGGCTGGGGTTTTGTCAGGATGTTATAGGTAGTGACTAATTGGTGGTAACTGAGCAGTTGAGGAAGTTCTAGCCATTGTAGTTCCCTTAGAGCCTGACAGTGATGGGTTCTGAAGGAAGAATTATTAGCAAACTTGGCAATCTTATTACAGCATGACTCAAGTTTCTCAAAATCAAATTTTCTGATCAGGGTAAGAACTGGCGCTGCATACATTAGGGTGGACAATAGGTGAGTTCGGGTTAGGCTGATTCTTGCCTGATGTGACAGGAATTTTTGTGTCTGTATAGGGTTCCCATTTTTTGTGTACGTTTTTGATTGTTTGAGAAATATGGGCATCAAAGAAGTTGTTTTTATCAATCGCCACACCAAGGAGTTTAGTATGGGTGGAAGGAGAAATGGTAGTGCCAATTTTGGAAAAGATGGTAAAGGAAAGAGGGATAGTTTTTGATTTATTGGGGGGTGAATAGTAGCAGTTTAGTCTTGGGGTTAAGGATGAGTTGGATATCAGTAATCCATCTCTCCATGGAGCTAAAGGATTCCTAAGTGAGTTGTTGTAGAGTGGTAAGAGAAGGGGCAGAGCAGATTACAGCTGAATCGTCTGCATGCTGGGTGGTATGCAGACTGTTAGTAAAAATAGAAAAAAAGAAGTGGTCCTGGTATTGAGCCTTGTGGTACACCTATGCTAGTAGGAAGTAAGGGAGATAGTGTGCCTTGCCATTGGACAGATTGCGGTCTGTTGGATAGATAACTCTTGAACCAGGCCACAATAGAAGGGGCAAAGGATAGGAAGGCTAGAGTATCAAGTAGAAGGGAGTGTGAGACCATATCGAAAGCTTTGGAGATATCTAAAAATATAGCTGATACAAAGTTATTTTCATTTCTGTGTTGATTAACCATGTTAGTAAAAGACAGGAGGGCAGTAGTACGGTATGGACGAAACCCATGTTGTGTGGCGGATAGGAGTTTGTGCGGGTTCAGGAACTGCATAACCTGAGAATTAATACATTTCTCAAGTAGCTTTGGCAGTAGAGAAAGTACAGCTATGGGACGATAATATGAGAAGTCGTAGGAGTTGCCACCCTTATGTAGAGGAATGATATACGAAACCTTCCAAAGTTGAGGGATATAGGCTTCCTGTATGGAACACTTCATAAGGATTGAGACCGGATAAGATATGGATTCAGCGGCTATTTTTAGGAAGTTAGCAGGTAAACTATCAGCTGCAAGGGTCGTAGGCTTCAATTTTAGGAGTTTTTTTTTAATTGTAGAGGTGGGAACAGGTGAGAGGGTAAAGGAAGGAATGTTATTTTGACATTTGGATTGCGTTTGCTTAGGGTTGTCTTTGGATCATTGGGTGGATAATGTCAGAATGGATTCTGTGAAATGGTGATTAAACTGAGAGGCTATGCTCTTGCTATTATTGGTAGTGTTGGGAGCTGGAGTGGTAGTTTTGCCTGGTTTTAGTAAAGTGTTTATGGCTTGCCAAAATTTTTGAGGATTTTTTGAGTATTTGTTTTGGACAGTCAGCAAATAGTTTTGTTTATCTAGTTTGGTTTGTTTCTTGGCATGATTTCTGAGTTGAAGGTATTTTTGTTTGGCTAGTGTAGTGTTATCTCTCTTCCAGATTTTCCAAGCCTTATCTCCGGACATTAGTAGGGCTCTTGTGTCCCTACTTAGCCATGGTGCATAGTTAGTCTTAATTCTAACTATTCTGATGGGTGCTACTCTACTGAGGGCATTGGTAAAGGTATTATTGAAGTAGTTACCTGCCTGGTCTAATCCTAGGGTTAGTAGTGGTTCCCAGTTGCATTGTTTCAGAATAGTGTTAAGATCTCAAGGGTTTAGGTTGTGGTCATCTCTGATTTGTCTATAAACGATGGGCTTGGGTATATTGGTGCATTTGCAAAGGAGGAATGCGGGAAGGTGGCCACTAAGACCATCTGGAAGACAGCCTGCCTGATAGTTTTGTTTGGGGCAATTGATCAGTGTCCAATCAAGGATAGATTGTTTTAGGGATTTTTTATCGACTCTAGTGGGTTCCTGAATTAGTTGATCAAATTCAAAGGGATTAATATAGTTAGTGGGGTTGTTAGAGTTACAGGCTGACCAGTCTATGTTTAGGTCACCAAGTAGGATAGTTTCTTGTGGAAGATTAATGCTAGCCCAATGTAAGATTTGCTCTGTTATGGGTGAGTTATTACCTGGAGGGACATAGCAGCAAAGAATGTTGATTTTTTTTTGTGTTGTTTATGTGTAAGACTGAGCCTGGGGTTTCGGCATTATGAAAGTTAGGTAGATGGATTTGTGGAGGCTGGATGTTAAGTGTGTTCTTAAAGAAAATTGCAACCCCACCACCCTTTCTGCCTACTCTATCCTGTCTTAGGATATTATAACCTGGGGGGAGGATTTCTTCGTTTTGGGTGCCATGTTTCTGTAAGGGTCAGTATGTCAGGAGAGTAGTGGGTTATGAATGTGTGTAGGTCAGATAGCTTATTGGATATGCTCCTGGTGTTGATGTTAAGGATCAGTAGGTTGGATGCTTAAGAGTATGGTTTTGATTGGTCCTGGGTTAGGATGTATGCCTCGAGATAAGTAGTTCCTTTGCAGTAAGTAGTACATTTTTAATTGTGTGAGTCATTGCAATGCTGGATCTAAATGATATTTTTCTAGTGTAGCATCTTGGCATGTAGGTTCTGTGTATGTATAGTACTATGCTATTGTTGACTACTGTGGAGCGTATAGTGAAGTTCAGGTGTGTTTTTGAGAGTGAGGCAGCATGTGCTGTATGGTATGTATTGTTGTCCAGTGATGTGTTAGTATGTATGGATGTGATGTAGGCTAGTGCTCTGACAGCTAGCAAGAGAGATCCTAGTGTGATTTGCATACTATATGGAAGAGTTGCTTGACTATATGCAGTAGAGTAGAGAGGTGGGTGCGGGATGAGGCTACTTGTAACTGAATGTGTGTTTTAGGAATGGAGTCAAATAGGGGGCGTGGTTGGAGTGAGTAGTTATGGGTGGGTGACTGGAGTAGAGATTGGTCAGGTGATGAAGGGTTAGAAATAAAGGTGGGTATAGTGGGGGCAGGTGGGATATGGAGCCAAGGCAGGGGAGTGGAGTGTGCCGAGTGTAGCGAGGCCCCAACCAATCCGCGAGATTGCAAAGACAACCTGTGTGTCTTGGTCAGGACAAAACAGCAATACCAGTGAATAGATTACAGTAAGTTGCAGTTTCCTTACAATTATCTTAAAGTGTGGCTGCAAAATTTACAGGGAGAGCCTAATATGATTTTGCCAGTGCTATGGAACCCCACATGCGCGGTGTACTAAAATACTTACTTCGCAGACTTGAAAAAAATAGAGAGTAAAATATTAACCTGTTTTCCTTTGCAAGTTATCAGTACTTTATTTATTTTTAGAAAAAGAGTTAGACTGCTAGTGATTTCAGGTGGATACGAGCAGCACTCTCCTAGTGATGCAAGCCTTTCAAAGGGGGGTGGGGTGAGTTGGGAGAGAAGAGCTGGACAGTGTTCCTAGGAGGGAGAAGGAAATTAGGTGCAGATTAGGACAGAGAAAGGCACTTTTTAATGTTATTTTACAAGAAAATGCAATAATCTCTGTCAGTGGTTGAGTTGTCCAGACATCCCAAATAGCTAGGCTGCTGTCTCTACCTCGGACATCTATGTATCTAATATATGAAATGGGGTTTACCTGTGCCACCTTTGTTCTTTCGTGGACCCCAAAAGCATGGTAGAGCCACCAGACCCAAGCATTTACGTTTTAATTTGGTAAACTTTTGCTTTTACTTTCATTATAGTTCCTATACTAATCACAACTCTCTCCATAACTGCCAAACAACCCTGTTTGTGTGCTTGCAGTGATAATTATTTAAAGTATTCCACAGCTACTCAGATCAGTCTTTTGTTGGATACTGATATTTTTAAGTTTATTCCTCACCTTACACTGATAGTTTTTCAGCCCTTCTCCCTGTTGAGGAGGGATCCTTAAGTTCCTGGTTAATCCTGTTCTGGCTGCTCTCTACTCCATTCTCCCTATCTGCTACTCCCACCCCCATCGCCGATTATCTTCATTAGTCACCCCCCTCCTAGGGTGCCCATCTTTAATCAAACTCTCTACTACCTAACTCACATTCATTTCATCCTGTAGCTGTTGTACCTTCCTTACCCCTCTGTTCGTTGTGCCTGCACAGCAAGTAAGTTGAGCAGTATTCCCAGTTTGTCCCCAAACTGGCTAACTCACAACATTAGCTAAAGTGTAGTTTACCCCTGCTCCCTCAAGCTATTCTATTCCTAACCTTAAAATTTCCCTACAAATACATTAACTATAGGACTCTTACTAAAACATTGTATTAAAAAATAGCAAATCTATAGCTAGTAAAATTAAGTGCTAAAACTGGTGTAATTTAAGAGCTAAAATACTTACCTTACTGCTCTAGGAAGTCTTGGGAAACCTTGTTGATTGCAATCTAAAATTCAACCTACATGTAAACCAATCGATCAAAACCATCAATAAAAAACTAGGGTCACTTTACAGAATAAAAGCCTTCCTAAACCCTCCAGCTAAAATTGCCATAGCTCGCTCACCTTCTCTCAACACTTATATATGCATCCCCTATACTCTCTAATATAAACAAGACTGTACTTAAACTCTCAACCTGCTATAACCACATCGTCAGATTTGCCACTGGGCTGCCTTTTAGGACACATCTTTGCATTAATCTTAACCAGCTTGGGTGGCTTGAACTACCCAGTCTAATTCAGTATAACCAACTGATCATGGCTTATAAAATCCTTTATAATCCAGATAATATTCCTGCACTTAAAAATCTTATCACCCCCATCACAATCTGCTTCTGCTTAGATCCTCTAACAGACTACTAATTCAGACAAGCAAAATTAACAATGCAGCTGGTGACTCTCTCTCCCTGCAAACTCTGTAGGCAGATCCTGGAACTCACTTCCAGCTGACAATACTTCACTCTCCTCCCTAGGTCAATTTAAAACTAGACTGAAACAACATCTGGCACTAAACTGGCTATGTCATTGTATCAAGCCTGGTTAACTCTCTTCTAGATTGTATAAAATCTATCAATCAACTACTGTTTAATTTACCCCTGGCTTTCACCAGGGTTTAACTCTAACCTGTGGAACAGGTTTATTATTGTTTGCTTATGTACTCTGTCAAAATTATAATTGTAACATGTTTTTAATGTTTCTGTTTACCTGGAGCTTTTCTCCCCGGGCCTCCGCTGAAAATGGACATGCATCCAGTCGGACTATCCCGGTCAACAAATGTAAAATAAAATTAAAAATAAAATTGTAAGCAATGGTCCAGGGATGCAGTTTGTGACATATGGAAATCAAACCCTGATCAAGCACCCTGAGCAAGAGGTGGAGGGGAAAGAGAAAATCAACTGATGTGACGGGAAAAGGACAACATGGGCACACTGCAGAAGAGAGGGTGGATGGAGGGAAAGATGGCCACACTGGAGGATTTATAATTACGGTAAGGTGCCTACACAAATCTAATATGTTCTTTCTGCATTACTGTTTGGATGACTCAAAACTATTTCTGTAATGACGTTTGGCAAGAAAGAGGGGTTAGAATACAGGGTCAAAATGTCTTTACAGAACCAAAGAAAAGGCATTTAACACATGAGGCCCTGTAGCTTGAAGACTCTCATAGCAGAAAGTACAGTTGTGTACACTTACCATAAATGTAGATATTCGAGTGTCTTCACTGTTGCAGTTATCCCATTTGGATTATCCCTGCCAGGGTAGCCCTCGGTCAGTCTGAATACCAGAGAATTAGTATTTCTGTGTCAGTTGCTGTCGCTTGAGGACTAACTTCAGGTCGCCAGTGGTATAAAGGAAGGCAGCCAATGCCATTACATCAGTTTTTCTTGCCCTAACCAGTCAGGAGCCCCCAAAATGGGAGGCCAGGCTGTGGTGGCATAACCCCACCAGTGGAAAATAAATACCAATATGTTCCTTGTAAGGAAAGGAGAACAACAAGGAAGAAAGGTAATAAAAAGAAAGAAAGGGGGAAGGAGGGAGGGAAACCAGGACTGCAACAGTGAAGACACCTATGGTAAGTGTACACAACTGTACTATGTTTTTTGTGTTTCACAGTTGCAGTCATCACATTTGGGTAGATTCTCAAAGCTGAGGAAATGGGTGGAGGCAGTCAAGGAAGCTAGGGGCTGGCTAGCATGTCCTGCAAGACCGCAGAGGAAAAACCTGCCCTGGATTTGGAAAAGAGAGGCAGGTGGTAATGCTTGGTGAAAGTGAAAACAGATGTCCAGGTGGCAGTCTCCAAGATGTCCCTGGTGGGGACTCCTCTGAGGAAAGCTGCAGAGGTGGAGGCTGCTCTGGTAGAGTGTGTCCTGACCCCAGTGAGGGGAGGCGTGCCATGCTGTTTGTAGCAGAAATGAATGCAGTGTGCTATCCATTTGGAAATGGTTTGTTTGGAGTTGGCTTTGCCCTCTGCCCCTGGAGCAAAGCTAACTAGCAATTGATCAGCTTTTCTGAAGGGCTTAGTCTTGTCCATATAGTACCTGAGCTGTCTGTGCACATCTAGAGAGTGCAGAATCATTTCCCCCTTGTTTTGAGGGTTAGGAAAGAAGGTGGGCAAATGGATGGATTGGTTGAGAGCCATACTGGACACCACCTTAGGCATGAATGATAGATTAATTTTGAGGGATACCCTGTCTGCATGGAAGATGAAGGGTTCCACTGCCATCATGAGTGTTTGCAGCTCAGAGACTCTTCTGGCTGAAGTGATGTCCAGGAGGAAGGCTGTGTTACAGGAGAGAAATTTTAGCTCTGCAGAAGAAGCTGGTTCGAAAGGAGGCAGAGTGAACTTTTCCAAAACAAAGTTAAGGTCCCAAGCTGGAGTTGGTGCCCTTCTGGGGGGCCTCAAGTTGTTAGCCCCTCTGAGGAACTGTTTGATCACACAGTGAGAAAAAAAGAGGCTGCTCAGTTGGGAAAATTAGCTAAAATAGCAGAGGCATGAATTTTTATAGAGCAGAAAGAGAGTCCACTCTGTAGTAGGTCAGCTACGTAATCCAGGGTGAGAGGGACGGAGGGCTGTGCCATATTGCCCCCCTTAGCCTGGATCCAGGTGCAGAACCTTTTCCATTTATCTGTATAAGACTTTCTGGTGCTAGGGCGTCTGGCCTCTCGGATAACATTAGAATCTGTTTATGGAGGATGGCAGATTGGTCAGGGTATAAGCCAAGCTGCCAAACTGAGTGTCTGCAATTGAGGATGCATTCACTCTGGGTTAGGAGGTTGGGAATCGGAGGAAGATTCCATGGGGGCAGCGGGGACAGGCTGCGCAGCAAGGGGTACCAGTGCTGTCTGGGCCAGTCTGGAGCTATGAGAATGGTCCTTGTTGTTTCCTCCCTTATTTTGATCAGTACCTTGGGAATGAGAGTTAGGGGAGGAAAGGCATACACCAAGAGGTTTACCCAGGGGAAGGGCAGGGCATCCACTTTCCAAGCCATGCTGTGATGCTCCCTGGTGCAGAATTTGCTGAGCTGATGGTTGGTGTGGGAGGCAAAGAGGTCGACCTCCGGGGTTCCCCATGTCTGAGTTATTATTAAGAAGGTGTTTCTGTTGAGCTGCCACTTGTGGGGGTCCAAAAGTTTTCTGCTTAATTGGACTGCCAGGGAGTTGAGAGAGCCTGGCAGGTATTGTGCTAATAGGTGTAGATGCATGGAAGAGGCTGTGAACCAAAGGATCATGGCCAGCCTGCACAGCAGGTAGGAGTGAGTCTCTCCCTGCTTGTTGATGTACCACATCACTATGGTGTTGTCTGTTTTGATTGGGAGAACCCCTGGAGAGAGAAGGGGTTTGAAAGCTATCAAAGCTTGCTGCAAACCCATCATCTCTTTTAGACTGATGTGCAGGGGGAGTTGCTGGGGATTCCATTGACCCTGTATGCACCTGCCATCCAGGTGTGCACCCCAAGCGTAGTCTGATGAGTTTGTGATGAGGGTCTAGGTGGCAGGGTGTGGGGAGAAAGGCAGTCCCTTGTTGTAGCAGCAGTCTGTTGCCCACCAAAGAAATTCTTTCCACAGGCAAGGAATAATAGGTAAAAGAGTTTCCAGATGTTGAGAGTGTTGACACCAAAGGCTCTTTAGGTACCACTGAAGTTTCCTCATATGCAGTCTGGGATATGGAATAAGGAGTATGCAAGATGCCATGAACCCCAGGGCTTGCAGGATTTCCCTTGCAGAAAGCTGGGGCCTGGTGGACAGTTGAGAGAAGTAAGCTGATAGGAAAAAGAAGTTATGTCTTACCATAACGTTCCAACTGTATTGTTGATCCTCGTTCAGTCATTACACGCATGGGTATCGGTTCCGACCTCGGAACTGAGCCGGCCATTTTCCAAGCTTATGTCAGCTTCAAACTCTCAAGCTAAACTCTTACCCACAATCCCCCTCTCCTTGTTACCTCAGATTGAGTTTGCAAGTTAAAGAAAGTAGAGGCTACCTCTGGTCAAATAACCTAAGAGAACTGGATGGTGAGATCCACTAGAAACCACAGGAGGGGGAAGAAGGGTGGGTTGTAATGACTGAATGAGGATCAACAATACAGATGGAACATTATGGTTAAGACATAACTTCTTTATCTGATATTGTTAATCCTCGTTCACTCCTTACGCATGGGACAGAGTCCCTAGCTACCTCTATTTCTGGGGGGCTCTCATGGAAGGGCATTCCTGAGCACCATAGAACCAAAAAATGCTCTTCCCTTGGAGGCCAAATCCAATTTGTAATGATTGATGAAGGTATGAGGCGTAGCCCAAGTTGCAGCTGCACAGATGTCATGTAAAGAAGCTCTGGCATGGAAGGCAGCAGAAGTTGCCACCGACCTTGTTGAATGAGCTTTCATGGTAGTAGGCAACGAGATATTACGTTGTGTATAAATGAAGGTCACACAGTCCTTCAACCATCTAGCTAATGTGACCTTAGCAACAACAGAGCCTAATCTAGATCCAGAAAAGGCCAAAAATAACTGGCCAGATTTACGAAAGGGTTTAGTCCTGTTTAAGTAAAAATGGTTTTACCTGTGTATATCTGGGGTATGTAGGCAATACTCTCCTCTGTTTAAATGGTTGGGAAAGAAAACTGGCAATTTAATGGCTTGATTAATGGACATTTCAGAGATCACTTTAGGCAGAAACGACAGACTAGTTCTCAGCGACACTCTGTCTCTATGAAAAATCAAGTATGGACTCTTGACACATAAAGCTTGAAGTTCAGAAATACGTCTGGCAGAAGTAATAGCGACCAAAAACAAGGTTTTCCATGACAAATACTTGAGGTTGCAAGAAGAGGCTGGTTCGAAAAGTGCCATTGTCAGAGCTTGTAGAACTAATGATAAATCCCATGGTTGAATAGGTTCTCTAAAAGGTGGCTTCAGATGATTCACACCTTTTATGAAGGTCTTGCACAATTTATGGTACATAAGAGAGGAATCTTGGACACCCTCATGAAAATTAGAAATTGCAGCCAAATGAACTCTAATGGTAGAGGCCGATAGACCCGATTAAAACAGGACGGCCAAATAGTCTACTATTATCGACACTGGTGCTGAAAAGGGGTCTACTTATTTATTTTTCAGCCAACAGGTAATTCTTTTCCACTTGCTCAGATAAGTAATTCTAGTGGAAGACTTATGAGATGCAATGAGAATATCACGTACGGGTAAAGAAAGATCATTCTGCCTGGCAATCAGGGGAATTGGAGTACCCAAGCCATTAGCTTCAGGCTGCTCAAGTTGGGATGAATCAGGTTCTGTGGGTGTGAGATCAACTCCAGGATTGGATGGAGAATCCATGGTCGATCTAATAGGTGAGGCCAAAGGAATGGGAACCAAATCTGTCGGGGCCAATATGGTGCTATGAGGATTACCTTGCTCTTCAACCGCCGGGCTTTCTTCAGAAACTGGGGAATGAGAGGAAGGGGCAGAAAAGCGTAGCAAAGACCCAAGGGCCAATCGTGGACTAGAGCATCCCTGGGTGACTGTCCCGGAAGGGGAATCAGGGTGAAGTAGTTGCTGCATTTGTAGTTGGTCGGGGATGCAAAGAGGTCGCAGCAAGGATGGCCCCAGCGGTGGAAGATCTCCGCTGCTATCAAGGGATTCAGGGACCACTTGTAAGGTTGAAGAATGCACCTGCTGAGTCTGTCTGCTATCACATTGGAACTCCCGGGAATGTGCGTTGCTAGAAGAAAACGGTTGGTAGCCATCGCCCATTGCCATATCCTCATGGCCTCTCGACAAAGGGGGTAAGATTTGGTTCCACCTTGCTTGTTGATTTACCAGACCACAGCCATGTTGTCTGATTGAATCGCAACTGTCCCAGACGGCAGCAGGGGATGGAATGCTTGCAACGCCAGAAGCACCGCCCTCAGCTCTAGAACATTTATATGCAGGTGGGCCTCCAATTGGGACCAAGTGCCTTGGACTGTCTGTCCCTGACATAGCCCCCCCACCCTGTCAGGGAGACGTTCATGGTCACTGTGGCCTTGGGTTGCAGGGGGAGAAGGGGCGAGACCATTGTGAGAGATTGTGTGTCATCCACCAATTTAAATCTTGTGGGTTATGTGAATCATAGCTGAAAGAAGATGCTGAAAATGATACCACTGGGTGAGCAGTAGCCATTGTAGAAGCCTCGTGTGAAACCTGGCCAGGGGAACAATGGTGATGGAGGCTGCCATGGAACCCAACAGCTGTAGAACAGAGTGAGCCGTGGATTTTTCCTTTGAAAGGATTGGAATTAGTTGTTGCTTTATCCTTAAAATTCTGTGCTCTGGAATAGCAGCTCTGCAGTTCTTTGTGTCCAAGATAACCCCTATGAATTCTGTCGACTGAGATGGGGTGAAATTGGATTTCTGCCAGTTTATGGTTATGCCTAGCCTTTGAGCAGCGAAGAGAGAATATGCCAGGGCTTTTCCAGTAGATGTCTGGTGGGGGCAGAAATGAGCCAGTCGTCTAGGTATGGAAACACCTGGAATCCTTGAAGTCGCAAGTGAGCTGTGACAACTGCCATGCACTTTGTGAACACTCTGGGGGCTGTACAGAGTCCGAAGGGCAGTACTCTGAACTGGTAGTGACTGGCTCCAACACGGAAGCGCAGAAATCTTCTTGATGGCCTGTCCACCTTTATGTGGTAGTACACATCTTGAAGATCTATAGAGCACATCCAATCGTCTTTTTCCAAAAGCGGGAGGATAGATTGTATAGTGACCATCCGGAATTTTTGTACTCTCACAAACTTGTTCAGTACACTGAGATCCAAATATTGGTCTCCAGTCCCCGGTTTTCTTTGGCACCAAAAATAGTCTTGAGTAGAATCCGGATCCTATCTGGTCTGGAGGGACTATTTGGATGACTCTTTTTCTTAGCAGCTTTTCTATCTCTAGTGCTGCTTCTTCCCTTTCACTGGGTGGAACGTCTGGAAGATTTTTTGAAGGGACGGGACAAAGATCGAAGGGGATATGATAACCTCTGGTTATGATCCTTTGTACCCAAGAATTGTACCCAAGAATTGGTGGTGATGGTTAGCCAGGCAGAAGGGTACAAGGAGAAACGTCCCCCAACCACCTCCAGAGGAAAGGAGTTGGGCTGCTCTACAGGATCGCTGGTAGGATTGACCAGGGAAAGAATCCCTAGAACCCTGGTTACGCGGTCCCCCTCTGCCCCGAAAGGAGCGTCTTCCCTGTGAGTTTCCCCCTCTGCCTCTGGGGGAGAACTTGGCCTGTGTGTCACGGAAAGGACCCTGAGATTTCTTGAACCATATCTTCCCACTATTTTGGTTTCGGGAGAAAGCACGTTGAGGGGAAGAACAACGGACACCTATGGCAGAAAGGGTCTTACCGTCCTGTTCACATCTGGCCAGTGTGCTTTTAACTTTGGGCCCAAACAACAAGGAGGGTTCAATGGGTGCATTAAGAAGGGAAGACTTAAAAGGTTCCGAGAAGTTGCACAAGCGCATCCAGGCGTCGTCTCAAGACTGCAGCTGACCCCGCCTCTCTAGCTGCTCCTTCTGATGCATGAGATATCAATCGCATAGAGGAGTTTAGATATAGACTCAATGGTGGCCAGCTGAGAAGCCACTTTGTCACGGACCTCATCAGACACTGCACCAGACAAGGTTTCAGAGAGCTCAGAAACCAGATCCCTTTGAAGCCTGGTAAAATGTGCCATATAATTCAAGAATCTGATTGCAAAGGTCGCTGAAGCAAAGGCGCGCTTTCCCTATTCTGTCCAGGGCCTGGGACTCTCTGTTAGGCGGATGGAGTGTCTGGCTTTCTTCTTCTGCCAGATCCTTTTTTGCTGCGGCCGTCACCACCAAAGCATCTACAAAAAGACCTTTGGACCAATAGGGATCCGAAGCAGGAGGGGACAAGATCTTCCAAGCACGCTGCACGATGAACTTGACGAGTTCATCGGCAGGTGGAGTAACCCAGGAGGTAGGGGGCCGGGAGCGAAAGGCCTGCAGGAACACAGATTCCTCAGGGGTTGGATTAGAGGACTGCCAGTCACCTCTCTGTTTCAGGATTTTGAGGATATCGCCAAAGGATACCTAAGAGGGTGGCCGAGGGGATCCTTTCCCCTCATCGAAATCTGAGTCGTTGAGGGACTCCTCTGTGGAGTCCATGTGCTTCCTCTTGCACAAACTTTTCTGGTGGACCTCCTCAGCGGGAGAAGCTGGGGAAGACAACAGAAAGGGGGATTCCTGAGGGAATATGCCCTGAGGCCCTTGCACCTGGTGTCTGCTAGGTGCGACTTGTGAAACCAGTGCACCAGAGGAGGGCGGAGGTATAGACAGTCCGGTATCACCAGCAGCAGCAAAAGCCTTCTCCATTAGTTGGAAGGCTGGTCCACCCGGAGAGGAGTATATGTCAAGGACAGGGGGCACCAATCCCTTAAGTGGCTCAGCCTGCTGACCCGGAGTCTCTGGATGGCTGTGGAGCAGCAGGCAAAACTTTCCTGCCACGAAGGCAACTGTGGTTCCTTAGTGAGATTCATAAAGGGAACCGCAGAAGGGGAAGACTGTACTATACCCATGGTCTTCAAAGGCAATGAAGGAGGAGAATAAGAGGGTGTCTTTGGAGATGGGTGATCACCTCCCAAGGAAGGATAGTTCCCGAGGGGTGGAATACCTCTGGCCAAGAATGCCTGGTCCACAAGACACAACACATCTTGTTCGGAAAGGCTTCTAGTGGACCTCACAGAGACTGAGGGAGAAACAGGCCTGTCCACAAAAGAGGCAGACTCGGTGCCCATCTCATCTGACCTCACCGAGGACGATGGTGCCGAGAGAGACTGGACTACTGTTGTCTGCACCGAAGAAGTCATCGGTGTCGATGTCATTGTCTGCACCGACACAGGGATTGGTGCCGAAGCTGGAACCAACAAAACTGGAGTCAACAATAAAGGCCTCGGTTCCGAGGAAGATCTCGGAGCCGACACGGTCAAGGTCTGAGCCAACTGAACTGTCGATGCCGATACAGTGGTAATGGTCTGAACCGAGGAGCCCCTCAGTGCCGATATGTAGAAGGTTGCAGGAGAGGACAGAGCCAAAATCACTAATGGAGCCGAAGGCCTCGGTGCTGAAGGTCTGGGCACTGAAAGCACTGGGGCTGACTGAGAGAGCTCCGGAGCAGAAATTTTAGCCTTTTTAGGTTTAGGTTGGTGAGAGTCCCCAGCCGGGGACGAAGGCAAGGATTTAGCCTTAGAAGAAACATCCACTTTCTTATGGGCTTTAGGAGGGGTTGAGACCTCTGACCCAGAAATAGCCCCTGAAAAGGGAGATTTTAGAAGTCCAATCAGTATCAGCTTATTTTTCCTTTCTAACAAAGTTCTATTAGAAAAGTTCTCACAAATAGTACAAGGTGGTTCAACAGATAAATGGGAACCTCCCAAACAATAAACACAAAGAGTGTGCATCAGAAGTAGGCAGTTTGTGTCCGCAATCAGAACGCCGCTTAAACCCCGGACTACCTTTTCATCTGCCATATTAACTAATAGAAAAGTACCAACAATGGTACAAGAGAGTACCCGAAGGTATGAAAGAGAAAGGGAAAGGATTACCAACAATGGTAAAGAGAAAATTACCTTGCGGTAAAAAAGGTAGGTAAAGGACAGAAAAAAACGGAGGAAATTATGAACGTTAGATGCAATAGGGCAAGAGACAATAAAATATCATTTTTTCTGACAGAAAAGTAATTTGTAAAGCAATTAAACAACAATTGACTGTACTTGGCTCAAGAGAAGTAGCTTGACAAGACCGGATGGCAATGCGGCAAACGGAATCTGAGGTAACAGGGAGAGGGGATTGTGGGTAAGAGTTTAGCCCGAGAGTTTGAAGCTGACGCGAGATTGGAAAATGGCCGGCTCGGTTCCGAGGTCGGAACCGATACCCATGCATAAGGAATGAACGAGGATTAACAATATCAAATGCTTTGTTTCTCTGGTTTTAGGCATGCCATCTGGGATGCTGTGTCCAGATTTGCTCCCATGAAAATTATCCTTTTGGTGGGTACCTGTTTGGATTTCTTTTCATTGATTGTGTACCCTAAGGAGGTTAGTAGGTCCTTTACAAAGGCCAAGTCTTTGAGCAGCTTTTCCTGGCTGTCTGTCTGAATAAGGCAGTCATCTAAGAAGGGGTACATTTGAATATTTGTCTGCAAAAAGCAATGGCCGGAGCCAGGCATTTTGTAAAAACTCTGGGAGCAGTAGATAAGCTAAATGGAAGTGCAGAGAACTGAAAATGTTGAGATTCTGCCCTGAAGCAAAGATACTTTCTGCAGGACTCCCCGATGGGCATGTGGAGGTAGGCCTCTTTTAGGTCCAGGGTGGCTAGCCAAGCATCCTTGGATAGCATGGGTAGCAGCTGCTGGAGGGTGAGCATTTTGAATTTTGGGATCACTAGGAAGGTGTTTAGAATGGATAGATTGAGGATGGGGCACCAGGTGCCCTCTTTTCTGGGAACCAGAAAAAGTCTGTAGTAGAAGCCTTGGCCTATCTGCTCTGCAGGAACGTGTTCTACTGCTCCCAAGGAAAGCAGGGTATGGACTTGCTTTTGAGCCTCTGCCCACTGATTTGGTGGTAGATCTGGGAACCCTTTTGGGGTTGGAAGGGTGCGGAAGGAAAATTTGTACCCCTGAGACACAATGTTCAGAACCCATTGGTCCTTGGGTAATGGTGGCCCAGGTGCTTGAGTGAAAGGAGAGTTTTCCTCCTAGGGGTATGTGATGGTGGACAGACGCGAAGTTGGGAGGGGGTGAGTCATTGAGAGTTCTTACTATAAGGGGGTGGCTTAGAACTCCCTGGTTTTGAAGTGGAGGCAGTCCACTTCCTAGATCTCTGCAACCCCTGGGACTGCTGTCTAGGTCGTCTGTTTCCACGGGGCCTAGGCTGGCCCTGTTTACTAGATGCAGGAAAGGACCAGTGCTTGGAAGGAAAATGCCTGTTGAACCTAGGGGGATGTATTGGTAAGAACTCTAACAGTCTGCATAGATTTTGCTTTTTCTTCCATCTTTTTTAACACCTCTTCTGCTTTAGTACCAAATAAGTCATCTTTGTGCAAGGGTGCATCCAACAATTTTGATTTGACATGGTCTGGCAGGGGTTCGTCAAGCCATGCATGTCTTCTAATGACAGATCCAGTGACTGCTGTCCTGCAAGAAGCTTCTAGAGCATCAAAATTGCAGTGCAAAGTGTGTTTAGTTACTTGACCAGCAGAGTGCATTAACTCCTGTAAATCTTTATAGATTCTGCCCATGCAGGAAAGGAGGACATTTTTGTTTAAGGAGTTCCAAGGTATGTTGTTGAAATTTAAGCATATGGAACTGACAATTTAGTGCCCTGATAGCAAGAGTAGCTGAGATGTATACTTTTTTACCCCATCTGTCCAGTGCTCTGGAATCCCTGTTTGAGGGGGTGGGATTCTTAGCTGAAGTAGCCTTAACCCATTTTGACCCATGAGAAATGACCTCAGTGTCTGCTGTTGGGTTTTTAAAAAGAGATTTGTGAGAGTCAGGGACTCTGTAGTACCTGTCTGTTTTTTCTGGGAGCATTTGGGAGGGTGTATGAAGTCAAGCTGGATTCAAGGAAGACATCATTCACCACATTTAGGACTGGGGGATGGCTAAGGGCCTGTGCTGTGGAACGTCCAGGAACTCTCTGAGTCTCTTTTTAGACTGTCTTGACTCTCCCATTTGAAATGCCCCCTTAAGGTATGCAGGGTTTCCACAAAGGAAAAATCCTCTGGGGGAGAGGCTGAAGGAATAGATTCCTCTGCATCAGAATCCTCATATGTAGAGAGGGGCTGCATGTCTCTTGTTCAGACAAAACTACTGGAGAAAGATCTCTTTCTTTTTGAGGGAGTGGCTTGGCTTCCCCTAATCAGCATGATAAGGTCCTCTGCCATTTTAAGCAATTGTGACTGAGGCAAGGGAGAAGATGCCAGAGAAAGGCTGGTAGTCGGTTTCTTGGGAGTGGTTCGAGCCCTAGGCCTAAGGAACTCAGTTGTTTTAGAAAGAATGGTAGCAGTGAAAGAAGGAGTCGGTTTATGTCTGGATTTGGTGCTGCAAAGGACGTCCTCAGAAGCCAGTGCCTGCACATTGGCTCCGGACCCATCCAAGGTAGAGACGACCGCAGAATCCTTACAGAAAGAAGAGTTTGGTGGTATACCGGACTCCAAAAGGGTCTCAGTAGCGGCCTGCAAATTAACTGAAGTGGGCATCACGGGCTGCAAAAGCATCTCTCTGAGTTCCGGAGGACTAACGACCAGCTTGGCGGTAGCATCATCGGAAGGTTTGTCCTGTGTGTTCTGTCTCTATTATCTTTACATTTTTTTTCAGAAGATCTGCTGTCAGATGGCTTACCGAAGCCATATCGGAATGCGAGGACTGTAATCTGAAATATATGGCTACAATAAGGGCCCGATGATGAATAGTTCTGGCGTTAAACAAAGCACAAAACACACAACGAGGGACGTCATGGTCTGGGCCTAGACAAGTGATGCAGTAAGAGTAGAAGTCCCAGTGTGGTATTTGCTTTCCACAGGCGAGACAGTTATTAACTTTTTCTGACATCGGTTAGCGCAAGAAAAAATAATCCCCAACAGGGTACTTAGCTTTCAAAGACTTCACCTTCAATTCAGAAACAAAACTCAGGTAGTAGCCGAACGGCACTCGTGCAAACTGCTTCTGCTTCAGGCTCCACGACAAGAAAGACTGATGCAATGGCGTCGGCTGCCTTCTTTTATACCATCGACGACCCGACATCAATCCTCAAGTGACAGCAACTGATGCAGAAATATTAAGTCTCTGGTATTCAGGCTGGCCGACGGCTACCCTGGCAGGGATAACCCAAATAAGATGACTGCAAAAGTGAAACACGAAGAACATGTGATATTCTTTTTAAGAGCCAAATGACAGCACTATGTGAATTACAGTTTTAAAAGTTGTAAAACACGTAGCACTCCTACAATTTTCTCTCCCTCTCTTTGTAACTGGTAGTACACGGAGAAGGTAACGCTGCAGAAACTACAAAGAATTATGGCAGGGTTTCTATGATTATAACCAACAGTTACATGTCCTTGAAATAATGCAACACTAACCTCTCCAGCTTCACTTTGCTCTTAAAATGAATTTGTTAACATCCATTTCTCAAATGTATAAAAACTTGGATATAATCAGAGACATGGTCAGAATACTCTATTTTATGCTAACAAAATAATTATTATAGGTCTTCTTCCATTCTCTTAACTAATAAGAGAACTCTTTCTCTTCCTTTTTTTTTTTGCATCCCATAGTACCAAGCCTGATGGTTCCTCTACTTGCATCCATACGGGCCATTCATTCTGTGGTTCAGGAGCGAAGAATTCCCAGGCAGGTAAGAGCCCTCCGGATCACTCATTTCTGCTTAGGAATCCCCATGAGTTCATTCACTCACAGTGAGAAGTGATTGGTAGAGTGGGTTAGCTTTACTGGTCCTGAGGAGCAGCCTACCCTCTCTCCCCTGGCAGACAACCCCCCCCCCCTTACTTGCTGCTGCTCGTCCAAGCCCCACTACTGCTGCCTTCAGGGAAAAGCATGCTCTTGAGTACTAAATTCCACTTAGCTCTTGCACATGGCAGCAAAAGTTTACTACACTTGAGTTGCACAGGGTAGACATCTACTACTCCCATTTGGTGTCACCCACGTGGTGAGCCAGAGCCACCTCCCATCATCCCCCAGAATGGGCAAGTTATCAGTGTCTGCTCACTGCCATCCTCTCCTTACTAGCTCCTACATGTGTCTGAGCCTCTATATGAACTTGGGTTGCTATGATAAAGCTTTATCCCTCTATGCCATGCAGCATCTTAAAAGAGCTCTTCAGAATGACTTGAACTTCCTTCATTAATTAGTTAAAGGCAGGATGCTTCTTCTTAATTGGAACAGAACTAAAGAAACAATATATTTTTTTCCAACAAACATCTTTATTAAATTTCCACACACGACATAGGCAAGCTTACATTTAGACAAAAGAAAAACAAACAACTTGATACCAGTTTAGTTGCAAACAGTATACATCACAGACACCTCTGAAACAAGTGTAATTGTAAACATTATACATCACTTACAACCCATCCAGTCATTGTTAGTTAAGCATTATATGGCTCTTTCAAATCCTGCCTCTTAATCTTTGTTCCTGCTCTGCATATATTGTTCCCACAATTACCATTTTTCATATGTAGTTTGCTCCCTCCCTTTTTTAAAGATCCTAATTCCAGTTGTTTTATCTCTGTTACTATATTCACTACTTCCAGTAAAGTTGGTCTAGACTTTGATTTCTATTTTCTAGTAATTGCTTTTTTTGCAGCCACCATAATTCGACCCAGCAAGACTTTACTATGTCTAGAGGCAATTATGATTCTGTATCATAACTCAAAAAATTATCTCCAAAGTCAATGCAATCTGCCAACCCAGAATCTCCGCCAGAGTGGTTTGCAAGGAATCCCTAAAGTCTGCCAACTCATTACACTTCCAAAAAATAAGTTCTCAGCCACCTCTTTCTTGTCCATCACACCTCCAACATTTGCTATCCACCTGAGAAAAAAAATATTTGGAGTCTACTTCGGGTATAAAAATATCTATGTAAACACTTGCAGACTTTGTTGCATATTTGGGAGATATACATATATCCTCCCATTGTCTCTTTGTGAATTGCTGATCCATTCTCTCCTCCCAGTCCTTTCTAAGATCCTCTGATTGATTTTTATAATTAACATGCAGTGTTTTATATGCTTTACTAATTATTCCTTTTTTAACCACAGATTCTAGATTCTATTAAAAACTCTGTCAGTGCTGGTCTTTCATTCATTAAAGAAATGATATCTAGAAAAGTAGGATATTTTAAGCAGGTCTAGAGTAACACGGACATCAATAACTATAATAAAATCATTGCTAGTTTTAAGTACTGAGGTCTAATATAACATCTGTATCTTACCTCTGATAAACAGGTTAGTAAACCACTGTTTTAGCTACAGAAGGCCTCAAGGGTCATAAAGCTTACTGGCAAATGCAGTGACATGAAAATTAATTCTTCTTTTACTGCAGTACACCCTATTGTCTGTTACATGTACTTCACTCAACAACTGAAAAACTACAAACTCTGTGCAAAAGAATATGCAGGTTCTCAATACCCAAAGCCCACATGGAGCATCAATGCATTGTAGAGGGTACTGTTGCTCCATATGTTAGTCAAATATGACATTCTATATTGCATACTGTTATTTTAGTTAAATAAGACTAACTTCTTGTATTCGCATAGGCTTCTCCCCAGCACAGCTTTGCAAGGCCCTCAGATCCCACAAAAATGGTAAATAGGGTTCTTAGAAGTCCTTAGAGCAAGTTACACATTTGTGATCACACCTTTGTTTTCCGAAGAAAACATGGAACAATCTCTCTCCCTAAATTAAGGGATACACCTGATCTTCTCAAGTTCAGATCTTTATTACCTTTCTGAAGGAGGAACAAAGCTCTTCCTGTACTGCTTTTATTAGACTCGTGCTGCCGTTGTCTTCCATATAGTCTGATGCACCGTTAATCTATTAGACTGCTTCTGATATAAAATGTGCAGTTTAATAAATGCATTTTGTTATGATGAATTCATCTGTTGGATATTTACTTTAAAATGTCTGTATTAAGGATTGACTGTAAACTCAAAATATTCTGTCACTCTGTAGATTTTTTTCCCAGGACCTCCTATGAAAATGCATACAAGTTGATGAACAAAGTGGTTAACAGCATGCAAATAAATAAATAAAACAATCCATGAAAGAATATAGACGCAGGGGACACATCATCATCAAAAACAGAAGGGTTTAGAAAAGGGCATCAGACATACGAGATGATGTATAGGTAAGTTATACAGTGTGATAAAGCAACAAAGGCATCAGATGAACTAATGACATACATAAGAGGATGTGCCAACCATTCTAAGCGACTGGAGACCTCATTTTCCCCATAACACAGATATAGATGGGAAAGCAACAAAACAGTGCAAAGACACACCTGAAGTGAAATAATGACTTCACAGGATTAAAGGACAACCCCAAATTTTCTAAAATAAAGGGAACAAAGGGGAAAGAAAAAAAAGACACCATAAGAGGTTATCTACATTTCTTGAAACATAATAATAGCAAAGTTTATGCTCTGTTTTAAAGAAAACACTTCTCGTCAGTGTGATTTCCATTTGCTACATGTCTGACAGCTGGCAAATAGGCCTACCTATGCAGCTGCTGGATATTTGTCTTTGACCTATGTGTAAAACTGGATTCTAGCAGTAGAAGGCATCAGAGATGGTGCAATCAAATACAGTTTTATCCTTCTAGGATAGGGGTTGTGGTTATAAAGGTCAGCCAGCAGGAAGCCTTTAACAAAAGCTGTAGTTTGGTGGTGTTAGTAGTGTGCATGCGTATGTGAACAGATACAATCTGCCCTAGGCACAGGCATCTATCACCAACATATCTTACCCTTGTAGAACAAGATGAAATGAATGGTAACTTCATGCTGACTAGATGCCTTAGGAAAATATTTTACTGCTGGAAGAGTCACTGAAACACACCTTGAACAGCACTGGGTAATACAACACAGTACCTACATGAATTTCTGCAAAATGCCACTACCCAGAAATGTGTGGGAAGCTTGCCCAGGACACAATCCTAAACTCCACTGATGCAAAATTATCTGGCAAATGCAAGTTGTGCAAGGACAAGGAACTACTAGAGAAGCTCACAGTGACCAGAGTCAAACAAGGGAACATCTGGACCTGGAATACTTGGCTTAGTCTTCCCTTGGGAAAAAGTGGTAGCATGAAAGAAAGAAACTGTTGAAAACTAGTGTAAGCATTCTCCTCCTTTTCCTGGCAGGGAAGATTGCATTGTACTTGTACAGCACCACTCAACTAAATATATGCATACCTCCTTTGGTGGTATCATTCTGTGCTTCGATTCCATACTGAAGTGAATTCTGGATGGCAGGAAGAAGATCTGCTGCCTGAATCATTAGCTTTTGAGCTTCAGCTACTGCACTTGTCTACATAAAAATGGAAAAGAATGAATTGGGGTTAAACCTACAGCCTTTCACTTACAGAGCTAATCCTGGAATGTGGATAACACTGTCACATGGCTTTCCAGCTCTCAGCCGATAAAGATATATTCTGTATTTCAACATCATGCATTAAAAAACAAAAAAAAAAGGAGCGAAAGGCCACAAAAAGATTTACAATAATAATACATCAGTGAGAGAAAATAGCTATTTTTGACTGCTTATTACTTGTGCATGATTTGTACCACTCGTAATTAGTAATATAAATACCAGAATACAGTGAATGAAAATACAGTAACCTATCATGATAACAATATTTAGTCATCTAGTCATCATATTTTTTCTGGTACCGGGTCTACTGTAACACCCTTTCTGCTAAACGGAACAGGATAAAGAACAACCACTAAGGTTAAATAAGCTCATACAAATGTCTGTAAACTGTGTCAGAATTTCTACACTGTCCCTTTTTTCCCTTGTAAGTCTCCTGACTGCCTACAGAATTCTCAGTAAATTAGTGTCATGTTACAACTGTATTTAAGAAATCAAAACAGAAACCACCTACTAACATTTTAATTATTCAAACTGGTATAACAGTAAAGTATAAAAAGAGTAACTTGTCAGAACTTCTTCTCTGCTTTTACTAGCATTTGTATTCCTTACAATGTTTATGTAATATAATGGTATTTAGCAAGTTGGCTCTCTTCATATCAGTACCACCAAAGTTGTGGATAATTGAGGTCATCACTAGTTAACATAGTCAACTTCCTTCAAGGTGTCCTCTACAGCATGCCTATATAATGCAAATGTGCCCTGCCACAGATATAGGTCTCTGATGTCAGTTTTCAACAGTACCAAAAGGTCTGCCATCCAACAGATGAACCACCTATCAACCTACTTACTTACGCATCTGGATAAACAGATAAGCAGACTGACTATAGGACATTCTTCTGCCACAACCTGGGTCAAAGGCATATAGATCAAGACACAGTCTTACATGATCATATACTCAAGTTTCTTACAAAATATCACATTGACAATTACTTAATGTAAGGCACATAAGTACTGTGCACAAACATATTAAACATTTAAAGACTATAAATACAACCTGCAAAAATCATAATACGTACACAATCTATTATCTAAACCCTACACGCTCTCTAGGCATAGAATGACTGCAGTCAACCAAAAATGAATACTCACTGATGTCACAGGTATAAAGGGGTCAGTGCTGTATGTGCCTTTCAGTTGTAGCCAGCTATAGAACAGCCTGGTGGGGCACCTGTGATCCCTACACTTTGCCTCTTCATTTGTTCATTCATTTATGATTTTGTGACTAGTTCTACTTCCTCTTCATCATTCTCACACCCAGACCCAAACTTCGCACATTAGGGTGGGTGCAGACTTTGGATACCACAGCAGGACATGTACTTATGGTGCTGTCTTTGCCAAGAAGGACATCTAGCACTGCCACTCTTGTATGAAATTTAATCCTAATATGTAAGAAAAGCTCACCTCTGCAAAGCAAATGGCTAGAGATTAAATTAGCAGCGACAAAGCAAAATTAACTGTGGCTTCTTCCTTTTCTACTAAGCCAAACAGAAAAACTGGGGATAATAGTGGTGAAAACCCTGAATGGTAGTGACAGGTAGAGCAGGATTAAGCACTAGGTGACCTAGGCAGTCACTAGGGCCCCAATGGATGGAAGAGGGCTACTGGGCTGGGGGACTGCCACAATATTTACTTTTTAATAAAATAAATAATGTGTGTGTGTGTGTGTGTGTGTGTGTATATATATATATATATATATATATATATATATATATATATATATACACACACTTATAGATATATACACATATACACACGTGTACACACACACCTCCTTTAAGGCCGTGAGGAATGCTCTATGCTTCTGTGCATCGGTCAATGCACATGCCAGCTAACATTCTGTAAACCCACAAGATGTTCCTACTTACTCTTTTCCATGCATGGAATTTAAAAATGTTCCGACCTCCTTTCCATGGCTGTACACAAAATTTAGACATGCCTGTTGCTTCTTCTGTCCAGGGAATAAAGTAAAGCATCGGTAAGGGTGTGCGTGTTTGTGTATAAATGCCCTAGTTAGGGAAGGCAGGTTAGTTAAATTACTCAGGCTCAAACACTGTACCTTAATTATAGGAGACAAGAGCTTGAATCCTCTGCAACAACTACCAGACTCCTTAAAATCGAGTTTGAGTACATTTTCATGAGTTTCAGTACATATTCAAGGATTTGTGAGTTTCAGTGCATCTTCAAGGATTTGTTTGCTTCAAGGGAAGAGACGTTTACTGCTGCTCATGTCAAGTCTGTTTTCAATGTGCAATTGCTTTGTTTAGCACATGGTCTTCACTGTTGTGCTATACCATTTGAAAGCAGTGTTGGTACACAGCAAGAGGCATACTTGCTTTTGATGCAGAAGGCTGTGGGTTCTTCTCCCACAGCATGTAGATGGATTAATGATACTGTGAAAAACTTTAAGGGGTGGGGGTGCTGCAGTCCTGACAGTATTCTTCTTTGGATGAGATGCCTAGTGACTATGAACCTGCTGTTGGCTTGTCATCCATTCCCTATTGTTATATTATCAGCTTACCATTTTTTTAATGTAACATAGGCAATGTATTCTTCAAAGGCAGCAGGCACTAACTTTGTAGATGAAATACTGAAATATAAATTTGTTTGAAAGGATACTGATCTCTTTAATATGGAATTATTCATATAGATTCACAGGTGTGTACTAGGCTAATGGCCCTGGAGCCTTTACAAGCTGAGCCAATAGAAGTGCCCCAGCATTGTGCCGCCCAATGTTAGTTCCCAGTGCCTTTATCAAGTAGAGCCACTGGAGTGATCCCTGGAGTGAATTTTCTATTTCCTCTCCACTCATCAAGATTTCTCTTGAAGAGGGCCAGTGAGGTGCTTGACATGTATGTGAAGTCTATTCTAGAGCATGGGCAGTCTCTGGGTTATGAACCTGTCCCTCCAGCATGTTCTGCTGATTGTGGAAATGAGGTTGAGGTCTCTGGAGGATGTGGTGCGGAGGGATTGGGATTTCATTAGATGTAGCATTTCTAACAAAGGTGGGTCAGACATGGCTTTGTAAGTCAAGCAGGGATTGCCTCTTAGTAGACGATATGAGACAGAATAGCTGGAGGTTTTTGAGTCTATCCGTGTACGACATGTGAAGTACTTTTGTGGCCTTTCCCAGCTGTTGCATGTGTCTAGTGAGGTACATGCCAAATGGGGCATTATACTAGATGATTGGCCTAATGAGGGAAGAAGAGAGAGAGATGATGACCTCTTTCTTCCTGGATACAAAATCCTTGGTAAAGAGATGTGTCACATAGGACTTTATGACCACAGTGGCAATGTGGTGGTCAAAGGAGAGGTTGTTATCAACCTGTGTCCCCAGATCTCTTATAATGCCTTCAGTGTTCAGTGGGCTTCCATCAATGTGGTAATTAGTGGGAACTGAGTTTTTCCCAAAGGGGATGATGATGATGCATTATTTGGCATTAAGCGCAAGGCCATGGTTTTGACACCAATTATTGATCTCAGTGAAGCCTTTCTGTAGGATATCTACATCACTTGGGGAGTTAATGACTCCCAGCTTGCAGTCGTCTGCGAACTTGTTCAGCCAGAGTCCCTCTGTGTTGGCCTGGACTTCTGAGAAGAAGATGCTAAGCAGGAGAGGACCCAGGACCAATCCCTGTGGGACTCCACTTGTGACTGGTCGGCAGTTTGACTTGGAGTCTGCTACTTTCACACTGTGGGTTCCATCTGTGAGCAAATTTGCAACCCACCTAGTGATATAGGGGTTGATGCCTAGTTTGATGAGCTTATCAATAATTTGTGAGTGGGGAATGGTATCAAAGGCCTTGGCCAGATCGAGGTAAGCTGTATGAACTGCCTTGCCCTCATCCACAGCTCTGGTGACTGATTGAAAGAAGTCAACCAGGTTGAGCAGGAATGATCTACCTTTCACAAAACCAAATTGTATGGTATCTAGAGTTTTGAGCTTCCCTATATCCTTGTTAATTAGGTCCACGATGATGCGCTCTATAGCCTTACATATTAGACTTGTCAGGCTAATGGGGCGAAAATTCCCAGGGTCTGTA
This sequence comes from Protopterus annectens, assembly GCF_019279795.1. NCBI lineage: Eukaryota > Metazoa > Chordata > Ceratodontiformes > Protopteridae > Protopterus > Protopterus annectens. The sequence goes on along the minus strand of NC_056728.1, from coordinate 492,427,190 downwards.
GACGTTCCCCCGTTATGGAGAGGAATGACTGTAGCTGATATTACTTCTGCAGAGATTGTGCATATTGACTGATACTGAAGGACTGTAATGAGAGAAGTCTGAGTAGCCCTTTGTGGTTGAAATGTTCTGAAATGGATAGTTTTGTCATTACTGATTCATGTTTTTGTTTCACTGTTTACTGGAAAGATGTTCAAAACTATAAATTTAAAACACACACTAAGAAATGGTGCTGTATTATACAGGGAATATAATTTAATACAATCCAGAAGGTGAATCAAGGAACACATGCATGTATGCATGGTCCTAAAAATTTGTGCAGGGGGCCTATGGTTTGAAACTAGCCCATTGGTAAACTAAGTCCACCACTGGCCTGATGCATGTTCTTTGAATGTGGGTTTCAATGTTGTTTCAATAAATGAGTTTCAAGAAGTTTACGGTTAATGCTAAGTCTGTTTTCATTCTGAGACTGTACTGTCTTGTTTAGCAAATGTTTATCAGTGTCTTTGCTATAAATTTTGAAATAAAAGTTTTAAATTAAATCCAAATATCTGCAATCATTGTAGAAGTAAAGAAAATAGTATGCACACAGAGATTTAAACAGTGTTTATGAAAAATGGGAAGAAATAGCCAAGTAATGGGACACTGGAATGGTTGCTGGGTGTGTGTGCTGCTGTGTGGGGGTGGGGGGGATCCACTATCCTGCCTAGGGCCCCATTTGACCATGATCTGGATCTGACAGATAGGCAAAAAGAGAAAGAGAAAATTCAAAGGAAGGTTTCTTAAAGTAAGACATTTAACTGACATCAATAATAAGACTTCTTTGCTAAACCAAAAGTCTTCTTTCAGTCTTCTCAACACCACAGCATGACAAGCACAGGCCTAAGAAGGTTAAGTTACAGCCAGTAAAGGTAATGGTCCTTCCATCTGGGATGGCTGTCACAACAGTGAGTGAGTTGCAAGTTTAGACACTTTGTTTGAGTTCTCTAAAAAGTCACTGAACTTACATTGCTTCACAAAGTGCCCACTCAAGTGCAGGTCACCCAGATACTGTCACTGCCTCTGTAAAGGGAAGTGACACTGACAGACTCACCTGCAATATCACGACCACCACACCCACCAGCTTACCCCAAGAATAAAAATCGTCTAATGAAGATGCCAGAACAACTGACACCAGAGATGCAAATCAAATAGGTGAAGTATCTGCCACTCCAACAATGGCATCAAGATATCAAAGTTCATCCTAGCAGTGATAGCTGGAAGTCTGTACAGGATTATAGGGCCCCAAGTAATGATTCATTACGTGACCTTTTCTTGGCTCATCATGTCAACCTTGCATCTTTCAATCGTTAACTGTGTTTCATTAGGAAACCCATTTTAGAGGCTTCACTTCAAATATCAATAGTGGTACATAGTACAAATGGACAGTGCTGACTTCCTAATAAATGCAACTCTCGAAGTACAGGCAAAATACAGGGACACATGAGTCAGTCCTACACGCTAAACTGATTCTTCCCCCAAATTATCCTTCACATGCCTGGCTCCATGGTACAGAGGGACTGAGGGAGACCTGACAGTAACCCAGGTATCCAGGGTTCAATTACTGTCTCCTTCACTGAAACAGTCATGCAGAGAAGGGGGGCAGTGAAGGGGAGTGTCCTGCTCACCTCTCTCAAAGTGGTTGGGGAGGGTTGAGTGCACTCAATGGCACAAAGAATGATTTCCCTGGAGATGACTGGTGAAATCACCTATTGTGCTTCGATAGGATAGGTAGGGATGCTTGGAGAGAACTTTCCTTGCTGAAGTGAAATGTCCTTGCAGTGATAGGAAGTTACTAGACTATTGGCCCTGAGGCCCTTATAAGCCCAGCCAAGAGTTTGGCCCATGTTTAGACAAGTCAGCACCCAAATCCCCTGTCCAACAGGGGCACAGGTGGAATCCCAGGGGTGTATCTTCTATTTCCCATCCAGTTATCCAGGTTGCGCTTGAAAAGGGATAATGAGGTACTATGCCTGACATAGAGAGGGAGTCTATTCCACAGATGGGGAGTCTCTGGGACACAAATCTGTCCCGCCAACAAGTCCTATTGATGTCACAGACCTGGTTGAAGTCGCGTGTGCAGGTTACTCGAGTGGAACTTGATATGCAGCAGTCCCATCAAGGCGGGGTCTAAGATTGCTTTGTATGCCAGACAGAGGTCACCTCTGGAGAGTCTGTATGAAACTGAATAGAGGGACAGGGCTTTTAGCCTATCTGTGTAGGGTAGATGTTTGAGGCCCTGGATCCTTCTGGTGAGGAACCTCTGTAGTCTCTCCAGCTGCTGTATGTGCTTTGCAAGGTACATGCCAAAGGGGGCACTGTACTCAATAATTACCCTTATACAGGAAGAATACAGGGATGTTATGAACTCCTTGTCCCTGGATGAGATACCCTTACTTATGGGGTGGGCCATGTAGAAATCTTTCCATACAACAGAAGCAACATGGTGGTCAAAAGTCAGGTTGCTATCAACCTGGGTGCCCAAAACCCTCACTACTCATTGCATGCTTAGGATGTTATTAATGTAATATGTGGGAACGTGAATCTCACCAAAGGGGATGATAATGCATTTTTTGGCATTCAGCTTGAGGCCATGTTTCTGGCACCAGTCATTTCTTTGGGTGAGGCCCTCTTGGAGGACGTCCACATCACTCAGGGAATTGATGACAGCACCCAGCTTGCATTCATCTGCAAACTTGGTCAGCCACAGCCCACTGGTTTTGGCCTGCACCTCAGAGAAGTACATTCTGAATAACAGAGGCCCCAAGACCAATCCCTGGGGTACGCCACTCGTTACTGGTCTACTGCTTGAGGTGGCTTCCCCTATTTTGATTAAGTGGGTTCTATCAGTGAGCCAGTTTGCTACCCATCTGATAACATATGGATTGATGCCTAGTTGAGAGAGTTTATCTATTATGCTTGAGTGGGGAACAGTGTTGAAGCCTTTGGTCAGGTCAAGGTAGGTGGTTTACACAGTCTTCCCATCATCCATGGCTTTTGTGACTATCTCAAAGAAGACGACAAGATTTAACAGACATGACCTCCCCTTGACAAAGCCAAACTGTGTGGGGTTGAGTGTTTGGAGGTTGCCAATGTCGCTGTTAATGAGGTCCATGATAATCCGTTCCATGGCCTTGCAGATCAGGCTAGTTAGGATGATGGGCCTATAATTTCCCAGATCGGTGGACGCTGCACCTTTGTGTAAAGGAATTACAGTGGCTGGCCTCCACTTGGCTGGGACAAAGCAGGTATTCAGGTTTTGGTTTAATAGAGTGGCTAATGGTGCTGCAAGTTCATGCCTGAGTCCATGTTGGATGCAGCCTGGGATGTTACTGGGTCCCATGGAGGCTGTATGTTTTGCCTTTGAGAGGGCAGTGATGACCTGTTCACTAGAGATAAGGGGAGGGTCCAGGTACTGGGGATGTCCCGATTTACTGATGTGGGGTTACATAAGGGTGAAGTTTTTGCTGAATCTGTAAGCCAGTAGGTTGGTTATACCTAAAGATTTTGTGCATGTGCTGTCCTTGACCACCATTTCTAAACAGATCTGGGTGCTTCCTTTGAGACTGCAGACATATGTGAAAAAGCCTTCTGATTGTCTCTAGCAGAAGTGGCCAATTTAGACTCGAAGTTGCCTTTAGAGGATTTCACTAATGCTGTCATTTGCTTGTTCAGGCTAAGGACAGATTGCTTCCAATTGGGCACCTGCTCCTTCTTAGTCTTGGACAGTAATTTTTTTTCCTTTTGTTATATAGTTTATTTATTGCAGATGTCCACCAGACAGGTGTACTCTTCCTGGTGTAGATTTGGACATTGGTGCCAGTTCCAACAGAGGAGGAGGGGGCTATGAAATTGTTTAGACCATCCCTCAGGAGGTTTTAATCAGCTTTAGAGAAGTCTTTTTGTTTGACCCTAGCTAGAGGGGGGTCAGGGAGATGCTGACTTCAAAATTGACCGCTTTATGGTCAGATCTTACCAGCGAGGATGATACTGTAGGGGGGCTGCAGTGGTTACTCATGTTGGTTAATACCAAGTCCAAGATATTATCATCTCTTGTGGGGGTATCGACTAGCTGTTCCAAGGCATTTGCATTGATAAAATCGAGGAATCTATGGGCATTTGTGTTCTGGCATGAGTAGTTTTTCCAATCTATGGTTGGGTAGTTAAAGTCGCCCAAGATCAGGGTAAAGGGTTGAATCTTGATAGATTTGAAGAGGGACAGATAGGTGGAGTGGGCATCTTGAGTCAAATTTGGCGGCCTGTAGCTAGCTATGATTTGAACAGGGGTCTTGTCAATGGTTAACTGCACCAGGAGTGTCTCCTGTGCGTCATACTGTTTGACCAGCCTGGAGGTGTGTGTATCTTTGATATATATTGAAACTCCACCTCCTTTGGCTTTGCTGCCCACAGTTTGGGGTCTGACTGTACAATAGGATGAGTAACCAAGTAAGGCTGGGGTTGAAAGGGCATATCATGTGTGTGCTCAAAAACTTTGCTATGAGAAACCAATCTAGACCTTTAATAGTAAATATGCAATCCTACCAGCAAAAGGAAATGATTTTGATTAAATTGTGGCAGAAGGACAAAGTACTAAAAGTGGAAGACAGCAGAGTGCTTGTGGAGAATGATTACTCATTGTACATTAATGGAATAAATTTTGTTCTCTTCTGCCTAATCAGGGAATGTCAAGATGCAGGTGTGAGATTCAAACTGCTTTATCCAGTTGTCTTCAATGTACTCTTCCTTGGAGGGACAAAATCATTTTTTGATGAAGTACATGCTAAGCAGGAAATACAAAAGTTTGTCTAACAAAAAGCAAGCTATTCTGCTTTTTGTTCTTCTGGTAATGAAGACCATAAAGAGACTGTACCTATGAAACTTTTTCCAATGTTTCATCAGAAAATGTTGGAGTGAATGAAGGGAGCACAAGAGATGACTAGAAGAATCGAGAGTATGTTGGAAATGAAGCAGAGACAGGATGTTGGAGATAGAGTTGAACAGTAATAAAACCAGTAACTTAATGTGGGGATTATAATGCAATAATTATGTGTGTGAAATATGACAGAACAAGAAAATCAGAAAATATTGGACTATTTCAGAATTTGTTGGACTTGTGAGGGACTTTACAGCATATGGCCTTCTTCATGTTATTAATGTTAAAAAATGCTTGGGGAGGGGAAGAGGAGAAGTAATGAAAACAATTTTTCTTACTAGCACTATTTTTGTGGTGTATGGTTTTCTTTCCATGATATAAAGTAAAGTTTTCTCGGTTATTTTTAAGTGCTGATGTTTTTTTCTTTCTCCCTTCTCTCTTTCTTTTTGTTCACTTTTAAGAAATGTAGGCAATGCAATGAAAAAAAGCCTAGTTAAAAGAGCATGACAAAAGAAAAATTAATGTGCCTTTTCTTATTATTGCATGGGGAAATAACTGGATTAAGGACCTTAGACTGATTTAGTAACAAATTTTAACAGTAAGCAAGTAAAATGAAAAAGAATACTGAACATTATCAGGCTTTTTTTCTAGTAAATACATGTATGCTCAGTTGCAATTCTGCAGCTGGTCTTCATGTTTCCATGGAAACAGTCTAATAAAGAGTAACTGGCTCCTGGTTCTCGTGTCTCCATGGAGATAATCTGATAAAGAGAAACTGGCTACAGGCTGGTGGAGAGTGACTAGCTGAAGAAAAAAAACTGAGAAGAGGAACTGGCTGGGACATAACGTTTTCTAAAAGCATTCTGGAGTTTTCCCCACTGGGACAGTTATAAAAAAAGGCAAATCCAATTAGCACTTAGAAGCACAGGCTGCATCATGTGTCTTAGCATGTTTAAACTTTCTTTTTGGTTAACTCAAGTCTATTGAGTGTGGCTGTCAGTTTGAAACTTTTGTTCCTATTAGGAAGGCAAAACTTCAGTATTTGAAGATGTACACAGTCTTGCATATTAGTATTAAGTTAACAGGTTTTAGGGGGTATTGCGGGTGTGTTTGTTTTTGTCTGAGGGCTTTCAATAAAACAAAAAGTTTTGTAATATGTGACACAGGCTCAAATGGATATGACAAGAAACAACTGTATAAAAGTTCAACCTGTAATACAGTGTATATATGCAACACAAAAGCTGGAACTTGACATTTAACAAAAAGGTGTTATACGTAAAAGGTGGGAATAATAACTTTTTAATATGATGTAATGTCTTTAAATGTCAACAGTCTCACAGATAAATTCAAAAAAAGAAAGATTAGTGAACTGTATTAAAAAATGTACAGTGCAAACAGCTATGTTACTGGAGACGCACACAGAAAGAAATGAACATGTGAATTTGATGAAGAAAGGTTTTCAGGATAGTTATTCAGAGGAATAAATAGGACAAAGGAAGAGGAGTACTTATGTTAATTGCAAGAGCAACTCCAATAATGACAGAAGAGGAGAAAAAAGATAATAATGGCAGATTTTTTTGTGCTAAGGGGCTACTGGCAAGAGAGGACGATTACAACGGCATGTATTTATATTCCACCTAAAACTGCTATAATTGTACTTAAGAAAATTCTGGGAGAAATAATCATTTTTCAGCAAGAAATATTACTTACAGGTGGGGACGGGAATCTGATTTGCAATAGTGAAAATGTGTCTGGGGGGCCCAGAAGGGAAAATATAACAAAAGAGGGTAGATTTCTGAAGAAAGTTATGAAAATATTTGGCATGGAAGATGTGAATTCAGTAATAGGAGTTCAGAGAGAATTTCAATACTATTAAAGATATAAAAACTAGGCTAGACTAGACAGAATTTAGATTTCACAGGAACATCTGTATTTAATTGAAGGTCTTGATAGAACCCAATAACTATTTCAGATCCTGCGCCAATAGCAACTAAAATAAAAACACAGGGTACTGAAATAAAAATGAGATAATGGCGCTTTCCCAGCTATCTGTTGAAAAGAGAGGAATTTAAGCAATGGGTAGTGGAGGCTATACACGAGCTATTAGAGAGGATAGAAATTTCTTCTGGAAACATAGCTAGGGAGTGGAATAAAATTAAGGTGGAGTTTAAAAATAGGGTGGAAATTAAAGAAAGTACAGTTGTGTACATTTACCATAAATGTAGATGTTCGAGTGTATTCACTTTTGCAGTCATCACACTTGGGTCATCTGCCTGCAGGTAGCCCTCAGTCGGCCCGAATGCCAGAGACTTACTATTTCTGCATCAGATGCTGTCGCTCCAGGACTGACGTCATGTCATCAGGGGTATAAAAACAGGCAGCCGACGCCATTGCTTCAGTTTTTCTTGCCCCAAATGTCAGGAGCCCCCACAAATAGGGAGCTAAGTTATGGTGGGGAAAACACCACCAGTAAAACTTAAATACCAATACCCCTGAAAGTGTTGAGTAATAGCCATAGAGAGGAGAGAGAGAGACAGAAACCAAGGGGTTGGAGGGAGGGAAACCAAGACTGCAACAGTGAATACACTCGAACATCTACATTTAAGGTAAGTGTAAACAACTGTATTACGTTCTTCGTGTTTCACTGTTGCAGTCATCACACTTGGGTGGATTCACAAAGCTGACGAAGGGTGGAGGCAGTCAAGAAGAGTTTGGGCTGGCTAGTATTCCTTGCAGGACTGCTGTTGCAAAAACTTGCCCTGGATTTGGAAAAGATAGGCAGGTGGTAATGCTTGGTGAAGGTATGTACAGAACTCCAGGTAGCAGCTTCTAGGATGTCCCTGGTAGGGACTCCCCTGAGAAATGCTGTAGAGGTAGAAGTTGCCCTAGTGGAATGTGTTCTGACCCCCTGTGGGGTTGGCTTCCATGGTGCTTGTAGCAGAAATGGATGCAGTTTGCCAATCAAGACTAGTAACTGGTCAGATTTTCTGAAGGGCTTAGTCCTATCAAGGTAGAATATGAGCTGTCTGTGCATGTCCAAGGTGTGCATGATCCTTTCCACTTTATTCTGAGATTGGGAAAGAAAGTTGGCAAATGGATGGATTGGTTTAAAGCCACGCTGGACACCACTTTAGGCATAAAGGAAGGGTTAGTCCTGGGGGAAACCCTGTCAGCATAGAAAATAATGAAGGGTTCCACAGCCATAAGTGCTTGTAGCTCAGACACTCTTCTAGCTGAAGTGATGGCCAGAAGCAAGGCTGTTTTCCAAGAGAGGAATTTTAACTCTGCTGATGCTGCAGATTCAAAGGGGGGAAGCATGAGCTTTTCCAGTACAAAGTTAAGGTCCCAAGAGGGGTGGGTGTTCACCTAGTCAGCCTTAAGTTGTTTGCCCCTCTCAGGAACTGTTTGATAAGAGGGTGTGAGAAGAGAGGTTGCTTCATGTTCTAATGAGCCGAAATGGCTGAGGTATGTATCTTAATGGAAGAGAAGGACAGGCCTCTGTGGAGTAGATCTGCTAAGTAATCCAGGATTAGAGGCAGGGAGGGCAGAGTTGTGTCCTCTCCTTTAGACTGAATCCAGGAGCAGTACCTTTTCCACTTATCAGCATAGGATTTTCTTGTACTGGGTCTTCTGGCTTCAAGAATGACATCCAGCACCTGTTTGCTTAGGGTTGCTGGGGGAGAATTCAAGGAATAAGCCAGGCTCCAAGATTTAGGATTTGCAGATGCAAAATCCTTCCCTCCTGCTGAGAGAGCAGGGTTGGGTTCTGTTGTAGGTGCCAGGGTGGCACCGGTGACAGGCTGCACGAGGAGTGGATACCAGTGCTGGCATGGCCGGTCCGAGGCAGTTTACCCACTACTACTGTGGCACCATTATTTTACTAACCCTCTTCAATTAGCAATCATTTAAAATTAAGTAAAACAAACCAAAATGCTCACTTGCATTCTTCTGTGTTCTAGTCTGTCAGATAATGCAAATCAGAGTAAGTCTTTTCCAATGATTTATGCTATGCAACAGCACTGTCTGTGGAGATTTATGAATTGTACCATCCCATCACTAACAGTACTGGAAACTACAACTCAGCACTCGAGAGTTATGCCCCTTTTCAATATCTAATAAATCTCTGAATCCCACCAAGTGAATCTAACACTTCAACCTCTAGAACTAATCCTTTTAAGGAAAAGCTAATAGATTCTTTTTTTGTTGTTTTTTTGCATTATCATACACATTTGAAGCCTATATGAAGCTCAAAAGACTGCTCAGGTGACAGTGAGTAAATTCAAAAACATGCAAAATATAAAACCTCAGTAAAACCAAACAATAAATGCAGAAAAAAGTTAAAATAACCTCTTTTTTCGTGAAGGCTATCAAAGCTGTCAGCAGTAATCGGGTAAACTTCACTCTGCTAAACACTGCCAAGCAATGCTGGTGCTGAAAGACACAACATAACAGGATGCATTCATCATATTACTTTTTGTAAATTGACAGTATCTGAGAAATGCAAAACTACATTTCTGTAACAGGGAATTACGAAGTATTTCATAAAAGCAAAGCATAGCCTCATAAGGCACTCACCATAACAGAAGATCCTCAAACTACAGAGATGCCTATCAGCACATTCATTACATGAGTAAATCTCTGACATAAACAAAGGTAGTCCTTCCAAAAAGATCTACCTCTGTGTTGTACTTAAGTTCTTTCAACAGGAAAGAACTTATTTTGCTTTATAACTGAAACTAAAACAAAAACAGTGCTAATACACAAGACACAATGTGAATGAAATTTCATTAAAATGTAATCAATAAAACAGTGCATCAGAAGAATAGCATGTATACTTTTGTAACAACAAAGTATAAAAAATATGAAATCAACTGTAAAAGCAAACAAATACTGACATACTCACAACGGTAGCTGACTGAAATGACTGCCTGCACAGTCATGGCTTGTTTATACAGCCAATGTATTGATATTCTGCATGGTTAAACTTTTTCAAAGAGAGTTACAGGCATAGGACTATGAATGTCTGCAGACATTTATATGTACATGAAAACAATTCAGCCCTTCTCTGTGTTTGCCAAGTTAGAAATGGAAGACACTAAAAAGAAAGGCACTAACTTATACCAAAATATAAATATTAGAACCCTACAAAAAGAGTTCCAATCATTCAGAAGTTAGGTCAGGTGAGCATCTACATCCTCGCCAGCTAATGTGATATATACAGAAACTGACTCTTACCTTGCAAAACACCATACTATAGTGTTGTGCAACATCAAGCTCCATAAACATAGGACTGTAACTGAATCACAACACCATGTACATATCATGACTGCTTAACATGAAGAATCAGCACACCTTATGCCATTAGGTTCTGACTGTGATAAAAAGGTTAATCCACCCATACTTGTCATGTCAGAAGGGTGAGTAAACAACAAAGAAATGCAGTAAATGTGGTCTAGCTTTCATGAGGTCTCTAATCAGACTGCAAACCCTAGAAGAAAAGTGCAAATTTCAGTAGCTAAGTCATTAGCATTTAAAACTATATACTCCATAATAGAATATTTATATACATGTGTGTGTATGTATGCGTGTACATATACATACACGCACACACACACACACACACACACACACACACACACACACACACACATCCGGGTGCTCCGGTTTCCTCCCATGTTACAAAGACATGCATCTGGAGCGTTTCTCCCTGGGCCTCTGCTGAAAATTGGCTTTGTTCCATGTTGGACTTTCTCGTTAAACAAATGTTAAATAATATACACACACACACACACACACACAAAATACATAATTATCTGTTCCTCCTTACACCAACCTATGGTCTTGCTACCCAGTGCTCCATGACTACACTGGATCTACCAACTTCTCTGATCCCTCCTGACTTGCTCTGTTCTCCTCTTGGGTATGGTCATGGAACCCAAGGGCATCCTAGGGACCTTGGTCACCTACATCTGTTTGGGTGATTTCCATATGCCTCACCTTCTACTCCTTCCCCACAGTCTCCTGGTGAAGTCCAAAGGGTGGGCACACTGGGGATGTGTTGACATATCGCCCAACCTCTGAGGCAGCTCAGTCAAGGACCCCTCTCTAATTCTCCTTAGGACTACTCCCCCTTCATTACACATCTCTGGTTTTCACCAGAGATTTAGTGGAGGCTGCCCTCAACACCATCCTCCCTCCCAGGATGGTAATGTCCATCTCTCTCCTGCCACTCTGTCTGTTGCCTGAGCCACTAACTGAACCCAGGTTGGCTGTGTTGTAGCTAGGTCTTTATTTCACTACATGACTGGAGAAGCCAAAAATACATGGTTATCTGATGTGGCGTGGAAGGTGTGGGTCTGGTGTATAATACAGGAAACATACTGATACTTCATAAGGGTGAAGGTCTGGTGGACAATGACCGAGTCATATTTGTACTTGCTGTGGAGTGACCTGAGTGCATAGGTTATGTGGCAGATCTTGGCACCCAAAAGGCAGCTAACAGTAACCTTCTCCTTGTCTTTTCTGGTGAGTGGAATATTAGTGTGCCTGACTATAGAGTCACCTATGACCAATGTGGTAGGTACGTGGTTTTGCCTTATGGGCAGTGATTGAGTGGCACACTAAGTCTGTGTGTTGTGTCTTATGTGTTCTGGTGAGGGCTGGAGGTTGCATGCGTTTCTGCTTTGGAGGTCTCTGTTGTTTGGGTAGATTATTACTGAGAGCCTCCGAGAATGATTTTCTGCATCTATGTGTGGGTCTTGGTGGTGTAGATGTACTGGGACTATGTGGTGTGTGTGGTGTGGAGTGGGTGTTTGCCTTCTCCTCCTAACTGACAAGTTCAGTTTTGGGTTGAGAGAGCTTTGTCTCCAGTTTGGCTAGATAAATGCATCTTTCACACATGGTAGTGCCGGGTTGTAGGAGGAGAGGGTTGTCGGTGTACATGAGGTAATTGCTACATTGCCCCAAGATGCCCAGATTCATCAGGTAGATAGGAGAGAACACTGGGAGATGTCACTTGGACATGCTTGGGAATACTTTTTCTTCTAGACAGTGGGGGTAGTAAGTACTCGGACTTGTTTCATCAAGGTCACTTTGAGGAAGATAAGTGACAAAAGAACTGTTAGCCACTAGGTAATGAGAAAGATTTAGTGCTTCAGAGATTTTTGGCTTATTTAGTGCTATCAGCTGTTCTGAACCAGTGCCGAGCACAAAAGGACAGATTCAAGTGCTACAAATAAGAAATTGGCTAGTTCTAAGGGAAAAACTGAAGAGCAGACTTTAAGGCACCCGGATTAGTTTAACCTTAGCTAACTGGTGCTGCACAATGCGCAAACCTGGGTTTTTAACTCAGAAACTTGAAATTAGCCCAAAACGGCCAAAAAGGTAAATTTCAGAGCTTGAGACCACTCCTCTTGCAGCAGATAGGCTGCTCTAGTGCTTACCACTTTCACTGATAAGCAGAAAGACCTCCCACTGGCACAACAAGGTCTGGACCACTCAGAAACACAAGCTAAAGTCCAGAAACCATCATATCTGGGATCTGGACTATTTTAGTATAGGAAAGGGTGGGAAATGAGCAGTACAGATAGTGTTTTTATTTAATTTTTTTAATTTAAGCAGAAAAAAGAACTTAAAATAGTATACATGCATAGAAAAGGCTGTCACACGAGTGTAACACCGACAGTTATAAATTCAGTTAGATTTTATGTTTTAAACAGGTAAAACAGGTGCACACACAGTAAAAACGAATTAACAGTACAATGCTGCAGAAATACAGCAAACGATGGTAAAAAATGGCTTTTCAAAGTGCGATTAGCTTAAAGCAGTTAACAGAAAGCCAAAAAGGTACTTAGAACAGCAAAAAGTCTCTCCTTTTTTCTGGTGCTGTAGTAGTCTGCAGGACACCCAAACAGCTAAATTGGATTGGGTCAGGAGTTTGAAGGTCACCTATGTCTTTCTTGATAAGGTCCATGATGTTTCTCTCCATGGCTTTGTAGATGAGCCTGGTTAGGCTTATGTTTCTATAGTTCATAGGTGTCCTTGGAGCAAGGGAATTACTGTTGCTGATTTCCACTCTGCTGGGATAAAGCCAGTTCTTAGACTGTGGTTGAAGAAAGTGTCAAGTGGTTCCACTAGGACCTGTATTAGACTATTTCATAGATAGCATGGGATGTTATCCAGTCCCACAGAGGCTGTGTTTTTGGCCATGGCAAGTGTGGGTATGACTTGCTCTTTGGAGACTCTAGTAGACTTTGGGGTATGTCTGTTAGGGACAAGGGGTGGAGATTGCACCAACTCTGTCTAACAAGCTGGCGACGTCCTCAGGGTCAGTATGAGTGGCACCATCCACTACTAGTTTGGCACAAAGCTGGGTCTTCCCTTTTAGATTTCTGATATAACTAAAGAATGCCTTGTGATTACGTTTAGCTAGGGATGTTAGTTTAGCTTCGTAATTGGCTTTAGAGAATGTCACCAGATATCTAATTTGCTTGTTCAAGCTGTGGAGGGTGTCCTTCCTCTGCTGAGTCAGTTCCCCTTTTGTTCTTAGACAATAGTTTCTTCCACTTGTTGTATAACCTATTTATGCTTGATACTCACCAGGGTGGCTTTTTTTTTCTTCTTTTTTTATGAGGACCTTGTTTTGATCTGTTCAGGTACAGCAGAGTCTATACATTTGTACAGGTGTTTATACAGGGCATTTGTGTACACCTTTGTATAACAGTCATTGCTGACAGTGGTAGCAGGGGGTTTGAAACTATTTATGCCATTGCTTAGGATACTACAGTTTGCTTTGGAGAAATGTTTCATCTTTTTTGCTCTTGGGCAGTCAGGAATGATTGTTAATGCGAATGAGACTGAATTATGATCAGACCTTAACGGGAAGGGCAACACACAGGTAGCAGTGCAGAGACCCCCTATGAAATGGGGTACTAAGTCTAGGACATTTCAGCCCCTTGTAGGGGTGCAGGCTATCTGTTCCAGAGAATCTGTATTAAAGTTCAGAAACTTTATGGAAAGTGTGTTTGCGCTTACATATTACTACCAATCAATGGAAGGATAGATGAAATCACCCAGGACCAAGGTGTTTGGTTGTATACATTGAGTGACTCAAGTGGTTCAAGGTAGGCAGAGTGGTCCTCGTGATTCATGGTGGGGGACCTATAGCTAGCAATGATATGGAAAATGGTTTTACCTACAGTTAGTTGGAGTAGCTCTAGGGAGTTGTACTTTTTGACTAGTCTTGAGGTGTATTTGTCTTTAACAAAGATGTATACATCTCTGCCTTTGGTTCTTTTACGCACGTTTTGATGTCTGAACGTGTAGAAGGCATTGTAGCCTTGTATGGCCATCGGGCTCTCTGCAGTCTTGAACCATATCTCTGACTGCACAAGACACTGGCATCATCCAAGGTAAGAAGTGCTTCCAGTGAGTGCAGTTTCTGATTTAGACTCCTTGCATTAAGCAGCACAACCCTGAGTTTGTCTCTAGTGGATTTTTTTACATCTGGAATTTTGTTATGACACCGCCTAACAAGGCACTATGGGGGAGGCAAGCACTTTTACCAGTAACCGAAAGCCAAGAGGTGAAGACCATCTCTGGCAAAGCAACGTGGTCTGTTGACCATATCTTCCCAAGCTGACCGATACTGGATCCCCCTGGATTGACACCAGAAGCTAAGGCAACTGTTGAAGCCATTCTTTTGTTTAAAAGGAGGCATCATCCTAGATGACAGCAGAATACTGCTTAGGGCTAGGGACATAGCCTTTGCCACGTCATCTGAGAGCTCAGTCATGTCTCTCTTCATATAGTCCAGTGAGGTACATCTTAAGTTATTCACTCCAACATGGACTATGACAGAGTCATAACGGTTCATACTACAGATACATCTTTCACACATTATATTTGTTTGTTTTAGAAGTAACCAGTTGTCAGTTTACATGATACAGTTGCTACATTGCCTCAGGATGCCCATGTAAATCACACTGGCTGAAGAAATGGTGGGAAACTGTCAGTCTATTATAGCAGGTATATATTGTAGTATACTAGTGGGGAGTGGGCTAGATGGACCAGATTTTTCTGCAAGACTAACAAACAGTGGCTATTCTATGGAGGGCTAGGGGGTAAAAAACGGTGTCAATGGTTCACAATGGACTTGCTCACAGGGCAGCACTGCAATCTCTGAGCAGCTCCAGTAAAGGGAGTGCAAACACAACACTGAAATACAAGTGAAGTTAAATGATTTTTAAAAAATAAACAAAGGGAAAGCCCAAGACTGAGCCTTGTTTCAGCAATCCCCAACTCAGGTGGGTTCTTGGCTGCACACTTCTGCCACAGAGGTGCAGGGGGGCTTCCTTAATGTAAGATGGTTGGTTTTAGTGTTCAAATGAAAGCAAACAGTCTAGGTTCAGCAAGCTTGAATCTAGCCTATACTATAAAATGCAGAAGTACTAGAAATTCAAAGTGCAGAAAATCGCAGTCACAAATGCAAAAAGACGTTTAAATACAGCAGCAGTTCAGCAGAATACTCCCAAGAGTGCAGACCACAAACCCAAACCTTCCTAGTATGAAATAACTGGTCTGGAACCAAAGTGCTTAAGCCAAGACAAAGACACTTAGAATAACAGGCACAATAAGCCTTCACCAGCAATTCCCAGCTTAGAAGGGTGAAGCCTACACTCTCCTGTCACAAGAGTCTAAACCACAAACCTTCCTAATGTAAAATAACTGCTTTGGAGCCTTAGTGCTTAAACAAGAACTAAGACACTTTCAAAATAACAAACATAATAAGCCTTCAACCAGCAATTCCCAGCTTAGGAGGGTGCAGGCTACCTTCTCCTGCCACAAGAATCTAGATCACAAACCTTCTTAATGTATAACAGGCCTGAAGCCTAAGTGCTTACACCAAGATTGAGAGGCTTAGAAAAAGAAGTTATGTACCTACCATAACGTTCCATGTTAGTCGTCTTCATCTCGCCTTCTTTCTTGCTTGTTGGGATTGGAGCCGATCCTTGGCTCTGACTCGGCCATCTTCTATAGCTTGAGAGCTGTTTACTGGCTCGAGGCTACCCCTTATCCCATGATGCCTAGTGCTAGCTACCCAGATCTCGTTTGTAATAGCTAACCCCCAGACATAGCCAGAGAATCAACCTGTCCAAACAAACAAGTTGAGCAAACCTGTAATACTCTCTCGGTTAGTAGAGGAAACAAACCAGGGAAAACTCAGCCAGTGAAACCAGAACTCCTCTCGGTCCAATAGGACAGGGGGACGGAGGGTGAGATGCAAGAAAGAAGTCGAGATGAAGACAACTAACATGGGACGTTATGGTAGGTACATAACTTCTTTATGTTAAGTTGTCTATCTCGCCTTTGTTTCTTGTTTGTTAGGACAGCGTCCCTAGCACCTACGATCCTGGGTGGCTCATTGGAACAGACTCTTCAGAACAGTGGAACCAAAGTTAGCTCTACTCCTGGACACCATGTCCAACTTGTAATGAGAGACAAAAGTATGAGGATTTGCCCACGTGGCAGCGGCACAGATAGAGTCCATGGGCAACATAACCTGGAAGGCTACAGAGGTGGCCAAAGCCCTAGTAGAATTACCTTTCGTTTGATAGACAACTCTTTGTTTCTTAGTTGATAGATGAAGGTAGCAATGTGAGACAACCCCCTGGAAAGAGTCACTTTGGAAACTGGAAGACCGTGTTTGCCCCTAGCATAGGAAAGGAAAAGTTGGTCCGACTTTCTTATATCCTTTGTTCTATGCAGGTAAAAATGCAATTGTCTATGAACATCCAATTGGTGTAGTTTGTATTCTGCCTTGTTGGTGTGGTTAGGGAAAAACACAGGGAGGTCTATAGATTGGTTTAGGTTATTCTCCGAGCAGATTTTCGGAAGGAAGGAGGGATTAGTTCTCAGAGCAACCCTGTCCTTATGAAAAACTAAGTACGGAGGATGAACACTCAGTGCCTGAAGTTCCGAGACACGTCTGGCTGAGGTAATAGCTACCAGAAAGAGAGTTTTCCAAGATAGGAACTTAACTGAGCAGGATGCAGCCAGTTCAAAAGGGGGGCATAATCAAGGAGGCTAGTACCAAATTAAGGTCCCAAGGAGGAGGGGGATCTCTTACTGGAGGCCTAAGGAGAGTAGTCCCTCTGAGAAAGGCTTTACACAGCTTATGAGACATAATGTTTAGATTAGAAAAACCAACATGAAAATTAGAGATGAATGCTAGTTGAACCCTGATTGTGGCAGAAGCGGACCCTGAATGGAAAAGCTCTGTTAGGAACTCCAAGATTTCGTGCACTGGGGCTGAAAAGGGATCTATGTTCCTAGCCTCTGCCAAACAAGAGAAACGTTTCCATTTGCTAGCATAAGTCTTCCTAGTGGCGGATTTGTGGGAGGAGACAATAATCTCACGCACGGCTGGGGAAATGCTGGGAAGCCTGGCTAAGGTTGGAAATGGATCAACCAAGCTGTGAGCTGGATTGTTTGGAGGGATTGATGCAGCTCTCCTGATTGATGAATCAGTAGGTCTGGAATAGGATCCGGAGTCCAGGGCTGCTCGGTGAGGTAATGGTGCAGGAATGGAAACCATATCTGTCGAGGCCAGTAGGGGGCAATGAGGATCATTTTGCAACCCAACGGAATAGCTTTCTGTATGAGTTTGGGTATAAGAGGGAATGGAGGGAAGGCATAAAGAAGTCCCTGAGGCCAATCTTGGACTAGAGCGTCTCTGGGAGGGTGACCGGAAAGTGGTAAAAGGGAGAAGAAGTTGCTGCATTTGGTGTTGAAGGGGGTGGCAAACAGATCTCAGCAAGGCTGTCCCCATTTGCGGAAGATCAGATCCGCAACTACCTGATTCAGAGACCACTCGTGAGGCATGAGAATAGCTCTGCTGAGCCTGTCAGCTATGATGTTGGACTTCCCATGGATGTGCGTCGCAATCAGAAATCGTTGGGAGGAAATCGCCCACTGCCAAAGTCTGAGTGCTTCTCGACATAGGGGGTAGGACCTGGTTCCGCCCTGCTTGTTGATGTACCACACCACTGACATGTTGTCCGTTTGAAGTGCAATGGTCCCAGAAGGGAGAGAGTCCTGAAGGGCTTGCAACGCTAGGAGCACGGCTCTCATGTCCAAGACATTTATGTGCAGATGGTACTCGTGAGGCTGCCAAGTGCCTTGGACTGTCATGCCCTGATGATGCTCCCCCCACCCTATCAGTGAGGCATCCGTGGTCACTGTGGCAACCGGAGGGGACTGAATGAAGTGTCTGCCCTGAGTCACTAGAGGAGAGACCATCCACCAGGAAAGGTGTCTTTTGCATGCTTCTGTAATCATGATCATATGAGACATGGGAAGCTGTTGGAAGGACCACTGTGTGAATAGAAGCCACTGAAGGATTCTCATGTGAAAACAGGCCAGAGGTATCAGAAGAAATGCCGCTGCCATAGAGCCTAGGGTTTGAAGGACATACCTGACTTGTACCCTTTTGCACTGCATGAGGAATTGAACCTGCTGGCGAATTGTGGACACCCTGTCCGAAGGTAACTTTGCGTACATGCTCCTTGTGTCTAAGTCTGCTCCTTTATAAATAATAGACTATCAGGGCAACAAGGCAGATTTCTTTTAATTTATTGTAATGCCTAGGTGAGAGCAAATTGAAATTGTGTAGTCCCTGGCTTGAGGAAGTTGATGCCTGGTAGTAGCTGTGAGGAGCCAGTCATCTAGATATGGAAACACCTGGAATCCTTGACACCTCAGGTGAACCGTAACCACTGCCATACATTTGGTGAACACCCTGGGGGGCTGTGGTGAGACCAAAGGGCAGAGCTCAGAACTGATAATGACTGGCTCCCAGCCAGAAGCGAAGGTACCTCCTGGAGCGTCTGTCCATCTTGATATGATAGTACGCATCCTGGAGATCTATGGTGCACATCCAATTGTCCTGACCCAGAAAGGGTAGAATGGACTGTAGCGTGACCATCCGAAACTTTGCTCTTTGAACAGACTTGTTCAGTCTGCTGAGATCCAAAATAGGTCTCCAGTCCCCTGTCTTTTTTGGTACCAAAAAGAACCTTGAGTAATTCCGGATTCATATTGGTCTGCTGGGACTTCCTGGATGACACTTTTTTTCTAGCAGTTTTGAAACTTCTACAACTGCTTGGTCCCTCAGATTGGGTGGAACATCTGGGGGGGACTTGCGAGACGGTAAAGGGGGTTGAAAGAATGGGATTCTGTAACCTCCAGATATGACTGAATGTACCCATTTGTCTTGCGTTAGGTTTAGCCAGGCCTTTGGGTACATTGAAAGTCTTCCCCCGACTGCCTCCAGAGGCGGACAGCCGGGCAACACTTCAGGGATGTTGGAAGGGCTTTGTCATAAAAAGATTCTCTGCTGCCCTGATTCTGTGGACCCCCTCTGCCACGAGGGCGGCGTCTGTTATTATTACTTCCTCCTCCGCCCCTGGAGGAAAAATCACCACGTGTGTCAGGCGAAGCTCCCTGGGATTTGCGAAACCACATTTTCCCACTCTTCTGACCCTTGTGGTATGGTCTAGGAGTGGAAAAACGGGCTCCGACGGCAGAGAGAGTCTTGCCTTCCTGCTCACAACTAGTGAGAGTGTCTTTCACCTGAGGTCCAAAAAGAAAGGAACCATCAAAGGGAGTGTTGGTGAATGACGGTCTAAAAGGTTCCGCAAAGTTACACAGCTGCATCCATGCATGTCTCCGAAGTGCCACACCTGTGCCTGCAGCTCTACTCGCACCATCAGCTGCGTAGGAAATTAGCCTCATGGAGGAGTTGACTACTGAGTTAAGGGTTGCCAGCTGAGAAGCCACTTTAGCCTGAGCCCCTTCAGCTGATGGATCCTGAAGGGTATCTCTGAGCTCTTTCAGGAGATCCCTCTGAAGCCTGATGAAATGGCATAAGTAGTTCAGTGACCTCATGGAGAAGGTCGCTGAAGCAAACATTCACTTCCCGTATCTGTCCATGGTCCTGGACTCCTTGTTAGGAGGATGGACAGAGGAAGAAGTTTCCGCTAACTCCTTTTTAGTGGCTGCTGCTACCACCATGGCATCCACAGGAACACCCTTAGCAAGGAACTGCCTGTCTGGGGGAGCAGTGATAAACTTGCTTGGCCTCCTCGGGATTGGTTCCACTGTATCCAGGGCTGACCAAGCACTACTGACATTAGTGGATCGAAGGGCGGAGAAACCCAGGAGGTGGAGGGTAGGGAACCGAACGCATCCAGGAATATGGATTCATCCTTGGTAGGGGCAAGGGTATTCCAGTTCCCCCTCTGTTTAAGCGTTTCTAGGATGTCCGCAAAGGAAACATCTTCAGAGGGGGATCTCGGGGACCCTTCCAATTCATCCAAATCCGTATCCAAAGTGACAGACTCAAGGGAGTCAATGTGCTTCCTCTTGCACTTCTTCTTCCGTGGGGGCTCCTCTGAATGATCAGGGGAGGCCTCGGAGGAAGAGTAAACACCCAATGGGGTTGTCTGGGGTGCTGGTTCCCCACGCTTGGGGTCTGGAGGAGGGACAGAGGTTGACGCAGGCACTACGGGGGACGGAGCCAGTGGGGTCGAAGGTGGAGCTGACTGGGAGGCCAGCACACTCCTCATGACATTGAAGGCGTCCCTGCCATGATGCAGAGAAGGCTCCGGCTCCGAAGAGACCAGAATCCTCTGCACTAAGGGAGACAGCTCCGAAGCCGATGTAGGAGCCAAGCTCACCTGTCCCGATGCTCCGAGAGGGAAAGCGGGGTTGGACAAGGGTCCAATGCCACTCGCCCCCTCGGAGCTGATGAGGGAGTCTTGGTGCCCAGATCCCTTGACGGAAGGCACCATCGATGGAATTGGAGCTGACAATGGATCAGAAGGAGAAATCGTAATCTGAACAGACGGTTCCACGACTTGAACCCCAATAAACTCTGGCTTTGAGCTCAGTGGATTCGGAGGAGGAACATAGATAGAAATGGATGGAGCAGACACCTGATGAGGAGGGCTGGACAACATTTTGGCCAGTGCCTGCGACTTCAATAACCTACTGACCACTCTCTCCACGTCGTGGTCTGAGAGCCTAGAGGACCGAGAAGAATGTGAACATCTATGACTATGGTCACTCTGCAAAAGGGGAGACTGAGGAGCCAAATGAATAGAGTCTAGCGAAGGGGAACTCGGCCTTTTTTGGGTCCTTGACAGTTCCGAGGGTACTAGTGGAGCCGATGAGGAAGAGGTAGTAGGCAAGGTTAGGGCCAATGACGGCTCCGAGCTGGGAGCCGACAATTTGGCCGGTTTAGGGGATTTCACTGACTGAGCCTTGGCCGGTGAATCCTGAGGCTTGAGAAGACCTCTCAAAATAAGTTTATTCTTGTGCTCCTGCAGAACTCTTGGGCTAAATGCATGGCAGATAGAACAAGAGTCCTGCAGGTGCACTGCGCCTAGGCAAGAGACGCAAGAAGTATGCCCATCTGTCAGAGACATCTTCTGACAGCATGAGTCCACTTCTTGAATCCCGACACTTTGAATTCTTTAGACATACCCTGTCAAAAAAAGAAATCACAACTCTAAATTACTTTGGTCAACAGTCCAGCGCCAGCACTCTAAGAAGTAAAAACAGAACACTACCACAAAAAAGCAATATGAAATAGATTTTTTTTTTTTTAAGACTAGGGAGCCTCTAACTCAAACGGCTACCTAACCAAAAGACTAAACACTACTACGGGGGGGGGGGGGGGACGACGACTCTCTAATTTAAACGAGTTCTAAGGGGGGGAAAAACTACAATACACCAGCTAAACCTACTAGTTATCGCTATAATATATAACAACAATTACCCTAAAAAAAGCCCTAATCTGACAAAAAAAGGCAGATTAATAAAGTTATACAAGCCTGAGCCAGTAACCATGAACCTCACAGCTGAAGCGGCAAATGAGATCTGGGTAGCTAGCGCTAGGCATCATGGGATAAGGGGTAGCCTCGAGCCAGTAAACAGCTCTCAAGCTATAGAAGATGGCAGAGTCGGAGCCGAGGATCGGCTCTGATCCCAACAAGCAATAAACGAAGGCGAGATAGACAACTTAACATTAATAGTTACAATGTAATCAGATACCAGATAGGTTACAGTGACATATCTTAATTTATCCATATACATCACGGCATGGTTAGTAGGCCCAGTGTTACCTAGATTAGAAAGCCCTGTGGTCTGTCCAGCTGCTGAAAGTGCCTGGGGAGGTTCATGCAAGATAGAGTATTATACTGAATTACTGTTCTGCTGAGTTTGAATACAGTGCTGTCATACAGTCCTGAGATCTGAATGCGATGGTGTGTGTTATGATGTGGACCATATGTATGTACTGGAAAATCATTAAAGAGAAAACTTAGAAAGTAATGAGACACATTGCAGTTTTTGACTTTACAACTCTTACAAGAGAATACACTAAAAAGTATTGACATGCTATCCACTGTATAACTTGGCAAGGCAAATTTAAGGGACAGGTACAATTAACAGTCAAACAAGACAACTGCAAATATACTAGGCACTAATGTAGCTATGCACCCTGTGCATCAGACACAAAGCTTTTGTATCCCTGAATCCAAGAGGGAGAGAAAACAGGGATATGGCACAGTTATCACTTGCACAGGGTGTTGTGGGCGAGACAGGATGCCTAGGCTGACAGAAAAGGTCGGTGAGTGTGTGTAAGTAAAAAAGAGAAGCAGGCAGACTGAACCATGTTAACTAGTGTGTGCGTATCTGTAGGGGTCCTCCATCTGACAGTGGTTTGTGAGAGTCTGCCTGAATTCAGCCAAGCTGAGGGCTAGCTTTACATCTTGGTATGTCAGACAGGTTTGAGCTGTGTATGGTAGAGTTGGCAGTTCATAGTTGTCACCCTCAACTAAGAGAACCGGCTCTGCCAGGAGTTGCACTGGCACCTCCACGCCCAAGGTTAGATGCAGTGCTGCTACCTGAACGTGACTGATGTCTGCTGGACAAGCTCCGTTCATGGGAATCCCCAGGACCATGATCCCATGGCCTGCCACATCTGGGTATGGACAGCACACTCACAGAAGGACCAGTGGAAGTACTGACCCTACGGCAGCGTGATCGGACATACCACATTGGCTATCAGCACATGTTGTGGCTGACCTATGACCATGAGGATGCTGTTCCCCTCCTAGTAAAAGTTCCATCACAGATGCTGGTCATTCCATGAGAGACACTCCTCAGTCCATCACAAACATCCTGTGTTCCAACCTGTCACTCATCTGATCCAGTGAATCAGCAACATGGTGGAGACAGTCATGCATGTCAACCTGTGCCACATCTACAACCCTGAGCATTTGTTTGGAGCACTTTTCTGAATGTGCCTCTGCCTCCATGAGGGCCCTGAACATATGCTGAGTGACACAGGAAGAGACACCTGTACCAGGTGGAGGAGGGACAGCAGACCCCCTCCAAGCACCTCTATCAACCCCCCAGTGTGGCACCTCGCCAGCACTTTGGCTACGGCCAGACTCAACAGACACTGAAGCTGGAGTAGCCACACTTCCCTGATCAATGCCCTCACCCTCCACCTATCCAGTAACTGTGGGCTCAGTAGACTGGGTAAGAGTATGCCCAATGGTTTTCTGGGGAAGATGAAGGGGGTGGCTGGATCTCAATCTCGGTGTCAGATTCAACCTCTGTACTCCCCGACTGTGCCTCAGTTTCACCACCATCAGTGCCTAATGAGACACTGACATCAGGTGGCAAAGGACCCTCACTCCCACTGTCACGATTACCTGGGAGGAAGAAACACAAGCATACATTAATACCTGCACTACTATGGTGCAATATATGCTAAACAACTAACAGTGCTGCCACTATTACAGACAGTTCAGCAATGTACACAACAGGGCTAAAATGACACATTACATTTCTTTAAACTGATCTGCAGTACTGACATAAATGTATTTGGCTTACCATCTGCAGGAGGCATACATCGCCAGATTCCTGACAGTCCTTAAGTAAGTTAGGCAAGAGATAAGGGCAAGATAATCACATTTAACTGTAAGACAGGGGGTACTACATGTGCTCCTCTATTTCTGCATCAACTGCATGTTCAAGAAGAATGTGCCTCAAAACTCCAAACTGAGCTCATCACTGTAGCAATCTTCAATCCCCTCCCAAAAAAACATGTGACACAGACATAACTTTTATTTCAATTGTTTTACTATACAACAATATTAAAGCTTCTCTCGGGATGAAGGAGGAGTAGTGTCCACATCAAATACATGCTGTGGTCTACTCTGGTATGAGCTCTCATGTTGAAGGATATTCACCAGGAACTCTTCATTGCGAGTGAGAGAGGTTCTGTAGCAGGCCCTCCCCCCGTTACCCCTTGGTTTCGGGCAACAGCAGCTGCTCGCCTTTGTGCAGAGGTAATCATGTCAGTGGCCCTGTGGCACACCTGCTCATATGTCCGGCTGTGGCCACCCATTGAATTGATGTTGGCAACAATCTGCTGCCATGCTCATAGCCTTTCTTGCATATTGGGCAGACTCCTTCCCAGCAGAAATGCCCCATGTTGACGGACAGCATCAGCAATGATAATGTTTTTCCATTTCACCTAAAGGGAGTCTCACCTCATTGGCATTTTTGTGTCCTAAAAGATAACAGAATGATAACACACATAAGTATCACATAACTGCATAATAACAGTTTCCAGACAAAACAGTAAAGGTAGGCAGTCAGTAGTACTCAATGGAAAAATATAAAACTGTCTACAGATGTGAAATACTAACAGGCAGGATGCAAACAAGGAGATTAGCAACATAGTTTTGTATGTGCAACAGCAGTAACTCAACTGTGTTCTGGCCCAGAACAGTCAGTTTTAGTTTGTGACATAACAGTAACTTTTCTTTGCTCCCTTACCCACAAAAGAACAGGCACATGAACCGTTTTGCTAACAAAATATCTTTGAAATGTTAAAAGTGCTTTCAAAGCAGCCGTCCCTGAAATATTTGCTCATATGTATCACACAGCTTTGTATTTTCATGTATTGTCAATCATGTGTACCTCTGAAATGGCATGACAAACATGGCCCTGCCATCAGTACACTTCTAACTAATGAATACAGAAGTGTAAAAGCCTTTGCTTGACATTATTCATTAATATATTTCAATATATGCATTATGCAGGTAACAAAATGGGAGCATACCTCCTGGAGTTCAGTACTCCTCTGTACAGACTTCTTTGGAACAAATTTGGTTTTGTGAAGTCCTGCAAACAAGTAGCAAGTGTCCTCACCATCAGTTTGACCAGCCACACATTTATCTTTTTATAATGGAGTAGATTATTAATGGATTGCATCTGGCTTAGCCTGTGTTTCTGAAATGCTACTTACAGCACAAGCAGCTGAACTGCATGCTTATCAACCAATTTGGTGAAGCTATTCAACAAGTTATAAAGCAACCATGTAGACTCAATGCTGTTTTTTCCTGTGAATTTCAAAAGCGGTGGAGTACAGACACAGAAACTCTACACATACAAAATGTTAGGAGCTGCTGCCACTTAACTCCATTATTATGTGCTACAGGCAGCAGGCAATGCTGCTGCTGCCACCAATTGGCCTAGGCTGAGATGGAGAATTGTTTTCAGGCCACATTTAACTTATCACAGCATACATAACATAGACATTGTAGAGTGCTACAGGGTGGAGAGGGACACAATACAAGAACTCTGCAACCTCTGCTGGCCTCAACTTAGAGCCAAAGCCTTTACCTCCCCATGTATTGGCTGTGTACTGCTTGCATTACAGTCAGTCCTGAACTAACACTGTGGCAACTGCTGCATTTACAAGGTAGGTCTTGAACATGTACTGTATTGTATAATATGGCATGTCCTTGTATTTTATCATTTGGTACAGTAAGCAAGTAAAAAGTGGGATATTTGTACACAAATCAATGTAACATGTGACAGCAGAGTGCTATTTGACTTTATAAACAAAAAAACACTTGAACCACTCTGAAATCCCTGAAGTCAATGCAAATCTTCTGTGAGTTCAACTGTTTTATTTTTTACTTTTACTTGGAGTCATATTACTTGTGTGAGTCCATTAGCACGAGTGAAGCCTCCGGCATCAAAGATTCAACATTCATACCTCTCCAAAGTACTGATCACTGCATGCCCTCAGTTTAGCACCATATATCTGTAATGGGAAATCGTAATCGAGAGAAGTTAGAAAGTAATGAGACACATTGCAGTTTCTGACTTCACAACCCTCAAAAGATCAAACAGACATGATGCAAAAAGTACAATTGTGTGCACTTACCATAAATGTAGATGTTCGAGCGTATTCACTGTTGCAGTCATTACATTTGGGTAATCTGCTGGCAGGCTGCCCTCAGCAGGCCTGAATTCCAAAGTCTTGGGTCCTGCAATGGTTGCTGTCTTCTCTTCCATGATGTCAGCATATTAATGAGGGTGCGCTGCTTCAACTCTAAAGCTTACACGGAGCGTGGACGAGTGTAGGGGGTGTGTCGGACTTCCGAGCAGTCCAAAAATCCACGCCCCTGCACTGACAAAACCCAAGAAATGTCGAGTTACATGAGCGAATACGCTCACATGTGTACATTGTAACACTACACTCCCGCATATGTTAATCCTCGTACAAATTTAAACATTTAAAAGAAATTTTTTTTGTTTTATTTCCGATATAGCTGCCTGTATTTGCGTGTGTTTGCGCGGGATTGCCCATTGCTTAGCTACAGTTAGCAGCTTAGACACTGAAGAGGATAATAAGAAAAAAATATGCAAATTAAGCAAAATAGTGATAGCGTAGTGGTTAGAGCCTTCGCACAACGAGGAGGCATTCCCGGTTCGAGTCCCACCACTGCACGTTCCCATTTTGTGTTGGAAATCTGTATATAAAAATATTTCCTGACATTTATCATGTATAAGTTTTGTAAAAAGCATTCAAATGTTACATGTAGTAGTGAACGAAGTTTATATATATATATATATATATATATATATATATATATATATATATATATATGAAGGTGAAATGGTTATGCATTCTGAGGCATGAGTAACTTATTTTAAGCAATATAAAGCACTGCTAAGCACATTTTAGCAGTATTTGGCATATTTAAAACCAATTGCTCGTAGCTGAGCACCGCGTTAACAAGCGCAATGTATTTGCGCATAGCTGTGCACCAAGCTAACCAGCACAAATACAACGTATTTGTGCGTAGCTGCAAGCTGCGCTAATCAGCGCAACGTCGAGCAACGTTGGGCAAAGTCGGCTAAACATGGCCACACCTCCTTTACTGTACCTTAACCATTCAGGTCTGGCCAGTAGGGAAATAAAAAGCAGTGACAGGGCTCGAACTCAGGATACTGTGCACTATAGTCACTATACATAACCACTAAGTCATGACAGCATTTCATAACCATGCACTTTCAACAGACACATATCTATCAAAGGAATATTAAACATTGCCAACATAAGCTAAGCAGGTATGCCTGCAGCTGAGATTTTTCAAAACTGGTCAATCACAAATAAGTGCGGGAAATGAGGCATATTTAAGCTCCACAGGTGGGAATACTTGCCATAACTGGTTCTAGCTCCCTTCTGCAGTCAGCATGGCTGGTGTTGGAGAAGGCACATGATTTCAAGCGCAACGCTGGGGCATTGAGGAGACCAAAGTAATGGTTTGGCTCCTTGCCCACAATGATGAGGAAAGACTCCTGCAGGGCCAGTACCAGGACACCCAATATAAAACGGAGGCCTGGAACAGTCTAGCTCATGATCTCACCAGTGCCACTGGCATTCCTCGGACTGGTGAGCACGTCAGGCACCATTATTCTGACCTGAAGCGACATAAGGAGGATCAACTGGACCAGTGGATCCAGGAGTCCCGTGCGATGCCTAATGCCCCAGTACTGAGTAAGTAGCCATTGTATTAAGTAATTA
The DNA here is from genome assembly GCF_019279795.1 of Protopterus annectens. Classification (NCBI taxonomy): domain Eukaryota; kingdom Metazoa; phylum Chordata; order Ceratodontiformes; family Protopteridae; genus Protopterus; species Protopterus annectens. Next base: position 492,399,318 of record NC_056728.1, on the reverse strand, counting down.
AGAATTGCTATGCTTGTCTATACTATGGATAGGTATGTCTCAATATCACTGCATTTACTTCACAGCTGCAGGTGTCTGGGCTATGAATCACCAAGCCCATGAAGATAGGTTGCAAAAGCTGCGTCATTAGGCCGGTTAGTAATTATTCTGCATGTACTGTTATATAAAATAAATGAGAGAGCCTTCAAAAAGTGTTTTAACCAAATAAATAAAGGTGTAATAATCCTTTAATAAATGTATAATTCCTGGAGTGCATCTGTGTCATTTTCTTTGATATGTTGTTGTACTGTTGCATTTTACAAATAGTACTGTTGTATTAAGCAGTGTTAACCCACACTTGGGTAGACCCATACAACGTGGATGAAGGGAGTGCCAGTAGCTTTTATGCATACTTACAGCCCTCAACTGTTAGTTCATGCCCAGCATGTACAAGTTAATCTGGCACATGAGTAGCTTGGTATTTTGTTCCCCAAATATGTCAGTGTGCTGCCAGAAATGTAGGGAGCTGTTAACATATAACGGATACTTTCACCTGAACATATCTAGATAATTATATGAAAGTAGAGCTGTCAGTGCACCATCTTAGCAGTAGTGTGTGAGCAACTCTCAAAATATGTAGCAGCAACATCTGCATCTTGGACAGTTTGTATGTAAGATAAAGCTCATGTATATAATGATCTAGCAAAATCCAATTGCACAATATAAGGACATTGGGTAGTGTAATAATACATGTAAGGGACATATAACTGCAGTTAATAGGAATGTAGTGAAAACTAGAAGGATATATAAGTTAATTGATCTATCCTTTTCCACCCTACTGTATGTGCATAAAAAATGCAATTCCACACCTCAATCGGTATGTCCAATCTCAAAACATTTGTTGGGACATATGTCCTATTGGTTTATAAATATTTGCATTTATTTCTATGCATGTGCCCTGTTAAAATACCACAATATTGGTGGCCTCTTGCCATCAATTCAATCTGCATGCTGTTGTAATGTCCACTATTGTTCTACATATGCATGTGTTATGCTTGCTTTTCAACTGTTGAAAATCTGGTGTGTTGGGTTAATGGGAATACTTCTGCATGCTGTTATAACTAACTGGGAATGCTGTTGACTGTTACTAATCCATATCTTTATTATGCCCTCCAAAACATAGTTCATATGGGAAGGCTGGTCTCAGCGGACCCACCTGTCCCACCTCAGCTTGCCATGGCACCTGGCACCAGCAGGTCTGGTGCCCAGCCTGGGACCTCCTCCTCCATTGGCCCTGTGCCACCTTTGGGTGGAAGCGCTGCAAGGGATGGGGCTTGCCCCCCCCCCCGTGCAAGCATGGGTGGAGGAGGGCCACCTATCACCCTTCGAATGGTCTGGGCTGTGGTGTGTAGAGAGATTGAACATTCTGCTGCAGAACCTCTACGCCAGCTTGAGGCACGAGGGGCGCAACTCCCGGGTCAGCCTGCCCCTCCTACACAGCCCTCAGCAGAGCCACCCTCTGGGCTGTGAAGGTGCAGTGGTGACTGCCCATGGGTGGGGACCTCAGTCCCACTGTTTCCATCGGAGGGCTCATGGGCTTGCGATTTCCAAACATCCCTCCCCGTCAAAGGTGTTCACCCACCACGTGTGCCATATACTGCCCCTGTATGCATCTTGTTTGTCTTGTCTGTTTACCCCCCAAACCTACCTCCCCAAATATACCTACTTCCCCTACCCCACATTCCACTCTCACCTGAAAAAAAAAGGGCAATCTGCTCCCAAAAAAAAATTACGCCCATACATAGCTGCCCATTTTGCACACATGTCCACTGGACACATAAAATGTAATTTAATTGGCATTACAACATACTTTGTTGTCCTCACCCCTCTCTCAGGGGTTGAAGGTTTTATATCCACCTCCAAATTTATTCCATATGCACAGCTGTTGCTGTTAAAGAAATGGGCAGCTAAAGACCTTCCCTACACCCGTCCTGCACATCCCGAGCTACTTTCCATACTGTCTTTCCCTCTTTGTGCCCCTTTTTCACCAGTTTCCTATCTCCCCATTTTTTTTTCTTTCAAAGAAATGAACGCGGGGGTTAGCGGGAGTAAACACTATTAAGCAGTAGTTAGTGGGTTTGCGCAAGTGTGCGCTTGTTTGCGCTTAGCTAAGCATTGCTAAGCATCGTGCAAACCCGCTTACAACTGCTTAAAAGTGCTTTAGTCACTCTATATGTGAGGGCCCTTGTTCTGCTCAGGAGCAAAATAAAACACCTCTGTCAGTCTCGAACCCCGGACTTTGTGCACACTACACAACATGAAGTACCACTAAGCCACGGTAGATATTCAACAGGTTGGTGCTGAAATGCATCAGAATGAGTGAATGTAAAGGAAAAATAGGAATGCCATACTACACAACTTGTTCTGTGGATCTTTACCAACAGTTGTTGTGGGATTACATTACATGACTGTGATAAGAGAATTAGCCATTCTAGCAGGAAATAATGTTACACCATCACTTTACAACCCTACACAGTATCACAGCAGGACAAACACTGACATATCTGTTTAGGGCAGAGGCCATACCTCCCAACTGTCCCAAATTTTCAGGGAAGTTCCTGATTTTGACACAAATTTTAGCTCTGTCCCTCTGAATCCCTCCTAAAACTACTGACTTTGGCCAGAAATGTGGTGAATTACACTTAATGAATAATGACAATAATTAAGAGTTACGCACTTTTTTACTTCAGAAAAGATGCATTAATTCATATGCTCTGATTCTCTCAATGTTCCAACTTAATGGCACTAACATTTTAAAGGTGTCCTTGACTTTTTCTTTACTTTTCCCTGAGTCTGTTCAAATATTTACCCAAGTGTTTGAGAGGTCTGGCAGAGGCAGAAACACAGAGGCATATCAACCTTTCTGCTGTTACACACTGTCAAATAGCTTTGGAAGGAGTTTTGGAAGCATACCCTTATGTAGGAATACAACTAATACAAATGGATGTAGCCATGTACTGGTAGCAACCAATTGTAACAATGCCATTGCTCTATTTCTGAAAAGATCTGTGTGGTGCACAGACAAAAAATAACAGGCTATTCTCTGGCTACCATGTCGATAGGTCCACAGTTGGGAGTTACGCAGACTACTTGCCTTGATAAACTAACATGTACAGAGCAACCCTGTAAGTCCAGCAAGATAAAATCCACACAATAATACTTATGCTCTCTGTACTTCTGCACCCCTACCCAAATGTAGAATATACCTGTGTGTGCAGGGTCTACCAAGGATGTAGGTAAGCATACTCACAGCACTGACATGTGTCCAGTTTTTCTGAGCAGCTTGTGTTAATGTTAACACTAAAAAAGCACAAACTGTTTAAAACTGAGTAAATGAATATTCACAGTATAGCAGTTCACAAACAATTCTTGTGCCAAAGGAATACATCTCAATAACTAACTTTGTATGGCAGTTAATTGTAAAAGTTGAAAAGAAAGTACATCTTTCCATGTATTTTGGGGTAGCATTTTGAGGGGCGAGTACATTTCTACACTGACAAGTGGGTACTGGAAGCAGCAACATTAGGTCTGAGTACAAAATGTAAATCTCTGGCGACACCCCTGGCTTCTGATATAAGAACTATACCAACCTTCTGTCTTAAACAATGATGTCCACAGCAAATAAGGATGATCTCCATCTTGGCAAGCTGAAAGGGCCACGCCTACCTGAGTCAGCATTTTATAGTACTGGGTTGCTATGACAGTGATTACTGCAATTACTACAAAGCAGGCTGCATGCAACTAGCAAGTGGTGGCCACTAACTGGTGCAGAGGCCATCACATGCTCATGTGCAAATACCTACAAAAGCAGGCTGCAATATCTGCCAAAAACTCAACCACTCTATTGCAGAGACTGACAGAGAGAGAGAGACAGAGAAAAGGAAAAAGAAATATTACCAAATCATACAAAGGAAAGGTATGTGACACATATGTATTTACTGGCATGTAGTAGATGTTATTGAAGAATAGTCTACATAATGTGAACCATTCATATGTGGCAGCAGTACTTATTTATGCATAGATGTTCTGCTTAACTGCTGCTATTGACAATACAGTGTGTACCTGTGGGCAGTGGAACATACCTGTGAAATGTGTAGCTCAGCATTAAATGTCAAAGATCTGATCCATGTTATCTGTGTTCTGTATTGTAGTGTGGCCAATGGCTGTTGGGGGATTAACGCTGACATTATATAAACATGGGTGTGACAGAACAATACATGCATGATAGTCATATTAAAGTGTAGCTTAGCATTGGCAACTGCTGTAGCAGTCTAGTACGCTTATCTAGCATTTGTAGCCATATATACCCCCCAATGTTAGTGTGTTTTCTTATGTGATACCTGTTTGTGTTGCAGCAAGGCCCAACAGTTCAGCTGTGAGGTCCAGGGACTTACAACAGTGTGGACCTTGTGTGTGTATGCCTCACACATACGGAGAAATATATATGTGTCATATATATTCACATCTGTATATGTGCATAGAGCAGGGGACATATTGCAACTGTTTGTGAAGGGTGGAGATGCATATGTTGGTGAAGGTTAGTATGTGCATATTTGTATGTAGGTTTTAGTGTGTGACAAAGAAGACAGCATACAGTGCTGGTATATGACATGTGGTGGTTAAACACTGCGGGTGGTTTGTTCAGTTTGCAATGTTGAAGCCAGTGAGGCCTGCTAAAGCTACCTGGGCTGTGAACACCTTCAACGCATTTATCCCAAGACTGTGCGATTTTATTACATTACTGTACACCTCACATCCTTTGTATAATTGATATTCTCACTATGAAAGGTGAAATGTATATGTGCCTACATACATATGTATATGTACAACAATGGATGTGTATATATATGTATGTATATATATATATATATATATATATATATATATATATATATATATATATATACACTCATACCCACCTACATCTACTTGTTGCAATAGATTCTCTGTACTGTTAACTGACTGTGATGGTCAATGTGTTTGTGAATACGGCAAAGATATGTATTTGTGGGATAGCTTAGTGGGAAACTGTTTATGTCATGGTATTATGGGTCCTTGCTTTGATCCTAGCAAAAGCTGTGTATTCTGTTGATAGGCAGAAAAAGTGTTATTGCATACAGTGTGATTAAGTCCCTTGATTTTAACTAGGGTCTGCCACTGGAGGCTAAAGCACTACATCTATGATTATTGATTAGTACTGATGTTGAATCCCAATCCTGTGTGTACTGTAGTACTACTTGAAGCTCTGGGCCTGTACAGCAAAGTATGGTGTATGTCCACATTGCTTGCATCCAATGTTTTGCGTGGTCCCTGTATTCATCACAGATTACATTTCTCAAGATTTAGGTTGTGTAAGTACTGATACACAGTACTGTATAGTACACACTGAAAGCTTATTTGGGTTGTCATACCTTTGTGTCCTGTAATTTTGTCAGATGTGTGTGTGGGTATGTCTGTAACATGTCCTTTGACATATGTGTGGTAAAACATATAACTGCATATCTGGCAACATTCATAGTGTACTACAGCAGTATGCAACCTATATTCCCAATTGAGCACATATTTTGGACACGGGTTTGCCATTAACAAGTTGTGTGGTATAATAATAATACATTTACTGGACCTTACACTCATTGTGATGGATGATATATGTCTTTACACATCAGCTTGATGTATATCTGCTGTGGCTAGGTGGTGCATCGTGTTGAATACAGTGTGCCAGGTACTCTTGTATAGTCTTATATAGTGATTTTATTTTGTTGCTGTGCAGAACATGGTTCATTAGAGTGAGAGTGAGCCAGGCACTTCCAAGCAATTGTGGGGTGAGCAGTGATAAGTGGCAGTTAAAGTGTTTCACTCTCGGTTAGCTAATAGGTTGCTATAAATGGCAGTTCAGTGATATCTGTACTGTATAATGTTAAATGTGCCATATGACTTGCTCAGACATATTTTCGTATTTATGTCTTCCAGGGATCATGGCACATCGTAGGAACCCCACTTACAGTAGTGCTAAAGATGACATAATTACTACCAATATGATTCAGCACTACAGTCTCATGTTCACACGAACCAGCCAGGACCAGCAGGAGTGTACTGCAATGTGGCAAGATGTTGTCCGCAGGGTAAATGAAGTAGGCCTGCATAACTGGACTTATGAGCAGGTACACCACCACTGCAGTGATCTTCTCCGACATGTCCGTCAGCGTGCTGCTGATGTGCGGAGACAACAGCTTGCAACAGGAGGTGGTATTAATATCCACCCCCCCCTCACAAGAGTGGAGGAGCTGCTCCTGAGCCTGGTGGCACCTGCCCAACAACAGCAGCAGCAGACATACACCATGATGGAGGTTGGAGCCACCCGGCAAGCACACATGGAGCATGCAGGTAACATGGCATATCTGTAGACTACTGTTATCTGTATTGGTAGATCATGCATATGAGAGATGTGGAGTGTCTCGTTAAAAGATGTGGAGCCTGTTGTTGTGCAATACTGATCATTTGGAACATAATCTGTAGCCCTGTGAATGGAAACTGTTGTTGTACTGTAAGATTGCAAACACACAGTAGCAATGCCACAGTTGTGGCCACTGACAAACTGTCTCATCTCTATGTAGGTCCCTCTGGGGTGACACCAAGGCAGCAGACAGATGCTGGTGAGTGTGTTCTACATTTATTATTGTAAATAAAAAGTGCATGTCATACTTAAGGTGTAGGTCATGTAACACACCTACCCATAATGCATGCTGTGCATGTTTGGTGTAAGACCACGCACATTTCACTAATGTGATTAGCTGCCTCAAACACATGCAATACCCAGACCATCTCAAACAAATGTGGCTAGACTGTAGTGACCATTGGAGAGGCACAGTTGATACTCAACATGCACATAACATACACATCTATGTTATACACAGAGCATTTTAACATGCTACACATAAAGGATTCCCAAACCCTCTGTAAAGACACACTCTAGTATTAAAATCTCATCCACACATTACACATAATATACCTGAGGGGTAGAGGCCTATCATGGGGCATTTAAACACTCTGCAACACACTACACATTCATGTCAGGAAATGCTCCTTATTGGCCTCCCTACGAACTCATGTAACAACTGGTTGTGAAATGGTGAATGTAGCCAAGGTAGTACAGTTCCGGTATAGCATGAGTAGTGCTGGTTTGGGAAGCATTTGTAGCCTTGAGTGACCACATGATGCTTCATGATGATGGCCTATGGTACTATACCCCATCCAGTTATTGTAACCATAGTACTACACATAGCTTTCATTACTATACACCTTGCTATACACCTTAACGTTGCGTGTGTGCACACATATGCACCTCTAAACAATATGCATACCAATCACCATTTGCACAACTGACACATATATGTCTTGTGATGCTATTGAGTGGCTAGGTCATATGACACACATTGGGTATGTGTAGTGTTTAAATATGTAGTTGTGTTTTAGCATGCCATGTCATGGATGACACTGGCAAGTCCACAATATGATCTACACTCATCATAAGTACCGTACATTGGGTATGTGGCTGAATGGTATTCCATCAATTATCCATGTACCACTAATGATGTTGTGTGAATACTCATCATGCATGTGCTAAAATGTGTCTACAATTAATTGCTAAAGACACAGAGGCTGCAATCAGCATTGGATACCTATCTGACACACAGATACACATCCAGCCATGGTATGTACACCTGTTTGTTATGGTGCATAGTACATTACAGAGTTTTGAATACCTGCACAGCAATGTTGTGTCCATGTATGCATTGTGTTCCAGGGGGAGGCCCATCACCTAATAACAAAACACATGCATCAAAGCCATGTATACTGTTAGTAACAAGGGCTGTCTACACTTGCATTGCATGCTGTTGAGCAGCACATGTCCTGCATGCTGACATGTGTGATATGACTGTTTTGCTTGTGATACTGTACCCCACCATCACCTGCTATTGTGTATGTTCTGAGATTGCTGGTGTTGTGTGTGTCTGCTTTAGGGAGGAGTGTATTTTAGTGTGTGTGCATGTGTGCATGTGCGCATGTGGTCTGACATCATGTTCAAGTCTTAAAGTGTGATTCCTGTTTTCCTCTCACAGGTGCCGAGGTGGGGCTGGTTCAGTATAGCAGGGAACCTGATGTCACTGAGACAGACAGTGATCATGAGGATAGGTGTGTTGAGGCACAAGCAGGTTTGTCAGGGTCTGTTGTTGGGCCACCAACTGACAGTACACAAGTCTCCACCCCATCCATGCACACAGTCATACTGCCTGTGCATTCATCATCACCATTGTCCTTAGCTGAGGGACAGTGTACGGTTGGTACTGGCCAGGACAGTGTGGTATTTATGGCACATGTATCAGGACACAGCAGCCATAGCCAGATGTCTGGAATGGTACCACATAGGCAGAGGCCCAGGGGTTATCGTCAGAGCACTGCTGGTCATCATGCCCCTGGCAGATTGGCCACACCTCTTTCTACCACACGCATACTCCAGGCTGTTATGGAGGCAAAGAAATGAAAGGAGCAGTACACCAGACAGGGACTAAGGGCACAGAGGGCTTATAACACTTCTGTAAATTATGGTATCTGTGACCTAGCAGGTGCCATAAGTAATTACACTGAGGTCATTGATAGACGTTGGGGTGAGACATTGGATGTCCTCCACAAGGTCATGTCCATGTGTCAGGACAGTGCGGGACGGTTGAGACGTCAACGTGGACGTATGCCAGCAATATCAGCAGCTGGAGGTCACCATGGATGTCCAGCAAGTCACACCCGCTCCTGTAGTGCCAATACCAGCCCCAGCAATGTTGGGGGGGGGGGGCTGTCCATAGACCATCCTAGAAGACCATGTGCACATGGCTCTGGCCATTTCCAGCAGGGACCTGGATCCAGTGGACATATGTCAACCTCTTCGGATAGTACCCAGTCTGGATTAGTACCTGATACTGTCTGTAGCACCCCTGCCAGGCACAGGTTCCGTATCCCTGGCCAGAGATGGTGATCTGTAAAGCTTGCCAGGTACAGTCTGTAGCTGTCTTACAAATCTCCTTATATGGCATGGTGAAACTGTGTGCATGTAGACACACATATAAACAACCAGAAACCTAGGGCAAACATATACCAGCACACATTACATCAACATTGGCCCATAACAGTACTCATGGCCCTCACACACACACACACACGTCGATTGTATGGCTCAGTGTAGGCCTCTGGCAAACCAACAACACACCCTGTGCATATGATGAAACCTGTGCCACCTCCTGTCATCTGTAACATTGATGCAGGAACAGGCTAACATGGTGCTGATGCACAGGGTGACTTTAATAAAATATAGCAATGGTTGAATGTGGAGCATGTTGTCAGCAGTAAAGTGTAATGATATCCTTAAAAGTGTAGCTGAGCAGGCATGATACATTAAAGCTGTAATTAGCAATGTTGTATTGTTTCCACCAGTGTTTATTCCAATTGTGTTTTGTTTGCCCATGTGCCACTTGGCTGATGTGTATAGTTGTGTCAGCATGCGCTATACAGTGGACAGTAAGTGTGGGGTATGTGCAGCACAGGTCTGCAAGTGTACATTTGTGAACATGGTGGAGGTACACTGTCTGCATGTACGTGCATATTGGACACATGGGCAGGGTGACATGCCCTGTATTGGCCAGTGTTAACACTCCATACTTTCTACTGGTGGCCACTATGCATTGTACTACACACATTTTGGAACTTGAGTACACATGTGTGTGTATGACATGGGTTGACACTGTGCTGTGGGTGATTATGTTGTTGCTATCTGTCACTAGTTTGCATTACTAAGGTTAACACTGTCCCAGCTGCATAATCCTTTATTAATGCACACTGTTCACCTACAGGATGCATGGACCGTGCTATCACAGACACAAGAAATTCTCACTTATACAGTAAAAGTGCATTAGTCTCATGGACCCCTGCCATAAACTAAATATATAACAGAAGGTGTGAAGTTGTACCAAAAAAGAGTTACATACCAAGAAGGGATAACTTCTTTGGTCAGTATCATTGGGAAAATACAATCCCTCAATAAACATACAAGGCAAGCTTCAAAATACAGAATGGCAAGGATTCCAAAGACAACACTAAAGCTTTATTCAGTGTTGTTCATAATCTACAGGGGAAATCTCAGATCAGGTCACAGTTAATGTAAATGGTCACAAAGTACACTTATCTGACTGACATGACCAATTCCTTGTCAGACAGTTTGAATGCGGATTTCACTACCCTGGCATTACACAAGGGCCACATTTCCAGACCTGAAGAATGTAAAACCTGATTATTCAGACACTCTAGTTAAAACATCTCTTTAACAAAGTACACACCACAGTGGCAATGGTACTGGACAGTGTCCCTGGCTGTGTCATACACAAGCTGACATATGAAGTCACCACTCACCTAAACGCTCTGTACAGATGCAGCCTCTATACAGGTTACATACTTGTAGAATGACACACGGTAATGGTGTTCACAGTTCACAAGGGTTGAGCTACAACATCGTCTTCTTCTTCTCCTCTTTTCGGATGCTCCCATTAGGGGTCGCCACAGTACATCATTTCTTCCTGCCCTCTGCATCTTGAGCTATCACACCATCCACCTGCATGTCCTCTCTCACCACAGCCATAAACCTCATCTTAGGCATTCCTCTTTTCCTGTTACCTGGCAGCTTCATCCTTAGCATCTATTTCACAATATACTCTGCATCCCTCCTCAGCACATGTACAAATCAACTTAATCCTGCCTATCTGGCATTGTCTACTAACCTTCAAACCTGGCCTCACCCTCTAATATACTTATTCTTAAACCTTTCCACCCTCGTCACACCCAGTGCAAATGTTAACATAAATTGATTAAGGGTAGAACTGCAACAGGTCCTGGAAACTCTCACCCTATAAGCCAGACCAATGTTATCTGGAAGGCTATGGAGCACAGCATTATGGAACTCATTAAGAGAGACATTATGAACCTGCAAACACTACACCATACCCCACTTAGGTTCTCTAAAGGCCAGATCATGGCTCCTACACCTAGTAGACTTCAAGCCAGTCAACAAGGCTATAGGTGAGGGAGGGGAAGTCAACACAGCCAAGCTATAGCTCACCAGCAATTCATACCCATCCCACATACTGGTATTATACATAACCTCAACAGACTGACCATAAACGATTATTAGATGATGGCTTGACAACTGACGCACAAATGTAGGACACACAGTAACATCTGCAGCCTCCATGTACTATTCTATGCCAGTAACAAGTGGTATTCACCTGCACTCAGTCCTGGGACCACTCCTGTTTGGCATATAGCTTTCTTAGGTACAAGCAAACACATTAGGGATATGTCTGCTCACGTTTGATGACAATGCATACTGTGGGCTATACTTTATTCTCCAGATGACACACACATCCTCCAAAAAGGTATCATACAGACAGATACCTGGTGTCAAACTCGTGCTGTAAAGCTATAAGCCAAAGAAAGCATAGTTATCCACTTTCAGAAAACAAAGTATCCCCAGAATACCACATAGGTTGTAGCCCCCAAAATGTGGAACAGGTAGTAATGTATACATAGAGCCATGTGTTAAGTCGTCTCTCCTTTGATAATCACATTACCAAAGGGTTTTGGAAATCCCTCTGTGGAGCACATAGGCAATAAAGGGTTTGCATGCAGATCCACAGAGGTTGTTGCACACCTATAATGATTAGTCATCTTTGCCAGACTTTGCTTGCTTTGGAACAGGTTTCAAATATACCTCAAGCATAAACCCTCACTCACACTCTTCAATAGAAACCGTGATGAGTGGATGTGAAATGGAAGACGTAGCCCAGGGATCACTGGAGTGGCTAAGCTTGTCACAAGTATACAGAAGTGACCTAAGGTCTGGAAAGCGCCAGCACGCTCTGGCAAAGATAACAGATGCATTCACGGAGAAAGCAGAGTACCCACCTATGAAATACTTGAAGTCACATGTATGTATATGGATTTGCCCCACAGCTACCTTACATGTGTAATGCACATACAGTTGTCATTGTGATATGTCAAACACTAGAAAAATCAAAACCCACTCCACATTAGCCAACGGTGTCACACACCTGGAGCAAACGCAACACACAGTCAGCAAGTGCAAGATTCAAACTCTTTCCTAACTACATTATGATACTACAGCAGTATGCATTTACACGACATGCTATACACATTACTGGGATTTCACCTTTCCACAGGTATATTTGTAGGATGGTGACATCATGAGACTTGACAAAGATGAGTGTACCACTTTTAAGGGGTGTGAGTAGTCTCCAAAAAGGTTGCTCCTTCCCAGGGAGACACACACACATAGTTGGCAAATGCAGGATTCAAACCCCTACCTAACTACATTATGATACTACAGCAGTATGCATTTACACAACGCGCTATACACATTACTGGGATTTTACCTTTCCATAGGTATATTTGTAGGATGGTGACATCATCAGACTTGACAAAGATGGGTATACCACTTTTAAGGGGTGTGAGTAGTCTCCAAAAAGGTTGCTCCTTCCCAGGGAGACACACACACACACACACACACACACACACACACACACACACACACACACACACAGTTGGCAAGTGCAGGATTCAAACCACTACCTAACTACATTATGATACTATAGCAGTACGAATTTACACGACGCGCTATACACATTACTGGGATTTCACCTTTCCACAGGTATATTTGTAGGATGGTGATATTATCAGACTTGACAAAGATGAGTATACCACTTTTAAGGTGTGTGAGTGGTCTCCAAAAAGGTTGTTCCTCCCCAGGGAGACACACACACACACACACACACATACACACATTTGGCAAGTACAAGATTCAAACCCCTACCTAACTACATTATGGTACTACAGCAGTATGCATTTACATGACGTGCTATACACATGACTGGGATTTCTTTTTTTCACAGGAATATTTGTAGGATGGTGACATCATGAGACGACAAAGATGAGTATACCACTTTTAAGGGGTGTGAATAGTCTCCAAAAAGGTTGCTCTCTCCCCAGGGACAGACAGGCAGACACACACACACACACACACACACACACACACACACACACACACACACACACAGTTGGCAAGTGCGGTGTTCTTAATCCAAACTAAGTACGTCTTTACACTTCAGCAAGCAATATGGAGTTACAGGGCGCAATACAGACATTACTTGCTGACAGTCTGCACAAAGTTTTTTTCACATTTGCTAACCTCAGTAGGCTTATCATACTAGGTGTATTGTGAGTGTATTGTATGCATAAGCCATGACCATATCATATATGGGTTGATGCACCATATGCTGGCACACACAGGGTCAAACCTTGAGTAGCATCTTACCTTCACCTACATGATACTGCAATATAACAGAAAGATGATAAACCTCAACAACTGGCTGAGCTTCTGGTGTCATTCAAAGGGGATCCAGTCTCTGTGTGCCTGTGATGACATGATAGACCAGCCTTGTTGCTTCACTACAGATGATTTGCACCTGTTGCCCCTATGCTTCTGAATACTGGCCAAGGCTCTTGCTGTCCCCATATTACCTTTTTTTGGCAAGGTTCATAGGTAGGTACTAGGCTATCGGCCCTGGGGGCCTATACAAGCCCAGCCAATAAGGTACCCTGGCTTTTGCCACCCAAGAAATTTATTTTCCTATGCCACTGTAGAGCAGAGACACAGAAGTGATCCCCAGGGTGAACTTCCTATTTCCCATCCAATCATCAAGATTTTTCTTGAAGAGTGCTAATGAGGAGCTTTGTTTGATATAGACAGGTAGTTTATTCTGGAGTATGTGAAGTCTCTGGGACAGGGATCTATCCCTCCGGCATGTTCTGTTTATTGTGGTGACAAGGTTTAGGTCCCTAGAGCGTGTAGGTTCATAGGTAGGTACTAGGCTATCTGCCCAAGGGCATTTATAAACCTAGCCAGAATGTGTTGGCTTTTGCCTCCCTTTTAAATTAGCTTCCTGGTCCTCTGTCTAGCAGGGCGACTGAAGTGATCCCAGGGGTAAATTTACAATTTCCCATCCACTCGTCAAGATTCCTCTTGAAGAGAGTCTGCGAAGGGCTTTGCCTAACATCAACTGGGATTCTATTCCAGAGCGAGGGAAGTCTCTGGGATGGGAATCTATCCCTCCAGCACGCCCTGTTTATTGCTTTGCTGAGGTTTAATTCACTGGAGCGTGTGGCTCTAAGAGATTTGTTTTTCTCGAGGTGGAGCACGTCCATTAATTCTGGGTTGGACATGGCCTAATACGTCAGGCATAGATCACCTCTGAGCAGGCAGTAAGCAACCAAGTAGAGTTAGAGTTTCTTTAGTCGAGCTGCATAGGGCATCTCTTTGAGGCCCATGATCGTCTTGGTGAGGTACTTCTGTGGTCTTACAAGCTGTTGCATGTGCCAATTAAGGTACACACCAAAATGGGGCATTGTACTCTATTATAGGCCTAATGAGTGATGAGTACAGGGGCACAATGACCTCTCTTGATCTAGAGGTGAACCCTTTTGTGATTAGGTGGGCTACATAGAAGGAATATCTAACCACTTTGGCAATGTGATTATCAAAGGAGAGGTTACTATCTACCTGGGTTCCCAGGTCCCTAATTACATTTTCCATACCTAGTGGATTACCACCTATGTGGCAATTCGTGGGCACTTTGTTTTTTTCAAAGGGGATGACTATGCATTTTTTGGCATTCAGCTTGAGGCCATGGTTTTGACACCAGGTATCTGTCTCTGTAAGACCCTTCTGGAGGATGTCTGTGTCAGCCAGAGAGTCGATTATGGCACCCAGTTTGCAGTCATCTGCGAACTTGGTCAGCCACAGTCCTCCCATGCTTGCCTGTACCTCAGAGAAGTATATACTGAACAGGAGGGGTCCCAGGACCGAGACCTATGGGATGTCATCTGTGATTGGTTTAGAGTCCGACATGGCACATGCAACTCGGACCATGTGTGTTCTATCCGTGAGCCAGTTGGCCACCCATCTCGTGACATAGGGGTTAATGTTCAAGCTGGTAAGCTTTTCTATGATGCCAGAGTGGGGAATGGTGTCGAAGGCCTTAGTGAGGTCCAGGTAGGCTGTGTGGACTACCTTCTCTTCATCTATGGCCTTGGTAACTGTTTCAAAGAAGTAAACAAGGTTTAGGAGGCAGGATTTGCCTTTAACAAAGCCGAATTGGGTAGGGTCCAGTGTATGGAGGTTCCCAATATCTCTGTTTATGAGTTCCATGATAATTCGCTCCATAGCTTTGCAGACCAGGCTGGTCAGGCTTATAGGGTGACAGTTCCCAGGTCCTGTTGTGGCACCGCCTTTGTGGAGCGGGATGACTGTTGCTGTACGCCATTCTTTGGGTACATAGCCTGTGGTAAGGCTGAGTCTGAACAGTGAATTTAGGTGAGGGTTGACTTCCTTTTGGAGCTCGTGTAAGATGCAGCCTAGGACACCATCCGGTCCCATTGATACTGTGTTCTTAGCTTTGGAGAGGGCTGTTTTTAGCTGCATGTCTGTGATGTCTGGGGCTCTGCATTCTTCTGGGATGGACACAGGCCCTTTTGGGAGTGGGGGGGGGGTGAAGTTTGCACTAAATTTGTCCGCCAGGATGTTGGCAATGTCAGTTGGTTCGGTGTATTTTTTGCCATTTTGCAGTAGCTCAAAGCATATCTGAGAGTTGCCACCTAAATGTTTGAAATAGCTGAAGAAGGCTTTGTGGTTATCTTTAGATTCCTTAGCAATTTTTCTTTAGAAACTGGCCTTGGATGATTTTATGAGCGATCGTAGTTTCTTGCTAATAATGATCAGTGATGCCTTTCCTTTTTGGAATTTTGCTATATCATGTAGTAGTTTCCTCCTGGACCACCAGACTGGTTTCCTCTTTTTGGAGGAGTGAGTCTTGGTTTTTACTCGGGATGCCTCGATCCATGCATCCCTGTAGATGCTCGTATAATGCACTTGTAAAGGACTCTGCAGATTGGATAGCATTATCCTGTAGAAAGGGGGCTTTGAAACTTTCCACTTTGGTCTTGAGAAGTGTGAAGTTTGCTTTTGAAAAGATTTTCACAGTGGTTTCCT
Organism: Protopterus annectens; assembly: GCF_019279795.1. Lineage (NCBI taxonomy): Eukaryota > Metazoa > Chordata > Ceratodontiformes > Protopteridae > Protopterus > Protopterus annectens. The sequence continues at coordinate 492,383,117 of NC_056728.1, read as the reverse complement.
TGACTGTGGGTGGGGTCGGGATGTGGATGTCCAGTGTGACTACTTTATGATCTGATCTTACCAGCAAGGGGTTTACCACTGGAGTGGAACACTGATCCCCCCATGTTGGTGATGATCAGGTCCAGTATGTTGTCACCTCTAGTGGGCGTGGTGACCAGCTGTTCCAGGCCGTTTGAGTTTATAAACTCTAGGAAGCATTCGGCAAAGGAGTTTGTACTTGAGTAATTTTCCCAGTCAATGTTTGGGTAGTTGAAATCTCCTAATATCATGGTGTTTGGTAGGACCTTTATATTTTCCAGTGATCTCAGGAATGCTGAGTGAGGGTCCTGAGACAAGGTAGGTGATCTGTAGCAGGATACGATCTGATAAGCAGCTTTGCCCAATGTTAGTTGCACTTGGATGGTCTCCGAGGCCTCATGCTGTGCCACTAACCTGGAGGTGTGGGTATCCTTTATGAAAATGGATACACCCCCTCCTTTTGTATTTCGGTCCGGGTTTTGGGGCCGAAGCTCGGTGAGATTGGGATTTCTTTAAGTGGAGCATGTTCAACAGCTCTGTGTTTGACATAGCTTTGTATGTTAGGCAGAGATCACCTCTGAGTAGGCGATATGCGACAGAGTAAAGCTGGAGTGTAGGGCACGTATTTGAGGCCACTAATCCTCGTTGTGAGGTATTTCTGCGGGCTTCCCAGTTGTTGTAGATGCCTTGTGAGGTACATATCAAAAGGGGCGTTGTACTCTATAATGGATCTAATGAGTGATGAGTAAAGGGGAACAATGACCTCTTTTTTTCTGCATGAGAAACCTTTTGTGATGAGGTGTGCCACATAGAAGGATTTCCTGACTACTGTGGCGATGTGATTATCAAAGGAGAGTCTACTGACCACCTGTGTCCCAAGGTCTCTTATCACACTTTCAGTGTTAAGTATACTATTGCCTATCTTGTAGTTCATGGGAACAGAGTTTTTACCAAAGGGGATGACAATGCACTTTTTGGCATTGAGCTTGAGGCCATGGCTATGACACCAGGCATCTGTCTCAGTGAGGCCCTTTTGTATGATGTCCACATCATTAGTAGTTTCGATTGTGGCTCCTAGTTTGCAGTCATCTGGGAACTTCATTAGCCAAAGACCTTCTGTGTTAGCCTGTACTTCAGGGAAGTAGATACCAAACAGTTCAGGACACTGGGCTGAAGCCTGTGGTACTCCACTTGTCACTGGTCTGAAGTCGGACTTGTAGTCTGCTACTTTCACAGTGTGGGTTCTGTCAGTGAGCCAGTTGGCAACCCATCTTGTGACATAGGGATTTATACCTAGTTTAGTGAGTTTATCTAGGTGAGGCTATGATTGAACATGGTACTTCGATGTGGTGCCAGTTCGTTCTGTAGTTCGTGTAGAACGCAGCCTGGGATGTTATCTGCTCCCATGGATGCTGTGTTCCTGGCTTTGGAGAGTGGTTGTTACTTGTGCAGCCATGATTACAGAAACTTTGCATTCTTCCAGTATAGAGATGGGCTCTTTCATGGGTGAGAGGGGGATAAAGTTAGCACTGATCCTATCTGCCAGGATGTTGCCAATATCAGTTGGGTCTGTATATTTAGTGCCATTGTACTGTAACTCAGAGCAGATCTGAGTGTTGCCATTGAGATTCTTGACATAGCTATAGAATGCTTTGTGGTTGTCTTTAAAATCAGTGGCGATTTTGTTTATGTAACTAGCTTTGGAGGATTTTATCAGGGATCACAGCTTCTTACTGAGGCTGACCAGGCCGCTCCTCCACTCATGGGTTTTACCCTCTTTTGCAACGGTTTCTTCCTTCTGTTGTGCAATTTGTTTATGGCAGGGGACCACCAGATTGGCTTCCTTTTCTTGGAGGATAGCGTCTTGGTTCTGTTTGGGATAGCACGCTCCATGCACTCATGTAAGTGCTTATAAAGTGCAATTGTGTAGGATTCAGTAGTCGTAACTGTATTGTCCATCTGCATGGGTGTCCTGAAGTTCACCACTTCTGTCTTAAGAATCATGAAGTTGTCTTTGGAGATATTTTTTAACATGGTTTCCTTAATGGGGGGTGGGGGCAGAATGTGGATATGTAGGGTAATTAGTTTATGGTCAGATCGGACCAATGAGGTGTTGACTTCAGGTGTGGAACACCGGTCACTCAGGACAAACCAAACCCCGTAACCAACACAAATAACCACAAAGTGAGCTAAATGCTGCTAATTGCCAGAAGTCTCAGCCTTCAGATGCACACACTCGAGGCACTTCTCAGTATGGAGAATATTGAAATCTGTGCAGTAACAGAAACCTAGTTCAAGGCTCCAGGGAGCATACCAGCACTACCAAGATACTATGCATTCCATACCTTCCAGCATTAGAACCTGGATCATAACATAGGGTGGGGATGTATCCATATTCATTAAGGATACCTACACCTCTCTCTACATGCTCTCTACAGGATATGCACCCATAGAATGTTGCACAGCAACATTCTTCCCACTCCACAGGGGTGGGGCCGCAAAAGACCCTTGGCATTCACACTCTATGAACCTGATGAGTCCAATCTGCAAGGCAATGGAGCCAATCATAATGGAAGTCAACAAGGAAGACATTGGGAACCTTCACACAGTTGAGCACACCCAGTTTGGCTTTGTCAAATGCAGATCATGCCTCCTGAACTGGGTGGATTTCTTTGAGACAGTTACCCAGGCTACAGATGATTGAAATGAGCTCCACACAGCCTACCTATACCTCGCTAAGGCCTTTGACACCATTCTCCAGTCAGGTATCATAGATGAACTTGCCAACCTGGGCATGAATCCATACATCACAAGATGGATTGCAAACTGGCTCATAGATAGATCCCACAAATTAAGAGTTGCTGGCTACATATCAGACTCTACACTGGTAACAACTGGTGTCCCCCAGGGTTCAGTCCTGGGGTCCCTCCTGTTTGGTATAGACTTCTCAAAAGTACATGCCAACACAGGAGGGTTGTGGTTGACTAAGTTTGCTGGGAACTGTAAAGTGTTTGCCATAATAGATTCCCCGGATGACACAAATATTCTCCAGAAGGGACACTATGAGACAGATGTGTGGTGTCAGAATCATGGCCTCAAGCTCAATGTGGAAGAATGCATAGTAATCCCCTTTGGTGAAAACAAAGTACCCACAAACTAATACACAGGTGTTACCCCCCTTAAAACTGACAAGGTAATAAGGGATCTGGGGACACAAGTAGATAGTCATCTTTCCTTTGACAACCATGTTGCCAAAGTGACTGGGAAATCCTATGTGGCCCACCTGATCAACAAAGGGTTTGCATCAGGATCAAAAGAGGTAGTGGTGGCCCTCTACTCTTAAGTCATCAGACCCATCAATGAGTACAATGCACCATTTTGGATGCACTCAACTAAGCATATCCAGCAGCTATACAGACCACAGAGGTACCTCACCAAGAGGATTACTGGCCTCAAACAGTTGTGTTATGCACCTACTCAGAGGCACACTCTGCCTAACATACAGAGCCATGTCCAACACATAAATGTTGAACATGCTCCATCTACGGATAGCAAAACTGAGTCGCACTACACACTCCAGGGATATGAACCTCATCACAACAATGAATACAACATGCTGGTAGGATAGAGTACCATCCCAGACACTTGCGTTACTGTGGAACAGAGTCCCAATGTACATCAGACAGATCCCCTCACTGACACTCTTCAATAGGAACCTTGATGAGTGGATGGGAAACAGACAATTCATGCCAAGCATTACATCAGCAGCCCCGCTAGAAAGGGGCTTAGGGTACTAACTATTAGAACTAGGGCTTGCGAGACTACCCAATGGGGTGGTAAAAGCTGCACAACTTGCCTAGGTTAATATATGCCTTTGTGAAGACAGTCTACTACATACCTATGAACCTATGTGACAGGCACATGTCTACAGATAGTAGATGTGTACTTCATTGTACAGTCATGTTGTACAGCAGGCACATGGACCACATACACTGTAATGCTTACAGATACTGGTGGCTGTTATGTACAGTGGGTGAGATGTGCACCTCATGTCTTTTGTGCCATTGGGATGTGTGCTGGGTGGGACAGTCCTGGATGTCTCCCTGTCATGGTCACCCTCTTACATACATCTCTGCCCATCCATCTTTGGCTTATTATACTGTGTTCCCCCTACATATGTATATATAGGTACATAGGGAGGTAAAAGGCTATCTGCCTGAAGGAATATATTAGTATGGCCAGAGTGTGCAGCGATCACCACACATGGGGTTAGTTCCCTAGGCCTCTGTGTAGTAGAGCTGATGAAGTGATCCATAGTGTGACAGTTCAGTTTCACATGCACTCATCAAGGCTCCTCTGGAAGAGTGTCAGTTAGGTTCATAGGTTCATACTAGGCTATCTGCCCTGGGGCAATTATAAGCCTAGCCCGATTCTGTATGGCTTACGCCACCCCTTGATTTGAGTATACTGTGCCCTTTAAGGTTTAGTTTACTGTGCCTCTGTCTAATAGTGACACGGGAGTAATCCCAGGGGCAAACGTATGATCCCCCATCCACCTATTGAGATTCTTCTTGAAGAGATTCAGTGAGGTGCTCTGCCTCACATGAACTGGAATTCTATTCCAGAGCGAAGGGAGCCTCTGGGTTATGAACCTGTCCCTCCAGCAAGTTCTATTTATTTCTGTGCTGAGGTTCAAGTCCCTCGAGCGTGTGGCTCTAAGGGATTTAGATTTACTGAGGTGGAGCATGTCCATTAATTCTGGATTTGACATAGCTTTGTATGTCAGGCACAGATTGCCTCGAAGTAGGCGGTATGCAACTGAGTAGAGCTGGAGTTTTTTTAACCGAGCAGCATATGGCATCTGTTTGAGACCCTTGATCCTCTTGGTGAGATACTTTTGGGGTCTTTCTAATTGCTGCAGGTGTCGGGTAAGGTACATCCCAAAGGGGCATTGTATTCTATGATGGGCCTGATGAGGGATGAATAAAGGGGCACGATTACCTCTCTTGATCTAGATGTGAAACCCTTCGTGATGAGGTGGGCTGTGTAGAAGGTCTTTCTAACCACTTTGGCAATGTGGTTTACAAAGGAGAGATTGCTATCAACTTGGGTCCCCAGGTCCCTAATAACTTTCTCTGTACTTAATGGGTTTCTGCCTATGTGGTAATTTAAGGGCACATTGTTTTTGCCAAAGGGTATGACTATACATTTTTTGGCATTTAGCTTTAAACCATGGTGCTGGCACCAGTTATCTGTCTCTGTGAGACCTTTTTGAAGGATGTTTGTGTCAGCTGGAGAGTCAATTATGGCGCCCAGTTTGCAGTCGTCTGCGAACTTGGTGAGCCATAGTCCTCCCACGTTTGCCTGTACCTCGTAAAGTCGCCCAATATAATGGTGTTCGGAGAGATCTTCATGTTCTCCAATGTTTTCAGGAAAGCCGAGTGGGATTCCTGATTTTGAGAGGGTGGTCTGTAGGATGCTATAAACTGAAAAGCAGTCTTGCCCACTGTTAGTTGCACATGGATGGTCTCCGATACTTCGTGCAATGCCACTAACCTGGAGGTCTGGATATCCTTGATAAATATGGAAACTCCCCCTCCTTTTGTGGTTCGGTCCAGGTTTTGGGGCCGAAAAGCATGATATGAGGTATAGCCTGGTAGTGCTGGGGTGCTCTCTGGAGCCTTGAACCAGGTTTCTGTCACTGCACAGATATCGATGTTCTCCATACTGAGGAGAGCTTCGCGTGCATCTTGAGGTTAAGACTTCTGGCGTTAAGCAGCATTACCCTTAGTTTCTTGTTCCTTGTGCTGTCTATGGGGTGGGTTTGACTTTTGAGCCTTGCCTAAAAAGGCACTATGGGTGGCAAGAGCCTTTGCCAACATCCAAAGCCCAGTGGTGACAGGTGCAAACCGTCCCTAGCGAAACGTGGCTTGTCGAGCATGTCATCCCAGGCTGACAGACACTGGATCCCCTTTGAATGACACCAAAATTTTAGCCAATTGTTAAAATCGATCATTTTGTCTTTGTACTGTGACATCATTCTAGGTGAGGGTAAGATGCTGCTCAAGGTCAGGGTCATACCAGTCTGGGCTACATGATCAGAGAGCTCCTCTATGTCTCTTTTCATGTAGTCCAGAGGTAATGCCTCAGGTCATTCACACCAGCATGTACAATGACTGAGTCATATTTGTATTTGCTTTGGAGTGACCTGAGTGCTTGCGTTATGTGGCGGATCCTAGCACCTGACAGGCAGCTCACCGTGACCTTCTCTTTATTCAGCCTGGTGAGCGGGACGTCAGTGTATCTGACAATAGAGTCACCTATTACAAGAGTATCAGGTGTGTTATTCAGCCTTAAGGGCTGTGGCTGCTTGGCACACTGACTTTGTGGGCTATGTGTTGTGCGTGTTTTGTTTTGAGGTAGCGTTTGCTTGGATGTCTGCTTTGGAGGTCTCTGTTGCTTAGGTAGATTTTTATTTAGAGTCTGCGAGTATGTTTTTGTGTATTTATGTGTTTGGTTTGCTGATGTGGTGGGACTATGCGATACTGTAGGTTGGGAGCCTGTCCCAAAGCAAGGGAAGTCTGTGGGCTAGTAATATATCCCTCCAACATGTTCTATTTATTGTTGTGATGATGATATCCCTAGAGCATGTGGCACAGTGAGCTTGGGTTTACTTCAGATAGCGCATGTACATCAGTTCTGCATTGGACATGGACCTGTCAGTTGGGCAGAGATCGCCTGAGTAGACAGTATGCAACAGAGTACAGATTGAGTTAAATTCAGTCTTGTTGCATGGGGCAACTGTTTGAGGCCAGTAATCCTCTTGTTGAAGTACTTCAGTGGTCTTTCCAGCTGCTGAAGGTGCCTAGTCAGATTCATCACGTGTGCCGTGATACTCTCTGATGGGTCTGATGACTGAGTAGAGGGAACCTCCTTTGACCTACATGCAAAGGCCTTGGCAATTTGTGGGAACACATAGCATAATTTTCTAACCACTTTGTGAATGTGTTTCTGGAAGAAGAGATGACTATCCACTTGTGTCCATAGATCCCTTATTATTACCTCCATATTTAGGGTGTTGGCACCTATGTGGTATTTGTATGACTGTAGCTCGAGGCCATAATTTTGACAGCACATCTTTCTGACTGAGACCCTTTTTAAGGATGTCTCTGTTGTCCCAAACATCGATTATGACAACCTTTTTGCAGTCATCCACAAACTTTGTTAAATATAGCCCTCGTGTGTTTGACTGTATTTCTGAAAAGTATACACCAGACAGGAGGGGTCCCAGGACTGAGCCATGGGGGACAGCAGTTGTTACCAGCTTGAACAGGAGACCACATTTCTTACCTTGTGGGATCTATCTGTGCCCCAGTTGGCAATCCATCAGATGACATGCATATTTATGCACAGGTTGTTGATTATGTAGATACGACAAGTGTGTGGGATGTTGGAAAAGGGCTTTTCAAGGTCTATGAAGGCCGTGTGGAGCTCATTTCATTGATGTATGTCCTGGGTGACTGCCTTGAAAACTGTCTAGCAGGTTTAGGAACCATGATCTGCCCCTGGCCAAACCAAAATGGGTAGGGTTGGACGTTTGTAGGCTCTCAATAGCTCTATTTATGAGTTCCAAAATGATGGACACCATGGCCTTGCAGATCAGGCTTATTAGTCTTATAAGACTATAGTTCCCATGGTCTGTTGTGCACCAACACTTGTGGAGTGCACCAAACGTTGCTGTAACCCATTCAACAGTTTCATATCCTGTACAGAGGGTGAGTCTCAACAGACTGTTCAGGTGCAGGGTCTGTTTGTTTTGGAGTTCACATATGAGACAGCCAGGGAAACCATGTCATCCCATAGATGCCGTGTTTTTAGGTTTGGATAGAGCTGTTTAACCATTGTATATGTGATTTCTGAGTTTTCACAATCTCCAGGTATGGTAATGGGCCCTTTTGTCAGTGAGAGGGGGGTAAATATGTATGAACCTGTCTGACAAGATGTTGGCAATGTCAGTCATGTACATGTATTCATTTACACTTTGCACTGACTCAAAACATATATGAGTTTACATTGACATTTATGACATAGCAAAAGAAAGCTTCATGGTTCTCTATGGACTCTTTGGCAATATTTTTTCCAGAACATGGCTTGGATAATGTTAGGAGTGCTCATTGTTTCTTGATGATACTGATCGGAGTTTTATTGATCTTCTTTGCATTTTCACTTTCTTTGAACAACTTAAGTACTTGTAGTACATAGTTTGATTATGACAGGGGTCCAATACATTATATGGGTCTGTTTTCATATTACTGTGTGCGCAAGGCAGGATTGGTGAATAGTGACAAATGTCTGGAGTAGGAACGGCAACTGCCAGATATGTGTGGCCCACTGCTGTACTCAGACATGGCCTAAGTGTGTGAGCATGCCCAGTATGACCTTTCAGTATGTTGTTGACTGACATTTGCTTAAGTGTGTGAGCATGCCCAGTATGACTTTTCAGTATGTTGCTGACTGAAATTGTCTAAATTTGTTTAAGTGTGTGAGCATGCCCACTATGGGCATATATACTATATGTGTGTGAAAAATAAAGTTGGTTTTTACTTCAGGGCTCACCTTTGTGTTGTACATCGACAGGAAGCACGCTGTGCCTGCAGGGCTTCCATGAGTCAATTTGCATAGACTTATCAACATTTCTACATACAGGGTGGACAGCTATTATTTGTACATTTCTACCCGGGGGGGGCACAACTGACTGTTACTTTGTGTGTACATATGATGAGGGGTACACCTGACACATACACATTTGCTAGGCCTGCACTGCTATGTCAGGTACTCCATTTCAGTCTGTACTGTTGCCTATCGTACTGGCTTGAGGCATACCACTGTACTACAGACCTTAGCTTCCAATTACACGCATATTAGTTTGTGACTTCATAGCCTACCCAACCTACATCACATTGCCTGGCCTGCTGTTATCTGTCTGCATAAGCCTGGGGGGAGATTACTCATATGCCTCTTCAGAAAGCATGACACAGCATTTGTTTGTGTTTGCGTTTGTCTACAATTGTCCTGCTGGCTGTGACTGTTAGGTATGTGACCCCCCCCCCCAAATGATATGTGTGAGTGACTTAAGTTGTGTCTGTGCCAGTGAAATGCTGTCATGGCTTAGTGGTTCAGTACTGTGACTATAGTGCATAGTACCCTGAGTTCGATCCCTGACATTGCTTTTTATTTTCCTGCTGGGCAGACCTGACTGGTTAAGGAATAGTAAAGCAGGTGTGAGCATGTTTACCTGACTTTGCTCGACTTTGCCCAACATTGCGCTGGTTAGCGCAGTGCGCAGCTACGTGCAATTGTTTTTAAATATGCTCAGTACTGGTAAAATTTGCTTAGCAGTGCTTTATATTGCTTAAAATAGGGCACTCATGCCTCAGGTGGTGCTGCAGGGCTGCCTATGTCAGATGCACATATTACACTCCCTATACATGTTTGAAAACGGGTAGTGTCAAGTTCGGCATCCCTTTTACTGTATGTGCGAGTCAGAAAGAGGTGTCATTTCCAGGGTTCCTACTGAGTCAGTGTATGTGCTATGCGTTGCCTCTTTGCCAAGGCTAGGGCATACTGGGCACGCCTCCTTCTGCCTACTGGGGCAGGCTCAGGTTGTTCCTCCGAGTTACGCTGTGCCTGTGCAGGCCTTGGCAATGGTGAGGGGCTGTTTGGCCCTGCCCCATGTTGTTCCTGCTGCAACTGTTTCCGCAGGATCATATTGTGTAGCATGGCACATACCATGACAATTTGGGTACATGTAGTTGGTGAGTACTGCAAGGCTCCACCAGATGTGTCCAGGCACTGGAACCGTGACTTGAGCATCCCAAACACACTCTCAATTATGTTTCTTGTTTGTGCGTGTGCCTCATTATGGAGTTCTTGTTCGGGTGTGTGTGCATTTCTGACGGGTGTCATCAGCCACGGCTCCAGTGCGTATCCAGCATCCCCCACTAGGTGACCATCAGGGATGTCCCCATTGGCAAATCTATGGTACAGCTGCGTCAGATGCCAGATGTGGGAATCGTGATAACTTCCAGGGCAGCCAGCACACACATTCATTATTATGCCCTGGGCATTGCACATGACCTGGCAGTTGATGGAGGGAAAGCCCTTGCGGTTGATGTAGACCCTACCCCGCTCACCGGGTGGTGCTTTGATGTGTATGTGCGTGCAGTCTATTGCACCCACTACCTCAGGATATTCTGCTATTTGGTGGAAAAGACTCATATTGCTGGCCAATGCATCATGGGAATTGGGGAAATATACGTGCTCACCGACATGTGTTGACATGGCATCCAGGAACTGGATGCTGATGCCTGTGAAATCCCAATCATATCACCAGTTGTTCTCTGGAAGGTACCTGTAGCTAGTATTCTTAGGCCAACACACATCTTGGTATCCACTGGGATGGGTTCCCCTCTGTTGGTTCTGTGTGTGAGGCGTGGCTGGCGCAGCTCAACAATTTACTGCAGGAGGTCTCTGTCCACCCTATAGCGCTCCACTATCTCCAGCTCATGTAGCCCCTGGTAGGTTACCCTGGGTCTGTACACTCTTCTCCATCTCCCACTGTGGGTTGCTCAGCAGCATTCACATCACCACCACCCTCAGTACCTTGCACATGTTAGGTTAGGATAGCAAGAGCAGCCGCCCCTAACATTTTGTCTGAATTTAAAGTTTTTAAGCTTTTCCTCTTTATATACTGCAGTGTTGCAGAGTTCTTGGGAAAAAACAGGGAAGAATGTTGTTTGCAGAGTTTAAAGTGCTGGGCTGGGCTAATCTGCTACCTGTATAATTGGCTGATTCTGATATATTTCACCTGGCAGCTCTGCTAGTTCTCCTTGGTTAACTTCCTACTACTTCTTTTCCTTCCTTTTCCCTTTCTGTTTCCGCCGAGGGCAGCGCCGTGCAAACGAGCGCACACGCTGTGTGCACGTTTGCAAGAAATTTCAGATAAATTCACGGCGTACACCTTTGGTTTCTGGTTTTCAAAAAGGACAAATGTAGACATGCCTCTTGCAATCCTGAGCAACTCAGGGCAAACACAAGACACTGTGCTCCAATAAGCTTACAGTCTTTCTGACACACCCCCTCATGATGTTACCTATATTCTACTCTACTACTCACCTACACCTACACTTACACTCTTAGGACATGGCTCACATGCTGGGGAAAACTGGGATTCACTATCCTTATCCTCATTTGCATAAGATTGCCTACTAATGCATGGTTACATCTCTCACACTGAGCTTCCCCCCCTTAGCAACCACTACTCAGTGGCCATGTTGCCTTCAGCCTGCCATTCACCTGCATGGCAGGATAAGCTTTTTAGTGAAAATGGCTATTTTTAAGTTATTTTCTGTTTTTTTAAAGTGCCACATGTTTGAGCGGTGCTGCGCTATGCTTAAACATCAGAGATCGGGGAAAAAAAAGTTAGAGTTTAATAATTTTAAACATTTATAAATGCCAATGGCCTTATATTTGGCCATTGCATGCTTCCTCAAATGTATGCATCCTTTATTTGGAGCCGTCATAGCTCCATTTAGCTATTTGCAGAATGGTACTCTGTTACCAACTGAATATATTTCTGCAGATAACACTAATCTTCCACGGACAGGTTAGTGTTTCCTAGATTGCAAATTTACCTCATCTGTATAGCTTTCAGCAGCAAACGAGGTAATTTGCATACCAGGACACTGTCCGTGCAAGAGTAGCTTTAGCAGCTCTCGTGCATGCCCCTGCTGGCTGCACCTGGATCGCACGCAGACATATTGCCTCCGTGAGCTCCTACACTCTTCTTGCATTCCGTGCAAGCTTTCGTAAATCCGACCCATAATATAATCGGTCCACTTTTACACCTTGCTCCCTCCTTAGCAGTCCAAGATTACAGCTTATTAACTTAAACCTGCTTTTGTCCAGCCTTTCTTCTCTTACTGCATTGTAAAGCCTAAATTTCTTACAACTAAAAAAGTAAGTGTTTACTTTAATATAGTTATCACACAGCAATCATGGAAAAACTGCTCCTACCCCCACACTTCAAAAAAAAAAAAAAAAACCCTGAAAACATACAACACAAAACTGCTTTACTATACACCATGCAGTACATATCATGAAATGTTTTACAGAAACACTATTAAGAACAAAAACTGCTTTAATTATAGTTTCTTTTTCTTTTTAGTGTACTTCTAAGACATCACTGACAAAGTGGGGTATATCCATCCACAAGGTTAACAAACTCAACAAAACACCAATCTTTATCAGCCACTTTTTCTTGCAAATACATACTTCACAAAATGTGACTAATGTTTTTATAATCTCACATTTATCTATTAATTTCAGTACTGCTGGACTCCTTCCTATTCATTTCCATCTCCCAATACCAGACATTGGTTCACATCCAAGGTACTCCTGATTATCCAAGTCAACTCCTGTTCTTTTTTCTGTCTCTCAAGCATTTTCCTTTGGAAACTGGAAATTTTTTTACTGGCAAAGTTTCTATACGAGCTTTACTGTCAAAAGAATGAGAAGCAGAGTCTCCTCCTATCTGATGTCTCACTTTTTGCTGTATAAACTTTTGTATTTCTTCCTTACCCTGTTTTGCATCAAAAAATGTATTTTCTCCTCTAGGAAAAAGTCATATGGATAAAGCAATTTGAAACTCACACCTGCCTTTTGACATTTTCTGATTATTTGGATAAATTTGCTTCTCTTCTGCCTGGGGTACAGTGAAGAATAGTTTTCAACAAACATTCTGTCTCAAATTTTTAATGTTTGTCAGGATCAACACTTTATGTTCTAATGATTGCATCTTTACTAATACAAGGTCTTGGCTGCTTTCTCATGTCCAGGTTTGGAGCATACACTCTATGTGCCCTTTCAAATAACAAATCCTGCTGTGGGACACCAGTCCATTTGTTTACTTCTGCTTTCATAAAATTAATATAGTTTGTTCTTTCCAGTTTCTCTGGTACAGCAAAAAAACCAGCTTTTCTCTGAGCGCACTCTCTTCCAACTCTACCATTTTTGGAATTAGCTCTTCTTTTACTCTCATACTCAGCCCTTTTCTTCAATTACTTCTCAATTTTTGCAGTTTTTATCAATTCATCAGATTACTTACTTAAAGTTTCTTCTACTTTTTCTACTTTTTTATTTGAGTTGATAAACTCCTTCAATGTTTTATTTTTTAATCACCTCTGAGTACATTTGATTTATTTTTTTCCTCTAAATTTCTGAAAATCACCTCTTGTACCAAAGCTGAAGCTTGAACTGCTTTTTTCTGAACAGCTGCAAGATTCTTTCCAGTTCATGTTTCCTCTTAATTTTTTCTACTTGACTTTCTTTTAGGTTTTCTAAATTTCCTCTTTGTTGGCATCCAGTGTACTTAATAGCTAGTAAAATAATTTTACTCAAACTGGCAGAATTAACTCACAAAATGCTGATACAGGATGGCGTAATGTACTCGTTCCTATAGTAAAACCGAAGCTCTGACCAAAGATAAAATAAATTCTGAATTTATTGAAGAAAAATTACAACATATCCTGGTTAAGCGCTTTCATCCACTCAATAGTGGACTTCATCGGAACGCTTTGAAGAACAAATGCCTGACATTTAAAAACATTTTGGTGCCAAAAACACATTCAAAATTTAAAGTAACATTAACTAAAAATAAATATGAACTTCAAATGTACATTTGCTGAAATTGCATGCAATATGCACCATCTTCATTCAACAAATTGTTCATATATTACATTAATTGCACTTCTATTAATAAAATATAAATACATACAAAACATACACTATCTAAAAATTACTAACTATAAATACATTCATATACTATGTGCTAAAGAAAGCATTCCTAAAGTGCATTCTAAAAAAACAACATACTAATATTTACAAACAATTTATTTTTATAAATTCAGGTGAATGCACTGACAGGATACTCTAATAAGTATTTGCTAAAATATCTTCTAATTACTGGTGGGAAGCTGAATATTATATTTAACATACAATACTATTAATACTGTTTAATTAATACATCATGATTATTTAAACAAAAAGTGTAGTAAATTAATAAATATCAAAAACGAATAAATTAATTTAAAATTAATAACATTGTATACATACACTCAAATATGTGTAAAAAATAAAAGGAATCATCATAACCAAAAAAAAAAAAAAAAACTATTATCTAAAACAAATTTGTCATATCCAAAAAACTTAAATATACCTACACAGTCTGCTGACTTAACCAAGCTGCAATAAAGGTTTAATGGATATAAAATCATTTAGACCTGGCTCCCTATTTGCATCTGTATGTATCTGCCAATATATACCTTAATATTGATAAAATTAATGAAATTAACATCGGACACAAGCGTATTGACCTCAGCACTGAAGAATATTTATTAGATAATCGGATAACTGTAGATGCATATAATTTTTTAAAAACGGAATATCCTACATTAGCTACTATCGTGGGCATCCCAAAGGTACATAAATGTATCCAAACTCCGCCATTTCGTCCTATAGTATCAGGTAGCCACTCTAAAACATACTCTATAGGTGTAGTTATTGATCGGTGGTTGAATCCTATATATCAGGATTTACCCCATTTGGTTAAGGATTCATGGGCATTTTTGGCCAATTTGACTTGTATTTATAGTTAGTAATTTTTAGATAGTGTAGGTTTTGTATGTATTTATTTATATTTTATTAATAGAAGTGCAATTCATGTAATATAGGAACAATTTTTTGAATGAAGATGGTGCACATTTGCATGCAATTTCAGCAAATGTACATTTAAAGTTCATATTTATTTTTAGTTAATGTTACCTTAAATTTTGAACTGGTGTGACAGAGCAAGATGCAGAGGACAGGAAGAAATGGAAACAGTTGATCTGCTGTGGCGACCCCTAACGGGAGCAGCCGAAAGAAGAAAAAGAAGAAGTTACTTTAAATTTTGAATGTGTTTTTGGTGCCAAAATGTAAATATCAGGCAGTTGTTCTTCAAAGTGTTCTGATGAAGTCCACTATTGAGTGGATGAAAGCGCTTAACCAGGATATGTTGTAATTTTTCTTCAATAAATTCAGAATTTATTTTATCTTTGGTCCGAGCTTTGGTTTTACTATAGGAACGAGTACATTACACCATCCTGTATCAGCATTTTGTGAGTTAGTTACGTTGCTGCCTGCTGTCGGTTTTGTAAACTGGCAGAATTGCTAGTCCTTTTTCCACAGTTTTCTTTTTTCAAACTGGGAGAGCTGAATTTATCTGTTGATCTATGCACACTCATCTTGGAAAAGCATAACATAAAATGCATCTGTTTCGTCCAGTTTATAACATTTTTATTAGTTATCTTTTACACTCTCTGTCCCTAGCCATCAATTCCAGTCTTCAAGCAGCACAAATCCACATCTGCTTGCGATTAAAATGAAATAGGACTAGCAAAACAAATGTATTCAACTATAGCCAGTCCCTTCAGCCTATTCCCCACCAACACAATCCATATTAAATATCATGCACAGAGTATTCCAATGTACCGATCAGTCATTTCAAGTGTTACTGATCTTCTTGCTTGTGTCCTGCACTGAATTCAGTTTCTCTGGAATTTGCTGCCTTTTCTTAAAAAGGGAAAGATATAACCGATTTGTTTTCAAACCACACCAGGAGTCCCGCCATTTCCCTGCCCCCTGAGATGCACCACTGTTGTTTACATCATCATATGCTCTGTTCAGACACCAAGTAGGCTAACACCCCCACTCAAGTGCTTGCATTAGCTTTACTGCAAGTAGTGAAAAAAAACTTTACTTTTTGTCTTTAAACCTGTTAGACTGCTAAATATGGTAACTACATATTTTGAAAGGTCACACTGACAGAAAACCAAGTATAAAAAAACAGTGTTTAAAACTGCTTACCTCAAGTTCAACTTCAGGATCTCTCTCTTCTCCTTGTCTACTTCTAGTACTCTGTAAACAAGATACACAAACAAAAAATGCACTAAAGATAACAACTACACAAATTCAGCTATATGACTAAATACTTGATATTACACTGTACACCACCACAAAATATTACAAAGCAGAAAAACACAATTTGAAGAGGTTCAAAAGCTGAAACTGAAATAAAAAATAAGACAGAACGAAGTGATCACAGTTTTGGATAAAATGTCATACAGTTTCAAACTAACAAGGCACACTAAAAAGTTAGGCAAATCTGCTGTCCTCTGGTAATTAAAGTTAGATATACAGCTGAAAGTAACTAAGGTAAGGTTAGGAAAAGAGACACTTATGGGTAATAGCAGCCTTTACTCCTCATGAGAAACAGCATAAGCTGAGAGAGAAATTATACTGCCCTGAGACTGATTGGTAGCTTGCCTCTGCACTGCACCAGAAAGGATACCTAGGTGAAATGAGTTAAGAAACATGATGTCAAACTACATGGCATGCTGTTTGCTTACTAAAGTCCCACATTATACTTGGCACAAAAGTGTCCAAGGAAAGTGTACATCCTTTGAGTGTGTCCCTATATTCAGAGTAGACAAGAGGAGGAAAAGGACCTGTTATACCTGCACTTATTATAAATCAATCAAGGAAGGCAATGTGAAAAAGCAGTGATGAAGGCTACCAGGATCATGGGGTGAGCAGGCAGTACTTCTCACTCTGTACACAGAACACTGACTTAAAGTTCGTATTTCCAGTAATGTGTCCAGTTCTGGTGGCTGTAAAGAAAATATGACAATGTTTATAGAAACTGTGGAACAGACAGTTATCAAACGATGGAGAAACAAGGAATTGGATGTAAGAACCCATTTATTATGACAAGTACGCAATGGAAAAAGACTGTAGAGAAGAGAGAGTGGGATATGAATAAGCACATTTTTTGTCAATCAAATAAGAGGAAGACTAAAGAGAGGGAACTGAAAACAGAAGGATGGCAGTTGGAAATGGGAAGATTTAAGACTGATTTATTTATTTTCTTTCTGTTGACAAGGTTAGTCCTACCATGCAAGCAGTGAACTAACCATTTTCACAGGAAAACAGAAGGAAGAATTCATACTGACTTGGGGAATCTGGGAAGGACATCAGGGAAATTTCCCTACTCTAACAGTTGTTTGGTCAGAAAATGTATAATGTAAGCCTTAAATCATCCAGCTTATCAGCCCCAGCCCCCACGTGAGGGTAAGGTGGAAGGAAATGGGTCACATTGCAAGTCAAGAGGACCTCCCTCCCAGGTGTGAAATCACCCTATGGTTGCCAAAAGCTGTGCTTATGTTGCACTCTATAGGGAAATGTGCCTCCCAACACAGCATGCAGCCACTATAACCTTACAGGTTGTGTCCTACTGCATTTTATCTCAACTTGAGGAAGGGGGTCAGCAGTGCAACAACTCTAACTTCTTCCCTCTCCCCAGAATGGCAGACTTGGCATCAGCCACTCAAACCCATCCTCCAGCCATTCCAGCTTCCTCAACTGCTAATTGAACCCAGGTCACCTGAGGTGCAGTGAGGGCTTTATCCCTCTATGCCACAGAACTGAGTTCTGATTATATGATTTTTTTTCTTTGTATAAATATTACTGTGATATTTCTGAACTATATTGATTTAATTTTTAATTTTTTTAATTACTGTAATTTAACTTATGATTTTAATAAAACACCCTTATATTTTTTCATTAAGTGCCATAGGATCTTCTACATGTACCAGAGAACCACATACTTATGGGTCCGAATGGAGAGATAAGTCAGCAAGCAAAAGAGAGTAGTATTGCTGAAACTGAATTAATCCTCAAGGCTTGGTGAGTACCTTCACAAGGTAGACCCTGTTTTTCACAAAATCTCACCAAGATGACACTGATACATAGACTGTATTTATATAACACATATCATGGACAGAAGTAGGACAAAAATTTAAAAAGACAGCTGGGTGCACAAGACCCAGGATAAAAAAAGTGCCCAGTCCTGGTAGGCGCACTGGTACCAGGACTGGAAAAAATGACAGTGTAGAATCCTCAAAATAAGGAAACATTCCTACAATGGGGCCAGGGCAGGTCCAGGGGGAGATGCCCCCCTGTTGTAGAAGGAAGTAGGAGTCCACAAAAACTGACAGGCTAAAGAAGAGCCATAAAGAAGACAGAGTGGACTATTGAGGATAAGAAAGAAATTAAGCATTGTTACTATTATGCAAAAAGCCCAGAATTTCCAGACAAGATATACAAAAAGATTGAGAGAGAAATTAGAGGAAAGAAAAATACTTTCACAAAAAAATGTCAGAAGCCTCAAATAAAAATGTGTGTGCGT
Organism: Protopterus annectens; assembly: GCF_019279795.1. NCBI lineage: Eukaryota > Metazoa > Chordata > Ceratodontiformes > Protopteridae > Protopterus > Protopterus annectens. The sequence goes on along the minus strand of NC_056728.1, from coordinate 492,364,756 downwards.
TAATGCAACAGATTTGTGAAAAACAGTATACAGACCAAGAAACTTTGATCTGTTTGGAAAAAGAAGCATCTGAAGAAGTGTGAAAATATAAACAATATAACCTGGAGAGTTTTGAAAACAAAAATGAAATACGGACATGGGAAAGAGAGAGATTTGATATGGTGCAGTATTTATATAAAGGCAAAAGCCAAATTAATCAATACAAAGACAGCAGCCCCAAAGATATTCAAAGAAAAATACAGGCAAAGGCATCCACATACCGAAAATTTCACAATAAAAATATCACAAAGAGGGAATGTAGAAAATAAGATTAGTAAAGTAGAAGTTAAAAAAAAATAAAAGCTAAAGTTGTGGAGTGCCTGCCAAGTGAAGGATTTGGTGTAGAAGGTCTACCACAGGTTCCATCACGGCATGATGGAACAAGTCTCCAAAGTAAGGAGAAACAGGAAAATCAGGAGACATCTGAAGAAGAAATACAGACAAGGAAAAGAAAGAGATTTAATACGGTGTAATATCTATGCAAAAAAGAAAGCAAAACTAATCAATACAAAAACAGCAGCACCAATTTGAAGAGAAATACAGGCAAAGGAATCTGGACATAGAAAACATTACAATACAAAAACTTAGAAGACAAAGAGAAAAAGTAGAAAAGGAGATTAGTAATAGAGAAGTTAAAGAAACAGAAACTGAGTTTATGGTGTACCTGCAAAGTGAAGGATTCAGTGTAGAAAATCTAATTCAGAAAGCAGCACAACAGGATAGGGCAATGGGCATCCAAATTAAGGAGAAACTGGTGAAGCGGGAAGCAAATGGTCAGGAGGCATATGAAGATATTTTGGAGCCTTCCACAGGAAACCAGTATAAATGTTCACTTAAAGCTGGACAGCAAGGGAAGGAACAGGAAATTCTAACGCAGTCAACATTGAGGAGTGATAGGCCAATGAATTTCCATATGACAGGGCAATGGATGCCACAGGATGAAATTGAAGAGAATGTGCTACAGGAAGATGCTAAAGAACTTTCTATGGAATACTCGTAGGAAATGGAAAACAAAAAATGTGCCTTCAGTTTAGAAGAAAATGAGCTAAAAGAAGAGTTGCTTGATTTAACAGAGATAGATAGACATATTAAGATCAATGAAAGAAACAGACTGCAGAAGGTCAATAAAACCCAAAAAGTCAGAAGTTTGATAAAACGAATGAGCACAGTAATTAGGACTGTCCAAAAATGTCCATGCAATATAACAGAAGTAAACAGGATATACTACTGTGCAACTAAATTAATAACTAATAAAGTTCTACCACAAGAAAACAGGATGGTGAGGGAAAGGAAGAGGAGAAAAAGAATACCATCATGGAAATATCGAATAGAGAAAACTATAAAGCAATTAAGTCCATAAGCGTCGTTGTTAGAAGAGTATAGAAGAGTGAGCAGATCAACAAAATACTTAGAAAGATAGACATGATAAAAGCAATGCACAGTATTAGAAGAGATCAGGATCTATCGTGCACTATCGCAAATAAACTAAAAATCTCAGCACAGGTAGAAAAACTTAGAAGATACACAGATAAATATAGAGGAAAAGTACAAAATACGCAATTTATCGATGACCCAAAAAAGCTTTACAGAGAACTGGGAAACAAGGTGAAAGGAACTGAAAGACCACCAAAAAAAGAAGTAGAAGATATATTTTGGAAAAGGATTTATGAAGATCCTGTGGAACATAAAGATGCTAAATGCATAGAAGAACTAAAAGAAAGAATAAGAAGTTTAAATGTACAGGATATGAAAAAGGAATAAAGTAACAGTAAGACAGACTGAAACAAAGTTAAGAAAAGCCTCTAACTGGAAAATGCCAGGCCAAATGCAGTACCTAAATTGTGGTTAAAAGTATTAACATTTATGCAGAAAGATTTAACCATGGGTAAGAACTATTTATATGCGCACCCCGAACAGACAACAATCTGGCTAACAGGAAAAACAATGCTCCTACTTCAGCGTGAACCTGCAAGCTACCCTAAAATTTAGACCAAAAACATGCCTTCAGAAGACGTAGAAACTATACACTGGAATTGAATGAGAATTTACAGTCATTTAGAAGAAAACTCAATTACGGCAACAGAACAAAAGGGCAATAAAAAAGTCATATGGAACAAAGGATCATTTGTTGTTCAAGTCATAGTGGAAAACTGTAAAAAGGGGAACAATCTAAATATGGCATGGACTGACTACAAAAAAGAATTTGATAGTATCCCAGATTCATGGATAAAAGAGTGCTTAAAAATGTATAAGATGCACCCTACACTGATTGACCACATTACAGTGACCATGAAACAGTGGCAGACCACTTTGCAATTAAGCCATGACAAAGAACAAATTATTAACCCAGGGATAAAAATTCAAAGGGGGATATTCCAGGGTGACTCCTTGTCATCGCTGCTATTCTGGCTTGCCATTAACCCATTAAGCTGTTTACTTAACAGCTTAGGACATGGTTATAATTTGGCTCCTAGAAAACAACAAAGTGTAAAGACTTCTCATCTTCTCTTTGTCGATGATTTAAAACTGTATAGCTCATCAGATGAGGAACTGAAAGCACAAATGCAAGTTGTCAACATTTTTTCAGATAATATAAGAATGTCATCTGGTCTTGATAAATGTGCAAAAGCAACATTTAAAGCAGGAAACTGCAGCACCAAGAAAACATCAGTTTGGGACAAGAATGCAATATAAAAGAGCTTGACCAAGAGGGAGTGTATAAACATTTGGAAACTGATGAAAGATCAACAAAAACATGAATAAATGTGAATAAAATTTAGTAAGGACTACTTTAGAAGACTTAAATTAATCCTGAAAACAGCGTTGACATCTAGGAATAAATTCAAGCTATAAACCAATTTGTTCTTCCTCTCCTAACTTACAATTTTGGAGTGAATGACTGGCTCCAAAATGTGTTGGATAGATTAGACAAGAAAACAAGAAATATGCTTCATGCTTACCAAATGATTTAATAAAAATCCGTGCATAACAAGATTATATATACCCGTTTCCAGAGGAGGGATGGTCCTCCTTGAAATTGATTACATGTACAGACCTGCAATCATGGGACTGCACACACATCTGCTTACCTCACAAGACCCAAAGGTAGTGAAAGTTTTGAAACATGAAGAGAATAAATCTAAGGCGACTTCTCTGCTTAATCCAGCAGAAGCATATCTGCATCAATCAGGAATGGAAATCAACCAGAAGAAGATAAAAATCAGGCAGCAACTGAATGTGCCAAAAAAAAACGAAAGAATACAAGGTGAAGGACCAGATGAGAAGGAAATAAATGTGGAAAATGCATAACTACAGCTGCAAGTATAGAAAACTTCTGGAAGAACCTCATCCCAGGCCTATGCTGAAAATGGGCTTTAACCCAGTTGTACTATCCTGGTAAACAAATGTAAAATAAAAATAAATGGTTAAGGAAAGGCAAATTCAAACTAAGACATGAAAGGTTACTAGTGGCAGCACAAGACAGTGGACTACATACACGATTTACAAAGTCAATTGAACATGTGAAAGAAACAGATAAATGTAGGTTTTGTAAAACAGAATAGGAAACAGTTGCACACCTCATTGCTGGCTGTGGCATAATGGCAGAAGGACTGTACACTGAAAGTCAGAATATTGTGGCAAGACTGTTGCACTGGGGACTGTGCAAACATTATGGTATCGAAGTGGCTGAAAAACAATAGAAATATGAGCCACAAAGCTTCATAAAAAATGATTACGTCTACATCACATGGTATCACCCATTACTAACAGTTCAAAAGACAGATACTAGAAAACCTGATATAGCGGTCCATGGAAAGAAGACAAAAGTAGCATTGATCATTGAAATTGCCACACCCAGTGACTACAGTGTCTTGCGTACAGAGACACAAAGTCATAAAATATCATGATTTTCAAGCAGAAATGAGAGCAATGTGGAAGAAAGACACTCAGACAGTTCCAGTAGTAGTAGGAGTAATGGGTCTTGTAAAAAAAAAAGAATCTACAATCGTATTTAGATACGTTACCAATACATGTAACCCGTACGAATTGAAGGAGGAGTCACTACTGGGCATATTGCGGGTGCTGCAAAGACCACTTCTGGCTGATATCAAAGACTGCAACAATACTAATTTCATGAACTTTAATCACACTTTGACTTAGGAATGGGGTCCATTCCCGTCATGGTATCAGAAACCCAAAAGACTTGGAGAGATTATAAGAGTTAGACATATGGGACCATAGATTTTGCATATTATCCAAAGAACAGAACCTCAGGAATGTAACACTCCCATTATGCTGTACTACATGCCTATAATAGAACATTTATCCAAGAAGCTGATGTGGGAAAATAATCTATAGTCTACTGATCTTCCAGCAAAGTAAAGGCAAGTTTGACACCTTCTGAACTAGACACAAAAAAGTTCACAAAAAGAGTAGGTGGTGCTCTGGAATACAATACCAAAGCCAACAGTTAAGTGTAGGCACACAACTGTTTAAGAATGACTAGAACAGAAGAAATATGAACATGAATGGGCAGCAAATTATTTACAGAATGGACTTAGAAATGACTTAATAGGCAGCAGTACGTAAAGTTAAATGGGGTTTAAGGTGTTAAAAGGCTATTCAAATGTGGTTGCCATCAATTTGCTTTTATTTATTTACTGACTTTATTCCTTTATCAACAAGTTAAGTTAAATGGTCCTAGCAGTGGGATTGTTTTCAGCCACAAAATGGGCCAACTGGCAAAGCATTACACAAAAAAGGTTTATTTGTTTATATGTTGGAGCTTTTCTCCCCGGGCCTCTGCTGAAAAAGGGCTCTTCAGCTCAGTCGGACAATCCTGGTAAACAAATGTAAAATAAATAATAATAAAATAAATAAATAATAAATAAAATTTGAGATACAAAAACATATGCTTTTAAATCAACAAAAGAATGCAAGATGCATTTTACAAAGTTGATTTTACTGACATATACCAGGCAACTAACATGTTGTATATAAATAGGAAAATTCCACTGAAAAACAGAACATTATGTTTTACTGTAGATATCATATACAGAGCATTTCTGGTGTAAAAGAAAACATGAAAAATGTACATGTTGCACTACCTGCATAGGTATGCTCACTATATACAATTGCCTAAAATGAATAAAAGTTGACTACTGTTGTAGAGCAACAGTCGCCCATGTTAGTAATGGCCAGGTGAAGGATGTTGCTACCTCTAGTGAGGGTAAGAACGAGCTGGTCCAGGACATTGGAATTAATGAATTCCAGGAAATGTTGGGCAAGTGTATTGGTACATGAGTAGTTTTCCCAGTTAATGGAGGGGTAAGTTGAAGTTGCCCAGTATGAGAGTGTTAAGTTGGACCCTAATATTTTCCAGGTGCTTAGGAACGTCGAGTGTGAGTCCTGGGACATAGTTGGGGACCTATATCAGGCTGAATCGCTGTTTTACCCAATGTTAGGTGCACTTGAAGTATCTCAGATGTGTTATGTTGGGCTACTAGTCTGGAGGTGTGCTCATCCTTTATGAATATGGAAACACCACCACCTTTGGAGCTGAAAGGTGTGGAATGAGTTATAGCCTGGTAGCGCAGGGGTGCTTTTTGCTGCCTTGAACCAGGTCTCTGTTACGACACAAATGTCGATGTTCTCCATTTTAAGGAGTGCTCCGAGTGAGTGCATTTTGAGATTTAGACTTCTACCTTTGAGCAGCATGATCCTCAGATTGCACTTGTTTGTAGCTATTAAGGTGGTAATTTGGTCTTTGGAAAACCGCCTAAAAAAGACACTATAGGGGTGGCAAGAGCTTTGGCCAGTATCTGGAAGCCCAGGGGTGACGGATGCAGGCCATCTCTGGCAAAGCATCGAGGACGGTCAATCATGTCAACCCAGGCAGACAGATACTGGATCCCCTTAGAATGACATCAGAAACTTAGCCAATTGTTGAAATCAATCATTTTCTGCTTGTACTGTTGTATCATTCTGGGTGATGGTAGGATGCTGCTGCTCAGGGCTAGGGTCATACTCACCTGGGCTACATAATCTGAGAGCTCCTCCATACCGCTTTTCATGTAGTCCAGGGAGGTATGTCTCAGGTCATTCACACCCACATGTACAATGACAGAGTCATACTTGCACTTGTCGATGAAGGATCTGAGTGCGTGCATTATGTGGTGGATCCTGGCGCCTGACAGGCAGCTGACTGTTACTTTCTCCTTATTCAACCTAGTGAATGGTACATCAGTGTGCCTCACTATCGAGTCACCTATGACTAGTGAGTTGGGCATGCTGTTTTGCCTTAGGGCCTTTGGTTGAGTGGCACGCTGTTTAGGAAAATTATGTGTCTCCTGATTAGTGCTGTGTTGTGGTGGTCGAGCACGTTTCTGCCTTGGAGGTCTCTGCTGTTTGGGTAGATTTTTATTGAGAGTCTCCGCGAAGGTAGGTGTGCGGTTTGTGTTTTTATATGAAGGCAGTGCTGGTGTGTGTTCCATGTGGTGTGGTGCAAGTGTTGACCTTCTCCTCTTGACCAGCTATTCCGGTCTTGGCTGGAGAGTACGTGGCTTCCAATTTGGATATATAAGTGCATCTCTTTAAAGTCTGAGTGTTGGGAGGTAAGAGGAGAGGGTTGTCAGTGTACATGAGGCAGCTGCTATACACTGCCTCAGGATACCCAAGTTCACCAGGTTAATAGGAGAATGCACAGGGAACTGACCTTTAGACATGCCTGGAGGGGTGGACATTAATAATAAGGACTGGAGCTGTTTTCTTGTAGAATGTTTAGTGCTGGTAGCACTTTTGTATGATACAATAATTGCTACAAGAAGTCTGGTAAAGTGCTAGACTAATAAGCTAGTAAAAATGCAGGAGAGGAGAGAACTAGTAAACCTAAGGAAAAAAATTGAAGAGCAGACTTTGGCATCGCTCAGAAGCTTACAAATAGTCCTGAATACAGCAAATCCGTATCTGGACTAGACTAGCTACAGGAAAGGAGAGAAAAGTGCAAATGTAGGCTTTTAAACTAGAAAGTTGAAAGAGATGGAAAAACTGCCCACATGACCAATATACTACAATTTCTGGGCCAGAAACCACTCCTCTTGTGGTAGATAGGCTACCGAGTGCTTACCACTCCCACTGATAAGCTAGAAGGCTTCCCTCCAACACAGAAAAGCTTGGGGGGCTCAGAAGCTTACAAACAGTCCTGGATACAGCAAATCTGTATCTGGATTAGACTAGTTACAGGAAAGGCAGGAAACAAGCTTAGTTTAGTATGTAACCGTTTTAAAAAATATTTTTCTGTGTTAGAATGTTACCTTTAAATCTAAGGGGAGGTTGTTACAAAAATTTGATCTGTGTAATCACTAAAAAAAAAGAACCAGATATAATAGCACTGAACTGCATTTGGTACACATGTACCCTACCAATTAATTATGTTAGGCTGGGCTTTTATCTACTCTGGGTACAGAGTATCATTACAATAGACCTTTGGTGTTAAATGAAAGTTTGTACAATTACAAAATGGGGAAAAAGTCATCTTGTGTACTTATGTTCAGTACAGATGAGTTATTAGGAGTTTTTGAAAGCATAATATTGCCTGCATACAGGATGCACTGTATGCTAGGGAGGTCAGTGGGGAAGTCATTTATAAATATTGAGAAAAGCAGAGAGTGTAATACTAACAACTGAAGTATGACTTTATCCGTTGTCCCCAATACAGAAAATGAATTGCTAGCTTGCACTGTAAAGGTCCTGTTGGTTGGGTTGCTATAATCCACTGCACAACTGTTTTAGAGAGAATAAAGAAGTTACATACTCACCATAATGTTCCATCTGAGTACTTATACTTCATTTGTCTTCAACCTGTGGGTCTTCGGATCTGCATTGGATCCGACACGACTGCATTTTCCAGCTATGGCTGTGAGCTCCATGCTTCTCCCCTTACCTATAATACCCCCTGTCTCTCTTCTACTCTCAGATCGAGTTTGCTGCCTAACATGTACCAGACACCTGATCCAATGACACCTTATCACCACGATAACCAATAGGAAACTCACTTAGCCTGGACAGAAAGTACAGTTGTGTACACTTACCATAAATGTAGATGTTCGAGTGTATTCACTCTTGCAGTAATCACATTTGGGTTATTCCTGCCAGGGTAGCCCTCGGCCAGCCCGGATACCAGAGGCTTAGTATTTTTGCGTCGGTTGCGGTCGCATCAGGACTGACGTCAGGTCGTCAGTAGCAAAAAGTAAGGCAGCCGACGCCATTACATCAGTTTTTTTTCCCTGTCAGGAGCCCCAAGTGGGAACCAGGTTATGGTGGAAGAACCCCACCAGTAGAAAGTAAGCACAAAAATGTCCCTTGTAAGGAGAGAGAGAGAAAGAAGAGGGGGATGGAGGGAGGGAAACCAGGACTGCAACAGTGAATACACTCGAACATCTACATTTATGGTAAGTGTACATAACTGTACTATGTTCTTCTTGTTTCACTGTTGCAGTCATCCCATTTGGATTGATTCCTGAGGAAAAGGGTGGAGGTAGTCAAGGAGACTAGGGGCTGGCTAGGATGCCCTGCAAGACTGCAGTAGCAAAGCCTGCCCTGGATTTGGAGAAGATAGACAGGTTTTAATGTTTGGTGAAAGTGCGAACAGATGTCCAGGTGGCAGCCTCCAGGATGTCCCTGGTGAGGACTCCTCTGAGGAAAGCTGCAGAGGTGGAGGCTGTTCTGGTGGAGTGACTCCTGACCCCCTTAGGGGGAGGCTTTCCATGTTGCTTGTAACAGAAATTAATGCAGTGTGCTATCCATTTGGAAATAGTTTGTTTGGAGACGGCTTTGCCCTCTGCCCCTGCAGCAAAGCTAACCAGCAATTGATCACACTTTCTGACTGATTTACTCCTGTCTAGATAGAATCTGAGCTGTCTGTGCACATCTAGAGAATGCAGGATTCTTTCCCACTTGTTCTGTGGGTTAGGGAAAAAGGTGGGCAAATGAATGGACTGGTTGAGAGCCACACTGGACACCACTTTGGGCATGAAGGAGGGGTAAGTCCTGAGGGAGACCTGTCAGCATGAAAGATGATGAAGGACTCCACAGCCATGAGTGCTTGTAGCTCAGAGACCCTTCTGGCTGAAGTGATGGCCAGAAGAAAAGCTGCCTTCCAGGAGTAAAATTTTAACTCTGCTGAAGATGCTGGTATGAAGGGGGGCAGCGTGAGCTTTTCCAACACAAAGTTAAGGTCCCAAGCTGGGGTAGGTGCTCTTCTGGGTGTCCTCAAATTGCTAGACCCTCTTAGGAATTGTTTGATCAGATGCTGTGAGAAAAGGGACTACTCAGTGAGAAATGAGCAGAGATAGCAGAGGCATGAATTTTAATAGAGAATAAAGAGAGTCCACTGTGTAGCAGGTCAGCTATGTAAATCCAGGATGAGAGGGAGGGAGGGCTGTGCCGTATCGGCTCCCTCAGCCTGAATCCAGGTGCAGTACCTTTTCCATTTGTCAGCATAAGACTTTCTAGTGCTAGAGCGTCTGGCCTCACGTATAACATCTAGAACCTGCTTACTGAGGTTGGCAGATTGATCAGTGATTAGGGAATAAGCCAAGCTGCCAAAATGAGGGTCTGCAATTGGGCATGCATGAATTCTCCTTCCCTCTGGGTCAGGAGGGTTGGGGTCTAAGTGAGATGCCACGGTGGCAGTGGGGACAGGTGAGGCCAATCTGGAGCAATAAGAATTGTACTTGGTTTTTCCTCCCTTATTTTGAGCAGTACCCTGGTGATGAGAGGTAGTGGAGGAAAAGCATAGACTGATAGGATGACCCAGGGGAAGGACAGGGCATCCAATTTCCAAGCCATGCAGTGATGCTCCTTGTTGCAGAACTTGCTGAGCTAATGGTTGGTGTGGGAGGCAAAGAGGTCGACCTTCAGGGTGTCCCATTTCTGAGTTATTAGGGTGAAGGTTCTTTTGTCTAGCTGCCACTCGTGTGGGTTCAGAAGATTTCTGCTTAAGTGGCCTGCCAGAGAGTTCAGAGAACCTGGCAGGAATTGTGCTAACATGTGGAGTTGCATGGAAGAGGCTGTGTGCCAAAGGATCATGGCCAGCATGCATAAAGGGTGGGAGTGCGTCCCTCCCTGCTTATTGATATACCACATCACAGTGGTGTTGCCTGTTTTGATCAGCAGAGCCTCTGGGGAGAGAAGGGGGCTGAAAGCTGTCAATGCGTGCTGGACAGCTAACATCTCTTTTTGGTTGAAGTGCAGATGGATTTGCTGAGGGATCCATTGGCCCTGTTTGCACCTGTCATCCAGGTGTGTACCCCAGGCATAGTCTGACGGGTCTGTGGTGAGGGTCTGGGCGGCAGGGGGTGGTGAGAAAGGTAGTCCTTTGTTGTGGAAGCATGCTGCTGCCCACCAAAGAAAATCTATCCTGAGGCAAGGTATCATGGGTATAAGAGTTTCCAGGTCTTGAGGGTGTTAACACTAAAGGCTTTTTAGGTACCACTGGAGTTTCCTCATATGCAGTCTGGCATATGGAATGAGTAGAATGAAGGATGCCATGTCAAAGCTTGCAGGACTTTCCTTGCAGATAACTGGGGTCTGGTGGCTAGTTGAGAGAAGTAGGCTGTCAGGTAAGTTTGCTTTTTGGTGCAACGAATGCCGTCTGGGATGCTGTATCCAGGCTTGCTCCCAGGAATATAATCCTTTGGGTTGGTACTTGTTTGGATTTCTTTTCGTTGATAGTGTACCCTAGGGAAGTCAGTAGGGACTTTACAAAGGCCATGTGCTTGAGCAGCTTTTCCTGACTGTCTGCCTGAATTAGGCAGTTGCCTAAATATGGGTACATTTGAATATTTCTTTGTCTGCAAAAGGCAATGGCCAGAGCCAGACATTTTGTGAAAACTTTGGGAGCAGTAGATAAGCCAAAGGGAAGTGCACAGGTCAGAAAGTGCAGAGATCCTGCCCTGAAACGTAGATCTTTCCAGCATGATTCTCTGATAGGAATGTGGAGGAAGGCCTCTTTTAGGTCTAGGGTGGCTAGCCAAGCATCCTTGGAGAGCATGGGTAGCAGTTGCTGGACGGTGAGCATTTTGAATTTTCATATCACCAGGAAGGTGTTTAGAATGGACAGATCAAGGTTAGGGTGCCAGGTGCCCTCTTTTCTGGGTACCAGAAAAAGTCTGGAGTAGAAACCTTGGTCTTTCTGTTCTGCAGGAATGTGCTCTACTGCCCTCACAGAGAGCAGGGACAGGATTTTTTTTGCATCTCTGCCCACTGGTTTGGAGGTAGGTCTGGGAACCCTTTTGGGGTTGGAAGAGTGTGGAAAGAAAATCTGTATTCCTGGGACACTATGGCAAGGACCCAGCAGTCATTGGTAATGGTGGCCCAGGTGCTTGCATGAAAGGAGAGGTTTCTTTCTAGGGGTAAATGAAGGTGGGCAGAGGGAGGGGTTGTGGGAGGAGTCATTGTGAGTTGTTACCATGAGGGGATGGATTAGAACTCCCTGTTTTTGAAGTGGCAGAATTCCACTGTTTTGATCTCTGCATTCCCTATGGATGCTGTCTGAGGGGGTCTGCTTCCACGGGGTCTGGGCTGAACTAACCTGGTGGGAACAGGAAAGGACCAGTGTTTGGAGGGGCAATGCCTGCTGAACCTGGGTGGCTGGACCTGAAAGAAATCCTTAACTGTCTGCACATATTTACCATTTTCTTCCATCTTTAAGACCTCCTCTGCCTTAGTGCCAAATAAGTTGTCTTTGTGCAAGGGTGCATCCAACAATTTAGATTTAACATGGTCTGGCAAGGACTCTTCCTTAAGCCATGCATGCCTTCTAAGGACAGAACCGGTGACTGCTGCCCTGCAAGAAGCTTCTAGGGTGTCAAAACCACAGTGTAAGGTGTGCTTAGTTATTTGACTTGCAGAATGCATCAACTCTTGTAACTCTTTAGATTCTGCGCAAGCAAGAAAGGAAGACATTTTTTGTTTGAGGAGTTCCAGGGTATGTTGCTGAAATTTTAGCATATGGAACTGGCAATTTAGTGCTCTGATAGCAAGAGTAGCAGAGGTGTATACTTTTTTACCCAATTTGTCTAGTGCTCGGGAATCCCTATCTGAGGGGGTGGGATTCTTAGCAGAGGTTGCTTCAATTCCTTTAAGCCCTTGAAAAATTACCTCAGGGTCAGCAGTAGGGTTTTAGAAAAGAAATTTGTGAGAGACACGGACTCTGTAATAACTGTCAGGTTTTCTGGGTGCAGGAGGGAGGGTGTCAGGAGTCAAACTGGATTCCAGGAAAACATCATCCACAACATCCAGGAGTGTGGGGAATGGCCAGAAGTCTTTGCTGTGGAAGATCTAAGAATTCCCTGAGTCTCTTGTTAGACTGAGGGTAGTCCTGACATTCCCATTGGAAATGCTTTCTTAAGGTATGAAGGATTTCCCCAAAGGAATAGTCCTCGGGTGGAGAGGCTGAAGGAATGGAATCCTCATAAGCTGAGAGGGGTTGCATGTCTTCATATTCAGATGCATCAGAGTCATCAGACTCCTGTTCACACAAAACTACTGGGGACAGATCGCTTTTGCTTTTGGAAGGGGTAGTTTGGCTTCCCCTGATCAGCATGATAAAGTCTTCCTCCATTTTAAGCATTTGAGACTGAAGCAAGGAAGCAAGTGCCTGAGATTGGGTTGTTGGTTTCTTGGGTGTGGTTCGTACCATGGGCTTTAGAAACTCGGTAGTTTTTGAAAAAATGGTAGACATGAAAGAAGTCGTTGGTTTATGTCGAGAATCGGTAGTGCCAAGTACTTCCTCAGAATCTTGCCTGCTCAGCAGCTCCAGACCCATCCAAGGGAGAGACAACCGCAGGATCCTTAGTCGAAAAAGAGTTATGCGGTATACCGGACTCTGAAAGGGTCTTGGTAGCGGCCTGCGAATATACAGAAGCGGGCATCAGGGGCTGCGAAAGCGCATCACTGAGGACCGGAGAACACACAACTAGCTTAACGGAAGCGTTGTCGGTTGGTTTGGACCTGTGCGGTCTGTCTCTGTCTTTATCCTTATGTTTTTTCGGAAGATCTGCTGTCGGATGGCTTAACAAAGTCATACTGGCATTCGAGAACTGTAAGAGAAAATATTTAGCTACAATAACGGCCTGACGACGTATAATTCTGGTTTTCAACAAAGCACAGAAGCGATAGCAGGAGACGTCGTTGTCTGGGGATAAGCAAGTGACGTAGTAAGAATGAAAGTCTTTGTGTGGTATTTGCATTCCACAAGTGAGACAACTGTTAACTTTTTCGGACATCAGTTAGTGCAAGAAAAAATGATCCTCAATGGGGTACTTAGCTTTAGAAGACTTCAGCTTCAATTCAGAAAATGAAACTTGGGTATCGGCCGACCGGCACTCGTGCAAACTTCTTCGGGCTCCGTGGCAAAAAAGACTGATGTAATGGCATTGACTGCCTTACTTTATACTACTGACAACCTGATGTCAGTCCTGAAGTGACAGCAACCAATGCAGAAATAGTAAGCCTCTGGTATTCGGGCCGGCCGAGGGCTACCCTGGCAGGGATAACCCAAATGTGATGACTGCAACAGTGAAACACGAAAAACATCTAAGGATCCCAACAATAACCATCTGATAAGAAAGAAAAAATATCATCTGAATGATAAGGTCAGGGGGAAGGAGGGGGGGTGGTTGAAGACAAATGAAGTATAACTACTCAGATGGAACATTATGGTGAGTACATAACTTCTTTATATGAAGTTTTGTACTTCATTTGATCTTCAACCTGTGGGACAGAGTCCCCAGCTACCAAACTCTTGGGTGACCCTCATGGTGGGATGTTCCAGAGCACCACAGAGCCAAAGGATGCTCTACTCCTAGAGACTATTTCTGCGTTGGTTGCTTTATAATGCAAAATAAAGGTATGAGATGAGGCCCAAGTAGAAGCCGAACAAATATCATCCAAAGATACCCCGGACCAAAAGGCTGCTAACTTAGCCATAGAGCGGGTCGAATGAGCTTTCAATTTCCCTGGCAGAGACAGACCTCTCTCCAAATAAGCTCGGCCAATGCACTGTGAGATTCAGCGAGCAATTGTCACTTTCGAAACTGGTTTACCGAAGAAGGGCTTGGCATAAGACACAAAAAGTTGATCAGATCTGTGGAAGGGTTTAGTCCTGTGCAGGTAAAACCTCAATTGTCTATGCACATCCAATAAATGTAACCTATATTCCCCTTTGTTCTGGTAGTTAGGAAAAAAGACTGGCAAATTAATAGTCTGATTAATATTGCCTTCCGAAGCTACCTTAGGGAGGAAAGACAGGTTGCTGCGAAGTGACACCCTATCTTTATGAAAGATCACGTAGGTCATTTTGATTTAAAGAGCCTGAAGCTCAGACACCATTCTGGCAGATGTGATGGTGACCAAGAAGGCAGTTTTCCAAGTCAGAAATTGCAAATCCACTGAAGCCGCAGGCTCAAAGGGGGGAGAAACCAATGCCTGCAACAGTAAGGTAAGGTCCCATGGTGGGATAGGATCCTTTAAGAAAAGCACCTTTAAGAATGGTCTTACAAAGTTTAGAGGAAGCCAATGAAGACATACTTACCCCATATGAAAATTAGAAATGGCTGCCAGTTGGACTTTAATCATACAGGAACTGGCGCCCTGTTGAAAAATGCTAGCCAGAAAATCTAAGACTGACAAAAGAGGAGTGGTAAAACAGTCCAGGGACCACTGAAAAGCCCATATAGAGAAACTTTTCGATTTACTATGATACACTTATCTGGTAGAAGATTTGTGAGGACCACTGTGCTCCCCAGTTTCTGGGCTTTCTGCAGAAACTTCAACATCGGGGAAGAGGAGAATATGCATAAAGAAGACCAGGAGGCCAAGCATGAATCAGAGCATCTCTGGGGCTTTCCCTCAGCAGGGGGCTCAGTGGAAAAAAAAAACTCGCTGCATTTCGCGTTGGAAGTAGATACGAAGAGACAGCAGCAAGGACGACCCAACTCTAGAAAGATATGTTACACTACTGAAGGGTTCAGTGACCACTCATAAGGCATCAGGATAGATCTGCTGAGCCTGTCCGCTAGAATGTTGGACCGTCCCGGAATGTGCATCTCCGGTAGAATGTTGGACCGTCCCGGAATGTGCATCTCCTACAGAAAATGGCCAGAAGAGATCACCAA